>NC_044313.2:66604658-67225995 GCF_007474595.2 Lynx canadensis
TAGTTTTAAGTAATCGCATATAGACCATGGTTTAAATTGAAGGAGTTTCTTTCTGAGCTAATTATAATGTTATGAATAAAAAATTTCAAAATTTATCTTTCATACCAAACTTAGGTGACTATCTTGAAAAAAGATATGTTTCAAAAGAAACAAGAAATAGTCTGAGGAGAATGCTGGTGCTATTTTGATTGTGATTGCTTTGAATGTGTATATTACACACACACACACACACACACACACACACACACACACACACAATGGAATACTACTTGGCAATGAGAAAAATGAAATCTTGCCATTTAAAACAACATGGATGGAGCTGAAGGGTATTATGCTAAGTAAAGTAAGTCAGTCAAAGAAAGACAGATATCATATGTTCTCACTCATATATGGAATTTGAGAAACTTAACAGAAGACTGTGGGGGAAGGGAAGGAAAAAAATTTAGTTACAAACTCAGAGGGAGTCAAACCATAAGACTTTAAATTTTTTTTTTAATGTTTATTTATTTATATTGAGAGAGAGAGAGAGAGAGACACAGAGAGCATAAGTGGGGGAGGGGCAGAGAGTGAGGAGAGAGAATCCTAGGCAGGCTCCACGACATCAGCACAGAGCCCGAGGTGGGGCTTGAAGTCACGAAACTGTGAGATCATGACCTAAGCCAATATTAAAAGTCAGATGCTTAACTGACTGAGCCACCAAGGCGCCCCAAACCATAAGAGACACTTAAATAAGACCCAGCAATAGCACTGCTAGGAATTTATCCAAGGGATACAGGAGTACTGATGCATAGGGGCACTTGTACCCCAATGTTCATAGCAGCACTCTCAACAATAGCCAAATTATGGAAAGAGCCTAAATGTCCATCAACTGATGAATGGATAAAGAAATTGTGGTATATATACACAATGGAATACTATGTGGCAATGAGAAAAAATGAAATATGGCCTTTTGTAGCAACGTGGATGGAACTGGAGAGTGTAATGCTAAGTGAAATAAGCCATACAGAGAAAGACAGATACCATATGGTATCACTCTTATGTGGATCCTGAGAAACTTAACAGGAACCCATGGGGGAGGGGAAGGAAAAAAAAAAAAAAGAGGTTAGAGTGGGAGAGAGCCAAAGCATAAGAGACTGTTAAAAACTGAGAACAAACTGAGGGTTGATGGGGGGTGGGAGGGAGGGGGGGGTGGGTGATGGGTATTGAGGAGGGCACCTTTTGGGATGAGCATTGGGTGTTGTATGGAAACCAATTTGTCAATAAATTTCATATATTAAAAAAAAAAAACTGACGAATGGGGGGGGCATAGGTGATGGGGCATATAAGAGGGTACTTGTTGGGATGAGCACTGGGTGTTGTATGTTAAGTGATGAATCATGGGAATCTACTCCCAAAGCCAAGAGCACACTGTATACTCCATATGTTAGCTAACTTGACAATAAATTATATCTAAAAAAACAAAATAAAACAAAAATGAATTTTAAAAATAAAAAAGAAACAATACTTTATTAATTTAAAAACACTTTAATAAAAATTAAAAATAGAAACACCACACAATCTAGAAATTCCACTATTAGCTATTTGCCCAAGGAAATCAAAAGCACTAACAAAGATATACATATGCACACCTATGTTTATTTTACCATTATTTACAATAGCCAAGATATGGAAGCCTATACAATGGAGTATGACTCAGCCATAAAAAAGAATGAGATCTTGCCATTTGCTACAACATGGATATAATTAATGCTCAGTGAAATAAATCAAAGAAAGGCAAATACAATATGACTTCACTTATATGCGGAATTAAAAAATAAATGAATAAACAAAAAACAGAAACAAAATACAGAGAACTGATAGTTGCCATAGGAGAGGAGGGTATAGGGATGTGTAAAATGGGTAAAGGGAAGTGGGAGGTACAGGCTTCTAGTTATGGAATGAATAAGTCATGGGGATGAAACCTACAGCAAAGAGCATAGATATAGTCAGTGGTATTGTAATAGCGTTGAATAGTGACAGATGGTAGCTACTCTTGTGGTGAGCATAGCATAAAGTACACAGTTTTGGAATCACTATGTTGTATACCTGAAACTAATGTAACATTGTATATCAACTATACTTCAATAAATATAGGAAAAAAAACGTTTGATAAACATCTTTCAAATATAATGAGCAAACTAATTTGATTATTGAGGCCTTTAATAAGCTGAAGAAACTCAATTTGATAATAGTCACAATGTTACCGAGCTTATAAATGCAGATGAATTGTCAGTAATGAAACTGATCCTTACAGTTAAGATTAATCATGCAAGTAAAATAAATTTAACTCTTCTGAAATTTTAAGAGATCAGCACAAAGGTATAAGCTTTTTAAAAAAAAATGTTACCAAAAATATTTCAGAATATTATAAGATACATTATTTTCTCACTGAACAATGAAAAAATGAACTGACGAACAGATTCGATCACCTCCCTCCAAAAGGACTATTTACTTTTTGATTCAACTCTGAAAAAAAAACAACTTACTAATTCTATTTAGTCTGGATCATTTTATTTGAAGAGTATCCTGAGAAAGCAAAATGAGTTTATAAACATTAGCATTTGTCACTACTTTTTTCTATGAGGTAGAATTTCCTACGCATAATACAATAAAAATAAAATACATAAGTGGATATTGAGGCCGATATAAAATAGCAACTTCCATGTATAATTGCTAATTTTCATTTCTTACTATATCCACTTATTGACTTTATTGGGAAAATGCTGTTAAGTTTGAAATTACAGGATAAATATATACTAATTAAAAGCTACTTTTACTTGTTGGAGTTCTGCAAAATGTTAAAAAAAAAGGTTCTCTAAAAATTACAAGCTTTGAAATTTATTAACAAGATTTCAGACAAGATAAATTCAAACTCCTAACCATGGCATAATCTAGGTAGCCTTAACTAGTTTTCAGCTTATTTTCTCATAACAAACACTTCTTTTTTCCATCAATACCAAATGTTATATATTGCTAGAACATACATGATTTTACACCTTTATATATGCTCTTATCTCTATCAGAAATGCCCTTATTCCACTTCTCCTGGAAAATTTTTATTTTTATTTTAATATCCAGAAAAAATTTTTTGCTTCCTCTGTGAAGCCATCTGAGACACTCAAGACAGAATTACCTACTTTCTCCTCTACACTCTATTATAGTATCATCATGTTATTATATTTATCTATTTAAATTTATTGTCTCCCTAAATGCCAGTGAATCCTTTAAATGCAGGATCCAAGTTATATTCATTTTTGGATCCTTTTTTTTTCTGTTCTTAACACAGATCCTAAAGTTGGAGTATATGTACAAATACACAGTAAAAATTACATGTAAATAAAAGAACAAAAGGAAGCAAACTGGTTAAGTTTAGTGCCTAAAAATTAATCCAACAAGAATAGAATGGCACTGTCCTCAAGCTATTATACTCAAAGTACGGCCTGTAAACTACTTACGAGGCTCTGATGAGATAAAAAAAAAAAATTAGGATTAAACATTTGGAAACTTTAATAGGAATTTGACAGAGATTTTCATATCTGTTGAATCTTTTTTTTTTTTGGACTTTTTAAATTTTACTTTTCTAATAATTACTTTTATTATATTTTTATAAAGTATCATTCAGTGATAGATTGAATATTGAAAATAAAAACCAAAATGCAGATTTAGAAGCACTACATTAGACTATGAAAGACAGAAAGAGGAGTAACACCTTGACATTTTTCAAAGAGAATTTGGTTTACAAGGAAGAATATGATGTACACACAACTGTTGTAGTAGTACACATCATAACTATCCATACTTCTCAAAGTCCACATCATTATCTTTGACACTCTAAAACCTATCTATTGATAGAATTGTTAAGTGTACCTGGAAATATTAATGCATAACTAGTATTTCTTTCTAAAGTTATTTATACGAGGACTAGATTTTAACTTAAAATTAGGGCTTGCTTCTTTCACTTCCTATCAGACCCAATGGCATAGATCACTACCCATTTTGATTGACTCCATACAGAGCTAGCCAGCTTTCTACTGCTCTCTGCCTGACCCCAGTAACATATAAAATCAAAATGATTTTACAATTTTTTTCAGATTCTTCTTTCAATATTTTCATTCCTACCAAGAAAGATTAATTTATTTTCTCAATACTCTACATTAGGAGTTGGCAAACGTTTCCTCTAAAGGACCAGATAATAAGTATTTTAAGGCTTGTAAGCTATATGGTCTACTGTCACAGCTACCTCGCCTTTCTAGCAAGAAAGCAGCCACAGACAATATCTAAACAAATGGGCATAGCTATGTTCCAATAAAATTTTACTTACAAAACCTGGCAGCAGGTGTTCAATTTGGACCAAGAACTGTAACTTGCTGATGCCTCTTCTATATCATAGGTATAACTTTAAAATCAATCATTAAGAACCTATCATATAATAATATTAAAAAATTGTCATTCTTGGGGCGCCTGGGTGGCGCCGTCGGTTAAGCGTCCGACTTCAGCCAGGTCACGATCTCGCGGTCCGTGAGTTCGAGCCCCGCGTCGGGCTCTGGGCTGATGGCTCGGAGCCTGGAGCCTGCTTCCGATTCTGTGTCTCCCTCTCTCTCTGCCCCTCCCCCGTTCATGCTCTGTCTCTCTCTGTCCCAAAAATAAATAAACGTTGAAAAAAAAATTTAAAAAAAAATTGTCATTCTTGTTGCATTTATTATCAGCTTTTAAAATTTTAAATACTGACAGATTCACCATCATTCAAGCTAAAAAAGAAAAGACACTGTTTTTCAAGAAAATCACATTAAAGATTTTGAAAAAAATGTACTTTATCTTTAATGGCACATGTCTAGGGAAGCTACAAGCCTTTTATACTATTATCAGATAGCAACACTCTCACAGGCTACAGAAAACAAAAGAATTTATTTATAATATTTGCCACAACCACTAAATAAACAGCATATAAGCAAAATTCCTCACAAAGAAGCCCTTTAAAAAATTTTTTTTCAACGTTTATTTATTTTTTGGGACAGAGAGAGACAGAGCATGAACAGGGGAGGGGCAGAGAGAGAGGGAGACACAGAATCGGAAACAGACTCCAGGCTCTGAGCCATCAGCCCAGAGCCTGACGCGGGGCTCGAACTCACGGACCGCGAGATCGTGACCTGGCTGAAGTCGGATGCTTAACCGACTGCGCCACCCAGGCGCCCCAAAGAAGCCCTTTTAAAATGAACCACAATCTTGGTGCGAATAGTTGTAAACACACAAAACTATGATTCAGAGTATGATGCTTTTTGTTCAACTCACATAGATGTGGAGGAACTTCAAAAATGCAGAGCTCTTGACTACATTTTTAACAAACCTGGAATGTAGATTTATTTCATCTTTAGGTTTCAAAGTTGACCTTCTCCAACATGTAATCACTCCTTTCCTTTAAGGGGTGAGACACAAAGCTGATTAGAGGTCACTCTAAAACTGAAGTCAAATCCTAATCTTGCCTTTTCCACATAAATTCTAGTCTCCCCTGGTGGAATATATAGTTCTATGAACAATTCTCTTTCTCCTTCTAGAACTGTTTTCCTCAGAACATAAGAGGAATTACTAAATGTTTAAGTTTCCAAGGAAATCGCTTACTGTTAGATTCTAAATGTCTTAACATAAATGTTCTTTTCCCTTTTATGTTCAATATCTCTGAAAAGTCTTCTATGACTTCAAAACTACCTTTAGACAGATGACTCAAAAATCTCTATTTCACAATCCTCTATAAAGTATCAAGTGGCTAATTTTTATCTAGTAATAGGTATCAAAATACTATCATTGGATTATGGGTGGCCCTTTGAAGAGTGAGAATCAAGCAAAATAAGAGACTAAAAAGAATGTAGGTGGGTTCTCTTGTGGGCATCCATGTTGAAACATGCAGTATATAATACTGCTCTGAGAATATGATTTCTGTGACGAAAGTGCCCCTGAAAAAGGGATTAGGATATATTTGGATGTCCATGGAGGTCTAAAATTTGAGGTCTAAAAAACTGTCATCATGATGTCTAAATATTATTTCCTTTCTCCTTTGTTCCCTGTCAATGATTCTTCTGATTTCCCAGACTTAAAATCCTTAAATTACTCCTTATCACTTTTCATTTTGCTTGAAAATTCAATCACAAAGCTTATAATTATTTTTGCATTTCTTTTACACCCTTCCCATTCACTATCCTTCCATAAGGATGCTGCCTATTTTTCCTGTTGAGAATTCTTCAATATTTCTATACATTTCTATTAGAAATCTTCCACAAATACTGATTGTACTTCTCAAATGTATGTATATAAAATACAGCTTGCTTAATAATTAACAATACAGTTTATATACTGTGTAATAATAAAATTATGTTTAAAAGTGTTAATGAGGCAAATGCTTTCAACTAGTAAAAACAGAATTTAACAGTAAATAGATTCTTATAGAAAAATTTAACAGAAGTGGAAAACAAACCCAAAAAAGAGGCAAATGCTGTAAGGCAAAACTAAAATTATGCATTTACTAAGGGCAGAGAAGAAAAACCAGAAACCTGAAGGATTATCCTTACTGTAGTAATTGATGCAACTGCTGTTTTTCTGAAGCCCCGGATAATATTTACAAATAATCAATAAACTCTACTTACATAAATTAAGGAAAAAATCAAGATTGGGCCTAAATGAGGGGGAAACAGCAGTGAAAAACTAAGTGACTTAGAAGTTGTCTAGGTAGCGTTCTATAGAGTGAAATTCTGACTGCCTTACCTAGGCAACAAAGCAAGTTGCCAGTATTACTACTTATAACATATCAGTTATTCTACCACTGGAGGGAGTCTGGTCACATATCCTTTGATGTGACTTTTTTTACTCTCATAACTTCCTTGTTTTCTCTGGGAATGAATTAGAACCCCTACCAAGAATATGAATTGGTTTAACAATCTGATGACTTTCAAGCTTTCTGTTTTAGTTTTTATTTTATTTTTGTTATGTTCCATGTTCACTAATTAAAAATTTACAGCATCTCTATAGTCATATCTGGGTCAAAGAAATGAATCCAGAGATCTCATGTGCTGGTACATATGCATACTTAGAAAAATAATCATAAAAAAAATGTTAAATCAAGAACAGAGAAGGGCTCTGATACAAATACCTACTCAAAGCAGATATCAAGGTCACAAAGCACGTGAAATGCAGCAAACAGCAGGTCTGAAGTAGAAGCTAAAAGAGCTTTTAGGATTAAGGCTGACAAGGCTATTACTGATAGGATAGAAAAATATAAGCAAATGAGAGTACTGTAACTGTGGTTTTAAAATTAACTATCCTTTTAAAATTCAGAGTTAGCAGTTTCCACTGTCTACTCCTAAAGTTGAAGTGGCATAAGAAGGATTTACTAAGTAAATAAAACACTAATGAAATGAAAAACAACAAAGATCTAAACACTGGACCTAAATAAATAAATAGATAGATAGATAGATAACAGTAGTTCAACTCAAGAAGTTATGTGAAGAATAGTCCATTTATAATAATAATTATTCTCTATTTTGTGTCAAGAATTTTGTGAAATGATATGAAATATTTCATTTAATTATTTTAACAATCCTACAGGATTGACATTACTATACTCATTTTACATGAGAGAGCTTAAAGCTAAAAACAAGTAATTTGCCTAAGGTAATATATCTGTCAAGAGCCAATACTCTGTCAGAGGTCCATCTGATTCTAAAATGGTATTGCCACTATGGTATATGAAGGTCAATGAGACTGAACAATGACTACCTTATGTTCTTGTATTATTAAAGGTAACAGTTATAAGTACTCTTCCTAGATGTCTGCTTCAGAAAATGTCATTACAGATTATCTAATACAGCACTGTATTAACTATTAAGCATTTCTGTGTTATTTTGTTTCCAAAGTTAAAATTTGTTTAATTCACATGTCAATTGCATAAATAAGTCATAGCTTATTTTTAATTTAAATATATATAAGTAAAAATTAAAAGGAATTTACCTTTTTAAATGTGTAAAAAAGAGAAAACCTTTTTTTTCCTTTCCTTCACAAAACTATTGTCAGACACAAAGACATAGAAATCTGTCAGGTTCTCTCTGTGCAATTTCCTTAAAATGTACTCCTTTGCTAAGTAGCATCATAAACTCCATAAATCATATCTAGGCAGTCAGAAAATAATCATGGAAATAACACTTGTTAAACCTAGGAAAGCTTGGGGGTGGATTTAAGTGCTATACAACAAATTAATTTTGTGTTTTCTTCCTTACTATTATAACAAGAGTGCAGGAAGCTTGAATGCATAAAACAACATATATATAATAAATCTTTCCCTTTCAGCAAGGAAAGAAAGTTTATATATATATATATATATATATATATATATATATATATATATGTGTGTGTGTGTGTGTGTGTGTATGCACACATATATATGCATAATTTTTAAAAAATGAAGAGAAGTAGAAGTAATGTAGAATTCTATGCATGAAGCTGGGGGCTGTTCTGTCTTATCACAAGTCAATTAAGGTCTCAAGTATCCATGTGAAGAAACAAACTGGAAATGGGTTCCCATATTATCGATGCTTCCCGTTGAGTAAATTTTTTTTCCCTTCAATTTCTTTGGAAAATTCACAATTAATGTATATCAACTGGAGGATACTTCAGCACAGCAGTGATGGAGGAACAGAAACACTCTCCTACTTACAACAGAGATTCTAGAAAGTACTAGATCTACAGCACATCTTCAGAGGTTTCCTAATAGAAGTCTATTCAGAATCCTCATTTTGAACTACAGGTAACATCTAGACAGGGACCATGTACTAGCACACATGCCTAGGATAAAAGTACACATGAAATAACGTGTGTGTAGAAGAACCTCCCTATTGCTTAATTTAAAAACCCAATTATATGACTGCTTGGATTCTATTCCATATTCTTCCAACTGTTGGATAGTTGGAAAACTATGGAAAAAAAGAAAACATTGTAAATTATTGCAAATTATGTAAACAGATTAATTTATAAGAAATAGCAAGTGAAAGAAAAAACATACAAGAGTCAAGGAAACAGAAGAAAGACATACAGTTCACCAGCAGTTATAACTCTTAGTTGGCCAAATATGCAAAACACTATAAAATTTAAAAATCTATAAGTGGAGAGAGTAAAAGGAAATATATATTTAACAAAACTATATTTTCTCCTATTCTATTTCATTCCACTTCCAAGAAATTAATGTTATGCTCATTTTTTCCCATCTGTGAATAGAATAGAAAAAAGTAAAGAGCAAATAAGACAAATGTATATCTGTGATTGTAAAATTATGAAAATTTATCACTTATTATATACTTAAGCATGTAACAGATCTTCTGCCACATCCTAATCTTTCTGTTATATATTTACAAAAGTAAAATAATGACACCTGAGAGGAAGTGAAAGGAAGTAAAGGGAGTAAATAGTACCTAGCCGAAATTTTCTCAATATAAAATTTGACAAATAAGGTCTGCTTGACAAACTTAATGCAACGTTTTTTAATTTTTCTGCCATAAAAAACTATATATTTTGGAACTGACATGTAGTGTCACAAAATAAAGTTAGGCATTTAGTAACATCTCTACATAAGCTATTCCCAGTTTTTTACACATCTTTTAATAGAAGAGTTAGCTCTTTGTATTTGTTGATATAAGATATTTAATAAAAATGAAACCCTATTCATTTAATCTATGGTGAATTATTAGAAGCCTGTAAATAAGTAATTTTCATAGATACTGCTTAGTGCTAGCACTCCCCAATTAAATGTTACATAATTTGTTCATTTTGCAGGATTCATAAATATGAACTGAAACAACTAAAAAACTATTACCAAAATAAAATGGAAGAGACCACAGTAAATGTAGCACTAGTTTCTGTACTCTACATTACTAACTTTGTAAACTTCATAAAAAAGAAAAACAACTTTATTTTCTCCATTATCTTTGAAACATGTGGCAAATCCAATTTTAAGTATTAAGATCACTGTGTTCTTGAGGGACAATTATGAATTGCTTATTTCCAATAACTACAGTAATAAGCTTTTGATAAATCATTGAAATAAATGAAAATGAAATCTATTTTGGTTTTCTATCAAACCAATCTAGGAAAAACATTTACAATGGTTAACACCAGAAAAAGTCACTTCACAAAAGCATAAACTAAAACCAATACAATTTCTTATGTGGTATATTAAAAATAATCTGTATAGTCTAATAATGCAAGTTTATATGTGGAATGCCAAAATGATTACTTCTGTTTAGATGCCATAAATATGTGCAACTATTACTACAGTGAACTAAGAATAAAGAAATTATGAACAGCTTTTGCAAGAGTATTTATCCATACTACACCTTTTTCAGAAATTATTTCAAAGTGGCTTTGGCTTCAAAGGGCAATTATTGTGTCCCAAATTTATTAATAAAAAGAAATTCCGTGTTCAGTTGACCTAAACTAGACTGTATACCAATGCCAAACCAAGTTATCATTTAAATGACTTTGAAACAAGACCTCTGCTCTCTATTTGGATTACATACTGATAAATTTTATGACTTTGCGGTCACCACATAACTCTACATAATCTTGACCAAAAAAAAATATTTTTAAATCATCGTCTGCATACATTGTTAACGGATTCCATTTATAGCCAAAAAGTGTTTAGGGTCATCTTGACAACATGTAAATTGTTTTTCCTTTGTCAGGCGTCCAATTTTACAATTATTTGGTCAATGACTAATCAGATGAGTTTTTTTTACAAATGAAGTTTTGTTCCACAGACGGACTCTTCAACTACTCCAAATAACACAGAAGCTACCCATATTGAACACAGTACTAGCTTATCTCTTTAACGCTTAAACCTGTGTTCAATCACTTCCTTCGGAGACTGCCAACTTTAACAATAGAATAAGCTACATAATATCAAGACACAATGGTGAATACTCGCCACAGATTCTGTACCACAGCAGATATGCCACTTCACAGATTTTTGAGTTTCTGAATCACAGCCCCAAACCACGAAGCTTGTGGCTGTCCTTGGTGCTGAAACGCACTTTTTCCCCGCGCCCCTTCACTGAAAAAAAACGTCATTCCAATCCCTATTTGAGAGCATAAAAAGACTCCTGAATTTGGGAGGTGGGGGTCTGAAGATGAGAGGTTTAAAAAGGAAATGATAAGTTTCTGGGCCGAAAATGCTAACTAGCATGTGCAGGTGGAGAGGGGAAGGAAGGGGTGCTAGAAACATCCAGAGGGCATTTTCCCTACGGTTCCGGTAGACCCTGGAAACCCGGACTGCGGCACGATCGGAAACGCCTCGTCCCGGGCTGGAACGGCGGGCGGGAACGGCGCCCTCGCCCGGGCAGCTCCTCGGCGCTGGGCCAGGCGGGCGAAGACGGCGAGGGGCGCCGCGGCTGGAGACTACGGCGACTTTCCGCGCCAACGCAAGAGCCCTGGGGTCCTTTTGTTTCTACTGTCTGAGGAGAGGGCGGATGAGCGGAGGGGTGCCCCACCTGTATTTATTTGTACAGGGGAACAACAAAAGACCGTGAAGCCCTGGCGAGCAGGGTCAGCAGAGCCGGGGCGGCCGCGGCGCCTAGGCGCGGGCTCGGCCCCTTTCCTCACAGCCCCCGTCGCTCTTACCGTCCCGGTCGCACAGCTGAATGGCCTCCAGGCTGAGGTTTTTGATCACCTCCTCACAGGGGCTGGTGGGGCTGTTGAGGGTATGATCCAGGCGCGGCACCTCCATTTTCCCAACTCCCTTCTCAAGCCCGCCTGCTTCGTATCCAGGCTCTCTCGACGGACCGGGTGGGAGAGAAGGGCGGGAAAGGGAAGGGGAGTGTCGGAAAGAGGGGAGGAGGCCTGGGACGCGGCTCCGGAGGGGCGAGGCTGAGCTTCCGGGCTAGAGAGCCGCGGCCGAGGCGACGGCCGTGGCAGGAGCTCCGGAGAGTGCGCGGCTCGAAGAGACTGAGAGGGACCTGGCGCGAGGGCGAGAGGAGCGCGCTCCCGGCGGGGAGGAGACGCGTCGCGCGGGGAACGTGAAGGAGCGGCGCGCGCACGCGCGTGAGAGGACGCGCCCACCTGCTGGCGCGCGGCGCTCCTCCTTCCTGCGCCCCCCCCCCTTCCCCCGCCCTTCCACGCGCACGCGCCCCCTGCTGCCCTCGCTCCTCAGCCCCGGCAATCCCCTGAGCTAGGTGAACTCGCGGGAACTGCGGGATGGTGGGGGTGCGTCACGCTGGACTCGCCCTCTCTCCTGGTGAGGTTGATTTAGCTTCTTTTCCCTCGTCAGTGTCAGTCGTATCCAGGTTGGCACTGGGGCGTCTGGCACTGGGGAGGTGAGAGGGAGCAGATTGGTTGTTTTGAAGGACTGGAAAAATATGCGTCCAGACCTTTTGTATACGGGTTCGCGGAGCCAGAAGGCTGCCTTCTCCGTTCAATGTCCTGGGCTACTCCCCACCCAGCCCCCACCTGCTCAGCCGAGCATTCCTCAGGAACAGCTGCTTCCGTGTGAGAGATGTGTGGATTAACTGAGGACTGGCAGGGTTTAGGGACAGAATTTTGGTCATCTTGAAGGAGGGGCAAACAGGAATTCAAAACTGCCAGAAAGGTGAGAGAATGAGATGTCAGCCAGCGGGCTGGAAAGGCAGCACGTGTGCTTCAGGACTGACAGCCACTAATCTTTCAGCCTTCGCAGTCTAGCTGGCTCCATTCATTCATTAATTCGTTCAACAACTAGGTATTAAATGTTTACTCTGTGCTGGGCATTGTTCTGGACGCTAGTGAAGGGGGTAAAAAACAGTACCTGTCCTGATGGATATGGAAGCACAATGGGAAATGTGCTTCCTCAAGTTACCCTAAATTTGTCTGCCCATTCTTTTTAAAGGCATTTAGGATTCTGCAGTGCACTTCGTGGAGGTGAAAAAGTTTTTAAAATAAAATGGGTATAGGTCACAGCCTATTGACCTCTGTTGCCATTTGCTTCTTTGGAACAGCTTTTAGTTGTGTTGCTATCTTAGGATCAAAACAGTGCTTGCCCCTCTCTCTTCTTTTTTTTTAGTGTGTATGCTTGTTGGAAATTAAAGTTCCTTTTTATTGATTTTCCAATTTCAAACATAAATGTTATCCAATAAAGTAACAATTTACATACAGATTGCTATATGCTACCCTTTCTAGTCACATCCTTCTAGCCATAACATGACTAAATCTAGTTAATTGAAACCTCATAAAACAGAAGGACCAGCTTAAGGTAAAATAAGCCTGTGAGAAAACTTGGCACAACTGCAAGTTGATACAAATCTGTGGAAGATAATTGGGTATCTTAAAGTGAAATGTCCTCATTATCAACTTAGGTATTAATGAAGATGGATCTCCTTCTTTCAGTTTGAGAAATGTCAAGATAGGGGTGTCCCTAAGGAGAGGATAAATTATTACTTGTCAAGAAATGTGGCAAGATGGCACTTATTGGTGAATATCCTGTGTTCTAAAACCTGCGTCTGGAGGAGTAGAAATTGATATTGTCAGCTAAGCCACAGTG
This sequence comes from Lynx canadensis, assembly GCF_007474595.2. Classification (NCBI taxonomy): domain Eukaryota; kingdom Metazoa; phylum Chordata; class Mammalia; order Carnivora; family Felidae; genus Lynx; species Lynx canadensis. The sequence continues at coordinate 66,618,241 of NC_044313.2, forward strand.
GGTTCATCTTTCAGAGTAGTATCACATTTACAAATTTCAAAAGAAACTGTGTGAGCTAGATTACCAATTTATTGATTTACAGGTGAGAAATCTAATTCATATCTATAATTAAAATTATAATCCATACAAATATTTATTAAACACTAGCTGTGCCCATGGACAATATGCTAGATGTTGGAATTTTTGAGTTCAAATCAATTAGGAAAGATAGACTTTGAAAAAGGAAGATTATAATGAGTGTTATGAAAAAAGGAATCATGGGAACTTGTGAAGGACACACAGGTGTCCTAACCTAGTCTGATTATTCAAGAAAGCCTCTAAAAGGATTTTATTTAAAGGGAATAGGAGTCTCTTATGGGGGGTGGTAGGGAGGGGAAAGTGGGTGATGGGCATTGAGGAGGGCACCTGTTGGGATGAGCATACAACTGGGTGTTGTATGGAAACCAATTTGACAATAAATTTCATATTTAATAAATAAATAAATAAATAAATAAAAATAAAGAGAACAGGAAATTACTGAAAGGCTTTATATGGGAAATTAGCATGATCAGATTTGTGAGCCAGAATATTTATGTGGGAAAGGAGGTAATGTTTTGAGAAATATTAATTTGACTTTCCGGGTATAAGATCTATTCAATCCAAGGCATCTTTCTGCTAAGGCCTTAGATTATTACATAAGAAATACAAAAGAGTTACTATTTTACTTTTGAAATTCAGCATAGGATTTTTTTCAGCAAGTTGTGAGGCTTCAAATCAAGGCATTGTCAAAAGATAAAATATAGATTTGCTTCTGTTTTAACATATCAAGGCTAAGACTAGTGTTCAAAATGATAAGAGTTTATCCCATAGTGAAGACAAGATATCCCGGTTCACAACTTAGGCCAGAGATTGGTATAAAGAAGATGGTGGCTTGAGACAGGTAAAGGAAAGAAAAGTATATTCTCTTTGGCTCAGAGAATTATGGAAAAGAGGTTGAAGTGCTTGAGGTTGGCAACCAACAACATTTTTACTTACTCTCACATTGAGGATGTGAGATGAAGGTTTGTAGCTTTAGTGTGGGGGGCCGGGCCCCGGTGCCAGGCTGACACCGGGTCGAGCAATGTTCCCCGTTGACTCAAGCCAACCCAGTGGTTCCCCCTCCCATTCCCCCACTTTCAAGGGCATACAAAAGCCTTGTCAAGGCTGAGAAAGTTAATTCCTGAAGCCTGTGGTCTGCAGGTGTTGGCAGTAATGCTACCTCCCTTTTTCTACCCCGAGTCAGATAGAAACAAACATGGGAACTGTGTTTTGTTAGCAATCTATCAACAAGGTCTTGTGACCCGTTCACAAGGTTCACAAGGTATACAGAACTAAATGTTTTGGCTGGCAGTGATCATGTGAAACCTGTTTGTTCTTAGAATGACCTGATCCATAAGAGTCTTATATTGTAAAAGATTTGTGTACAGCATCAATAAAGCCATCACTTGGGCCATCAGCCCAGGGGACCCTTCTGTTCCCAAACTTTCTCTTCTCTTCTCTTTTCCTCAGGACCCTGACCTCGGTGATTGTCGCGCCGGTCGCGACACTTTAGGTATAGGTATAGCCTACAGATAGGTATGGGAACACTCAAGGACAGAGAAATGTCTGCCCTACTTCTTAGGTCTTTGGGATGATATCACCTGGCCAGACTGAGGGTGACTGCATTCAGGTAACCTTGAACAAGGCATCATTGTTAGATGGAGGACAGGGATTTACTTTCTGGAACTGCTGAAAGTTTCTGTATATTTAGAAGGTAGTTGAGTGAAAGCTAGCCAACCTGCTGTGAAGCCTGATTTTAAAATGCTAGCAAAAGCTGTATAGTGGACCTTCTAGACCAGGGAGGTCTAAAGCACCAAAAAGATGAGACTTGTCAGTCTCAGAGATGGCAAACAAGCCCTGAACAAACTGAAAAACACAGATCATAAATTTCTCTAGCCACCAACTTCAAGAGAAAGACCAGAAGCAATTAGGCATACAAGAAATGTCACCACAGAGACCAGAGAGGCAAAATATATTCAAATTCCAATAAGCCTTTGTCCCAGTGCTTCAAGGTAATGGAAACTCTCCTGTCTTGATATTCCCAAATACCATCTAAAATAGGATGTAGAAGAAAAGGTAAAAATCTTAAAGACTGAGGATTTTACCTAAAAATCTGGACTATACTTAAAGGAACTGATTAAAATACTGACTGGATCTAAGATCCAGGATTAGACTAAAAACATTATTTACCTTCCCTTTATATCAGTGAACAATATTTCATGAAAATAACCAAATAAGTTTTAGAAAAAATAAAAATTCTACCTTTTCTTTTCATATATAAGTTGCAGTGTGAGTAATTGCAATCCTTGTACACTTACATTATTTAATTGTTAGCTTGAGGTGGCCACTATTATAGCCAAAATCCTACCATTCAAGGTCCAGCTCAAATGGTGCATTACCTATAAATATTATTCCCTATGTCAAAAATTTCTTTATATTATCTAAAAACATAATCGCACTATGATTTTTACGTTATTAGTGTACATTAAGGATGAGACTTAAATTTGAAAAGGACCTAAATGTATCTTAATGCAATACTGTATCCAGTGTTGAAGCCACTGAAAAGTTGTTTATCTTTTAATAAATCCTCATGAAGTAATCTTACTCATTATCAACCCAAATATGCTTCCTATAAGGACAATACAGTGGCCTTCATTTTCTCCTCTGTTAGTCATACACAATAATGACAATCCTCTTCCTTCTGCTGCCCATGTATATTCAATTCTCTGGCTAAATATTCCTAGTTCTTTCAAACATTTCTGATATTACATTACTTTGAGTCCCTTTACCACTTTTGACACTCTCTTCCAGATAGCTCTAGTGTTTTCTAAGTGTCCATTGGTGAACACACCTGTGGTGTAGAAAGATATTAAGAATATAAAGGGAAACAAGCCATCTTTGCTCTATATGCCACACATCTTATAACACAGCCCAGGATAACGTTAGCTTTTCTGACAGTGATATCAATCTTCTCACACATCTTGAGCTTGCTATCATGTAAAACCTATACTTCTTCCCTGAACATTTCTTATTTCCCCTGTGCTGTAAATTTTAAGCACATATTATAGTATTTTCATAGAGAAGATAGTACAATTTGTTGAATTATTTGATTGAACTTTAGTACTTTGTGTTTAATTATATTGCTACAACTGCCTAGAATGTTATCAAACCTAAAGAAAATGTAGATTACAAACTCCTTTCAATAAGCTTGTAAGTGCAGAGGTCATTCTTATTATATAACCTACACCCTTAGGCACAATCCAGACTTTTATGGCTAAGCAGAAGGCAATGACTGAGAACCAAAACCATGGGTAGAAGCAAACTCAAAATGCGTAGTAAATGAAGGAGTGTTTTTATTTATTTTTTCTCTCCTCTCAATCATTACCAGGACTTATCCTAAGCCCTTATAATGGTGGGACAAAATAAAACTCATGAAAGCCACTCAAATGATCTAAATTCTTTATCCTGACTCAAGTTGACTTGTGTCTAAACGTGTGAAAATCAAATGACATAATATATATGCAAGTGTTGCATAAACTGTAAGGCATCTCGCAGTTAGTGAGGATGTTCTAAGAACACCATTAAGAAAGTACATCTGGTCAATTTTACAGTACAAATTGCTGGAAATATTTTAATAGCTATTTGAAAACATCAAGAACTTCCATATTTAGAATAGCTTTATGGTTTAGTGTGTTGGGGCCCTTTTAAATTACATCATACTATGTTTGCTTTTGGTTTTAACTCATGGTAGATTTTTGCCAAGCCCATAAGCAAATACTCAATATTAAATCTCTCCCCAGTATTTGATTTCTACACTTCTACTTCTGTATCACCAAACACTGGACAGAGATGGTGGAGAACTATGATGACTTGACAATTTAACTGTCACAGACTCTTTGACTCTGAAACCCCCAGTTCTGCTCTCACTTTCAAAAATGATCTCACTTTCAAAAAATGACCTCTCTGTCTCTCTTTCTTTCCTGGAAAAACAATAAAAGCATGAATGAAATTTCTCATTGGTTCTTATCTTTAGCTCAGTAGGTCCCGGTAAAATTTGTTACTTTTCCTTCTTTTATCTGTATTCTTCACTCAGTGCCTGTGTAATGCAGAATAAAGTTGTTAGTTTCCTATTTTTACCCCCTCCAGCTGCTTCAGTCTTTTTCTTTCCTCCCTTTTTTATCTTTAAACATTACCAAATCTTCTTGATTTTAAAAATTATCTTACTTGAACCAGTTACTTATCCAAATTCTTAATATTCTGTGGTATATAAGAAGCCCAATATAAATTGCAGTGCTATAAAACTTATTCATTGCCTCCATTTCCTTTTATTTTTTTTATTTATTTTTTTTAACATTTATTTATTTTTGAGACAGGGAGAGACAGAGCATGAACAGGAGAGGGTCAGAGAGAGAGGGAGACACAGAATCCGAAACAGGCTCCAGGCTCTGAGCGGTCCAGAGCCCGACGCGGGGCTCGAGCTCACAGACTGCGTGATCATGACCTGAGCTGAAGTCGGACGCTCAACCGACTGAGTCACCCAGGCGCCCCTCCATTTCCTTTTAATCTTCACACAATTTATCATGTCTCCAACACTATGATTCTTACTCTTCAAATGTCATCTTTGGATTTGATGAGATTTTCCACATCACCAATATACAGGCCTTTTATCATCTGCATCCTCTTTGATATTTTAGTAGTTTATTTCTGCTGAACTTCTGTGGCACTGAACTCTACTGGATCTCTTCCTACATGTGTGCTTAATGTTTATCAACTCTAGCTTCTAAGTTGCCCCCTTGAGTGTAGGTGTTCTTTAAAGTTCAACCTCTGACATTATGTTCTTCCCTGTTTAAAGCGATTTCCTCTGAGAATACATGCATTTTCATGAATTTTAATGTCTTTTTCATGTTTAAATTCTCACCTTCATCTTCAAATCCCTATTTCAAGTTCCCAACTATAAACAAAAGTCATTATTCTATTTCCAACTAATGGACATTTTTATTTACATTCACATAACCGTATCTAAGTAATCAATTCATCCCCAAACTGTTTTCCTTTTTAATTTTTCCCCCATTATTGTGAATGGAACAGTATCTTCTTAGTCACCCAATATCACCCAACTTTCTGATTTTCTCCTTTCCACTTTAAATCAAAATGGACTTAAAACAATGAAAATTTTGCAATATTTCCTGGACATGTTTTTTCCCCTGAATTATAGGTACTACTATAACATTTAGATTCTCATCATTTTGACCAGATTATTGAAATTAACCATGTACATAGTTTTCCTACCTCCTTTATTTAATCTATGCTGCTACTAACATCAACCCACTAAAAGATTTTGTTCATTAGAACTTGTTCAATGAATTATAATGGCTACCTGTTTTTGTTCTATATTAATGGTGAGCTACTGAAGCTTTTTAGGCAGGTGTATGACAATTGGAAAGCACTATTATGTGACTAATCTTCCCATTTTTATAGGATGAATGGAATGGAGGAAGATAGGTGTTTAAGAAATTATGATAGTGCAAGCAAGAAATTATAATAGACTAGAACAATAGAACTGGGAGTGAGAAAGAAACAATGGATTTGATAGAATGATGTTAACACTATTTTGTTTCTGAGACTATTTAAAATCACAAAAGTAACTAATATTTTGAAATTTTAAAAGATTGACTTGTTCACTTAAAATACTGATGGTTATATACTAAAAATATTAGTATATATGCAGCACAGCATCACATGGCATTATGAAGCATGAAAAATTTATTGTACACAACTTTTCCATGTTTAAAACAAAATAGTTATCTTCCAATGATATACAAGTCGATTAACCTTAAGGACTAAAGCAAAGTCTAGTGTTTATACTTGTGGGTAAACACAGATCAACTAAAAATGGCTCTCTGGATAGCATGTTTTGGAATATCTTCTGCTGTCACTAGTCAAAATTTAAAAGGAGTTGGTGTTAGGGAAAAGAAATATTGGGAGGGATGGAGAGGAAAGAATTTCTCTACAGGTTGAACCACTTTTTAAATGAATTAATTAATTACTTAATTTTAATTTTTATTTTTATTTTGGAGAGAGAGCATGCACAAGCAGGGGAGAGGGGCAGAGGGAGAAGGAGGGAGAATCTTAGGTAAACTCCATGCTCAGTTCATAGCCCTACATGGGTTTTGATCCCATAGCTCTGGGATCATGACCTGAGCCAAAATCAAGAGTGGAACGCTTAATCAACTGAACTACCCAAGGGCCACTGAACCACTCTTATTGACAGCCTTTCTTCCCTTATCTGGTCCTTCCACTTCTATTAAGTATGCATTGGAGTAGAGTATTTTCAGAATGTGTTCAAGTACATAGTCATTACTAACTCCATGTCAGGGAATCTTGAAAGTAAATTATATATGGTGAGCAGTCCTAAGTATATAACCACAGTCATTTTTCCGTAAGTTCCAGGTTGTTCTCACCTTCATAGATGTATCTTTCTAGTTTTTAGTTTTTCACGAGGCTCAAAACAAATTCACTTACATCTTTATATTATTGGCAAACAAAATCTCTAGTCTACTGCCCTGGAACACAGCTCAAATTGCTCTCTTGAAACCCTGATCTAGTTAGTGTCCCCTTAAATCTATCCACAGAAATTTCCTAATAAATAATTTTTCCAGGATTTTTATCTCAGCAGATTTAGAGCTGTGACTTTTATAATGATTAACACAGTTTGATTTCCCAAAGTTCTTTCTAAGCTAAAAGAAAGACCTATAGGATCTCTGAAAGCCCTCTAATTTTTCTAACATCTAACTTTCTCTCAAGTTTACTGTAACATCAGTGTTGTTATATAGCTCACATGTGCAATACACTCATTAGCATGATAAGAAGCTTTAATTTAACAACCACATCTTACCTTGAGATGTTCTCTGTAATACTTGTGTAAACAAAACTACCACATTGCATTCATTTTTTTTATATATATGAAATTTATTGACAAATTGGTTTCCATACAACACCCAGTGCTCATCCCAAAAGGTGCCCTCCTCAATACCCATCACCCCCCCCCCCCTCCCTCCCACCCCCCATCAACCCTCAGTTTGTTCTCAGTTTTTAAGAGTCTCTTATGCTTTGGCTCTCTCCCACTCTAACCTCTTTTTTTTTTCCTTCCCCTCCCCCATGGGTTCCTGTTAAGTTTCTCAGGATCCACATAAGAGTGAAACCATACCACATTGCATTCAATTGAAGTTTAGCTTTCCTGACTCCAGCTAAAGTAAGCCTGCCCCAAGATCCATAATGAGAAAAACTTCAGAGTATGTAGAGGCTTATTAGAGAGATTACTCGGTCAATAACACCCACTGAATGATGATTCAATGCTATGTATATACGTATGTATGTATGTATGTATGAATGTATGTATGAAATCAGTTTACATTATTGAGTGGCCATTAGGTTTTGTGTGATGATACAAAGAAAGACACTGTCCATGCCAACATTTCTCCCTAACCCAAGTTATTGCTGTTATCCTAGAATGCAGATAAACGGAGTTGTTTCTGGTTAACTAATTTTAGCAAGAGGAGTAGGCATCATAAAAACTAGCACGGTAGCTATTCATAGGAAGGGCTTCAACTAGAAAGTGGCAAGAGTGAGGATCATGCAGACAGATAACTATAGGTTTACCTCAGAGATATTTCAGGTTTGGTTCCAGACCACTGCAATAAAGGATATTCCAATCAGGCAAAAATTCCAATTTTTTTGCTTTCCTACTACATGTGAAAGTTATGTTTCCACTATACTGTAGTATATGAAGTGTGCAATATCATTGTGTCTAAAAAAATGTATATGCATCACTTAAAAAGTGCTTATTGCTTAAAAATCCTAACCATCATCTGAGCTTTCAATGAGTCATAATCTTTTTCTTGGTGGAGAGTCTTGCCTCAATGTTGATGGCTGCTGACTAATTAAGATGGTAGTTGTTTAAGGTTGGGATGGCTGTGACAGTTTCCTAAAATAAGACACAGTGAAGTTTGCCATATTGTTTGATTCTTCCTTTCACAAACTATTTTTCTATAGCATGCATTATTGTTTGGTAGTATTTTACCAACAGTAGAACTTCTTTTTTTAAATTTTTAATGTTTATTTATTTATTTATTTTTATTTTTGAGAGAGAGACAGAAACAAGTGTGAGCCAGGGAGGGACAGAGAGAGAGGGAGGCACAGAATCTGAAGCAGGCTCCAGGCTCTAAGCTGTCAGCATAAAGCCCAATGCGGGGCTCAAACTCACAAGCGGTGATATCATGACCTGAGCCAGTGTCGGACACTTAACTGACTGAGCTTCTCAGGCACCCCCCAACATTAGAACTTCTTTCAAAATTGGAGTCAATCCTCTCAGACCCTGCTGCTGCTTTATCAACTAAATATATGCAATATTCTAAATCTTTTGTTGTCATTTCAACAACTTTCATAGCATCTTCACCAGTTGATTCCATCTCAAGAAACCATTTTCTTTGCTCATTCATAAAGCCAACACTTTATCTGTCCCAGAATTTGAGTCTGGAGTCTCTTTCCAGCAAGAGAGCGGATACAAAATTGAATATGAGAGCGCTAATGTCCAGGAAGAGACAAGAGCCCCAAACAGAGGTTTTGTCTCTGTATTTATTGAGCTCTCAAGGTTTTACATACATAGTGAATGTGCAGAAGGAAACAATAAGATATTGACCATTAATTTGTGTGTGTAATAAGCAAAGGGTTTGGGGAACGAGTGCGTTAGAAGTTGAGATTAAAGCGCAATGATATATTGGCACCAGACACCGACACCAGATGAACAGTGTTTCTCTTTGGGTGATACAGCCAAGTAGCTCTTATCGCCAAAGTTTAAGATTGCTGGAAGATGCTGCCTCAAGGCTAATAAGGCACCTTTTTAACTAGCTAGCCTTGGGCACTTTTGCCCCATAGCAGCTTTCCACCTCTAACTGTTCTCAGAGGCTTTAGTCCTGTGGAGGCGGCTTTCCTCCCTAAGCCTTGTTTTACTTAATGACTTGGGCACTTTTACCCTGTGGCAGCTTTTCACTGGAAGCCTCGTTAACCCATTAGTGCAAGCATACAGAATTCTTAAACTTATTTCCCACACTTATCCATTAAAGTTTTGTCATGATATTGAAGCAATTCAGGGTCCCCTTCTAGTTCTGGTTCTCTTGCTATTTCCACCACATCTATAGATATTTCCTCCACCTTGGAGGTGTCTTGGACACCTCAAAGTCATCCATGAGAGGTGGAATCAATTTCTTTCAACTCCTGTTAATATTGATATTTTGACCTCTTTCCATGAATCACAAGTGTTCTTAATGAACACTTCAAGAATGGTAAATCCTTTCCACAAGGTTTTCCATGGACATTGTCCGGAGCCATCTGAGGAATCACTATGTATGGTAGTCATAGCCTTACAAAATGGATTTCTTAAGTAATAAGACTTGAAAGTCAACTTTACTCCCTGATCCAGGGGCTTCAGATTGGATGTTATATTAGCAATCATGAAAAAAACCTTAATCTCATTTTCCATCTCCATTAAAGCTCTTGGATGACCAGGTACATTGCCAATGAACAGTAATATTTTTAAAGGAATCTTCTTTCCTGGCGGTAGGTCTCAACAGTGGGCTTAAAATATTCAGTAAACCATATTTTTTTTAATGTTTATTCATTTTTGAAAGACAGAGAGAGAGCACAAGCCGGGGGGGGGCAGAGGGGGAGGGCGCAGAATCTGAAGCAGGCTCCAGGCTCTGATCTGTCAGCACAGAGCCTGACATGGGGTTCAAACTCATGAACCATGAGATCATGACCTGAGCCTAAGTTGGACACTCAACCAACTGAGCCACCCAGGCGCCCCAGTAAACTGTACTATAAACAGATATGTTGTCATCCAGGCTTTGTTGTACCATTTCTAGAGCACTAGCAGAGGAAATTTAACATAATTCTTAAGGGCCCTAGGATTTTCAGAATGGCAAATGAAGATTGGCATCATCTTCAAGTCACCAGCTGTGTTAGCCCCTAAAAAGAAAGCCTGTCCTTTGAAACCAGGCATTGACTTGCATATCTATGAAAGTCCTAGATGACTTCTTCTTCCAATAGAAAGTAGTTTTATCTTTCAATCTTTGTTACATTTAAAATCTGTTGTTTAGTTTAGCCACCTTCATTAATTATCTTAGCTATATCTTCTAGATAACTTGCTACAACTTCTATATCAGCACTTGCTTTTTCACCGTAAATTTTTATGTTATGGAGACAGCTTAATTTCTTACACCTCACGAACCAACTTCTGCTTGCTTCAGACTTTTCTTCTGCAGCTTCCTCACATCTCTCAGTCTTCATAGAATTGAAGAGAGTTAGGGCTTTGTTCTTGATTAGGCTTTGATTTAAAGGAATGTTGTAGCTGGTTTGATCTTTTATGCAGATCACTGAAACTTTCTCCATATAAACAATAAGGCTGTTTCACTTTCTTATTCATGTATTCACTGGAGTAGCATTTTTAATTTCCTTTAAGAACTTTGTCTTTGCATTCACACCTTGGCTATCTCTGGTACAAAAGGCCTAGCTTTTTGCCTATCTCAACTTTTGACATGCCTTACTTACTAAGCTTAATCATTTCTAGCTTTTGATTTAAAATGAGAGACATACAACACTTCCTTTCACCTGAACACTTACAGGTCATTGTAGTGTTATTAAATGACCCAATTTTAATATTTATGAGTCTGAGAGAATAGGTAGTCTTTTTTTTTTTAATTTTTTAAAGTGTATTTATTTTTAACAGAGAGAGAACATGAGCGGGGGAGGGGCAGAGAGAGAGGGAGACACAGAATCTGAAGCTGGCTTCAGGCTCTGAGCTGTCAGCACAGAGCCTGACGCGGGGCTCGAACTCACAGACTGTGAGATCATGACCTGAGCCGAAGTCAGACACTCCACTGACTGAGCCACCCAGACGCCTGGAGAATAGGTAGTCTTAAGGAGAGGGAGAGATACGGGGGGAATGGCCAGTCAGTGGAGTAGTCATAACACACAACATTTATTCACTAAATTTGCCTTCTTATATAAGCATGGTTTGTGGCACCCCGAAATAAATACAAGAGTAATATCAAAGATCACTGATCTTGGTCACCATAAAAATATAATAATAATGAAAAAGTTTGAAATACTCTGAGAATTACCAAAATGGGACAGAGACATGAAGTGAGCAAAAATGCTGTGGGAATTATGATGTTGATAAACATGCTTGAAGCAGGGTTGCCACAAACCTTCAATTTATCAAAACTATAATATCAGCAAAGCACTTTAAAATGAGCTGGCCTGTATCACTTTCTGTTCTTTTTAATAAAAGTGTCATCATTAGGACACATAAATGAGACTCTTCGTTGTTCCAATATGTGTTCATGTTGATTATATAATATTCATAAAGGTATTAAATACTTCAAAAATTGGAAGATTTATTTTTACTACTGCTTTTCTCATGTTTGAAACTTCTCCACAGCACTTAAGCCAAGTTTTTTGTGAATGTCTAGCAACTACAAATCTATTTCCTCTTGAGGTAGCCTGTTCTATCCACAGAGAGCTCCAGAGTCAGCATTATGTGGAATCAAAACTTTTCTCCCACTGTTATCTTGGACACACAGAGAACAGTTAATTCTTCTTCACATGACAGCCATATATAAATGATTTTAAACATTCTATCTCTTCTATTCATCTATTCTCCAGTCTACCTTTTCCCAAATACCACAGCTTGCCTCAAAGGATAAGACCTTGTTTTCCTCTAAATACAGCTCTAAAATTATATATTTCCCTCTTGAAATTTAATGCTCAGAACTAATTTGGGTGGCCTGATAACAATAGAGCAACTCATCTGAACTGTTTAATTACAAATAAGCACTTTTACATAAATTGTCAGCTCATTCACATTAAAAATTATCTTTGATTATTTAACACTGTATGGCTATTTCTATCTGAAAAGTCCTTCACAGTAACTTTCATTTATTATTCCTCATGACAACCTTCTTGAAGTTTTATATTTCTAAGCTGAAAGAAATGCCTACAGGTCTCATTTTTACAAATCACAGATGATATTAAAGCTAATTATGCAAAACATCAAAAATGGAATAACTACTGGAATGTAGCTACATTTTATGTAGTCTCTTGATTACTCTATGGTCCTTCAGACCTTTAAGTCATGTTATGTCGTGAAGCTTGATAATAAGATTTTCTATTTATGATAAGTGTCATATAACCACAAAGTATCTGTGGATTCACACATTTTATGGGACAGATCATGGGCTAATCTTCCATGATGTGGGAGGTGTTGACAGTCCATGAGATGCAATAAAGAAGCCTTATTTCAGATATTCACAGAGCAAACCTGACAGCCTTATAAGGATTTAGTTGATGATGCTATAATGATAAGGGAGATTATTTCTTTGATCTCTCATGTGACACTTCTTTTATTATAGCACGTCCTACATTGCATTTATTTTTCTCCACAAAAATTTTGCTCAGCTTAAAATAGTTGTTTGACTGTTTAGGACATCATAATACTGAGGAATACAGGATGCTTAATCAAACATAGCCAAAGGCAGACTATGTCTATGGAAATACTACACATACAGTAAGTCTACAGAAAATTTCCTAATAATCCAAGGAATCAGACTGATACAAATACAAAATCAAATTTGAAACTATCATCTGGCAAAATTCAACTTTTTTTAATTTTATTTTTCAACGTTTATTTGTTTTTGAGCCAGAGAAAGACAGAGCATGAACAGGGGAGGGGCAGAGAGAGAGGGAGACACAGAATCTGAAACAGGCTGCAGGCTCTGAGCGGTCATCACAGAGCCCGACGCGGGGCTCGAACTCATGGGCCGTGAGATCATGACCTGAGCCGAAGCCGGATGCTTAACCAACCAAGCCACCCAGGCGCCCCAAAATTCAACTTTTAAGACATGTGTTAGGTACAATTAGTTTCATTCTTGCCACGCACTACAATCTGTTGCACTGGTTTCTATTCCATACAATTTCACTGTCTTCATCTATGAGTTTTTTAGATATTTTTAGACATTTTTTTTTCCTTTTAAAAATATCATAATAGCCAAATGTCCTTATCAGATGGGAGAGGAGGAAAAGAAGACAAAAAAAAAAACCAGATATGATACTCAGTATAATCATTATAGACTTGCATTATTCAGCTCCCCTATTTCTCTCTCTTAAGCATGTCTTTATACGTGACCCCAAACAACTGCCTAAGAAATACATCAGTATTCATTTAAACTAATTTGTCTGGTGTCACATCAACAAATCAAATATCTAATTTGTCTTATACTTTTTCCCCAAGTTTTTACTATTTATTTTGAGAAAGAGAGAGTGTGCACATGAGCAGGGGAGAAAGGGGGAGAGAGAGAGAATCCCAACCAGGCTCTGCACTCAGTGGGGCTGAGAATGCTCAAACCCACAAACACAAGATCATGACCTGAGCCAAAATCAAGAGTCAGATGGTTAACCAACTGAGCCACACAAGTGCCCTGTTTTGTACTTTTAAAATACTTTTTTTAAATACTTATTGAAACCATGGTAGAGTTTCTTAAAACTAGCTCATAATGACTTTGTCTCATGTCTTCACAAGAGGCTGTGAATCTACAGTAGTAGATGGTACAAATGACACTTACTGGTCTCACGTTCTTACAGATGAGCAGCAAAATACTTAGAGGTCAACACCTGTGATGGATTTTTTTTGTTCTGCCACCTCAGTTGCAAACTTAATTTGGATATATTAAGTTTCAATTTCAAGGTTCTTGTCTTTTCTGTATCACTTCTAAGGCCTCAGTGGCTTTATCCAGATAATGGCCTATAAATGATTTGAAAGGGTAAACTTGTAGAATTGTTTATACAGCTGGTTATAAGATAATTTAAATTTCAGTTTTGTCCTTTTCCTTTTGACGAGATGTATCTGCTCTCTGTTCCTCAACTCCCCGGGCTACAAAGAAGACAGCTAATGCTAAGTCAGTTAAAAATGTTTTATTTTGAAAGGTAATAGCCTATAGATACTGAGCAGAAAAAGGAGGTTTGCCACATTATTGGCTTAAAGACTAGAATCAGCAGATGTAAACTCCATTAATTTTGATTAATGTAATTTAACAAGATTTTTAGTACTTTTGATCTGTATATCATTAAGTACTAGGAATAGAGAAGTGTAAGACTTTATTCAGAGATTAAATTTACCCAAGAGAAGATAATAGTCCACTGCCATTTAGGAGAACAATTATTCATACAAATTATTCATTAAACAATTATTCATACAAATAATTTGCTTTTCATAACATGGTATATGCTATAAACATTTTTTGGTTATAGGGGAAGAGATTAATAGTTTTCTAGCATGTCAGCATATCGACTAAATAAATATATAACACATAGCATTGTGCTTTCATCCTAATTCACTCTGCTTTGATTTTCCATGTTGCTGGTTTGTTTTCTAGTAGTATCAATTGACCTATAGTTGGCATTCTGTGTAGCAAGCATGTACTCTAGAGTATTGATTTACAAGAGAAGAATATATGGAGAAGGAGGGGAGAAAAAGAAAAACCTTAAAATGTTTCTCAAGATATTTATAAGTATTGATGTTTCAAGGCTTTACATGAAAAAAAAAGTAGAGCTTAGAATAAGGTAAAACGTAGTAAATGCTGTAGAAGAGGAAGAAATAATGTGCTGTGCAAGCATAAAGAAGGGAGAAATTAATTTCAGCTAGGGGAAATCTATGTGAATAAAACACTTGTCCTGAGTGCTGTTAAGTACAATAAACTAAAGTGCCATCAGTTTGCTTCTCTAGGCTCTACATTATACTCAAAGTACTGCTGAGTCAACCCTTTTAACCTGTACAGGGATCCACGAAAGCATTAATCTTATCCCTAAAAACATTTTTTTTCTTTTTCTGTACTTGTATCAGAAAAAAAACCCTGTTTGATTAAACCGTCCAGTGTCAACACACCTGCTATACATTCTTTCAGACTGGGTTCTTTTAATGAGCAGGAGGATGAGTGCTACATATGCAGAGGCCATTTAAAAATGATGAATAATAAAACCAGTTATATAGACAATCTTAATTTCATTTAAAGTAGTAAAAGTACTTGTGTATACTAAAAATAGCTCCATATTATTATAAAGGCTAATATTTAAAGTCTTCTTTATTATTTTGTCTTGTCTCTGAGGATCATTCAGGTTGTTCTGGCAGTGCTGTTCTTTGAATCTGAGCTTCTGAATATTGATTCAGCTTTTGAGCAATTACCTATCATACCATAAGTTTCATTTATTTTAACTTGAAATATGGTTGGCACACAGTGTTACACCAATTCAAGTGTACAACATAGTGACTAGATAAGTCTATATGTTATGCTATGCTCATCACAAGGGGTAGCTACCATCTGTCACCAAACAACACTATTACAATACCACTGACTTTATTCCCTATGCTGTGCCTTTCATCTCTGTGATTTTTTCATTTCATAACTAGAAGCTTGTACCCTCCACTCCCCTTCACTCATTTTGCCCATCCCCCACCCCACTTCTCTGAGGGGTGAACAACCCCTCTGTGAACAACCATCACATTGTTCTCTGTATTTATGGGGTTGTTTCTGCTTTTTGTTTGTTTGTTTTTATTTTTTGAGTTCCACATATAAGTGAAACATGGTATTTGTATTACTATGTCTGACTTATTTCACTTAGTAAAATGCCCTTTAGATCCATCCATATTGTCATTAATGGCAAGATGCCATTCTTTTTTATAGTTGACTAATATTCCATGGTATATATGTATATTTCACATCTTATTTATTCATCTATTGATGGATACCTGGGTTGCTTCCACATCTTGGCTATTATAAATAATGCTTCAATATACATAGGGTGCATATATCTTTTTGAATGAGTTGTCTTATTTTCTTTGGTCAACAGACACACGAAAAGATGCTTAATGTCATTAATCATCAGGGAAATACAAGTCAAAACCACAGTGAGATATTACTTCACACCTATCAGAATGATTCAAATAAAAAACACAAGAAATAACAAGTGTTGATGAGGATGTGGAGGAAAAAGAACTCTCATGTACTGTTGGTGGAATGTAAATTGGTTCGTCTACTGTGGAAAACAGCATGGAGGTTTCTCAAAGAAATTAAAAATAGAATTACCATATGATCCAGTGATTCCACTACTGTGTATTTTACCCACAGAAAATGAAAACTCTATTCTTAACACAGGAACATATTTTGAGGAATCTCCATACTGTTTTCCAGTTTCTATTTCCAGTGATGCACTAATTTACATTCCCACCATCAGTGCACAAGGGTTCCTTTTTCTCCATTTCCTCACCAATACTTATTTCTTTTCAATTTTAGCCATTCTGTCAGGTGTAAGGGAATTCCTCATTGTGGTTTTGGTTTTCATTTTTCTCAAAATTTGTGACACTGAATGTCTTTTCATGTGTCTGCCATCTGCATGTCTTCTTTGGAAAAATGTCTATTTAGGTTCTCTGCCCATTTTTAATTTGATTATGTGGGGTTTTTTTGGGTGTTGAGTTGTAGAATGTCTTCATATTTCATTTATTAACCCATTATCAGATATATCATTTGCAAATATGTTCTCCCATTCAAAAGGCTGCCTTTTAATTTTGTTGATGGTTTCCTAATCTGTGTAAAACTTTCTATTTCGGTGTATTCCCAATGGTTTACTTTTTATTTTATTTTCCTTGCCTGAGGAGGCATATCTACAAAAATGTTGCTAAGGCCAGTGTCAGAGAAATTACTGCCTATGTTTTCTTCTAGGAGTTTTATGGTTTCGGGTCTCATATTTATTTCTTTACACCATTTTGAGTTTATTTTTGTGTATCATATAAGAAAAGTCCAGGTTTATTCTTTTGCATGTAGCTGTTGTGTTTTCCCAGCACCATTTATTAAATATTCAGTCTTTTCAGGGTACTTGGGTGAGTCAGTCAGTTACAGATCCAACTGTTGATTTTGGCTCAGGTCATGGTCTCACAGTCAGTTTGAGCCCCACATCAAACTGTCAGCACAGAATCTGCTTGGGATTCTCTCTCTTTCTCTCTCTCCCTCTCCCTCTCTCTCTGTCTCTCTCTCTCTGTCTCTGCCCCTCCCTCTCTCGCTCACTCTCTCTCTCTGTCTCTGCCCCTCCTTCTCTCGCTCACTCTCTCTCTCTTTCTCTCAAAATAAATAAATAAATATTTCCACACACATTTTAGTATTATTTATCCTAGTTCTGTGGGAAATGTTGGTATTTTGATAGGGATTGTATTGAGTCTGTAGATTGCTTTGGATAGTATGGATATTTTAGCAATATTGGTTTTCCCAATCTGTGAGCATGGAGTATACCTCTATTTGTTTCCATCATATTCAACTTCTTTCATCAATGGTTTTTTTTGTGAAATGATTTAAATTTTGTTAAAAGTTTGCTTCTGTTTGTATTTTTTAAATTTTTTTCAATATATGAAGTTTATTGTCAAATTCATTTCCATACAACACCCAGTGCTCATCCCAAAAGGTGCCCTCCTCAATACCCATCACCCACCCTCCCCTCCCTCCCACCCCCATCAACCCTCAGTTTGTTCTCAGTTTTTAAGAGTCTCTTATGCTTTGGCTCTCTTCCACTCTAACCTCTTTTTTTTTTTTCCTTCCCCTCCCCCATGGGTTTCTGTTAAGTTTCTCAGCATCAATGTTTTATAGTACAGTTCTTATACCTCCTTGGTTAAGTTTATTCCTGGTATTTTATTCTTTTGGGTGCAGTTATAAATGGAATTATTTTCCTGATTTCTCTTTCTGCTACTCTGTTATTAGTGTATGAAAATGCAACTGATTTCTGTGTATTAATTATCCTACACCTTTACTGAATTCATTTATTTTAATAGTTTTTTGGTGGAGTCTTTAGGGTTTTCTATGTATAGTATCATGTCATCTGCAAATAGTGACAGTTTAGCTTTTTCTTTACTAAATTTGATGGCTTTTATTTATTTTTCTTGTCTGATTTCTGTGGCTAGGACCTCCAGTATTATGTTGAATAAAACTGGTACAATTAGAAATCCTTGTTTTATTTTCAATCCTAAAGAAAAAGCTTCTAGTTTTCAGCATTGAGTATAATGTTTGCTGTGGGTTTTTCATATATGTCCTTTATAATGTTGAAGTATGTTCCCTGTAAGCCCACTTTGTTGAAAGTTTTTAATCATGAGTGGATATTGAATTTTGTCAGATGCTTTTCCTGCATCTATTGAGATGATGCTATGATTTTTGTGCTTTGTTCTGTTGATGTGATATATCACTTTGATGTGCAAGTATGTGCATCCCCAGAATAAACCCCTCTTTATCATAGTGAATGATCTCTTTACTGTAATATTGTATTTGATTTGCTAATATTTTATTGAGGATTTTTGCATCTATTTTTGTTAGGGATATTGGCCTATAGTTTTTTTGTAGTATCTTTGATTTTGGTATCACTGTAATGTAGCCTCATGAAATGTATTTGGAAGCTTTCCTTTTTTTTTTTTTTGGATTAGTTTGAGGAGAATAGGTATTAACTCCTCTTTAAGTGTTTGGTAGACCTGGACTTTTGTTTGTTGGAAGTTTTTTGATTACCAATTCAATTTCATTACTAGTGATTGGTTTGTTCATATTTTCTATTTCTTTCTGATTCAGTTTGGAAGATTGTGCATTTCTAGGAATTTATTTCATCTAGGTTGTCTAATTTGTTGGCATATAATTTTTTTGTAGTGGTCTCATGATTCTTTGATTGTCTGTGTTATTGGTTGTTACTTTTATGTCCGATTTTATTTATTTGGGTTCTCTCCTTCTTATTTTTGTTTTTATTTTTGATGAGTCTGGCAAAAGGTTTATCAGTTTTGTAGATCTTTTCAAAGAACCAGATATTTATTACATTGACCTTTTCTATTTTTTTTTTAAGCTTGTACTTTATTTATCTCTGCTCTGATCTTTGTTACTTCCTTTCTTCTGCTGACCTTGGACTTTCTTCTTCTTTTTCTAGTTCTTAGGTGTAAAGTTAGATTGTTTACTTTAGTTTTTCTTATTTCTTGAGATAGACCTGTATTGCTTTAAATTTCTCTCTTAGAATTGCTTTCACTGTGTCCCAAGGATTGTGGACAATTGTGTTTTTATTTTTGTTTGTCTCCGTGTACTTTTTATTTCCTTTTTCATTTATTCATTGCCCCTTTGGTTGTTTAGTAGTATGTTGTTTAGCCTCCACATTTATGTCATAAGTTTTCATTTTTAAATGAAAATTGAAGCTATGTAAGATTGTTTCTTAACAATATATTCCGTGACTGTTATATTAAAAGTGTCTGAGACTTTTTAATCTTCTATAATATAAATATTGGTCATATTTATCTTAATTAAATATAAATATAAGAATAAATTTATATTCTATAACAAGATATTAAAATATGTCACATAAGAATATCTATTTATATTAAAACTATAGCAATTTCCATGTTTATAACCTCAATAATTTTATCCTCTACCCATGTCTTCAAATCACTGCCTAGAGAAATAAATTGGACCTGTTTTACAGATGCTGCATAATATTGGCACCGCACATGATTTCCTAAAGAGATTTATAAATAGCATCATTAGTTGTATACAGATTTTGCTCTATCTACAAGCACTGTATGATAAAATCATTTTATAGAATATAACTTTTCAATTGCCAATTTTTAGCTCAGTGGATTTTTAATTAAGATGTATATGTTTTTGTACATGTGAGATTTCTAGTTATCTATTCTATATAACTAAGCTCCATGCTTACAAAATATAGTCTTTGTATCTCTGCTTAACACATTATAAAATTGTATAGTCATCTTTTATAGTAAGTTATATTCCACTACTAGGACCATTCACTCTTCTCTTTTCTCATATGTCTTCTGGGCCTTTTTCAGATATATGCCATCAGGAGATAACAATTGACACTTTCTCTTTGATCTCAGTGTGAAGTTATAGTTATTAAAAGATAAAAATATTTCTTTTTTTAAAATTTTTCTTAATGTTTATTTATTTTTGACAGACAATGAGAGACAGAGCATGAGCGGGGGAGGGACAGAGAGAGAGGGAGACACAGAATCCGAAGCAGGCTCCAGGCTCTGAGCTGTCAGCACAGAGCCTGATGCGGGGCTCGAACTCACAGACCGCGAGATCATGACCTGAGCTGAAGTCGGACACTCAACCGACTGAGCCACCCAGGCGCCCCTAAAAGATAAAAATATTTCTAATACATCTAAGTTTTTTCCTAATAAAAATAAATCTAAAGTAATGACAATTATTAAGCATTTTTTAGCCCTATTCTATATCCCATAATTTCAGGGATATAGAATTATAAGTGATAAAGACATCACATGTTTTCTTTCATAAGGTCTTTATTGTACACACTTCTGTATAGATTAATATACATGGCTTTCAAAGCTGAAATAGGAGATGCTTTTCTTTACCCTGAATCTGAGCTGCTCATGCCCTCTTAAACTGTCCTGATGTAACACACAACTTCTTGAGAAATAAGGCAATGTCTTAAATAATGACAACTCATATGATTAAAATTTTTGAGTTAAATTATTAGTTTTTAAAAACTGACTTGAATGGAAATGGTTTGGGTATCATATTATAATGGCACACAACATTTTTTTGAGAATTTATAGGCACTGTTCTAAGTACTACACATGTAGTAATTCTTTTTTGTTTTTAGTGTATGTTTATTTTAGAGAGAGAGAGAGAGAGAGAGCAGAGCATGAGCGGGGAAGGGGCAGAGGGAGAGGAAGACACAGAATCCAAAGCAGACTCCAGGCTCTGAACTGTCAGCACAGAGCCCAATGCAGGGCTCAAACTCAAGAACCATGAGATCATGCCCTGAGTTGAAGTCAGACGCTTAACTGACTGAGCCACCCAGGTGTTCCTGTATTAATTAGTTTAATACTTATAATGACCCTATGAGGTCAATACTATTTTTATCCACATTTTACAGATGAAGAAAAGAACATAAAGAAGTTAAATACTTGCTCAAAGTCACAGAGCTTGAATTTGAAATGAAACAGTTTGGATTTAGGTATAGTTTTTACCTTTCCATTCGACATAAAAGGAAAGAGAGAGAACATATATGCATGTACTCAAATTCAGAGTTTTATTTTTTTTTCATTTTTTTTCTTAATGTTTACTTATTTTTGAGAGACAGAGAGAGACAGATCATGAGCAGGGCAGGGGCAGAGAGAGAGGGAGATGCAGAATCTGAAGCAGGTTCCAGGTTCTGAGCTGTCAGCACAGAGCCCGGCATGGGGCTTGAACCTATGAACCATGAGATCATGACCTGAGCAGAAGTCAGAGGCTCAACCGACTGAGCCACCCAGGTGCTCCCAGTATTTTCATTTTTTAATAAGAAATAAATATTGGGTACAGTTTCACAATTTATTAATTAGAATTTTCACAGAGAAAGAAGAATCACTTCACATTTTCCTAACCTACTGAGGAAAGAAAAACATCAATACATAATCATTTTTAACTCCTTCAAGTATTGTATAGTATCTTAAATCATAGCCTGTTGGCAACTGTTTATTTTCTGTTTGATGGTGACAGTGGTGGGAACTAGAGACTTGAGGACTGGCTAAAACGTTATAAATATTTGCATTTTCTGCATTCCCAGCTTCATTGGTTTCAGTTTGTGAAACATTTTTACTTATCTGTGTGATAGAATGAATTTTTATTTTATTTTTTGTGAAAGAGATATACCTATGCTCAAATCATTTGAGTGATAGGAGGAACTCCATGTCTGATTCTAGGTCAGCCTAAATTATAGCTTCAATTTTCTACAAAGATTCATAGATTCTATAACCTGATGCTGCCCCTGGGATTACCTATAGTAGATTTGCTGAATACATAGAATGAATGAGAATTAAAATACCCTTAAAATTATCAAATGGGAATCTTTAGACTCAGAAGTAATTTCCTTGATGATGTTTACTTAATTACTATTCTTACTGTGCCTGCTCAAGAAATGATGAGTGATCTATCTTTAGAACCATTAATTTTAGGCTATTTGCATACATAGAAGGTAACTAAGGAAAGAAAACAAAACAGCAACCTGATCATAATGCCTATATTATTTCCTTGATGTAAAATAGAAATGAAACTTGATCACATAATCACTTGAAGTGATACATACATAGGAGAAGCATTAGACTGAAAGTTTTGAGATACATATAATGGTATGCTGATAAACTGACTCTAATTTGTAGTGTTTGATTAGGTTTTGTGGTATACTCTCACTATGGGCTTATTTCAAGCTATTGGTTTAAAAATCAGCTCACAAAATTCCTGACAATTTAGTAATCAGCTCTTACAACTAAATGTATAATTTTATGACTTATTTAGTCCCAATGACAACGACTATAGTAGTTTAATTGTATTATGGTCCCAATGCTTCGCCACTCATGAATCCACACCGTTTACCCTGTAATCTTGCAGTCCTCCCACTAATATTCAGGACCCAGTCAAGTGACTTGCTTTGAGCAATAGCATATTAGCAGATGTGACACAAGAGGAAGCTTGAAAAAGGAACTCATATTTCCACTCTTTTTCTTGAACTTCTGTCATAGCCATTGGAGCATAGAAGACAGACTAGAAGAGCTAAATTGCTTCTGTCATTGCAATTAATACTATCCTGAACCAGTTGACAGCCAACCAATTCCAAGACATGTCAGTTAGCTTAGCCAGGATCAGAAGACTTACCACTGAGTACAGATGCATAAGCAAGTCCAGCCCAAGTAAGTGGAGCCATATGGACATTTGAGATACATACATTTTTAAAATGTATTCATTGAGATTTTGTGGTCATTTGTTATATGGGATTATTTTGTCAATAGACAACTGATACAATAATTATTTGCTATTATTTGGCAAGCTTTAATTAGGATAAGGGACATTTATACAAGAGACAGTTTGTGAAAGAGATCAGTGAAACTTAAGTTGGAATCTGAGATCTACTACATATAGGGAGATGGCCCTCATAAATTTGTTCAACCTCTCTCTGCCTAAGTCTCCTCAATTTTAAATTGTGGATAACTAGCCTTACAGGGTTATTATAAAAATTAAGTGTGTGTGTGTGTGTGTGTGTGTGTGTGTGTGTGAGTGTGTGTGTGTGTGTGTGTGTGTGCATGAATGATTAAAAGCATGGATCTAGAATCTGACTGCCTGGGGTTGGTTCTTAGATTCACCATTTTGATATTTGAAAGCCCTTAGAATTTTATAGTTTTTACTTATAACACACACTATAACAGCTATCTATACTAGGATTTAATACATGAAATAAAGCACCTGGAACACAATAAGTATTCATTATGTGGAAAATATCATGTACCATAACTATTTGTTTACTAAGGAAAAATGAGTTTGATATTCTGGTAAAAGCAGTTGTAATAATTAGTTATTTTTTAAATTTTAGCAGAAATTATCTGGGAGGGGAGTAAAGTGGTCACGCAAGATAAAGGCAATGTTTGTATGAGTTCCTTTGATTTATAGAAAACAGTTCCATCATATCATTACTCTAATAGCTTTGAAGGAGAAAATTTCAAATTGGGATCCATAAGCATAAATTTAGTGGATCTGTTTAGATTGCTGGAAGAGATAGGATGTGTTTGCTTTCTTATATAGCATATTCATGCAAGCTAGCTTTCCTGTAAGAAAGAAATAGGAAAACAAGGAATGCCTGTCAACACTGGCTTATGTATCAGCCTTCTTAAATAATATGAAAAAAATAATCATAATGCAAGTCAGAAAGAAAAGAAATTCAAGGAGATAAAAGGAAATCAAAACTAATGGCAAGAGATTAATATTGTGTAGAACCTGCCACAGAGTAAAAAAATCAGAAATTCAGTGTAGTTAATTGTGAATTTGTATATTCTTAAGATTACTTGACATTCCTTGCTTCACAGACCAAGAAGAGGAGGGCCATGTTTGGAATCATGTTACCACTCCTTGAAGGAAGAAAAAAATAGGGTAGTTTGTAACTCCTTAATGAGAAGGAGTGTGGTAGACATTCAGAGTGTGGCTGAAATTGAATCGTATTTGGAATGTGTGCTCCCTTTCTGGAGTAAGCATCTAAGATGCATCAGCAAGCCTGCCAAAATGCATAAAACCTACCAACTGTTCTCTGTAGGTACAGATTTACATGGGAGGATTGAGGGAGCCAGAAGAAACCTAGAACATAGTTTTGGTGACTTGCAAGTTGGGAGAGAGAAATTGGAAGACTAAGGAGAACACAGATGAATATAGATTTCAAGTAGAAGGTTGTAACCATGACACAAAAAGCAGAATGCAAAAGTTAAAATTGCTTATGCAGATGCTATTGGAACATAGTTTTATTTTATTTATGATGCTTTGTTATGCTACAATGATGGATTCCCAATAAAGCATGGAATAGTATGCAGTGAAAGGCTAGCAACACATAAATGAAAAAGATTTAATCTGATTAAAAAAGATAAAATTTGAGGAAGAAAATATATGAAGAATAAAACTAAAAAATAAGATATTTTGGAAACATAAGAAAAACAATGATATTGTATGTCTACTAATTCTTTTTTTAATGTTTATTAATTTATTTTAAGAGAAAGAGACAGAGAGAGAGAAAGAAAAAGAGACAGTACCAAGCAGGCTTTGCTCTGTCAGTGCAGAGCCTGAAATGGGGCTTCATCCCACAAGGTGTGAGATTATGGCCTGAGTCGAAATCAAGAGTCAGATGCTTAACCAACTGAACCACCTAGGTGCCCATATATTTATTTTTTTAATTAGTTTATTTATTTTAAGATAGAGATTGGGTGGGAGAGGGAGACAGAGAATCTGAAGCATGCTGTGTGCTGACAGCAGAGAGCCCAATGCAGAGCTCAAATTCACAAATCATGAGATCATGACCTGAGCCAAAGTCAGATGCCCAACCCACTGAGCTATGCAGGTGCCCCTGTATGTCTAATTCTTGAGAGAAAGAAGCAGAAATGAGAATCAGGAACAATATTAGTTTAACCTGTAACACACTTCCTGACATAATAGGTGCTCATAGTTATTTAAAGACTATCTAGATCTAGATAGATAATAGATGGCTACAGAAGACTTTAGAAATAATGTCTCTTTTTAAAAGGCCTATAGAGAAGTAAACCTAAAATTTAAACTAAGGAGCAGAATACAGTCTCATAAATACCAAGATTTGGTGACGTAGGGTTTATGACTGGAAAATAAAAATTGTTGGGAGGGCAATCTATCATGGGCCATGAGGTTTCCTGTACTTTCTGGTTTGATATGCCAAGAATGTGAGACCCTGATGCATTTTCCCCAGGCCATTCCTCAGTTTTGCATTTTAGCGGGTAACCTTGAGAGATGAGGTGGTCTTTCCCCAAAGAGCAGGTTTACTTTTGCCTACTACAAAAGTAGTAAATTCCTTAAGCTTAGCGTTCCTCTCCTCAAGTGCAGACCACTGATTATGATGGTATCCACTTAGTCTCACTTGCGTTTTCTTTGTGGGACTTAGAAGGGCATGGGAAGCCAAAGCAAACCTACAAGAAGCCTGCCACTGCTTTGTGATGAGTAATGAAGTCCTGTTTCTCTGACCCAGGAATCTTGTATCTTCTGCCAGCATCCATGAAACAGTAGCTTCCATGAAAAAGATTACCTTATTAGTCCATAAACAAGGTAAAATCTGAGACCTTTTATTCTTTTTGACAGTAATATAGCTGGGGTCTTGTCCATAAGAATAGTTCTAATAGAAGAATGAAACTGCAAAATCAAAAAGAAGTTACTGAAGATATATGCCTAGGTAACTTTGCTCAATGTATGTCCTCAAAGCTGTCAATGAACTAAATGGAGTGAAGTTCGTTCAAGTATTATTGGTGTCCATTTGCTAAGATTCTACTGAAACTCTGTATTTGATAATTTGCATTTTTCAATGGAGTCTTGCTAAATTATATCTAGTTCTCCCTTTGACGTGTGGATAAAAGTGAATTTTAACATCTAAGAGTGCCTGGGTGGCTCAGTCAGTTAAGCATCTGACTTCAGCTCAGGTCATGAGCTCATGGTTCATGGGTTTGAGCCCCACATTGGGCTCTGTGATGACAGCTCAGAGCCTGGAGTCTGGTTCAGATTTTGTGTCTCCTCTTCTTTCTCCCTGCCCCTCCCCTGCTTGTGTGCTCTCTCTCTCTCTCTCTCTCTCTCTCTCTCTCTCTCTGAAATAATAAATTAATAAACTTTTTTAAAAAGTGAATTTTAACATCTAATTCTTGATTTTACAGTCAAGAATTAGTCAAACTCCTTTTAAAAATTACAATGCCTTGGCCACTCATTTATAATAAAATTTAAATCACATTGGTTAAATAAATTATACTAATAAACTATACAGTGATGCTCACAATATTTTTAAATAAAAAAGATAGACTATAAAATTACATATACCATTAACTTCTAAATTTCAAATAACTGTCTATTTATGGATATAATATATATTGGGATGATACATAGCAAAATGTTCATAGTGGTTGGATTAAACATAGGTTTTTGTATTTTTCAAAATTCTACAAAAAACATATTATTTTAAAATTGTGAAAGTGCTTTAAAATATTAAATAATTGTAATTCATAATTGTACTTCACCTCTACTTATTGTGCAGGATATATGGCATATAAAACAAAAAGTAATTTGGGGCACCTGGGTGGCTCAGTAGGTTAAATGTCTGGCTCTTGATCTTGGCTCAGGTCCCTTTCTCACCATTCGTGAGTTCAAGCCTGTGCTGACCGTGTGGAGCCTGCTTGGGATTCTCTCACTCCCTCTCTCTACCCCTCCCCTACTCCTTTTCTCTCCTCCCCAAAAAATAGATAAGCCTAAAAATTAAAAAGAAATTTTTAGATTTATATTTCTTTACTTATTTTATCTTCACATTTATTATTTTATTTATTGAGTTTGTCTTTTTTGTTGCATGTATTTTGTAAATAACTGCAAATTTCATTTGGAAAATGCCAGATGTAGGTAAATGATTAAAAATTTCACTTTTGTTTCTTGCAAATCTATACATTTTAAAATGAAAGCTCAGAAAAAGCATAGATAGATTTTAAAAAACCCAGAAATTTGTCATTATGAAAAAATAAGTATAGGAGTAAGCACTGTTATGGGTTGAATTGTGCTCCCCCCAATTCATATGTTTAAGTCCTAACCCCTAGTACTTCAGAATGTGACCTAGTCTTTACAGATAAAATCAAGTTGAGTTCATTAGAATGCACCCTCATCTGACATGACTGACATCCTTTAAATGTTTTCTCTACCACTTACTAGCTGTGTCAGCTGTGAAAGTCATGATACCTCACCAAATCTCATTTTTTTCTTACCTATATATAAAGGGTAATATGCGTCTTTCTTAAGTTTGATTGTAAATTATGAGCAACTGCACACAAATACACTCATGCACACACACATATGTCCACATGCACACACAATATAAAAAAGGCTTAGCAAAAACAGGTGCTCAATAAATGGTAGTTGTTATTGCTGCTATAAGAAAATAAATGAATGAAAGGATTATATTATTTAGGGGAAAAAAGAAATAGAAAAAATACTAAAAGGACATACTGCCTATCCTTAACAATACTCAGTCACTAAATGAGCACTTACTCTGTGCCAGGTATTGTTCCCAGAACTAACATGTATCAACTTATTTAATCCTGACAACACTACTTTGAAGTAGATATTATTCTGATTCTCATTTTACAAATGATAGAACAGTCACAAAGCAGATATTTGCTCAAGTCCACAGATGATAAATACAAGAGCCAGGATTCAAAGCCAGGCTGTCTAACTCTAGTATTCAAGTTTTTCAGTACTATGGTCACATTTTGTCTCTTTTAGAATCAGTGGTGTGTTATCAGCTAGTTAACTGTGACAGTGAATCTATATTCCTTTTCTAGCGATTATAAATTTTTAAACACTGAGTTGTTTCAGTTAAAGCAATTCTGGAAAATAGTTTTCTGCTACGTGTTGTATGTTCTTGCCAGAAGAACATTCTTAATAAATATTTTTTCTTCTTAGTGACTGATTAGAATATAGAACTTGCTTTTGGACTCCAGAATAAGACATCTTGGATATATGTCCTTATAATTAGTTACTTAATATCAGGCTCAAGAAACTTAGCTGACTTTGATTTTTTGACATTATGGCCTATAAAGTCATCTAAACATTTTTTTTGATGGCAGTACAGTGCTATCAGCTCAGAAGAGCTGTTTATTAAATTTTCAGGAATTTTGCAACCTGGTTATTATTAAAAATTAAGTTATATAAACATACAAATAAATTATAAACAAAGGTTATAAATACTCAAAACAACTACTTTACTACATTTTACTATTATTTACGTTGTTGAGGTTATTGACATCAATTTTATCTGTGTGGAAGAAACACCATAAAATAGTGTGCTGTTGCAGATCTATTTAAACTCTGTATTCAGTGATGTCAGGTTGGTAGTTTGAAGTTGGTAATGGTGGGAGCAAATCAGTAAATGGTGCTACAAATCAGGGATCCCCTGCTCCCTCCCAGCTGGTTGTTAAATCTTTATCAGCACACCACTGCAAAGCTAACAGACTATGTAGTTCTTGCTCTCCGTGAATCCTACACCCTGATACTATCACTTGAACTGCCATTTTTGGGATTTCAGAAATACATTTAGAACATGATTTGCCAGTAGTTGGTGTTTTTAGAGATTTGCTTAATGAGGGCTTCTGTGCTATCTCAGAGATTTAGATAGATCATTAAATTGCTCATTTTATTTTCTTTCAAATCCAGAGAGATAATGTTTCCTCTTATTTGGAGAAACTAATCACCAACTTCCATTTTTGACTTTCCTAAACTTTTGCTATTCCTACTCTTTGAAATTTTACTTTTCAATTATCTCTTTATATTCATAAAAATCATTTTTAATCACTAAGCCTATTTCTTCTCACCTCAATTATATTCTGACCCATCCCTACCCCAACCTATATGCAAGAGGGCACACTGGTAAGGGGACAGCAGTAGTTAAATGTCTCTCTGGAAACAAGAGTGAAGCTTAAACTTAGCAAGAGGGCAAGTATAAGAAGGAGATAAAAGGAAAAGACAGTTTTGGCTAATGGCTAAGGGTACACGCTGTACAGTCAAACTGTTAGGATCCAAATTCCAGATCTGCCAATTACAATTATGAGACTTTGAGCAAGTTACCTAACCTCTCTGGGTGTTAATTTCCACCTCTATAAAATGAGGATAATAACTGGATCCATTTCATGTAGTTGTGCAAAAATGAATGTAATGAATATAATAAGTGTGCAGAACATTACCTGGTAAATGATAGGCATTCTGTGAGTATTTGTGGCTATTTCTTCTTTATGTCCATAGATAAGAGTTTTCTCTCCCAAAACAGCAGAGAGGTATGTCTGTCATTTTTCACATTCTTTTAGTCAAGACATTATTTAGTTAATAATATATAAGGTAGCTCATATAATAATCCATAGAAAAACTGAAGTTTGGGGTGTGTCCCAAACTACTATTACTCAGTTTTTAATTATGCACACATACATGAGCTGTTATAGTTGGAAAATGGGCAAACATAATGGAACTGGAAAATTTATTCAATTTATCTGAATGTGCTGCATACAAATCAATTGTGCAGTGACCTACTTGGATCATTAAGGGAGCCAGCTAAATGAAGTCTTGTGCAAGCAGGTGGCTGTTTGGCCATATGCAGACAAAGCCCTTGGGATGACCTACTTGGGATCAAAATGTAAAAGGGCACAGTTGACTTGTCCTAAAGTGTATAGTGCTAATATTTTAAAATATGATTAAAGACCTGT
Organism: Lynx canadensis; assembly: GCF_007474595.2. Classification (NCBI taxonomy): domain Eukaryota; kingdom Metazoa; phylum Chordata; class Mammalia; order Carnivora; family Felidae; genus Lynx; species Lynx canadensis. The sequence continues at coordinate 66,648,203 of NC_044313.2, forward strand.
GAATTTTTATTTAATAGTTGTTGTATAATTAAATATAAAGGATCTCAATAGAGTTGTCCCTATTTTTTAAATATTTCTCTATTATCTAGTGACTCAGATGTAATTATGGGTAAGAATAAATTGATTTGAGTTTTTGATGTAACCAAAGTTTAAAAACACACAAAAAAACTGTATAAAGCCAAGGACAACTTAGTGGTATTTTATGAAATACTAATGACAATGGAAATATATTGTTTACTTTTGTTCTAGTCTATCAGGAAACCCTTTGGCTGCAACTATAATCTGTTTTTATGCTCTTCTTATTTACGTGTTTTCCTTAGCAGGAAAATTATGGACATTTGCTCACCAAATTTTACCAAACACAAATTTCATATATTATTATCCCAATCACCTATCACCTGACCAAAACTTAAGAATAGTAGGCCAATTCATTATAATTATTGCTTTTTAATGATAATGCAAGTGTTATTATTCTGACACCAACTCTCAACATTTTGTGCTAAAGAGCAAAAATACCTTGGATAATGAAAACAGACAAGAAAAATGACAATCAGTTACTTGGGGCTGAATTTATAAGTACAGCCAATATGACTCATGCAGATGACCTAGGGAAGGATTATTTGTATTATTTATATGAAGTCTCCTCTTCCACCAGGCATTTAGCAGACTTAATCAGAATTAAAGAAATTATTTAATTTGTTTCACCTGTTGGGTTTTCTATTTCTTTATCACTCATCAAGTAGGCATTCAAATGTAGGGAGAAAAATATTTTTAAATTATGAGTTAGTTATAGGAGTATGACAAACACCCTGAGAAACCAGAGTTAGTTGCCAATTACAGTGCCATTATTAAAATTTTATTTTAAATGACTCAACGGGTTTCTGGTAAGTTAAAGCTAAGTATTTGTTTCAGAAACTCAGTCTGGTGTGTATGTGTGTATGAACATGAGTATTCTGGGTGGTGTTTTACAGGAGCGCCATGATTTTGTTCTTGTCTTGTAAAAAAGGTTGAATATATACATACATTATTGGGGATTGCTGATTCTGTAGGAATAGAAACTATAGGAGCACATCCTCTAGGAATAGGCACATCCTACTCTTGCCCCCTTTTTATTGCCTTTGTCTTTCTCTTTTGCACCTTCCTTCCTAGTTCTCTGTCTACAGACTTTCAATTCTATGCATGTTTTGATATTGTCCTAATAAGGGAGGAATGATGTGTAAAAAGGCTTGTGAAATGTGTGCCCTCCTGACATATCAGCCTTATTTTTCTGAAGTAATGCCACCCATGCACAAGAGGGCTTTTGATGCCTCGGTTTGTGTCTTGCTGACACTGAATAGCAGACTCAGTGTCTCAGTTATAATCATATAAATAAATAAATATAATATATATTATTTAAATAAATTATATATAATACATATATATAATAATTTATAATATATATAAATTATATATAATATATTATATATTATATTATTATATATAATAAATTATAATATATATATATATATATATATATATAGTGGCAACATTCACCAAACTGTTACATGTATAAAGACAAATAATAAAATAAAACAACAAACTATACTAAAAGGGAATGGAATTCAAGGCCACAATAAATAGATTGATGCTTCTTCTCACTCTCAACCAGGAAGAATATCTATCATTGTATCATGACTAGGGATAGAATAGAAATAACTTGTATTTACTTAGGGAAAAGAGGAACAAATGGGAAAAACTTTATGAGCTAAAAGATTGGCTGGGAAGCAACATTTCACTTTCTGTCAGAAGTTTATCCACATATATTGGGGGAACTCATTTTAGCTAATGGTTCAAAAGTAATTCAGTGGAGAAAAGATATTTTTTTTAACAAATGGTACTGGAAAAATTAGAAGTTTATATCTACCCTGCCCAACAAGGGAACTTCAATCTATACTTTTCATTATATACAAAATTTAAATCAGAATGGATTATCAATTTAAATGTAAAACCTGAAAATATAATACTTCTGGAATATGGTATTAGAGAAAATCTTTGTGATTTCATGTAAGGCAAACATTTCTTCAAAAGAACAACAAAAGGACAATCTGTAAAAATGGAGTTTCATCAAAATGTAAACTTCAAAATTTCAAAGGCACTTTTGGCAAATGAAAAGAAAGCCACATACTGGGGACAAACATTTTAAATGCATATGCCTGATAAAAGACTTATATCCTATCCAGAATATATAAATAATTCTCAAAACTCAATAGTAAGAAAACCAACAAGGAAAAAAAGACACACAGATGTGAAATAAGCACTGAAAAAGATGCTCAACATCATGAATTTCTAGGGAAATGCAAATTCAAACCACAGGGAGTTACCACTACACCCCTGTGACAATGGCTAAAATTAAAAAAGACTGATTGTACTAAGTGTTACAAGTATGTGGATGCCCTGGAACTCCGATACACTGTTGATGGGAATGTGAAATGATACAATTTTGAAAAATAGTGGGGCAGGGCACTTTCTTAAAAAGTTAACCATGCATGTAACATGTGATTTGGACACTCTACTCCTCCTATTTACCAAAGAGGAACAAAGGTATTTGACCATATAAAGATTTGTGACAAATGTTCAGAGCAGCATTTTTTGTAATAGCCCAAACTGAAAATAACCCAAATATTCATGAACAGGTGAAGAGATAGAAACTGTGATATATCACAACGGGGGTGAATCTCAAATTAATTTTCTGAGTGAAAGGAAACAGACAAAAAGAGTACCTACTGATTTATTTATATAACATACTTATATTATAAACAAATTTATAATAACAGAAAACATTTAGTGGTGGCCAAGGGATGGGGCAGTGGGAAAGGGGAAAGGACTGGAAGGGAGGGATTTCAAAGGAGCATGAGGAAATTATTGGGAATTATTATTATTTTTATTGTTTTGATGGTTTCATGGTATATATACATACATATGTCAAACTGTATGAAATTATATTCAAGTATGCACATTTATTGTATGCTGCTTATATATCAAAAATTATGCATTTTGATCTAGCCAAATGTTACTTTTTACATCAGAAATTTTATTTGTAGGAGACAAAAAATGATTCTTTCAGTGGACCCCAATTAAGGGCATTATAAATTTATTTACACTTGTAATTATAAAAACAATACTGATGATAAGATCTCAGAAAAGTTTTTTGCTATGGAGTAATTTTTATTTCAGAAAACTTTGCTATTTTCCATTAGCAAACAAGGAAATGTCAACTAGAGAGCAATTAGGGAAAACAATGATTTTGTCAGATTTATGAAATACGTTTTGGCTTATTGCCAGCTCTGTAGTACATGATGTCAAATAGAATAAATGAAAATATAATCTAAAATTATTCTAAGCTTAAATTTGCATTCCAATTCTTAATAAATTTGTGAGCATAATGTAGACCTTTGGACATTTGGGAAGATTTATGATTAAACTTAACTTGGCAAACATAATTATAATTTGAAACAAATGGGGCTGGGTCATGACCAACTGACTTAGAGTCAATGATTGAACACTGGGACCTATTATGATGATATTAATAGGAACTCAACCTGGAGAAATTAATTTTATTTCTCCTAAAGGTAACAGGCATAGGAGATACTATTACTAGAAGAGATTGAAGTCTCAATGGAAAAAGCTAAATGAGGGTATTTACATTTTAACTAATGAGGAAACTCTGTGTCCCAGTCTTATCTGCAGTCACTTTCAAGGATACCTTCTTCTCATTTGTCTCCTTGAGTGTTTCAAGATTTTTATTTTGGTAAATAAAAGAAAGAAAGAAAAACAAATTGCTGAAAGTAGAACATTTACAACTTTCTCTCAATTTGTTAAGGCAACCAAGTGCACAACCCGTTATCGTGCCAGTTCTAAACCTCTGTTGAGTTAGTGGTAATAAATTATGTAGCCTAGAAAATAAGAATTCAGTGCTAAATTATTTTCAGTAAATCTTAATATTGTTTACTCTTAAACTGAAATCACGCAATAAAAAAAATAATTATGACCAGTATGTGTCAGGTACATAGAACATGCAAGGCATTCTGCTATGTACTTTATGACATTTAAATTCAATTGTCACAAGATTTACAAGGTCTTTGTTGTTTATTTTCTTCTTTTTTATAGAAAAGGAATCTGGGAACAGAAAAACCAAGTCATTTGCTCTGGGTCACCCTGTTAATGAGTTGGAGAACTGTGATTTGAAGCCAGATCTCTGGCTTATAACCAAATGCCTTTTCCACTGCATGATTTTCCATCTCCCCTACTTATTGCAGTAAGTACTCTTTGATAGTTTGGGTCAAACAAGACATAGACAAATGAAATCTAGAAAGATATTTCTGAGTTTGGAGTAGAAAGATAAAATCACATCAAAACCCGAGGTGAGGGGCACCTGGGTGGCTTAGTCAGTTAAGTGTCCAACTTCGGCTCAGGTCATGAACTCACAGTTCGTGGGTTCAAGCCCCACATCGAGCTCTGTGCTGACAGCTCAGAGCCTGCAGCGTGCTTTGGATTCTCCCTCTCTCTCTGTTCCTCCCCCATTTGCATTCTGTCTCTTTCTCTTCTCTCAAAAATAAATAAATATTTAAAAATATTTTTAAAAAACCTGAGTGGAGGTAGTTATGAAATGCCATCAGGAAACTGTGGAGGCATGATGATATAACTGAAACTTGTGTTTTCTTTCCTCTGTTCTTTTGTGAGGTAAATCCTTTCCTTTGGGCATCTACTTAAAAAGAGAAAAAGGGAACAACTTCTCTAAGATTTTTTTTCTGAACTGTTATGAGGTGGTATATAACTCTTTAGTATTATTAGGTCTGGTACAATATGACAAACGATAGCATCACTACTCTTTAATAAGAAAGATATGTGCCTTTAAAATATACACATATTCCACTCCTAGGTGTATACCCAAGATAAATGAAAACATATGTCCATGCAAAAAAATTGTACTATGCAAATGTTCATAGTAGCCAAAAAGTAGAAACAAGTAAAGTGTCCCCATCAACTGATGAATGGATAAATAGAATTCATTTAATGGAATATCCACATAATAGAATATTATACATCAATAAGAAGGAATGAGTACTGATAGACACTACAACATGGATGGATATATCTTGAAAACATTACGCTAAATGAAAGAAATGAGTCATAAAAGACCACATATTGTATGATTCTATTTATATGAAATGTCCTGAATAGGCAAATCTATAGAAATGGTCAGTAGACTAGTGATTGTCTAGGGTTTGAGGGCCTGGAGGAGGTAGGGAATGGGGAGTGGCTGCTAATGAATACAGGCTTTCTTTTTGGGTAAACAAAAATGATCTCAACTTAGATTGTGGTGATGGTAGGACAACACTATGAATACACTAAGAAGCATTTTATTATATACTTTAAATGGGTGAAGTGTATGTTATGTGAATTATATTTCAAGTTGTTTGATAAAGATAGTCATATAAACAAGGTATATGTAATTCACCTAGGTAAAAGTGATCTGAAAAACAAAGAAAATCCTCCAAAAATTAATAAATAAATTTTAAAAAATGAAATGAATAAGACTACCTGTATGTTGAATTGTAGCCTAGTCATACAGAGAAGAAATCTTTCAAGTATTTATAAAATTTAGTAATTTGAATGTATATTCTTAGGGCATATATCCTTAAAGACAAAAGAAAAAATACAAAAAGAAAAAAAGAGAGATGAAAACCAAGAAGTATATTCTGAACTATAATAAACAAATTGATAGTTACCAGAGGGAAGGAGGATGTGGGGATGGGTTAAATGGGCAATGGGGATTAAGGAGAGCACTTGTGATGAGCACCAGGTATTGTATGGAAGTGTTGAATCACTATAATTGTATACCTGAAACTAATATCATACTGTATGTTAACTAACTGGAATTTAAATAAAAACTGAAAAAAATGAAACTTGAATAAAGAACTGGGTGAATGGGTAAAGAAGATTTGGTATATATATATATACAATGGAGTATTACTCAGCAATCAAAAAGAATGAAATCTTGCCATTTGCAACTACATGAATGGAACTGGAGGGTATTATGCTAAGTGAAATTAGTCATGCAGACAAAGACAAAAATCATATGACTTCACTCATATGAGGACTTTAAGAGACAAAACAGATGAACATAAGGGAAGGGAAACAGAAATAATATAAAAACAGGGAAGGGGACAAAACAGAAGAGACTCATAAATATGGAGAACAAACTGAGGGTTACTGGAGGGGTTGTGGGAGGAGGGAAGGGCTAAATGGGTAAGGGGCACTAAGAAATCTACTCCTGAAATCATTGTTACACTATATTCTAACTAATTTGGATGTAAGTTTAAAAAATAAAAAAAGAAAATTTTAAAAAAAGAAAAAAAAAAGAATTGGGTCAGACACTAAAATAATAATAGTAATAATAATAATAACTCCAATGGATTAAAGCAAGAATATTAAAATTCATGTGTTCAAAATGAAACAAAACTCATTGTTCACTTTTAAAGGTTGGTAAGGCACCAAACCATTATTCTAAAAACTGGAAAATAGAAGGAAATAAAACAAGCATTTATTTTTCACTTGCTATACAAACTGTGTAACCAAATAGTCAATGAACAAAGGTTCTTAATAGAAGAATTTCAGGTAACAAATGCAGAATGACAGAATCAGGAAATGATCAGCATGCAACACCTAATGAAATAAGTCATTTTGACTGCTAAAACAATTAAGAGAAAAATTCATGGGAAACTTTATCCTGGGAAGATTAGGCTGACAGCACCTGAACCCACTGATAAATTTTAAATCACAAGAAAAAAGACAACCAGGCACTATGTGTCTCCTGACATGATTTGATTGAAAATATACAGCATGACCTATGGATGTATTTGTACAAGAAAATTAAATTCACTTAGCTATCCATTACCCTTCTACAGGAAATATAGAGGATAGAGGAACATTCTAAACAACATCCCAAGGAAGCGATAAGCCAAGTCCAGAATAGGAGAAATTCTGTGAGATAAATGAACCAGTTTCTTTAACAAATAAATGGCGAGTAATAAAGAGGGTTAAAAAAATCCTACTGATTAAAAGATATTTTAAAGACTTAGCAACTTAATACAATTTGCAGATCTTGTTTAAATCCTTATTAAGAAAACTTATTGAAAGTCTATATGCCCTGTCACAGTAAGTACTTGTGAATTACAGAGGTTAACAATTTAAAGATTATTGATTGGTTGACATGTTAGGCTAGGATTCTTTTCTTCTTGAAGATATTGATCATAAAGTTATTCAAAGAAAATGAACTAATAGGAAATGTCCCCTGGTATAGGGAGATTTTGTTTCCAAAGACAGTAATAACTGTATCTCCCATTCCACATGGTCTTTTCTAAGAAGGCCTTACCACTCACCCATCAAGAAGTGAAGTCTCTGTCTCTGCTGCTTGATTCTGGGCTGACGCTGTAACTGTTTTTTTGCAAATAGAACTTGGTAGAAGCAAAGCTGTATAACTTCCAATGCTGGACCTTAAAAGAGTGCCTGCTTCCTCCTTAGAACCCTGAACTACCATGTAAAGATATCCAGCTACCCTACTGGGGACATCATCGAAAGAGAGAGAGAGATGTCCATCCACCTCTAACTGTTCCAGTTATCCCATATCCAGATGCCAGATATGTCAATGAAGGCATCTTGGACATTAAAGCCCCAACTATTTTAGTGCTACAATTGATCACAGCTTCCAACTGATCCATCAGCTGAATGTAGCCAAGGGAATGATCCTGGATGATTCCACATGATAAAGAAGAACTGCTCATCTGAATGCTCTCTGAATTCTTGAACAAATATGGTGGTTGTTGCTTTAAGTCACTAATTTGCAAGCCGTTTGTTATGCAGGATAAAGCAACCTGGTGTATGCGGGATAAAACAACCACCTCTGTAAGAGTTTTGTCTTGATCTAAACCCCACAAAAATGGCACTAAGCCAATGGACATAACTTATATATTGGACCAATAAGTGTTTTCTTCACCATCCAACTGGCTAAAGATATGTGAAGACTGAGAAAAGAACCATAATGTTGAACCCAAAGACACTCTGCAAGGACTTACTGTTATTTGGATTTGAGTGAATAAGATGGTCTGTAACTGTCTCAAACTTAGGTCTTACACAATTTAAAGGAAGAAAGGAATGGCTATAAAATACCCTTTTCTTTTTGATGTGCAAAAATGATGGAACATCAGCCTTATCACAATTTTTTTTTCAAAAAAGGAAGGATGGGGGTATTAAATAATATAGAATAGAGAAAGACTTGTAAGGACAAAAATAAATACAGTTGTACATATTTTGGGAACCATGATCATGTGTACTTTCATCTCTAGTATTCCCACTATTATCCTGATAAAATACTACACAATCCTATATTCTTAGCTGTGGTGGTGGTTGTTATCATCAACACCATTATCATCATCCATTTCAAGAAGAAGGACCTAAGTGGGAGGTAATGAACTCAAAGGGAAAAGATAAGGATATAGTGAGGAGGACAGCAAAGGAAAAAGAGAGAGGGTGGAGAAAGAAATGAAATAATAAAAACTCTTTGTCAAGATTGAGAGAAATAAGGGAAGTAAGGATCACAAAAATAATACAATGGCATATTATTTGCAAAGCAATTTACTATTTATAAAGAACATTAATTTATGTTATCTAATTTAACCTTTTTAACACTCACTAATGGTGTATTGTTATCTGCATTACACAGATGAGGAAATATGGATAGGACTGAAAGAATACAACCTCATCATTCTTTTTTTTTCTATTAAAAATATTTACTGAATGCACACTTTGTGCCAATCACTATGCTAAGTTCTGGCAATAAAATTGTTAGTAAAACAAACATGCCATCTAGCCTTTTAACTTAAAGTCTAGTAGAGGAGGAAAACATTATTCAAATAATCACACAAACAGCTATAAAATTACAACAAATGAAAGGAACATGGTATTATGAAAATAGAGAATAAAAAGTTTTGATCTAGTCAGATAGTTCTGATTACAGGTTTTTACACAAATTGAACAGTTACCTTGCTTGAATTTTATTAATATATTTCATCCACATATGGTTGTACATTAAGCAATCATAATCATTTCAAACCACTCTTATGTATTTTTAAGTTAGTTTTCCAAAAAAGAATAAGGTGAAAACTTGGCTTTATTTTTATACATAGCACCGTGTACCACAACAATGCAATTGTTTATTGAATCAGGATTCTGTACTCTGTAACCTTTGGTCAAAAACTGGCTAACATGGTCACTTGAGCAGGGAGGAGGGACCCCATTCTAGACATGAGAATTTAACCATCACCTACTTGCCCAGTTTGGAAAGTATCACTCACAGCCTGTCAGCCAGAAGATGATTAAAGTCTGTGCCTCTAATCCCTAGGGTTTCTCCCTTTTTTTAGACTTCTCAGAGAAAATGTTAGCTTTATGCACTACCCACCAGATAGAAGAGAATGTGATCAGATAAGAATTGTACTCACAAACTTCGGCTCTAGAAGAAGAGTACACAATGCAACCACTGAACATCTAGGAGTACTTCTATTCTAAGGACATAAAACCATCTTCTCAAATAACTTCAAATGGTTTCAGATTGTTAAATCATTCATCCTTCTAAGAGCCCACAGCCAAGGTTGATAACAATAATCAGGAAACTAAAATACAGAGTTGAAGTGATGTACTCTGTGTCTCCCAAACTGAATAGGAACCAGACTTGTGAAGCTCCTTTTTCTCAGTATAGACACTCTACAACAGCTTCTAAATGAAATGGACTCTGTTGACCTTTTCTAGAAATATATATTTTACCCTAAGTGCTAATTAATCTATTTAATCATTGGTTTCTCTTCCCTCCACATTTAATTTGGGAATCTTAGATATCTTTTGTTGGCTTTGATCATTACCCATACTTGGAGTTTGGGCATTTTTTAATAATTCATTTTATATTATATTCATAAACATTTCACACGTGACAATATTTGGACATAAATTTTAACATTTTGGTCCATTCTGTAATAGCTTGTCTTATATTCTTCTGGTCTCTCTCTAGTAAATTTTAGATGTCTTACATTTACTGATTTCTTCTTTAATTATTTTGTGGTCAGAAAATATACTTTGTATGATTTGTTTCCTTTATTGGTGAACATACCATGTACATTTGAAAATAGTGTGTATTCTGTAGTTCTCAGGGACATCATTTAAGTCCAGGTGGTTGATAGTATCATTCATATCATTTATGTCTTTATTGAATTTTGCCTAGATCTTCTATCAAATGCTGGGGGAAAGGGTGGTGATGTCTCTAATTAGGACAATGAAATTGGCTAGGTGTCCCTTTAATTCTATCAATTTTTGCTTCATATACTTATGATTGTTATTTCTTATGCATTAAACTTTTACTATTATGAAATGTTCCTTTTTATCTCTGGTTGTGTATTGTCTTGAAGTCTTATTTTATCTGATATTAATATAAGATATCTCCACCCCCAACTTTCTTAAGCTCACTGTACAGTACACCTTGCCAATCCATTTACTTTCAACATATTTGTGTCCATATATTTAAAGTTCATTCTTGTACACAGCAAATATTTGGGCCTTTTCTGTTAGTCCTTTATGATTATCTCTAATTTGTAATTGGGGCACTTAATTAATTAACATTTATTATAACTATCAGTATGGTTAGAATATTTTTTTAATTTTTATTTCAATTCCAGTTAGTTAAAATACAGTGTTATATTGTACAGGTGTACAATAGAGTGATTCAACACTTCCATACATCACCCAGAGCTCATCACAAGTGCACTCCTTAATCCCCATCACCTATTTTATCCATCCCCTCCATTCCCTCCCCTCTGGTAACCATCAGTTTGTTCTCTATAGAGAACAAGAGTTAAGAGTCTATTCTTGGTTTGTCTCTCACTCTCCCTCCCTCTTTTCCCCCCTTTGCTTATTGTTTTGTTTTTAAATTCCACTTATGAGTGAAATCATATGGTATTTGTCTTTCTCTGACACTTCACTTAACATTATACTCTCTAGCTCCATCCATGTCATTGCAAATGGCAAGATTTCATTCGTTTTTATGGCTGAAAAATATTCCAGTGTGTGTGTGCGTGTGTGTGTGTGTGTGTGTGTGTGTGTGTGTGTGTGTATCTCTTCTTTATACATTCATCAATTGAGGGGCACTTTGCTTCCATATCTTGGCTATTGTAAATAGTGCTGCAATAAACATAGGGGTCCATGTATCCTGTTGAATTAGTGTTTTTGTATTCTTTGAGTAAATACCCTGTAGAGTCATTGCTAGATTGTAAGGTAGTTCTATTTTTAGCTTTTTGAGTAATCTCCATAATGTTTTCCACAGTGCCTGCACCAGTTTTCATTCCCACCAACAGTGCAAGAAGGTTCTTATTTCTCCACATCCTTGCCACATCTGCTGTTTCTTGTGTTGTTGATTTTAGCCACTCTGACAAGTGTGAGGTGATATTTCATTACAGTTTTAACTTGCATTTCCCTGATGATAGATGCTGATGAGCATCTTTTCCTGGGCCTGTTGGCCAAGTGGATGTCTTCTTTTTTTTTTTTTTTTTTTTTTAATTTTTTTTTTTAACGTTTATTTATTTTTGAGACAGAGAGAGACAGAGCATGAACGGGGGGAGGGGCAGAGAGAGAGGGAGACACAGAATCAGAAACAGGCTCCAGGCTCTGAGCCATCAGCCCAGAGCCTGACGCGGGGCTCGAACTCACGGACCGCGAGATCGTGACCTGGCTGAAGTCGGACGCTTAACCAACTGCACCACCCAGGCGCCCCGTGGATGTCTTCTTTATAGAAATGTCAGTTTGTGTCTTCTGTCCATTTTTTAATTGAATTATTTGAGATTTTTGGGTGTTGAGTTTTGTGTGTTCTTTATATATTTTGGATAATGACTCTATTAGGTCATTTGCAAATAATATTCTCCCATTCTGTAGTTGCCTTTTAGTTTTGTTGTTCCTTTGCTGTGCAGAAGCTTTTAATTTTGATGTAGTCCCAATAGTTTATTTTTACTTTTGTTTTCCTCGCCTCAGAAGAAATGTCTAGAAAAAAATTGCTATGGTCAATGCCACAGAAATTCCTATCTGTGCTTTGTTGAAAGATGTTTATGATTTCAGGTCTCACATTTAGGTCTTCAATCCATTTTGAATTTATTTTTGTGTATGGTGTAAGAAAGTGGGCCACTTTCTTTCTTTGTGTGTTGCTGTCCAGTTTTCTCAACAACATTTGTTAAAGAGACTGTATTTTTCACATTGGGTATTCTTTCCTGCTTTGTAAAAGATTAATTGATTATATAACTGTGGATTTATTTCTGGATTTTCTATTCTGTTCCATTGATCTACGTATCTATTTTTGTGCTAGTACCATACTGCTTTGATTACTACAGCTTTGTAGTATAACTTGAAGTCTGGAATTGTGATGCCTGCAGTTTTGCTTTTCTTTTTCAAGATTGCTTTGGCTATTCTGGGCCTTTTGTGGTTCCATACAAATTTTAGGATTGTTTCAGTTCTGTGAAAAATGTTTTTTAATACTTTGATAGGGATTGCACTAAATGTGTGGATTGCTTTCGGTAGTATAGGCATCTCAACAATATTTATTCTTCCAATCCATGAGCATGGAATGTCTTTCCATTTCTTTGTGTCATCTTCAATTTCTTTCATCAGTGTTTTATAGTTTTCAGAGTACAGGTTTTTTATCTCTTTTGTTAGTTTTACTCCTAGGTATCTTATTATTTTGGTGCAACTATAAATGGGATTATTTTAGTAATTTCTCTTTCTGCTGTTTCATTATTGGTGTATAGAAATGCAACAGAATTTTGTACATTGATTTTGTATCCTGTGACTTAACTGAATTAGTTTTTCAGTTCTGGAAGATTTTTGGTGGATTCTTTCAGGTTTTCTAGATATAGTATCATATCATCTGCAAATAGTAAAAGTTTTACTTCTTTACTGGTTTAGAGGTCTTTTATTTCTTTTTGTTGTCTGATTGGTGTGACTCTGACTTCCAGTACTATGTTGAATAAAAGTGGTGAGAATGTACAGACCTGTTCTTGACCTTAGGGGAAAAGCTCTCAGATTTTCCCCATTAAGGTTAATGTTAGCTGTGAGTTTTTCATTAATGGCTTTTATTATGTTGAGGTATGTTCCTTCCAAACGTACTTTGTTGAGGGTTTTTATCATGAATAGATGTTGTACTTTGTCAAATGCTTTTTCTGCATCTATTGACATGACAATATGGTTCATATCCATAAGATAAGATTGATTTGTGAATATTGAAGCACTCTTGCAACCCAGGAATAAATCCCACTTGATTGTGGTGAATGATTTCTAATGTATTGTTGATTTGGGTTAACTAGTATTTTGTTGAGGATTTTTGCATTTATGTTCATCAGAGATACTGGACTGTAGTTGTCCTTTTTTGTGGTGTCTTTATGTTATTTTGCTATCAGGATGATAATGGCCTCATAGAATGAATTTGGAAATTTTTTTTCATTTTCTATTTTTTGGAATAAGTTGAGAAGAATAGGTATTAACTCTTCCTTAAATGTTTGGTAGAATTTACCTGTGAAGTCATCTGGTCCTGGACTTTTCTGTTGGGGAGATTTTTTTTTGTTTTGTTATTGATTCAATTTCTTTGCTGGTAAATGGTCTGTTCAAATTTTCTATTTTTTCCTGTTTCAGTTTTGGTAGGTTATATATTTCTAGGGATTTATTCCTTTCTTCTAGGTTGTCTAATTTGTTGGCATGTAGTTTTTCATAATGTTCTCATATGTTTTTTTATTTCTGTGGTATTTATTGCTATTTCTTCTCTCTCATTTTTAATTTTATTTATTTGAGTCTCCTTTTTCTTGATAAGTTTGGCTAGAGGTTTATCAACTTTATTGATTTTTTTCAAAGAACTAGCTCCTGGTGTCATTGATCTGTTCTTTTTTTTTTTTTTTTAAGTTTCCGTATCATTTATTTCTGATCTAATCTTTATTATTTCCTTCCTTCTGCTAGTTTCAGATTTTGTTTATTGTTCTTTTTCTAGCTTCTTATATGTAAGGTTAAGTTGTTCTTTTGATATTTTTCTTGCTTCTCAAGTAGGTCTATATTGTTATAAACTTCCCTCTTAGAATTGCTTTTGCTGCATCTCAAAGGTTTTAAACCATTGTGTGTTCATGTTTATTTATTTCCATGTACATTTTTATTTCTTCTTTTATTTCCTGGTTGACTCATTCATTGATTAGTAGCATATTATTTAATCTCCATGTGTTTGTGCTCCTTCCAGATGTGTGTGTGTGTGTGTGTGTGTGTGTGTGTGTGTGTGTGTGGTGCCTTCTAGTTTCACAGCATTGTGCAGAAAAATGCATGACTTCAACCTTTTTGAATTCATCAGGCATTGTTTTGTGGCCTAGTATGAGATCTATTCTGAAGAATGTTCCATGTGCACTTGAAAGGAATGTGTATTTGGCTGTTTTAAAATGGAGGGTTCTGAATGTATCTGTTAAATCCATCTGATCCATTGTGTTATTCAAAGCCATTATTTCTTTGTATACTTTCTGTTTAGATGATTTGTCCATTGATGTACGTTAAAGTCTCCCACTATTATTGTATTATTATCGATTAATTCCTTTATGTTTGTTATTAATTATTGTATGTATTTGGGTGCTTCAATTTTGGGAATGTAAATATTTACTATTGTTATATCTCCTTGTTGGATTGGCCCCTTTTTTATTATATAGGGTCCTTCATTGTCTTTTGTTTTAGTTTTTGTTTTAAAGTCTAATTTGTCTTATATAATTATTGCTACCCTGACTTTCTTTTGACATCTATTTGCATAATAAATATTTCTCCATCCCCTTTCTTCCAATCTGTATATATCTTTAGGTCTGAAATGTTTCCTGTAGCAGAATATGTGCCTTGTTTTTTGTGTTTCTTTTTTTTTTAAATCCATTCAGTCACCTTATGTCTTCTGATTGGAGCATTTAGTACATTTACATTCCAACTAATTCTTGATAGATATGTATTTATTGCCATTTTGTTACTTGTTTTGTGGTTGTTCCTGAAGATTTGCCTGATCTTTTCTTGTCTTTTTCTTTTTCGTGGTTTGCTTATTTTCTTTAGTGATATGTTTAGATTTCTTTCTTTTTGTTCTTCATATACTTATTAGTGGTTTTTGATTTGTGGCTACCATTGGGTTTGTATATAACTTCTTCTTCATATAGTAGTTTATATTAAGTTGATGGTCATTTAAGTTTGAACTCATTCTTTACTCCTTTTGTCCCCACATTTTAGGCATATGGTATCATATTTTATATCCTTTTATTTTCTAAATTCTTTGACTGATTTTTTTTACAGAAATATTCATTTTTACTGCTTTTGTGTTTCCTAACTTCATACTGTCACTTTTGGCCTTTCCTTTTCACTCACAGAGTGCCCTTTAGTTTTTCTTGTAGGCTGGCTTAGTGGTCTGAGAAACTCTTCATCCTTCTATTCTGAATGATAGCCTTGCTGGATAGAGTACTTATGGCTGCAGATTTTTCCCAGTCAGCACCATGAATATATCATGTCATTCCCTTCTGGTTTGGAAAGTTTCTGTTGAAAAAGCCTTGGTAGCTTTAGGGGCTTCCCTTGTATGTAACTGTCTTCTTTTGTATTGCTGTTTTTAAGATTTTTTTCTGTATCATTATATTTTGCCATTTTAGTTACAATATGTCTTGGTGTGGATCTGCTTTTGTTGATTTTGTTGGGGTTTCTCTAAGCCTCCTGGATTTGGATATCTGTATCCTTCCCCGGTTTGGGGAAGTTTTCATCTATTATTTCTTCAAATAAATTTTCTGCCCCTTTTCTCCCTTCTTCTTTTTCTTCCTCCTCCTCTTCCTCCTCCTCTTCCTCCCCCGCCTTCTTCTTCCCCTTCTTCTTTTACTTTTTCTTCTTCTTCTTCATTCTTACAATGCGAATGTTATTATATTTGATAGAGTCACTGAGTTCTTTAAGCCTATTCTCATTTCTCATTTCTATTATAATTCTCTATTCTTTTTTTCTCTCTTTTGTTCAGCTTAATTACTTCCCATTATTCTGTTTTCTAGGTCATTAATTTGTTCTTCCGTTTCTTTCAGCCCACTGTTTAAATCCATCAAGCTTATTTCTTCTTTTGTTTATTGAAGTCTTTATCTCTTCTATGTTATTCTTTTTCTCTGTTTTAAGGCTATCAGTCATGTATTCCACTCTTTTCTCAAGTCCAGGGAGTACCTTTATTATCATTACTTTAAATTCTTTATCAGGCATATTACTTATAGCTATTTCATTTAGATCTCTGTCTGTGGCCTTATCATGTTCTTTCATTTGGGACAAATTCTTCTGTCTTCTCATTTTGTCTAAGTCTTTGTACCTGCTTTTGTGTTTTCAGAAAGTCAGCTACATCTTCTGTTCTTGAGGGTAATGGCCTTAAGAAGAAGAACTCTTGGGTTGGGAGTCTTGGTGTTTGCAGGGTTTTGGAATGGTTTTCTAGGGAAGGGGGCCCATCATACTGAGACTGAGTCAAGAGTGACTGGAAGGGACAGTTTTACTGGAATCTGGGGGGATGGGACTTGGTGTAAGCAAGTTAGGTAGCAAATGTCTGCACTGTCCTGGTTCCCACAGGTAGCCCTGTGCTTATGCTGAAGGGTGAGGGAGGTAAATGATGCCAGCCAGTTCATTTGTTCCCAGAGGGGTCTCTCCATGAATGCTGCCTCTCCAAAAGATGATCCAAGAAGAGCAAATAACCTCCTCCTGGTGTGCCCTAGGTGCTCTTCAGATAACTGTCTCCAAGCTGTAAATCCATGAGCTGTTTGCCTGCCTTCTTTCCAAGAACAGCCTCAATCCTTCAGACTCTCCTTGAGCCAAGCCTTCTGACCTTTAAAACTCCAAGCTTTAAGCCCCACTGGTTTCAAGAACTCATGAAATTCAGCCCTTCTTGCTTCCAAGCCAATTGCTATGAGGATTCATCTTCCCTGTGTGCTAGTCTGTCTCTCATCCTTCTCTGCAACTATGGTTCCCTCTCCACTGCAGTGGCCATGATCCATTTCTCTCCCAAACTGTGCCTCCGTACCTCCTACCTTCTCAGATGTGGCCTCTTTTCTACCTTTACTTGTGGTGTTTGTTCTGCCAGGATTCAGGTCAATTTTTGTGGTATTTAGGATGATTTGATAGGTACCTACTTGGTTTCATGGGGCAAAATGAGCCAAGGGTTCTCCTACTCTGCTGCAATCTTCCTTGGTTGCATGTGGCTAGATTTAGATCTTATATTTTATTAGTTGATTTTATCGTTTTGATTTCCCCATCTGTTTTGTTTCTTTTTGTTCCTCCTTTGTTACTTTCTTTGGGATTTGTTGAATTTTTTTAATTTCATTTCTATTCCGTATTTATTGACTTTTTAGTTACAACTTTAAATATACACAGTAAATTTTTACGGTATGCTCAGAGTTAACATTATTTAATATAAAATGTAGAAACCTTGTACCTATATAGGTCTGTTCATTGCAACTTTCCATCCTTCATACCATAGTCATCATTATTACACATACAAACTCAAACCTTCCAACACAAGAGTATTATTTTATTTTATTTTTTTTATTTTTTATTTTTTTATATATATGAAATTTATTGACAAATTGGTTTCCTTACAACACCCAGTGCTCATCCCAAAAGGTGCCCTCCTCAATACCCATCACCCACCCTCCCCTCAACCCTCAGTTTGTTCTCAGTTTTTAACAGTCTCTTATGCTTTGGCTCTCTTGCTGCTATCAGTGTGGAGCCCACTTCATATCCTCTGTCTCCCTCTCTCATTGCCCCTCCCCCACTTGCACTCTCCCTCTCTAAAAAATAAATAAAACATTTAAAAAATAAAAAATAAAATAAAAATAATACTCTTGAAGGATGTCTGGCTAGTTGGGGTTATGGGTTTGAGTCCTACATTGGGTGTAGAGATTACTTTAATAAATAAAATTTTAAAAAATAATACTCTTCCAGAGTATTATTTTTATTTTATTTTTTATTTTTTAAATGTTTTTTATTTATTTTTTAGAGAGGGAGAGTGCAAGTGGGGGAGGGGCAATGAGAGAGGGAGACAGAGGATATGAAGTGGGCTCCACACTGATAGCAGCAAGCCTGACCTGGGGCTCAAACTTATGAACTATAAGATTTTGACCTGAGCCAAAGTTGGATGCTCAACTGACTGAGCCACCCAGACACCCCAAGAGTATTATTTTTAAAGCAGACATTCATTTTAATAGATAGAAGGAGATATAACTTTTTTATTTTTAATTTTTTTTTCAACGTTTATTTTATTTTTGGGACAGAGAGAGACAGAGCATGAACGGGGGAGGGGCAGAGAGAGAGGGAGACACAGAATCGGAAACAGGCTCCAGGCTCTGAGCCATCAGCCCAGAGCCCGACGCGGGGCTCGAACTCACGGACCGCGAGATCGTGACCTGGCTGAAGTCGGACGCTTAACCGACTGCGCCACCCAGGCGCCCCTAACTTTTTATATTTACTAATATATTTATTATTTCAGATTCTCTTTATTTCTTCCTCAAGCTCTGATGTCATTTCTCATCACCCTAAGAAGTTCCTTGAGCATTTCTTGTAATGTAGATCACCAAGTAATAAATTATCTTCCCTTATCTGAAAATATATTTATTATACCTTTAGTTTTGAAGGGTATTTTCAGTTTATGTAGATTTATGAGTTAACAGATTTCAGCACTTTAACAATTTTGTTCCACTATCTTCTGGTCTCTATTGTTTGTGAAGAGTGAGCAGTCATTTGAATAACTGTTTCCTTGTATTTCTACGTCATTTTCTCCTGGCTGACTTCAACATTTTCTGGCTTTTTTTCTTTTTGAATTATATACCATACCTTCCTTCACATACATTATTTTCTGATGGCTGTAATTGTCCTGCACCTTGTCCTCTGCTTCTTCACGCCAAGGAGACTATGAGTTTCCTACTGGAGTTTTAGTCCCTCTATTCAGTGCCTACTCTGGCTTGACCACAGGCTAAAAGCTTTTTTTAGCCTCATTACTTTTTGCTCATTGATGAAGAATCAGAGTAATCATCATCTTCTTCAAAAAGTTTCTCTGAATCTCCAGATTCAACTGGATGTATCCATGAGTTGAGAACACATTTGGCTGCATTTGACAGGAAATACTACTACAGTGACTTGAACAAAACCAGGTTGGTTTTTCTCATCCAATTCAGAAGTAGGAAATTCAAAGCAAATATAGCTGCTCAGATAGGGTATTAGGGACCCACGTTTTTCCTTTATCTATTTACACTTCTATCTGCATAAAGCATTTGTTGTTATAGTCTCAAAATGAAAGTTACATGCCTGAGCATTGCATTCATTTTTCAGGTAAGCAAAAGAGGCAAGGACAATTGGTGAAGTGACTAACTCAACCCAGTTTTCAGGGACTTTCTCACTTTTAACACTGAAAGTCCCAAATTCTATTAATAGAACTAAAATCAAAATCACATAAGATTTGCCCATGGTTTTTGTTTTTCATGCCTAGAAAATATCCTAAAGGAATGTAAAATAAAAACCAGAACTTATTACTCATCCTCTGCAGGGGTAGAATCCAACCAAGATGTGGTCGAAGCTCTATTCACAATTTTGGATTATTTTTAGACATTTCCTGGGTTATGGCATTAACAGTCTGGTTGCTTATCTCCAGGGAATGCTATTCCAA
This sequence comes from Lynx canadensis, assembly GCF_007474595.2. Classification (NCBI taxonomy): domain Eukaryota; kingdom Metazoa; phylum Chordata; class Mammalia; order Carnivora; family Felidae; genus Lynx; species Lynx canadensis. Next base: position 66,667,983 of record NC_044313.2, read on the forward strand.
AATTTACCTAGATCACTTATTCTTAGGATCTTTCCCCAAGAATGGCATACTTAAATGTTTCTATCACTCTTGGTTATTTCATCAAGCTTTTAAAGTAATAGTTTAATACATATATTACAAAACAAAGTACATATAGTAATATGTACAATATGTACAATAATTACACATTACTATAATATCTTCAGTTGTAAGTCCAAACAGTAAAATAAAACCAAATAATATCAAATAAATATTGAAGTTCTGATAACTTTAGTTAATAAAGCAATAAGTTGAAGTACTGATTAAATACTAAAGTTAAATACCAAATCATTTATACCTGTGTTAAGCACACTAGAACAAAATTTAAGTGTTGTTTTTTAGAGAAAAATATATGTTTTGTATGTGGGTAGAGTTCTCTTAATCAGACTGTTTCTGTTATCAAAGGAGTTTGAGGACATCCAAAAAATCATCAATATTAGTTATGAATTCTAAGGAAATTAAAATTTATTTGTAGCCTGATTATTACTTGTGTTTTTTCAAAGCATAAAATAATATTTTATAGCCTTAGGAGCAGAATATATATCTTACTATGGTAGACATAAGGCTATATAATATGGCTAATAATTACATAAGATGTTTCTTATAAAAACTGATATTATGTAAGCATAACTAGTGATGTGTAGCACATGTTCAGTATTGTAAAAACACGAAACAAACATAACAGCAACCAACAGTTGTTTTTTTCCTTGCCTCATTTTTGCTTCCCAGTTTTGCCATGAATTAATGATTATAAAGACTGAATACTAATATAATAATCTTGCTTTTTAATGAAGTCGGTTTCATACATTTTCTCTCATGCCTAAGAATTATTTGACACAAATTATTCTCAGCTCTGTTCCAGAAAAGTAAATGTGGTTTTTTTTCTTCCTATAAATGAAATCAAATAATTCATTTTAATGGTAAGGGTCCCCAGGTCAAGAAATGGAATATATCTGGGGCGCCTGGGTGGCGCAGTCGGTTAAGCGTCGGACTTCAGCCAGGTCACGATCTCGCGGTCCGTGAGTTCGAGCCCCGCGTCAGGCTCTGGGCTGATGGCTCGGAGCCTGGAGCCTGTTTCCGATTCTGTGTCTCCCTCTCTCTCTGCCCCTCCCCCGTTCATGCTCTGTCTCTCTCTGTCCCAAAAATAAATAAACGTTGAAAAAAAATTAAAAAAATAAAATAAAAAAAAAGAAATGGAATATATTTTTAGGAATATTCCCTGACCCTAAGACTTCCAAGGAGGCACCCCTTTGACTTAAGTTGCCATATTAACATAGATAAGAATGTAATTGTCTTGACTAAAGGACTTGGAAATAAAACCCACTAGAAATCTTGCTTTAGATCTCTGAAGATATTTGAACAGAATGTGGTCATCTTCAAAAAACTTTAATAAGTGATTAATTGAGGAGGTACGAGAATTCCTAATTATGTAGCTTCATGGTGATCCCTATCTCAAGTTCAGGCCATTCTTTCCTGTCAACCCTACAGCCACTGCCTAGTCTAGGCTCTACAAAACTTTTGTTCTCCTCACCTTATTAACTTGGAGTCTAGAACTCAGTTCTCCTTTTCTAAATCCAACTCCATTCTGAGCCCATAATTTTGAACATCATTGTGTCTCCCTAGTCAGTGCTCTTAGCCATCAAGTTATACCCTTTTCTCCAAGCTCCTGTATTTTCAGTTCTCTATTAATAATAAAGAGAAATAGTGTTTAGGATCTGTCTTTCTAAACCTCTCCCAGCTACTGGTAGCTCAAACAGTAGAAATACTGTACAGTAATTATACTGGTACACTGCATGTTTCAACTCCTAGTGGTCTAACATGCAAAGGTTAAGTGATCCTTCTGTCACATCAAGACAGTACCATGTTACGGAATCTCCTTAGTTAATTATTCGTATCTGTGAAGTTGCTCAATTTCATTAGAACTTCCATCACGTCCACCATCATTATTTGGAACTCTTATTTTAATAGCTTCCAATGCAACCAAGACTTTATCTTTACCCTCCAGCATTTTACATTAGCCTCATAGCACAAAGTAGCCAGTCCCATGTGTCAGAGCCAAGAAGCCACACACAGAAAATAAATGTGTAACGGTACACCTTCCCCTTTTATATTTGCTTCTTGCCACAGCTTTAAATCAATGCATGCTTGTAGGTAAACTCTAAGTAATGTCAAAGAAGGCATCTTTTATCTCACAATATATGGAAGGGGTAGAAATTAGAGGTAAGTGAGTGAAATTTCAGTTTTTCTAACATGTCTGTAGATTCATATTTGCTTTATAGAGAGGGATGCTTCAGAGACTCTGACTTAATTAATATAACTGCAAAATCCAAGACAGATGTATAATAAATATCCAATGCCTATGGGAAAACAAATTTTTTGCAATTATGAATGGAGATATATGTTAACTGGATTTATTGTTGTAGTCATTTTTCAATGTATGCCAATGTGTACCATTAAAATGTATAACCATTATGTGGTACACCTGAAACTAATATAATGTCATATGTCAATTAGACCTCAAAAAATTAATAAATGTTTATGGACTAACACAATTGACTGAGGAATAACTTTTTATTTCCCACATGAAAATGGCATTTATATGGACTGAAGAATAGAATTTACTTGGATTTAGTGGATTGAGTCTCTACCATAGTTGAGAAAACCTCCAGCAAGCCATTTAAACTCACTGGACTCAAACAAGTTACTTCGTTTGGAAAGTGAGGCCTGAAATTCTCACAGGGTGTAGTGAGAAAAAATATAAAATGAGATAAGTTGCTTTACAAAGTCTAAAATGTGCACAAGGGATGCCTGGGTGGCTTAGTCAGTTGTGTTCCACTTTGCTCGGGTCATGGTCTCACAGTTCATGAGTTGGAGCCCTGCATCAGGTGTAGAGCCTGCTTCTAGATCCTCTGTCTCCCTCTCTTTCTGCTCCTCCCTCATTTGCACAGAGAGGTTAAAATGTTTACCTTAGGGCACTCTACATATTCAGGATAAAACTAGAGAATACACACACACACACACACACACACACACACACCACAATCCTATAGTTCCTCTTAAAATGCCTTGAAATGGAGGTGCCTGGGTGGCTCAGTCAGTTAACCCTCTGACTTCAGTTCAGGTCATGATTTCACAGTTTGTGGGTTTGAGCCCCATGCAGCTCAGAGCCTGGAGCCTGCTTTGGATTCTGTGTCTCCCTCTCCCTCTGCCCCTTTCCTGCTCGTGCACTCTCTCTCTCTCTCAAAATAAATAAATGTAAAAAAAATTTTGTTAATGCCTTGAAATGTGCTTCCAAAGCTACTTCCAGGAAGTCATCAAAAGTTTTAATTCAAATATAAGTTTAGAAAGTAATTATTTCTCAAATTTTTAAATACTTTCTCCTAGGAAATATTATCCACCTACTAGCACCTCCTTTGCATCCACTGCCTTTTTTCTAGCCCTAATCCAACCACTACATTACCTCCTATCATGTATGATATGCTGGTTTCCCAAGACACTCTATTTGTTTTGACAATCAGGAAGGTATGCCTAAGGCACTGACATCTGTAGAAATGCTGCTGTAGTTGACACTACTTTTAGATGTATATTCAGCAACTAACTTTTTAACCTGTAGTTTTATATATTTTTCAACTTAATTTTTGCATTCTTCTCCCTCCAACCCCCAAACTCCCCTTTCTTTTGTGAGTTGTTATGAACTGAATATTTGAGTCCTTCCATATTCATATGCTGAGGCCTTAACCTCCAGTGTGGCTGTATTTGGAGATGTGCCTCTAAGGAAGAAACTAAGGTTAAATGAGATTATAAGGGTAGGACTTTGATTCAATAGAATAATTCTTCTTATAAAAAGACACACTCTTGTGTTTGCCTCTTGCCCCCACTTCACAAAGAAGAGACCCTGTGAGCACACAATAGGAAGGTAGCCACCTACAAGCCAAGAGAAGAGGTCTCAGAATGAAGCTTCACTTGCCAGCACATTCTTAGCCTCCAGAACCATGAGAAGTAAATTTCTGTTTAAGTCACCCAGGCTATGGTGGCTTATTCTGTTATGCTAGTTCAGGCTGTCATATTTAGAGTAATTCTAGATATTAAAATATTACCTTTGGTTGAATTCTTGATAGTGGTAGGAGAAATTACTGTGTGTGGACACCTTTGAAATCATTACAGCTGCTTCGTTGGCTTCTTGATTGACAGTATAATGTTGTAGCACCTGAATACAGCTGAATAATGTTTTTGTATTAAAATCTGGCTGACTTTTTTTTCCTCAGTGGTTCCAACTAGTTGACACAGTTAATGCTCTTGACTTGTTGAGAAAACACAGACACTTTTTCCTGGGTATTCAGAAGCAACTAACTCACTATATTCTCTTTATTTGCTCCTTTTCTGCCCCTGCTCAATCAATGATGCATGGTTGCCTTTTCATTGTTTTGCAGAGGTTTATTTATTTTGTCGCCTTGCACTTTTTGTTCATTAGACAAACATAGGGCAGATGATAGTCATTGGGAAAATAATGTGTTAGACCAAAATGCAACAATATGTTTCACAGAAAATGGCATGTCATAGATGTATTGTATTTAGAGTAAAACAACTTAAAGAGATCCTTTGTGTACAGGGAGAAAGCATCTGTCTGCCAAAAAAAAAAAAAAGCTGTGAGAAAGATACCACTTTAGTTTGTTTTATAGGTGTTTAACATTAGGCAAAATAATGATTAAACATGCATTTGGCCAGAGTCCCATTGCCTTTCTTGCACAATCCAATGAGACCCTATACATATTCTCTGATAGAATTTAATATACTGAAATAACTTCTTTCCCTGTTTATATCTTTCCTAAAATGGAATCTCCTTGAAGTCAAGGTTTTCATCATGCTCAGCCTTGTTTTCCCATCATTTTGCATAGCACATGGCTCATCAAAGGCTTTTATAAACATTTGTTTTATTGGATTACATAAAAATGTTCAGTAGATCTGTTTTTATTAAGCCAGCCAATCTAATTGCTTAAACACTGGAAAAACAGAATTTTCTTTCCTACTGCTCACACACATTTAGTAGTACACATTAGATATTTTTCCACCCAATTAAACTATGCATAGATAGGATCTTAGGAGAAATTGTTACTTTGAAGCAAGTTTGAACAGAATGGAGATGATAAATTGCTGGATTAATTTTGTCTATGAGAAGGTTAAAGAGGAATCTTTTTGCTCGAAGAAATAGAAGAGCTAATTCAAGAATATGAAAGGCTAAATCATGGTCAACCAGGAATTTTCCTTTCCTCCTGAATGAAAAGGAGTCTGGTCAGAGGGACCACGTTAAATATAAAGTAGGCCATATTTCTACTGGAGAGTGTAATGCTAAGTGAAATAAGCCATACAGGTTATGGCTTCACTCTTATGTGGATCCTGAGAAACTTAACAGGAACCCATGGGGGAGGGGAAGGAAAAAAAAAAAAAAAGAGGTTAGAGTGGGAGAGAGCCAAAGCATAAGAGACTGTTAAAAACTGAGAACAAACTGAGGGTTGATGGGGGGTGGGAGGGAGGGGAGGGTGGGTGATGGGTATTGAGGAGGGCACCTTTTGGGATGAGCACTGGGTGTTGTATGGAAACCAATTTGTCAATAAATTTCATATAAAAAAAAAACAAATAAACGTTATTATCCTGGAAAAAATAAATAAATAAATAAATAAATATAAAGTAGGGCTATGAAAGTAAGGAAGATGAAACATGAGGGTAGATTTACTGAGCAACCAAGTGGAATATTTCTTTCAAAGTGAGATGTATCAGCACTTGGTTTTCTGAAATCATATTAGAGGATCTGATGATTTTTTTCAAGATTCATTTTAGTCCCTCTAGTCAAGATTCTTTTTAAAAACTTTTAGCTTTTTATTTTGAAATACTTTTATGTTTACATAAGTGTTGCAAAGATAGTACTCAACTTCCCCTAATGTCATCATCTTACATAACTATGATATTTATGAAAATTAAAAAATTAACATTGGCACAATACTATTCATTAAATCATAGACTTTATTCAGATTTCCCCAGCTTTTCCACTGATGGACTATTTCTGTTCTGGGATTCAACACAGGTTACCACATTGCATTTAACAGTTAATGTTCTTTAAATTTCACTTTTGAGTCTTAAGATTTATGTCTTTACATCAAGTCAGTTGTGTGTATTGGCCATTTCCTGATGTTAATTCTCTGAACTTCTTGTGCTCATCATTTATTCACCATACTAAAGTAGATGTGTAAATCTCTTTCCAATTTACAGTTTCTCCCTGATCTACTTTCTTTCTGCCCTGCCTCCTCTCTCTGAAGACCCCTTGTGCCTGATCAGACAAGCAATCTACCTAAAGTGGATCAGTTGAAATGTACAATTTTGTCTTTCCTTTACATAACTCAGGCCCCTAGAGAAAACGCATAAGCAGAAGTTGTAAATTAATCTGACAGTCTTGTTAATGTTAATTTGTATTATATGTATTTAATTTGTATTATAACATAAACAGGATGAAGATTTTAATTTTTTCCCAGAGTTTGGAACTAAGTAATAATTTTATATCCTTCCCAACGTTTACCATTTGAGAATGTAATTTTTTTTAATGAAAATAATGACTTCTTTTGGATAAGTCATCAGTCAAATGAAGGTGAAATATTTTATTCCAGCCTCTTTATCAGAGAATTTTGGAATGTAGGAAGAGCTATTAGTATGTCCATGTCCATAAATGAATAAAATTATGTGCATAATATTTTATTTACAAGTGTATTTTTTTCTAGGATGGAGGGTCCATAACTCTCATCAGATTCTTAAAAGTATCTCATGGTTCCAAAAAGCTGAAGGACATGTTGTCTCAAGCTGGAGATGTTGGAGAATCTAAATTAACAGATAGGTTTGACTTCCACATTTTAATGCAAAGAATATTTGGAGATGTAAAATAACTCCAAATGTCTTAAATTCACAATGTCCAAATGTCTTAAATTCTTCTCCACATAATAATTCAAGAACTTAAAACAATTTAATTGTTATTTAACTTTATACTAATAAGTATTATATTTTTCCCTATGTTATTTTTGTGGTAAATTCTTTCTTTTTTCCCTTTATTTCCCGAGTCCTTTTCAGCTGGGTTGTTATTCTTCCAGCCTTTGCTTGTCTCTGTTTTACAAGGATTCTTTCATCTATCATTCCTACCCCATTACTTTCTCCTGACCAGACTGCTTTCTGGGCATTCCCTGCCACCTTCTCCATTCTGGTCTCTACTCCTCTGTTGGTTGCAGGAAGTTCTCTGGCTAACAGAGTGTGTAACCATAGGGACTGTCAATGCCAACAGCATACCAAAAACACAATTCTGGGAAAAAAATTAGCTTGACCCTTTCATGGGATCTTCTTAACAGAAAGCAGCCCATGAAAGTCCTAGGCAGAGTTAGAAATTTATAGCATGGAACTAAGTTTAAACATAAAGAAAGCAGACTCTCCTTTTTTATTCGAGAGAGCATACTTTGCCTAGTCATTGAAAGGGGAAGGGAAGGAGATTAGGGGGATAAAGGGTGAGATATTGCTTCTCACCCATCCATTTTCAGGCAAAATACCCTTATGCTGGTTCCCACAGTGTGTGATAACTTCCCTACACACTTCTACTTCTACCAGATACATGAACAACTTTCATTTACTTGTGAATTAATTTTAACAACAATAAGGGGTTAATTTCAAATCTGATTTTTAAGTATAAAATGTAGAATGTGACTCAATAATACTAGACCTAATATGATGATTGTGTTACCATAGTTCTTTCTATTGAGTAGTACCTTTGAACCAGGTACATTGTTTACCTACATTATCTGTAAATCTAACAATAGTCCTAAGAAATAAATACTATTATTATGCTCATTTTTCCAAAATTATTCTGCTGGCTGGTTGTAGAGCTGACCTTACACGAAAGCCTGCTTGTAGTTGAACCCGAAGTCTTCACCCAACGCTATAGTGCACTTTAATGACCAGTGGAAAATGAACTGCTGTTGTTGGAAATTGGAAGCAAGAATAAGGGTGGCAAGGTGAGGGAAAAGAGAAAATGGAAACGGTGAGAATAGAGAGCCATATTCCAGATACTTACTGAAAGATTGTACTAAGATGTATATGTTCCATTTACTTAATTAGACTTTCTTTCCTTGAGGGCAGTAATTCTATTCCCTTTAAGCACTTGTACATAATAGGTGCTTAATAAACACTTAAAAACTAGGGAGGGAAAAGGGGAAGGAGAAAGGACAGGTGGAATGAACAGGAAGTGAAGAGAGAATGACAGATAGCCATGAAGAAAGAAAATGATGGGGAAATGTGTGTTTATGTGAGGAAAGAGTAGACAGGTGGCAAAAGGAAACAGACAAAAGGTGAGAGAGAGGAAGATGAAGGGAGAAAAGCCCAGTTCATTCTTACTTCCTGGCCTGGACAACTTACTGCTTGCTTAGAGTCTGGGCTTCAGGGAATTCTCATTTTGGAATATAATCCTTTGAAATACTAGCTAGATAATTAACCTCCAAGCACAGCTTTTCAGTGATTATTTCATCTTTCAAATAATTTACAGTCAACAAGTATCCCTAGGGCCTCTATAACCGGCACAGCATTGGAAGAGATAACCAAGAGTTTACAACATAGACATAGGCAGAAATAGCTCAGAAGGAAAAGTATCATTACTGCCATGAGAGGGCTGAGGAGGGGAAATGACCTCTGGTTTGGATGTAAAAGGACAATAAAAGAATTTTTGAGTGCAGAAGTAATTCGTTGCTTTCCAAATGGGTAAAACTACAAGGTTAGATTTGACAGCAGTGGGATTGAGCAGGGGGAGATACTTTAAGAAGAAGCAACATCAGGGCACCTGGGTGGCTCAGACAGTTGAGCTTCCAACTCTTGATTTTGGCTCAGGTTATGATCCTAGAGTAATGCTATCCAGCCCCACATTGGGCTCCATGCTAAGCATGGAGCCTGCTGAAGATTCTCTCTCCCTCTCTCTCTCCCTCTCCCTCTCCCTCTCCCTCTCCCTCTCTCTCTCAAATTTTAAAAGAAGAAGAACAAGAACAAGAAGAACAAGAACAAGAACAAGAAGAACAAGAAGAAAAGGGGCACCTTTGTGTCTCAGTTGGTTAAACATCCAACTTCAGCTCAAGTCATAATCTCGTGGTTCATGAGTTCGAGCCCTATGTGCTGACAGCTCGGAGCCTGGAGCCTGCTTCAGATTCTACGTCTCCCTCTCTCTCTGCCCCTCCCCACTCACCCTCTGTCTCTCTCTCTCTCAAAAGTAATAAACATTAGAAGAAGGAGGAGGAGGAGGAGAGGGAACATCATTAGCAATGATATAGCAGTGCAAAAACTTGTGGAATCATTCATTTCATTGGAATGTAGCAACCTATCTCTTTGCTTGCCACTCCCCACTTTCAACCCTTTCCTAATCTCCATCTTTATAGCAGTTCATCTTAGCCTTTTTGGCTTCCCTTACTACTTTTCCTTTTCCCATCCCCTAAGTATTAGTGTTTGCTACATTCTGTCCTAGTGTATAGACACTTTTTATGAATGGGCTTACCTCTTATTGACTTCACCTGTCTCTGAAGTCCTTGGATACATTTTTTAGCCCTGATGCTGCTATAGTGACCAATGCTTGGTGAGCTTGGCCAGCTGCATCCCTACTGACTTCATATGGGTACAACCTGCAGTGGCTTGCCTCATGCCCACGTGTGCCTCTTGCTTCCCAAAATGGGGCTTCCCTATGGTCAATGACTCATAAGATATCACCTTTTCACTTGTTCAAGGACAACTCAGAAGTGGAGATGTATATATTGGAGAGTTGGTAAAGTGGAAAGTCAACATCCCTGGGGCAAACCTTTGGCCAGTGGGAGGTGGGAGCCATGATTTCGGGTTGATATATCCTTCTTCCCTTTTGACTTCTCCTTCATACAATGTTGTGTTCAGGCTTCTTAAAAAGTAGTCCCATATGATATTAAGCAGCAACCAACTGGGTACAACAAGTGCCTTTTAGTCCTTTTTTATTGTTTGGCTTATTTCCCTCGTACATCTCCTGCTTCCATTAGATTCTACACCCTAACAAATTAGTAGCACAGAAGCTTCTGCATGAGGCTCTACTTTCTGAGAACTAAGGCCAAGACATAAACATTCTTCTTCTTTCTCTCTCTATTCTGTTGGCTCTATTAGCAATCTCATCTACTCCCCTGGTTTTCAATTACCATCTATGTACAGACGAATCCCCAACCTACATTTCTAACTGAAACCTTTATTCTATAATAGCCAGATAGATACTTAAATGCTTTTGGATATGTCTACTTGGATTTCTGACAGTTGCCTCAAACCTGTCTAAAATCAAATCAATCACCTTCCTGTATATCTAAAAATCAATCTTAACAAGTTTCTTTCACCCTTTGATTCTATTTATCAACAAACCTTGCTGATTGTCCCTCCTGAATCCTCTCCGGTTCATCAGTTTCTCCTGATTCCTACCATCATACTCAAGTTCAGGCCAACATCATGTCTTTCCCAGATTTCTACAACATCTTCGTATAGGCCTATAGGCCACATGTCTTATCCCCCTCAAATCCCTACTCTATACATAAGCCAGACTAATTTTTCCAAGACCACACATTTTATCTTGTTACAACACTGGTGGAAATCCTTCAATAGCTTTGAGATAAAGTCCAAACTCCTTGGTGTGGCTTCCAAGACTTCCCTGCACTGCCTACCTTATTAAACATTCTACCCCCATCATTATGTTGCCATATCGAATGTATTTCATCTCCTTAAAAGAGCTGGGCTCTCTTTCATTCATTGCTGTTCCTTTAGACATATGGACTCCACTCCCTCCATCATTCTTCCTTTTGCCTCTCCGATTTTACTCATTCTTTCCATCTCAAGATGAATGACACTTCCTCAAGTAACTAGAGTTTGAGGTTCAGGATATGAAGAATGTTTTAGTAGTTTTGATCTTTAAATTGAGGATTACAGTTTAGATGGTTCAGAACAGAGAGCTGGAATTTATCAAAACTGATTGTGAAGATGGCCATCAGAGAGAAAAACCAAGCCACCTACAGAAGGCATTTGAGGAAGGTGAAAGAGTGCTTGAGAGAGTTTTGGAATTGCCATTACAGATTACCACCAAAGAGGTTATTTCGTGAGTTGCCAAGTCAGTGATTATTATAGCAATGAGATTAAAACAAGTCTAGCTTTGATCCTTGGGCTTAATAATTCACTCCTATCACAGCCTCAGCTATGTCTAGAGAAAGCTCAATCGCTATAGTTAGAATCTTGTGTCATTCCAGTGGCACAAACAACAAAGGTCTGGAAGTAGGCAGACTTTTTATTATATACACTCAAGTACACATTGGAAAAATTAGGTGCTTCCACATACAGGACTGATCAGAAGCCAAGTTGATGGCAATAGGTATTTCTTATTGAGGACTAAACTGTGGGTCTCCAATCTAGGTTACCTACATAAGTAGAATTTTATGAAAATATCTCAGGTTCAACATTTGTAGGCCAGTGAATAAGTTTCACTTAGAAGACTTACCCCCCCCACCCCTACTGACAAAACAAACAAAAAAAGAAATCTTCCTTATTACTAAAAATTAGACCAACCTCCTCTAAAAATCTGTGGCTGCCTGCACACACCAAATGGTAGTTGTTAGCTATAGCAATAACACATGACAAGTAGAATTGAATGTTCAACTCCTCAATATCTTGGAATCCTGACACTACAAAATCCTGATGTCAGCTTCACTTTTAAACCATATTTTGGCTGTTTAATTAAAAAGTAACTTTTTGTGCACTTTTTAATCTATTTAACAGATATATAATGAACACAACAGAACACCAACTCTGCTCTGACAGAGCTTATAGTCTATTAGCAAGATAGGTGTTAACTCATTGGTTCATTAACTACAGTGTTACTCAGTGTTATAAGGAGACACAAAGTTATTTTGGCTTGTGGGCTCTAGGCTGATTAATTGACCTCTGCAACATCATAAATTATGCTAACCTGAAGTTAAGGCTGACATGTTTTAGATAAAACTTTAAAAAAAAGAGCTTTTATGTGTAAGTTCCATTGCCTGAAAGATTTGACTCATTTGTGAATCAAGTAAAAAAATTTTTCTAGGTTCCATGTATGAGTTCTATTGCCTAAAAGAAGTGACTCACCTATGAGGAATACATAATGATACCCAGAAAGCCATTTCCCTACCTCTTGGCTCAGTTTTCTGACAATGGATGAGCTGCAGAACACAATGTGTTAGGAAAGTGATTTAGCAATTTATTCTTCATCTGAAACCTAAAGGCAGTTTATAGTCACTTAACAGATAAGCATCCATGTAAATGGCTTTTTTGAGGTCCTATCATGAGCCAACAATAGAATAAGGACTCAAATCATTCTGTGCCTGAAATACCAAGCTTTTGTCATAAATTCTCTGAGGCCATCCTTCCTCTCAAAGTATATTATCTCTCATTTTCAGAATGAATAGACCAAAATAATTGACTCCAAAGTACCCTCCTGATACAATGTGCCATAGAAATGGCCCTGTAAAGAACCAAATGGAAAACATAAGCATTCTTATTATGCTAATCAATCACGGAACAGTGGGGCCCTCAATATAGGATTGGACTTAAATGACTTTAAAGAAATAATGTGTAGTATATGTCAGCATAGAAGTGGACAAAAAAAGCTGAGAAGGTGTGAAAAAAGTTAGAAGTAAACAAATTGAAAACTTATACAATCTGGAGGAAAAGAAAAATAACTCAAGCAAGACTAGCATATGAGTTGTAGAGTTTAGCTAATAGTAGTGCCAAAACTCAAAGTAGAAAACCGTGTCCTTAGGGCTGACAAAAAGTGAAAAAATCATCAGAGTAGGATGGCAAAATTGGAGGAGCTCTATGGGAGGCTTCAGAGGCCACACAGAGGAAAATATCTCCTTCAACCATAGGAAGCCTTCTTGGCTGAAAGAGTGGGAAATATCCCTGGCTAGAAGCTGGGGCTGAGGTCTGGAGAGAGTTGGAGGCAGGATGAGACACAAAAGAAGACAGGCATCAGGACGCCTGCACTTAGGAGTTCTTCAAGTCTCAGGAAGAAGTAGGAGGAAAAGTTTCACAGTTAAGTGCTGAAGGAAACTGGAGAAAGCCAAGGGAACAGAGGTTCTTGGAACTTGTTGGAGAGGATAACTCGCAGGAGGCAAGATCTTCTGGCAGGATTTTAAGTATAGGGCTATAATTTCACTTCAAGCTTCTGGAACTTACACAAACCACTGAAACTCTCTCTCAATTTAATGGAACCCTTTGGAAGGACAGATGCCCAGCGATTCAGTCTCCCTCTATTTATCTGCATGTAACACATTGTTTCCTGTAGAGAAAGGACCATTGAATTTTCAGACAGCACAGAAAAATTACACTTTTCAACTGCAAATGTAGTACCTTTCTTCTTTTTTCAACAACTGTCAAAAATCCATTATTGGAAAATCAATTCTACACTTGATTTCCAACAACAGATTAGAGATACTCAGCAAGTGACTTTCAGGACATATGGAGTGTATTTTCTTATTTTTGGACCAAGCATTTTTCCGGAATCTTTATTTATTCTTTTTTTCTTCTTACATCCACAGACCATATCTAGTTGAGACTTGTACTTCCAGCATTGCTTCAATATTTACCTCCCAGAAAAAAGTATTTCTTATCTTGTTAATGTAAAATATAATACTCTTTTCATAAGAGTTTTGAAAAAGCTTGATTTGCATTTTCTTTATGACAACAATGCTTAGCATCTTTTTGTGTGCTGATTCGCTATCCATACTACTAAATATCTATTATACAATGTCTAAGTTAAAAAAATAGTAACAACCCACCCCCCTAACCCCCGCCCCAAAATTGGCATATCAAGTTCTGGCAAAGATGTAGAACCACAGGGACTTTGATATATTGCTTACGGCATAGCCATTCCAGAAATGATTTGGCAATTTGTTATGAAGTGAAATATATACATTCCATATGGCCACTCCTACATATTTACCCTAGAGAAGTGAATACTTACATTTACATAGAAACCTGTACAAAAATATTTAAGCAGAATTATTTATAATATCCCCAAACTGGAAACAAACCAAATTTCTTTCAACAGGCTAAACAAACTATAGTAAATTCATACAATGGAATATTACTCAGCATTAAACAGGATCAAACCATTGATTCTAACAACAGACATGAATTTCAGATGCATTCTTCTAAGTGAAGCAAGCTATCTCAAAAAATTACATACTGAATGATTGCTTTTCTGGAAAAGATAAAACAATAGTGACAGAAAACAAACAAGTGTCTGCTGGGGGTTAGAGGTTGGAAAAGAGTTTGACAGGTGAGGCAACACAAGGAATTTTGGGAGTGATAGAATTGTCTGCTCTTATCGTGATCATGGTTACATGAACCCAGACATGAGTTAAAACTCATAATACTGTATACGCCTCAAAAATAGATGAAATTTAATGTATGAAAATTACAAAAAAATAAATGTTGAAAAAGTGTGTCTTTACCAAGCAGGTAGAAGTGGCCGCCACCCATATTAGCTCCTTAATTACAGATATTCACACCTTATCTAGACTTAACATTCTATCTTGAAATGCTTATATAATGCCTTGAAAAGCTGGGGCCCAGATTCAGGTCTTCTGTGGTTATCCTACTTCTCTTTTATGAATAGAGAACTGGTAGGAAATTTCATGACTATAAAAATGAAAACAAAACAGTTCCATTGGAAACAAAAATTCAAATTTATTCTTTTAAAACAAAATTTATATCATATGTTTGATTTGTTTTCTTTTTAGTACATAGCAATGGGGCTTGGTGGGCCAGAGCTGAAACTAGGTAAGTCCATAATGCAACGTGACTGACATCCCTCTCCACCTGACCCCTTGTCCCTATTCAAATACCTGCTTGTGTCTAGTGAATCTTCTGAAGTTCAGAACGGGTGCTGACTGGAGGAAAGGATGGGTAACAGCACAAATGTGGCTGGAGTGACGACAGAACCACTGAAATCCAATTCATTATTAGATTAGAAAAATATGGTTTCATGAGATTCACCAGAAGAGTGGGTCAGAGTACAGAGTAGTGGCTGAAACCTACATCAATGGGGAGGACACAGAAAGAGCCATCTTTAGGCCCACGTAACTGTTTAATTCCTCTACCAGCACCTGTCACCCAGAGGAGAGAGCCTTGACCCTCTAGCTTCAAAATAGCTATAAAGCTGTGCATCATTAAGAAATTTAGAGTGATCAGGGCACCTGAATGGCTCAGTTGGTTAAGCATCAGAATTGGGCTTGGGTCATGATTTTGCAGTTCATGAGTTCGAACCCCTCATCTGGCTCTGGCTGACAGCTCAGAGCCTGGAGCCTGCTTCAGATTCTCTCTCTGCTCCTCCCCCACTCACTCTCTGTCTCTGTCTCTCTGAAAAAATAAATAAACATTAAAAAAAAGAAATTTAGAGTGATTGAGCTAGTCTAACAAAGTGCCTGGAGAGAGACAAGGAAATACTAGGAAGAGCTTAGAAAGGACTTCACAAGAAGTGGAAATTCTACCAACACTAGAACTAAGATGACACTGAAGGACCTTACTTTCCTTCCCATGTCCATGGCTCCAAACACAGAAATGCTGGATAAAAATATAACAAAAAATTATAATGAAATGCGATCAAAAAGAAAAATATCGTATGTTAAAAATAAAGAAGAAACATGAAAACAGGATAGTAAGTAAATGAACTAATGTCAGGATGACTTATCAATGGGGTATTATTCCTAAATATAATCCTAATGGCCAAGAAGTTGGATTTTAGTGCCCAGGCAAGCACCAGAAATGTAGATAAATAAAAATGTAAATGTAAATAAAATTAAAATAAGGTAGAAATAAAATACAAGGAAATAATGTCAAGGAAGTTGGATGAGCTTTCTAGAAAGCTTGAGAGACAGGCAGCAAGTATCACAATTAAGAACATGTACTCTGAAGACAGACTTCCTGTGTTCAAATCCCAGCCCTACCATTTATTAGCTGTGTGATCTTGGATAAGTTACTTCCCTCAACTTTCTCACCTGTAAAATGTAGATAATAATAGTGCCTACTTCATCAATATCAACTATTAATATCTCATCTCCAAAATGCTTAGTATATTGATTTAAAAAGTCCTTTTGGAAAAAAATATTAGGATTTGGAGAGAATTTTCTTAATCTGATTAAGGTTGCTTAGCATTCTCTTTAAAGCCAAGAACAGAACAAGAATGCTAATTATTACTGCATATTTTCATTATTGCACTTTATTGTCATAGCTAGCTAAGAAAAAAGAAATAGCATTAAAATTCCAAGTGAATTTACAGAAATAATAAGAGTCCTTCAAGGTTGAAAGAATTATTAATTTATATATACCACTTAAGGTAGTTATTAAAATGTAATAATAATAGAAATAATCATAATTGAAACCTCAACAAAAGCTTGATGTACCTAGGAATATATATAACTTATGATGTATAAGACCATTATGGAAAATATTATAAAATACTATTGCAGGACATAAAAAAATGCTTTGATAAATAAAAAGATCATGATGAATGAATGAGGAAATCAGCATCATAAATGTCATCTCCCCACAAATAATTTATGCATTCTAAATTCCAATCATCCCCCAACAGATGTTGTTTTCTTTCTGCAGAATTTTATGTGATGATTGTAAAATTCATAACAATCAAAAGCCAGGAATAATTGAAGTAATTTTGAATAAGAAAAACAGGGAAGATGTGATATGCCACACAAATCCCTTTTTAGGAATGAAGGAATTAATACCCCAAATATTGAGAGTGCTTCCAACAGGTACTCCTTAGTTGGCCTGACTTTGGGTATTGCTTCATTTGGAAAGAGCCCAAGACCATGGCATGCCTCTTGTTCAAGGCAGTTTACTGATCAAACCTGGGATATAAAGGCCAAATCCCCTGGTCCCATTTTGGGATAATATTGAAAGGTTAGCCCAGCTTCAGAGTTCCCTGTGTAGTTTTCTGAGGCCTTCATTGGTACTGCATTACAGCTCAACTTCTCTTTCTGTCCAATTCACCATCTTTCTTTCCTTTCCACATGTTTTAATCCTAAGAGAGATCCACAATAAACCTCCCACGTGCTAATGTCTTTCTCAGTGTTTTCCTCCCCTGGGAATCCAAACTGTGACTGAAGACTTTCTCTTTCAGATATAAAAACCCATTTATTACAAAGCTATGATACTTAAGACAGTATGGTACTAGTTTCAGGATAAATATATAAATAAATACATAAAAAGAAAAAAGTGTAGAAACAGAATGTGGTATATGTGAAAAGTGACATTATATTAAGTGGGTAAAAACACACTCTTTGGTAACTGTTGCTCTGACAATTGTCTATTTAGATAGAAAAAAAAAATATTAGGTCTATCGCCAAAAAAATCCCATGAAGAACACATACCTAAATGTAAAAAGCAAAAAAGTAAAATTATTAATAAAATGTAGAATAATGTCTTTGTGACAAGATGCAAAAGTTGAAACCATAAAGAAGAGATTGATAAATTTTATAATATTTAAATTTAAAAGTTTTAATTGTCCATCTCAAACTTGGAGATGTATAATAAACAGAGGAGTGGTACTCAGAATATACAAAACAACCCCACAAATTAGTAAGAGAGATAACAGGTAGAAAACTGGCAAAAGATACGAACTGGAAATTTGCAGAGAAAGAAACCCAAATAGCCAAAATCTTAACAAGAGATGGCCAATCTCACTAATCATTAATAAAATATAAATAAGGGAAGCAAAAAATAAGGAATACAGATGTAACAGATGTAGGGGAAGATGTGGGAAAATACAATAACCTCTTTGGTGAGGAATTTGGTAATATATTATAAATCTTATTTCTTATACATATGTCTCAGAAACTCATAGGAGTGTGTACATGGTGACATGCAGAAGAATGATCTTCATGATCTGGTTTGTAATAGTAAATATTTGGAAACAACCTACCTGCCTATCAATAGGGAATGGATAAATAATTATACTGTATGTGTATATATATATATATATATATATATATATGTATATATAATGGACTAGTACACAGAACTTAAAATGAATTAAACATATTTACATGTTTCAACAAAAAACTTGAAAACATAATATGGAATAAAAATTTGCATGTGGTTAGATACAATTTATTTATCAAATTTAAATTTATGAAACAATATTGTATACAATTTATGAAAAATATATTAGTGGTGAATATTTTAAAATATGTTATAGAAAGGAAACATAAGAACTTCAGAAAAGTGGCTGTCTTTGGGGAAAGAAGAGAATGAGATGGAAAAAGTTTTCAAGTATACGTTACATTTCATTTTTTATAAAAATATTCTGAAGTGAAAATAATCTTAATATAACAAAATGTTAATATTTATTGATTCTAGTTGGTGATATGCTTTTGGGTGGTGGATTTTCTGTGTATTTTTTGGTATGTTTGAAATATTTTATTATATAAATTTTTAAAAATTTAAAGCACAGTGGCATGCAGTAGAAGCCAGAAGTGAGCAGGAGATTTGGACTGGTTTTCTAAGCATTTGTAACATATCCTTTGAGGAGTTGCAAAAAATATACTGAGGAACTCTTTTTTTTTTCCTGGAGATAAAGTTCACATTAGTATAAAATTCACCATTTTAATAATTTTAAGGTGTACACGTGTGGCTTTTATTATATTCATAAGTTTGTGCAATCACCATCACTATCTAATTCCACACATTTCCATCACCTTTTGGAGGAATCTTGTAGGTAACCAGAGGTCTTACATTGTCATAGCAGCTTGAGGAAAATGAGATCATAATATTAATCGATTTTATATGAATTCACAGAAAGAGACCCAGGATCATTCAAACTTACAGGTTTAAATTGCTGTGTTGGTAGAGATTTAGGATCTTAGTATTTCCCACATAGATAGAAATAGCCCTTATCAACTTCCAGAATAACTCCTTTTTCCAGGTGGTAACTTTACCCACTATTCCACATGGTTTCCTTTTCCTCAGAGTGCTGCTTAGAACAGAGAAGAGATATGTCCTCTGCCTAAACCTATGGACATTCTCTTTTGCCTTCCCCCACTATGCTAGAAGACTTCAAAACTGCTAAGGACTGAATGCTGTGCTCCACCCCTCCCCTGCCCCCCCAACCAAATTGTATGTTGAAATCCTAATACCTAATGTGATGGTATTTGGAGGTGGGGCCTTTGGGAGGTGATTAGGTAAGAAGGACAGAGTCCTCATGAATGAGATTAATGCCCTATGAAAGAGCCTCTGGAGAGCTCCATGCTCTCTTCTGCCATGTCAGGACACAGCGAGAAGATGGCTGCCTATGAACCCAGAAGAAGGCTATCTCCAGACCCTTAATCTGCTGGTGCCTTGATTTTGGATTTCCCAGCCTCTAGAACTGTGAAAAGTAAATTTATATTGTGTATAAGCCATCCAGTCTATGGTATTCTGTTACAGCAGCCCTGAAAGACTAAGATGAACCCTCTTCTACCTCTTGCATTGCAGTGCATAATTATTTTCACTATAACAATTACCTTAAGATTGTAATTACTTATGACCCAATTGGTCTATCACTTCAGAAAGCTCTGAACTGCTGGAATTCAGAGATCACATCTTTTACCTCTGAAGGTAAGGTTTGAGGATTCCCTCAAAACTTAGCATAATTTCCACAACTCAGTAGATCTTCAAATAAATGTTTTTTGAATGAATGACTTTATTAAATTAAATTTCTGTGACTCATTCTGGGTCCTTGCAAGTCTAACAACAGATACTGATTAATCAAACATCTCATTTTCAATCAACTGTTGAAGGTAGCAGTTTACTTAAGATTTAGCATTAAGTAAGCAAAGCCCATGAGAATAACAAAATGTTAAAGTGCCCTACCCCTCCTGCAAAGGTCAGCATAATTCTTTCTGTTTTGTGAATCTTTCCCTGAAAGCCTGTTATGATGGCAAATGTCTTAGACCCAGGAGATTTGGATTCAGTGAAGAATTACTACAGCTATTTAAACCTTAGGGGAAAAAAAAAACAACTTCTGAGTCTTACTTCTTCTTGGCTAGAACTATGGGTTAGGTTTCTTGACCCATTCCTCTTGTAGTCTCTGATCCTTTCTCAAAACTTTCAATGGCCATTATTAGTTGGCTTAGACATTTGGCACTTAGCATATACCACCTTTTATTATTTTTATCCTTTTATATTTGTACTCAGTACATATATATTTTATACTTTTGCAGGGCAGGCATCTTATATTATACCTATTTGTACTATATAGGTACATAGCAGAAGGCTTTTTGTTTTGTTGTTTTGTTTGCTTTTGTAGCACCAAATTAAAACAATTACCTTAAATCTTTATAATAGTATGCAGGAGTGTTATTGGGACTCATGTTCTCTGAGATAAATGAATCTGCTTGTGTGGATTCAACAGAGATAATTTTAATGTTTATTAGCAAGTTTCTAATTTTTCTTCCAAAAAAGGATTTTCTGGGTAAAGACCTGGACATAATTTTCAAAAGCTTTCCTTTATTGATATTTTTTCAGTTGTCAAAATTGTTCACCTTTCTGTCAGACAAATGAAAATACCACTAATTGTTATAACAGTAGAGCCACTATGTTTCCAAATACTGTTCTTCATTGCAACTAGATTTTCTTGGCTTCCTCTGGCTTCTAACAACTGACCTATCAAGAACTTCCAATTAGAAAAAATCATCACCAGTATTCAGAGACTTTAGCCTCAACAAAACAAACACGCATGTTGCCTTCAGCCTTTAAAAAGTTCCCAGGCAACCGTCCAGAAACAGGCTCCCACATAATTCTGTGAGGAGGGCTTTGAGCTGTGAAGATTTTGTTGTATATTTTTGGCATCATACTTGTGTGTAAAAATATATGTGTGTGCAAACAGATATAAGGATGAAGTTTATAACAAATATTTAACATTAAACTGTATCATTAAGCAGGGCTTTTTAAAAAAAATTTAAGTTTATTTATTTATTTTGAGAGAGAGAGAGAGAGAGAGAGAGAGAGAGAGAGAGAGAGTGCAAGCAGGGGAGGGGCAGAAAGAGAGGGGGAGAGAGAGAGAATTCCAAGCAGACTCTGCACTGTCAGCACAGAACTTGACATGGGGCTTGAACGCACGAACCAAGAGACCATGACCTGAGCTGAAACCAAGAGTTGGATACTTAACCAACTGAGCCACCCAGGCACCACAAGCAGGGACTTTTTTAAATCAAAAAAGTCCAACTTTATCAAGGGATTTGATTTGTTGGTTGATTTCTGCAATTAGCTCTCTCTCTCTCACAATCTTACATTAGATAACCTTTTACATTTTTTGTTGATATTTAACAAAAGTGGATAAAGTATGAATTCCTTAGAATTATTTTATTGTCTCATAATTTCATCTTAATTCCAAGGAACATACAAAACAAGGCCAAGATTCTTTTATCTGGTTCCTATAAGACCGAAAGCAGATTAGTGTAGTGATTAGAAGTCTGGCTTGCAATCAGATGGATTGCACTTCAAATCTTGGCTATTTCACTTTCTAGACAGAAGTCCCTAGACAAATTACCTAACTTCTCTTAAGGCTCAATTTTCTTATCTGTGAAGTAGAGATAAGAATGTATTATGTAAGTTTTCTGTGAGTACAAAGTAAGGTAACACATATGGGAAGCAGTAAGCATATAGCCTAGCACATTATAAGTGTTCACTTATTAAGCAATTATCTGAAAGTTTGCATGGTAGACATGTTTTACTCATGGAGACGGTCTGAGGAATGAGCAAGGCTGAGTGCCCTGTGCAATAGAATATAATGTGAATCAGATCAAGGTATTTACAATTCGAAATTCAACTTCACCTGAAAGAGCTTGGGCAACTCACTTAATCCTCACTTATCCTCAATATTGTTTTAAAAATACCCTGTTTTGTATTATCCCAGCCTTTTTTTCCCCACATTCTCTCTCTCACTATGTACTTTTGTCCCCTCTTTATCACAAACCTTCCTTGGAAAATAATCTGTTAATACTTGTTGACACCCTAGTCAATAAGATACTTCTCTCCACAGGAATTTATTTTTCAGCATAATAATTCATTAAGTACTCATAAGCTATATATTTACTAAAGGAACTTTAGGTATCAGGAACTGAAATTGGGAAAGGGTTTGGAAGTTGGTGGAGATTTCCAATGGATCTGCAATACTTTTCTGTGGATAATCTTATTCTCTGGCTCTGTATAAAGCTGGATAGGCAAAGGCAGAACAAAACAAAAACAGAAATGAACAATCAGAAATCTCACACTAACCTTTTCTTCTAGGTTCCTTGACAAACAGGGTGAGTTTCTAAATCATCTGAAAATATTTCTGTTCTTTTGGTAAAATGTTCCATTTCATAACTAGGTTCAATCTGGCAATAAGCAGAAAAGGGTGAAAATCTTTTAATTTTTCTTTCCACATGAGCTCTGTCATCCTGTCTCTATACATCTGCTTTGTCACTGTATATTTATACATACAAAGGGAGCATTTGGCCTTCTAACCCTATGGAGAGATTCTGGAATGACTGTGCTCAGAGTTGGGGACCCGGTCCCAACCTGAGTTCTACAGCTGATTGGAAGCCTCAGTTCCCATATCTATAGAATTAAAAGAATGGACTAGATCCTGAATTGCAAAAAGGATTTATTTTACAGTCCTACTTTGAGTGATTGGTAGTGGCTGCCTGGGGTACTGACTTGCGACAGCTGAGATGAATCTTGATGCATTGGGAGAGTGTTTTGTGATAAATTAGCCATAAGCCTGGGATGGAGGAGTGGAGGCCCTCATGACAGAATCATGCCATCTCTGGGCCACAAAAACACTAAGGTCTTTTCAGTTCTTTCATTATATCAGGCTATGATTAATTCTTTACTTGTTGAATATGTGAAGTATCTGCCCTTCAAGTAGGTTACTCACATGCTGTCACCTATTAGAAGGCTGTTTACATGTACTGAATGTATTATTGCTCATCCCTTTCTCAAACAATTTGAAATATCACAAATAATTTTTAAAAGCTAAAAACAGAATTCACAAAAGGGAGGAAAAAATGAGAGTAAAATATAAAAGAGAGAGTGAACATAAGAGCCAACTATGAAATTTGAGGTTTGATTTTTATCTCCCTAACTGTATTCTCTAATACTCTATTTTCTCATTCTATTCCATGTTCATAGACTATGGCAAAATAAAAAGGAGTCACACTGGCTTCGTAGTAATATGTGAAGCCTGGACATTTTTCAAATTTTCTCATGAAAATATCTGGGAAAATCTTGAGATTTGTTGAGGATTCTATATTATGGAAGAAATGCTTTTGCTGGCTTACTCAGTCAGACTTAAGCAGAGCAATCAGATTGATTGTTCTATTTAAAATTCATCAACAGTAATGATCACTTGCATCATCCTGCAATGATGAGACTTGGGACTTATATGAAGGCATTCAAAACCTCATTACCATCTACAGTGCCCTTTGATGGAAGCTACTCAATGCATAGTAAATGGATCAGCACAGCCAAGTGGGGGCAAATAGTCACATGCTCTAAAACTATACAGAGTTTTACGACTGGAATGACATTTTACTTCCTATATTTTGCATTGAGAATACTATATGAAAATAATGATATTGGCATGCTTAAATGGTATAGTTGGTTCTCCTCAAGTATTCAGTTAAATAATAATCAGGGCATGCATGCGCAAAAACTATCTGTGGCTGGGGAGAGAAATACTCAAAAAGATAAGAGGTAACAGCACTGAGATCCCTCATGGGGCCAGGTCTAGTGGGTTCAATTAGGATATGGGACTAGACCAATACCCTGCCAAGCAAGAAAACATCATAATTCATGAATCATTGGATAGAGTACTCAGAAGAGTCTTGCCTCAATGGTGGAGAAGAATTAGACCTAGATAAAACACCGTTCAGTTCTTGTCTAATAAATCTTAAAAGAAATGGCAGAAAGAATCAAAATGTTTCCAAATAAATTAATTGTGTCCCAGAACAAAACCTAAGAATAGTTATAGAAATACAAAAATATCCAGCACTCAACAAGGTAAAATATACAATACCTTGCATCTAATCAAAAATTTCCAGGCAGGCAAACAATCTGGAAAATGCCACCTATAATGAAGAGAAAAATCAATCAGCCAAAACTGATCAGAACTGACAGAGATGTTAAAATTAGCTGACAAAAACATTGGAAAATTATTATACTGTATTTTTATGTTCAAAATGCTAAAGGTAAAAGTTGAACATGCTAAATACAAAGATAAAGATACAAAACAAAGAGACCCATATAAACTTCCAGAGACCCAGAAAATAAACCCTGGAAATTAAACTTACATGAAAAAGATATTAATGGGATTAATGGCAGATGAAACATTGTCAAAGTTAGTGAACTTGAAGACAGCAATTGATACTATCCAAAATGAAACACAGAGACTTCTGGGAAGATGGTAGTGGAGGAGGACCCTAAACCCACCTCACCCCATGGATACAACTAGATAATGCACACAGCAGTGTAAATAGCCCAAAAAATGACCTAAGGACAAGCAGAACAAACTCTACGATAAATGTAGAGAAGAGGCCACATTGAAGAGGGTAAGAAGGGAAGAGATGTGGTGGGTAGGTAAACCCAATGGGTCTGGCCACTGAAGGGAGGGAGTTGTGGATGTGGAGGGGTGAAGAGAAAGAGATTTCACACAGGGGACCCTGCAGAGGGAAAATGAATCCCTGTAACATTTGGCTTTGAAAAACAGAGGGGGTGAATTTCATGTGTTCTTATAACCAGCCAGCCTGTAACTTTAAAAATCAAGAGGCTTGGTTTTGGGAGAGCCAGGAGGGCTATAGGAAACTGAATTCCCACCCTTAAAGAGACAGTACAACAAATAGCCTGAGGAGATACAGCATAGAAGCAATAGTTTGGAAAATTCCTGGGGCATACAGGAGGAAAGTTACTTTCTAATCTCAGAGTTTGCTGGAAGATTTCTCCAGAAACAAAGGAGAATTATCACAGAGCAATTTGTGGGAACCAGCACAGGTGCCACCATTCACTACCTAACTTGTTTACACTATGCCCTGCCCCCTCCAATTGGGCATGCCTCAGTCCCAGTGCTACAGCTCCCCTCCCCCAGAAGACTAGCAGAATTCATTGAAACTAAGTGACTATCAACTTACTATAGACTGCTATATGCAGAAGATGTCATATACAAACCTTATGGTAACCAAAAATCAAAAGCCAGCAATAGATATGCAAAAAATAAAGGGAAAGGAATCTATGACTAAAAAAAAGCCAAATTATGGAGAGATAAGAGAAAACAAACACAAAACAAATAACAAAATGATAATATATACATACCTATCAATATTACTTTGAATGTAAATGATCTAAATGTTCCAATCAAAAGATATAAGTGATAGAATATATTTAAAAAAAAATAGGACCCATCTATATGCCACCTACAGGAGATTCACTTCAGACCTTAAGACACTTGCAGATTGGAAGTGAGAAGAGGGGAGACACATGTATTATGCAAATAGATGTCAAAAAAAGTTGGGGTAGCAATAATTATAACAGAAAACAAAGACTGTAACAAAACATAAAGAAGGACACTATATAATCATTAAGGGGACAATCCAACAAGAAGATATAACAACTGTAAGTATTTATGCACCTAACATGGCTGCACCCAAATACATAAAAACACTTAATAACAAACATAAAGAAACTATTCGGCAGTAATAAAATAATCGTAGGACACTTTAACACCACACTTACATCAATGAACAGATTATCTAAACAGAAAATCAACTAGGAAACAGTGGCTTGAATGACACACTGGACCACTTGGACTTAATAGATATATTCAGAATACTCCATGTAAAACAGAGAATACACAACTTTTCAAGTGTGTTTGGAACATTCTCCAGAATAGATCAAATATTAGGTCACAAAACATGTCTTAACAATTTCAAAAAATTGAAGTTATACCATGTATTTTTCCTGACGAGCTGCACAATGAAACTAGAAGTCAACCACAAGAAAAAACATAGAAAGAACACAAATATGTGGAGGTTAAATAAGATTCCACTAAACAGTTAATGGGTCAACCAAGGAATCAATGCGGAAGTCAAAAACTCATGGAGACAAACAAAAATGAAAACATAATGGTCTGAAATCTCTAAGATGCAACAAAAACAGTTTTTAGAGGGAAGTTTATAGCAGTAGAGGCCTACATCAAGAAGCAAGAAAAATCTCATATAAACAAACTAATCTTACACCTACAGGAGCTAGAAAAAGAAGAAAAAGCAAAACTCAAATACAGCAGAAGTAGGAAATAATAAAGATTAGAGCAGAAATAAATGGTAAAGAAATTTAAACAAACAATAGAACGGATCAATAAAACCAGGAGCTGATTTTTGTAAATGATCAACAAAACCTCTAGGCAGACTCATGACATACACATACACACACACACACACACACACACAGAAAGAGAGAGAGAGATGGGGCGCCTGGGTGGCGCAGTCGGTTAAGCGTCCGACTTCAGCCAGGTCACGATCTCGCGGTCCGTGAGTTTGAGCCCCGCGTCAGGCTCTGGGCTGATGGCTCAGAGCCTGGAGCCTGTTTCCGATTCTGTGTCTCCCTCTCTCTCTGCCCCTCCCCCGTTCATGCTCTGTCTCTCTCTGTCCCAAAAATAAATAAACGTTGAAAAAAAAAAAAATTTAAAAATAAAAAAAGAAAGAGAGAGAGAGAGAAAGAGAGAGAGAGAGAGAGAGAGAGAAAGCACACTCCAATAAACAAAATCAGAAATGAAAGAAGAGAAATAACAACTGACACAAAGGATTGTAATATAACATGAAAATTTAAATGATAACAAATTGGACAATGTAGAAGAAATTAATTCCTACAAACATATAAACTACAAAAACTGAAACAGGAGGAAATAGAAAATTTGAATAGACCAATTACCAGCAACGAAATTGAATCAATAATCAAAAAAATTCCCAAAAAACAAAAGCCCAGGGCCCAATGGCTTCACAGGGGAATTCTACCAAACATTTAAACAAGATTTAAATCTCTCTTCTTCTCAAACTATTACAAAAAATAGAAAAGGAAGGAAAACATACAAATTCATTCTATAAGGCCAATATCACCTTGATACCAAAACCACATAAAGACAACACAAAAAAAGAGAACTACAGGCTGTTATATCTGATGAACATCAATGCAAAAATACTCAACAAAATACTCTCAAACCAAATCCAACAGTACAGTAAAAATATCATTTACCACAATCAAATGGGATTTATTTCCAGGATGCAAGGGTGGTTCAATATTCCCAATTCAATCAATGTAATATATCACATCAATAATAAAAAGGATGAAAACGATATAATTATTTCAATAGATACAGAAAAAACACTTGGCCAAGTGCAACACTCATTTGTGATAAAAGTCCTCAAGTCCTTCTATGAAAAACCCACAGTGATCATACTCAATAAGAAACAGTTGAGATTTTTTCCTGTAAGGTCAGGAATAAGAAAAGGATTTTTATTCTCACCACTTTTATTCAACATAGTGCTGGAAGTTCTAGACACAGCAATCAGACAAGAGAAAGGAATAAAAGGCATCCAAATTGGTAAGGAAAAAAGTAAAATTTTCACTATTTGCAGATGGCATGATATTATATATAGAAACACAAACACTCCACCAAAAAACTACTAGAAGTAATTTAGTAAGATCACAGGATACAAAATCAAAATGTACAGAAAGATGTTTCATTTCTATACATTAATAATGAAGCAGCAGAAAGAGAAATTAAGAAAACAATTCCATTTACAATTGCACAAAAAAGAATAAAATACCTAGGAATAAACTTAACCAAACAGGTGAAAGACCAGTACTCTGGAACCTATAAAATACTTATGAAAGAAATTGAAGACAACACAAAGAAAGGAAAGACATTCCATGCTCATGGATTGGAAGAACAAATATTGTTAAAATGTCTATGCTACCCAAAGCAATCTATACATATAATGCAATCCCTATCAAAATACCAACAACATTTTTCAGAGAACTAAAACAATCCTAAAATTTGTATGGAACCACAAAAGACCCTGAATAGCCAAAGCAATCTTGAAAAAGAAAAACAAAACTGGACGTATCACAATTCCAGACTTCAAGTTATATTACAAAGATGTAGTAATCAAAACAGTACAGTAATGGCAGAAATATAGACACATGGCTCAATAGAAGAGAATAGAAATTCCAACAATAAACCCACAATTCCATGGTCAATTAACCTTCTGTAAAGGAGGAAAGAATATCCAATGGAAAAAGACAGTTTGTTCAATAAATCGTGCTGGGAAAACCGGTCAGCTATGTGTAAGAGAAGGCGTATGGACAACTTTCTTACACCATACACAAAAATAAACTCAAAATGGATTAAGGACCTAAATGTGAGACCTGAAACCAGAAAAATCCTTGAAGCGAGCACAGGCAATAATTTCTCTGACATTGGCCATAACATCTTTCTAGATATGTCTTCTGAGGCAAGAGAAACAAAAGCAAAAATAAACTATTAGGACTACATCAAAATAAAAAAGCTTCTGCATAGCAAAGAAACAAATACCAAAATGAAAAGGCAACCTATGGAATGGGAGAAGACATTTGCAAATGACATATCCAATAAAGGGTAGGTATCCAAAATATATAAATAACTCAACACCCAAAAAGCAAATAATCCAATTAAAAGTGGGCAGAAGACATAAACATTTCTCCAAAGAGGATATCCAGATGGCCAAAGACACATAAAAAACATGCTCAAAATCACTCATCATCAGGGAAATGCAAATCAAAACCACAATGAGCTATCAATTCACACCCATAAAATCAAAAACTCAAGAACAACTGTTGATGAGGATATGGAGAAAAAAGAACCCTCTTGTATTAATGGTGGTAATGCAAACTGGTGCAGCCACTATGGAAAGCAGTATGGAGGTTCCTCAAAAAATTAAAAGTAGAACTACCCTATGATCCACTACTAGGTATTCATCCAAAGAATACAAAAACACTAATTCAGAGGGATACATGCACCCTTATGCTTATTGCAGCATTATTTACAATAACCAAATTACAGAAGCAACCCAAATCTCTGTGTGTGTGTGTGTGTGTGTGTGTGTGTGTGTGTGTATATATATATATATATATATATATATAAAATATGTAATATTATGGAATATTATTCAGTCATATAAAAGAATGCAATCTTGCCATTTGCAACAACATGGATGGATCTGGAAATATAATTCTAAGTGAAATAAGCCAGGCAGAGAAAGACAAATACTATATGATTTCATTCATATGTGGAAGTTAAGAAACAAAACAAACAAAGGGGAAAAAATAGACAAACCAAAAAACAGACTCTTTAACTATAAAGAACAAATAAATGGTTAATAGAGGAGAGGGGTTGGGGGATGGTGAAATAGGTGAAGGAGATTAAGAGTACATTTATCTTGATGTGCATCAAATAATATATAGAATTGTTGAATCACTATATTGTACCCCTGAAACAAATATAACATTGTGTGGTAAATACACTGGAATTGAAAAAAGAGAAAGAAACAAAAAGAAAATGAAACAGAGAAAAAATGTTAAAAAATAAAAAGGACATAAAAGTTGGTAAACTGTGGTACAACTTCAAGTGACTTAATGTATGTATAATTGGAGTTCCTTAAGAAAGGTGGGAACCAGGGGCACCTGGGTGGCTCAGTCGGTTAAGCGTCTGACTTCAGCTCAGGTCATGATCTCACAGTCCATGAGTTCAAGCCCCGCATTGGGCCCTGCGCTGAGAGCTCAGAGCCTGGAGACTGCTTCGGATTCTGTGTCTCCTTCTCTCTCTGCCCCTCCCGGCTCATGCTCTGTCTCTCTCACTCTCAAAAATGAATAAATGTTAAAAAAAAAAATTTAAAAAAAAGAAGAAAGGTGGGAACCAGAAAAAGATAGTTGAAGAAATGGGGCTAAAAATTTTTCAAATTTATGAAAACTAAAGTTTCATGAAGCTCAAAAACTCAAGAATAAAAAACATAGACAATACTACACCAAGGTACACCATAACCACGTTGCCCCAAACGAGGGATGATAAAAAAAAAAATTTATAAGAAGCCAGAGTAAAATGTTGAATTACACACAGAGGAACAAAGATAAGGACAACAATAGATTTCTTGTCAAAGACAATGCAAATGGAAACACTTCCAACATTTTTTAAATTATTAAACCAAAAATCTCTGTCCATCTAGAATTCTACACCCAGTAAAAATCTCTTTCCAAAAAAAAAAAAAGTGACATAAAGGCTTTTCTGACATTCAAAAGCTGAAAGAATTTATTAGCAGTAGTCTTATCCTACAAGAAATGTTTTAAGAATTTTTTTCAGGTAGGGGTGCCTGGGTGGCTCAGTCAGTTAAGCATCAGACTTCAGCTCAGGTCATGATCTCATGGTTCCTGGGTTCAAGCCCCGTGTCGGGCTCTGTGATAACAGCTCAGAGCCTGGAGTCTGCTTCAGATTCTGTGTCTCCCTCTCTCTCTGCCTCTCCCCACCTCTCTCTCTCTCTCTCAAACAAAAAGCCCATTAAAAACTTCAAAAAAAGATTTTTTTGAGGTAAAAGGAAAATGATACTGGTTGGAAATTTGAACGTACCCAAAGGCAATAAAGATTTGCTTTTATTATTTAAATATCTTTATTTTTTAATGTTTATTTATTTTTGAGAGAGAGTGAGGGAGGGATGTGCAGAGAGAGGGGGACAGAGGATCCGAAGTTGACTAGCGCTGACAGCAGACAGCCCCATGCAGGGCTCAAACTCAGGAAACCATAAAGTCATGACCTGAGCCTCAACCGACTGAGCCACTCAGGTGTTCCTTTATTATTTAAATATCTTTAAAAGATAATTATGTAAGTAAAAATAATAACAATCAGCTGTGGGGTTTATAGGTAGAAGTAAATTGTATGACAGTAATAGCACAAAGATCAAGAGGGTAAAAATGGAAGTAAACTGTTATAACGTCCTTACAATATCACTTGAAATGATATGTTACACTTTAAGGTAGACTGTGATAAGTTAAAGATGTATACTTTAAATCCTAAAATAACATAATAGAAAGCAGGAAAGGGGGGAACAAAGGTCATATAGGACAAAGAGAAATCAAATAGGAGGTTGATTTAAATCTTTCCATATTAGTAATCATATAATGTGTAAATAATCTAAAGAACCAAATGAAAAGGCAAAGACTATCATATTAAATAAAAAGTTAAGGACCAAGTATAAGATCCCTACAAAAAAACCTACTTCAAACATAAAGGCACAAATAATTTAAAAATAAAAATATTCAAAAACATATGCCATGATAACATTATAATACACCATGCTAGCATTATCTTTTCATAATGATAAAGGGATCACACACTACTGGTGGAAACGTTAAATGGAATAACCCCTTTGCAAAGCAGTTTGGAAGTTCTTTAAAAAGTTAAATATACACTTGCCATATTGCCCAGCCATTTTACTCCTTGGTATTTATTTACCCAAGAGAAATAAAAGCATATATGTCCATGTAAAGAATTGTATATGGATGTCCATAACAGCTGTATTTGTAGCATCTTCAAAATGAAATCAACTCAAATGTCCATCAATGGGTGAATGGGTGAACGGGTAAACAAAATATATCCATACAATGGAATACTCTTTTAACAACAAAAGGAATGAACTAGAGTGCCTGTCTGGCTCAGTCAGTAGAGCATGCAACTCTTGATTTCAGAGCTGTAAGTTTAAGCCCCACATGATCATAGAGATTGCTTAAAAATAAAATCTTAAAAAAAATAAAAGGAAAAATTCTTAAAAAAATTTTTTTAGTGTTTCTTTACTTCTTGAGAGAGAGAGACAGAGAGATAGAGGGACAGAGAGACAGAGCATGAACAAGGGAGGGCAAGAGAGGGAGACACAGAATCCAAAGCAGGCTCCAGGCTCAGCACTGTCAGCACAGAGTCTGACACGGGGCTTGAACCCATGAACTGTGAGATCATGACCTGAGCCAAAGTTGGACATCCAACCAATTGAGCCACCCAGGTGCCCCAGAAATGAATTATTGATGCATGCAACAATGTGGATGAATCTCAATAGGATGGCTCAGCTTGAAAGAAACTAGACTAAACAGAATACATACTATATATGTATGTATAGAATTTTATATATTCTGGGAAATTCTAGGAATTGCAAACTAATGTATAATGACAGAAAGAAGATCACTGGTTGCCAGGAGAAAGAGCAGAAAGGAGTGTTGTGGGCAGAGATAGAAGGAAGAGATGACAAAGGGGCACAGGATGCCTTTTATTAGTGCTATGCACGTACAGTATCTTTATTGTGGTGATGAATTCATACATCATATTGAACATGTGGACATATGTCAAAATTTATAAGATGACATACTTTAAAAATGTTCAGTTTACTGTACCTCAATTATACCTCAATAAAGCTGTTCAAAAATAAGTGGAATTCGAAGTATACACAGAAGATATCACCTGAGGGTGATCAGAATGCAAATGTTTACCACTTTCTCCTCTCCACTTTACACCTTAAACACTAGCATTTTATTATATCAGCAGAATAACTAACTTGATAACTGTCTCAGAGACAGGCAAATGCTGACTAGGGACCTTAATTATATTAACTGAATATATTATCCAAAGATAATGGCTGTCATGTTGGCATTAAATATCTTTCTGCACAATTGTAATTTTCATCAGTTTAAACAAACTTATAATAACCTCACTTAAAATCTTTTAATTCACCAAAGAAAAATTTCAGACTCTCCTGTGGCACAATTGTAAATGCAGACACAGACTCATTCTTTCACAGAAAAAGAGATTGAGGGTCAGAGAAAATGAATGACCAGCTTGAAGTCACATGGCTAACTGAGGCTGGAACTTGTGCCTCCTTGACTCTCTGGGTAGGATTTCAGTATTTCAAAACTCAGGGGAGTTTAACATAAAGCCCATCCAATATATATTTGTTGAACTCACAGTGGATAATCCAGATTGAACTGATAACTTTATATATTCTGATTTTAAAATACACCGAATTATTACAAAATAAAAACACACTCCTGGTGCCAATATGTATATCTCTCACCTTCCTACATTCACAAGTTTCCATCTTGGAAAGGGACACAGTAGGAAGAAACTGCCCTCATCTCTCACCCTGTCATTACTGTTCTATTATATTTAGGACCTGACCCATTTATTAGGGTTTATGAAATAAATGGGCCAACACAAACTCTCCCATTTTCCCCTTTCCTATGTTTTCTTGATTTTGTACTGCACTTAATTTCTGTCTACATTTTTATCTTTTTATTAAATTTCTGGTAACAATCTTTCCAAGGATTCGGGGAACATTCATTCAGTTTTCTAAAATTCTGGCCTATTCAAGACACAAACTATGCATAAAGACTGCCAAAAGAAAGAAAGAGAAAGGAAAAAAGGACTAGCACACAGTCATCCATCCATTAGAGTGGGTGGAGGGGCAGAAATCTATGCATGCATCAGTGAAAATTAGGATCAGTCATTAAGCAACAGATGTACCATGGTCATGGTTCTTGCCATGAACGCACACACAGAAAATTTATCAGCTCTTGTTTTGTCTACTGCACCATCTTTTTGTATGACTACTTCACAAACTTAGTCTATGGAGAAAAAGCTTATTCTTTGTGGCCCAATTTTAGTCTAAAATTTAACTTCTGTGAAGCATGGGTGGCTCAGTCAGTTAAACCTCTGACTTCAGCTCACGATCTCACAGCTCATGAGTTTGAGCCCCACTTTGGACTCTGGGCTGACAGCTCAGAGCCTGGAGCCTGCTTCAGATTCTGTGTCTCTGTCTTTCTTTGTCCCTCCCCTGCTTATTCTCTCTCTCTCTTTCTCTCTCTCTCTCTCCCCCAAAAATAAACATTAAAAATTTTAATAAAATTAATAAATAAATAAAATTTAATCTTCTGACATTTTCTACATATAGAGTTTTCAGAAATTCTGACCATATCCACAGGGATTGAGAAATAGTAGGCAATAAAATAAGGCTAATCTTCGAAGGAATTTAATTATAGGATAACACATTGTATCCTAGAAAATAATTGGAGCATAATTATAATTATGACATAGCAATGGTTCTCAAATTTGGGGGTACATAAAAAGTCATAGAGCATTCTCTGGCACTTCTCAAACTTCTGATTTAGTAGGTCAGGAGTGAAGAGCCACAATTTCCACTTCTTAAAAAGTTTTACAAGTGATTTTTCTGCAAGCAGATTTGTATTGATAAAAATTGCTCAACTTCTCTCCTTTTCTGTTGCCAGTAGAACTTTGTTTAAAATTTCAGTTCTGCAATTCACTAGCCAGAAGTCCTTGGAGAACTCACATCGACACTGTGTATCTCAACTGTGAAATAAGAATAATGCAGGTTTTTGTGGGGCTTAATGAAATAATGTACGTACAGTGCCTGGTACATAGTAGATACTTAAATAATGTTAGTTTCTTTCCCCAAACACATAACATTTTTTTTTCTTAATCTGAGTCTAAACTGCAGTGTGTCTCTCCCTTAATTCTTAAGCTGTGTGTAAACAACTCCACGTATTTAAGATCATAAAAACTCACATACCTCAACTCAAATGACCAGTTGCCAATCTCAGAAACATTTTTTGCTATGTTTGAATGACTAAGGCATGACAGAATATTGATGTATCCATATAATTAGTCATGCTATAAAAGCCAGCTGATGCAAGATTTTGAAACTTATTAAAGTAAAAACATGTGATCATTAATCCAAACTTACCAGCCTGCCTTGGGTGCTATTTTTCAAACTCAGAAAGACTACTTTTAAAATAAATAGGAAGGGATAAAACATTTCTCCTTATAGTCAAGAATTCAAGGTAAATCCTTATCCATTTTTTCAACATGTGCTCTGGTTCCTCAACCTCTTGTATTTGCATTCATCTAAACACTTTAGATCCAACAGGATGCTCTGAAACATCCAGGATTTAAGCACAGGCCCTATGTACACCCAGGCAACCCAGAGGAAAGTGAGAATTGCATTTGCCCCAATAGCCAATAATGGTTAAACAGAAGCTAAGAATCCCAATGCTTCCTCTGAAGTTCATAAAAGTCTCTTTCCTTATTTATCAAGGCTGGATCAAGGGCAACAGAAGTTATTAACAACATTTGACCAAAGCCCTTCTAGACAGAAGTTCAGTCCTAAGGCTCTTCCTTCAGCCTACCACACCCACTTAAATCTTTCTAATCCATAATATGCTTACAAAGCTAACCCCTCTTATCAGTGCTCCACAGAACATTGGGGAAAAGATGCCAGTTTGCACTTTTGCTAGAGAGGGTTAGAAATACAAATTACATTTTTAAATGTTTAATTTTTCATGAAAACCATATAGTACAAAGTTTTAAAAGTCAAATAGTGCTAAGTAGCTTATACTAAAAAAGACAACTGCTCCACTATGACCAACAACATTAACCCTGCTCTCTAAAGGCAACTACTTACAAATACCTGTTTATTCTAGTATTTACCTCCAGTTTTTAAAGAGTAACTTGATTTTACTATGTAAATATAATTCGCTACTGGGCCAAGTCATGTACATAATTTGACTTCCTTCCCTGAACATGATTTTTATTTTTCCTAGAGTTATTCATCGCATCTTTTTAAATAATTCACTTGGTTTTCTCTGTATTTACACTTAAGTCTTTCTACAACCTCTGGCAGCCAACATTTCAGAATTGCTCACAAATATAACCTGTCATATAATTTCTCATTTCCATTGTTTTTTTTCTAGAGACTTTTCTCCTAGCATCAGTTTGGGTCTCCTATTTTGGTTTGAACTGGTTCCCTAGAAGGGAAACTGCACAGCTCTTATCCTTTGCCATTCCCCTGTGTTGGATATTATAACAAATGGCTTCTTTTTTTTTTCTTTTTCTTTTTTTCCTTTTTTATTTTTTGTTTTTTTGCCATACTTTTTTCCTTTGGTGGAAGCTAACTCATTTTTAATGGCCATATTTTAAAATCAACCCTATTTGTCAACTGGGTTATTTGTTTTTTGGATGTTGAGTTTGATAAGTTCTTTATAGATTTTGGATACTCACCCTTTATCAGATATGCCATTTGCAAATATCTTTTCTAATTTCATAGGCTGACTTTTAGTTTTGTTTGTTGTTTCCTTTGCCGTGCAGAAGCTTTTTATCTTGATGAAGTCCCAATAGTTCATTTTTGCTTTTGTTTCCCTTGCTTCAACTGATGAGTGGATAAAGATGTGGAATATATATGCAATGGAATATTATAGAGCCATCAAAAAGAATGAAATCTTGTCAATTGCAATGGCATGGATGGAGCTAGAAAGCAAAATAAGTCAGTCAGAGAAAGACAAATACCATATGATTTCATTCATATGTGGAATTTAAGAAACAAAACAGATGAACATGTGGGAAGGAAAAAAAAGAGGGGGGGGGAAGCAAACCTTAATAAACTCCTAACAGTAGAGACCAAACTGAGGGTTGGTGGAGGAGGATATGGGTGGAGGGTGGGCTAAATGAAGGATGGATATTAAGGAGGGCACTTATTATGATGGGTACTGGGTGTTATGTAAGTGATGAATCATAAATTCTATTCCTGAAACATATATTATACTATATGTTAACTAACTAGAATTTAAATAAAAATTCGAATCAACAACAAAAAATAAGATCAACTCCAAAGAGTCCCTGAAAAACAATTACTACATTTATTTTAGAGATAACCCCCATTTTCGATTTCTATTTAGAAAATTTAGACAATTAAACCAATTTACACGTTACTGTTAATAGTAGTAACTTGTATGTTCTCACAAAAGGTAAAATCAAAACTACCTGATAGAGGAACCTAAAAACACTGACAGGCTCTCCATGTGAGAAAGTCAAAGGCTGGGATATATCAATGGGGAAGGCTTAAATTTTTTTTATTTTCCCCTCAAGTTCTATACTTTCTCGAATAACTGATTGTCATCTGATTCTGGAAGTTTACTATAACTGAGCACCACGTGGAAGCAACAAGGAAAAATGAATTCAATAACCATGAGAAAAGGAGAAATGAGTTACAGAATCACTTGAAGGCCTATACAGCTTCTTTGTAGGGTTGGGTTATTAGTTTTTGTTCTGAAGCAGCAGCACAGAAGCACAAAAAAATTGCCAGTAATTGGGATCAGTGTTCAGTCAGATCCCCCCCAAAAGAGGATCTTAAACCAACTAGTATGCAGTGTGCAGTGTCCTCTGCTAGAATAAAACTTCAGCTTCAAATAAGCATGTGATGCCACTAGCTTTTCTATTAGGAAAAGTTAATGAGTTTCTTTTGACTAAAGTGTCACAAAGGTGTGATTCTCAGAAATGAAAATCTAGATACTGCAACCTCCGTGTGTAAAGAAGATACTCTTTAAAGGAGACAAAATGTGCATTAATTTCATTGCTTTATTTCCCC
The DNA here is from genome assembly GCF_007474595.2 of Lynx canadensis. Lineage (NCBI taxonomy): Eukaryota > Metazoa > Chordata > Mammalia > Carnivora > Felidae > Lynx > Lynx canadensis. Next base: position 66,705,626 of record NC_044313.2, read on the forward strand.
CTGTATAAAACTCAGGTCCAATAGCAAAGAAACTATGTTGAAATGAGTGAAAATGAAATTACTATTTCTCACAGAGAGGAGCACAGAAGTAGTCAAGGACTAATTTGAATGCCACATGCAAAGAAGGAGGCTATAGGCCACTAGACAAGGATCAGGCCATTAGAGCTTTGCCCAACAATTTATGAGGAAGTTTGTCCTTCCTGTGTGACCTAAAAAAGAGACACAAAAGGCAAAAGGAGCACTGAATTTTCTGAAAAACATTGACAAGTGGCTTGAATATGAGCTCCTCAGAGCTTACCTACTTGTTCCCTCAAGTCTAATATGTGCCTGCAGATGTACTACACTTCCTTAAAGCCATCACTTACCTCTGTGAGGTGTCAGTTTTGTAGCTGAAAATAACAATAGAATTCTCTTCAAGAGCTGTTCTGAGAATTGAAACTTTACAGAAATAATAAATTGTATCTACAAAGGTTTTGTGGTGTCTTGAAAATTTAGGCTGCAAACATAGGAATGTTTCAAGTAGCCCCTTACACTCCTGAAAACATGTCCCAAAGTTGATGTGAAAAAATAAAGGATGGCCTTTATTAATTTCATATCCTTCTAAATCTTTAGTTACCTCCCTCCTTTGCCATGAAAACTTTGGCCATTCCTACTTTCATTTACTTCTCACCTCTAAATTTTCCTTCCCCTTTTAGTCTTTCTTTCTTTCTTTTTTTAACTTTAGACAGTGAGAGAGAGAGCACACAAGTGGAGGAGAGAAGCAGATGGAGACAGCGAGAATCTTAAGCAGGTTCCATGCTCAGTGTGGAACCTGACATGGGCCTTCTTCCCATGACCCTGTGATTATGACCTGAGATGAAATGGAGAGTCGAGGCTCAACTGACTGAGCCACTCAGGCACTTCTTTTTTCTTTTCCACCATTTAGTTTCTGACTCCCTCATACACCCACCACTTGTAGCCTTTGGCTCTTTATCATTTTCTGGGTGGAAATTTTCTCCCATAAATAGCTAAAAGTTCCTTTAGGACAGAGACACGTTTTGGTTGGTTTTTTGCATCCTCTGTGGTACTTAGCACAATATTGTGCTCTGACAATTTGTTCACTCCCTGTTGATCCTATTCAGAGGAGCATCTCTTAGTTAGTGGTTGCCAAACCTACCTGCACATAACATTCACCTGGGAATATTTTGTAAAATAATAATGTTTAACCCCAATTCTAAAAATTCAAATTTAACTGGTCTTGGATAAAATCTGGGCTTTTTTCCCCCCCTAAATGTCCCTCATGTGATTCTAGTCTGCCACTGCTGCATGCCTTTTTTAGGAGAAGTTCTTCTGTAAAATTGAGTGGAGAAAGAAACATGGTGAATGGTGAGAGGAGAGAATCTGGGTGTTTTCATATTGACTTAGAAGATACAGAAGTTGAATCTCTTCTCACAATTGTGGATTGTCTGATAATCTTAAAGTTCTCTAACACCTCAGGGCACGTGGGTGGCTCAGTCAGTTAAGCGTCCGACTCTTGATCTTGGCTCAGGTCATGATCTCATGGTTTGTGGGTTCAAGCCCTGTGTCAGTCTCTGTGCTCACAGCATGGAGCTTGCTTGGGATTCTCTCTCTGTCTCTCTCTCTGCCCCTCCTCCACTCATTCCCCCATGCTCTCTCTCTCTCAAAATAAATAATAAAATAAATAGATAACCTGTAAAAAATAAGTTCTCTGACACCTCATTGACCTCTCAAGACACTGATATACCTCAACTATCTCAGGTGTTTCAAGTAGTGCATGTCTTAGGGGATGACACCTATCTTACACACTTAAACCCTATGTTTTGGTTACAGTTATTTTTTGGTGGGAGACATTCCTCTTGGAATAGGACTGTAGAGGCAAACAGGGAGTCTCTGCCTTGAGTCCAGTTGTAAAGATGTAGGTAGCTCTTCTTCACATACTAGAAGTTCCATCTACTTAGTGATATGAGAGTTAGAAGAGAATACTAGATAAATATGTTCCCTGCCAAGGATCCATCTGTAATAACCAATAATTATATTTTGAAAACCAACTATATGCAACATAAAATATAAAGACATTGCTTTCAATGAGTTTATAATGCAAGAAGGCACATTAAGGTATAAACTTATTGAACCTAGTAGACAAGATAAAAAATCACAACTGGGAAAAAAGAGAAATAGTAATGGTTACTAATGATTGCATTCTGACAATGTGCCAAGAATAGTGCCAAATGCTTTAAATTTATAATCTCATTTAAACCTCACAACTGTATGAAGCTGGAGCATTTTTTTAAATATGAAATTTACTGTCAAATTTGTTTCCATACAACACCCAGTGCTCATCCCGAAAGGTGCCCTCCTCAATACCCATCACCCATCCTCCCCTCCCTCCCACCCCCCATCAACCCTCAGTTTGTTCTCAGTTTTTAAGAGTCTCTTATGCTTTGGCTCTCTTCCACTCTAACCTCTTTTTTTTTCCTTCCCCTCCCCCATGGGTTTCTGTTAAGTTTCTCAGGATGCACATAAGAGTGAAAACATATGGTATCAGTGTTTCTCTGTATGACTTATTTCACTTAACATACCACTCTCCAGTTCCATCCACGTTGCTACAACGGGCCATATTTCATTCTTTCTTATTGCCGTGTAGTATTCCATTGTGTTTATAAACCACAATTTCTTTTTTTTTTAATTTTTTTTAACGTTTATTTATTTTTGAGACAGAGAGAGGCAGAGCATGAACGGGGGAGGGTCAGAGAGAGAGGGAGACACAGAATCGGAAGCAGGCTCCAGGCTCTGGGCCATCATCAGCCCAGAGCCCGACGCGGGGCTCAAACTCACGGACCGTGAGATCGTGACCTGAGCTGAAGTCGGACGCTTAACCGACTGAGCCACCCAGGCGCCCCAAACCACAATTTCCTTATCCATTCATCAGTTGATGGACATTTAGGCTCTTTCCACAATTTGGCTATTGTTGAGAGTACTGCTATAAACATTGGGGTACAAGTGCCCCTATGCATCAGCACTCCTGTGTGCCTTGGGTAAATTCCTAGCAGTGCTATTGTTAGGTCATAGGGTAGGTCTATTTTTAATTTTTTGAGGAAACTCCACACTGTTTTCCAGAGCAGCTGCACCAGTTTGCATTCCCACCAACAGTGCAAGAGGGTTCCCGTTTCTCCACATCTTCGCCAGCATCTATAGTCTCCTGATTTGTTCATTTTGGCCACTCTGACTGGCGTGAGGTGATATCTGAGTGTGGTTTTGATTTGTATTTCCCTGATGAGGAGCAATGTTGAGCATCTTTTCATGTGCCTGTTGGCCATCTGGATGTCTTCTTTAGAGAAGTGTCTATTTTTAATTTTTTGAGGAAACTCCACACTGTTTTCCAGAGCAGCTGCACCAGTTTGCATTCCCACCAACAGTGCAAGAGAGTTCCCGTTTCTCCACATCCTCACCAGCATCTATAGTCTCCTGATTTGTTCATTTTAGCCACTCTGACTGGCATGAGGTAGTATCTCAGTGTGGTTTTGATTTGTATTTCCCTGATGAGGAGCGACATTGAGCATCTTTTCATGTGCCTGTTGGCCATCTGGATGTCTTCTTTAGAGAAGTGTCTATTCATGTTTTCTGCCCACTTCTTCACTGGATTATTTTTTTTTTCGGGTGTGGAGTTTGGTGAGCTATTTACAGATTTTGATACTAGCCCTTTGTCCGATATAACATTTGCAAATACCTTTTCCCATTCCGTTGGTTGCCTTTTAGTTTTGTTGATTGTTTTCTTTGCTGTGCAGAAGCTTTTTATCTTCATGAGGTCCCAATAGTTCATTTTTGCATTTAATTCCCTTGCCCTTGGGGATGTGTCAAGTAAAAAATTGCTGCGGCTGAGGTCAGAGAGGTTTTTTCCTGCTTTCTCCTCTAGGGTTTTGTTGGTTTCCTATCTCACATACAGGTCCTTTATCCATTTTGAGTTTATTTTTGTGAATGGTGTAAGAAAGTGGTCTAGTTTCATCCTTCTGGTGGAGCATTTTCAATTATCCTCATTTTACAGATATAGAAACCAAGATGTGAAAAGGCCAAGTAACTTGCACAGGGTTAAACAACTAGAACATGGTAAAAGACGGATTGTAAACCAATCTGACTCCAAAGTCTACGCCACAGAGCCACTGCTTTGTAATGATGGACAAATAAGGGCAATGGTTGTTCAGAGGACCAGTGAGCTAGGTGAGATATAATGAGCAAAGAAAGCAGTCACAGCGGTAGTGTGATTTCAGCTGGCCTAGGAAGAATTTTGAATGAAAATAAGAAGTCTGGGCATGGGGTGTTCATCACATGAATCTCTATGTGGTTCAGAAGTCCCTGAAGAAATGAGCTCATCAGTGGCTGTAGAAAGCACCTGAGTTTTTCTCTGAGTGTAAATCTCAGTCCCAGAGTGTGACCAGGATCGTGATCTGCCCTAGACTTTGAGCTGAAATCTGAGTAGTTTAATTAGAACTACTCATCAGGAAGAAGCCCTAAAAGCATTGAGCTCTTCATGATATGCCAAAATTCAACCACCTTTCCCCACCCAAAAATGTGTATCAAACAAAATGGTTGCTCAGCAAATGTTTCTCTAAGGCAGTGTTTTCCAAGGGGCACTTTTTGCTTTTCTTATTTATTTATCCCTCTGACAAATGCATTAATTCACTCATTCCTTACTTGACAAATATGTTAACTCATTTATTTACCCATTTATTTGACAGATTTTTCCTTTATTATTTACTATGTAAACAGTAATGGTGAACAAATGGCAGACTCTGCTTCCATGGAGCTTAGAGCCCTGGACAGTGGTTCTAAATGCTGGCTGAACATGAACCACATGAGGTACTTTAACAAAATACTGATCCTTGATGCACTTTTGACTGGTGACTGGAAATCTATTGTGAATTAGAGTTGAGATCCAGTGTGGTTGTACGAGGAAAAAGCATTTATATAGACTCTGTGGTAGCACATATATGGGAATGAAGGAAGGGAGGCAAATATAGATGGAGGAAGATAGCAAAGAGGAGCATAGTGTGAAATGAGGTCTCAGATTTGGGAAACACTGGATTTAACAAGGTTAAAAATGTTTCTTCACTATAGACTATCTCAAAATTTTCAGTAATCTAATATTTCATTTATCTCCAAGAGCAATATTGTATACAGTTACTTTTACACAGAGCTTATTGAGACTCTCATGTCTCTCATTTAGAAAATACTGTTTATATGTATGTAAGTGTAGAATGGACCAGATAAGTGGAGAATGTTGAGGTGGGACAGGTGAAATTATTTTGTTCCAGAAGTTAAGAAGATTGGAAATAAATCTTCTAAAATCCAGAGATCTTCATAATCTCTGAAGGATTTTGAAAGGGATATCAAATTGGAATTTATAGCTGTTTACATAAATGGACTATAGTACCATATAGTGATATGTTCTATTTCATCAACTGGCTGTTTATCACTTAAAAAGTTTTTAATAATCTATTACAGTTTTGAAAATAAGGGGGCTTGTTTCAATATATTATATTATATTATATTATATTATATTATATTATATCATAGTAGGAGGAATTAATTATATTTGTGACTTGAGTTAGAGTCAAGGCTAAGGATCTCCAATATTTTGAGGAAAGCTTGTGTTTTTAATCCACCAAAAAAGAACTCATAGTTAATGTGCACTGGATGCAAATTGCATCTTAGAGGAAGAACTTAAGGAAAACTTACTTAGAGAGGAAATGCATGGAATTGACTATCGTGGGTGTCTTCCTGTAAAACATGATTGCAAAGATTACTCACTGATTAACCTTTGCATATTAAATATGACTAACTGGAATTTAAAGGCATGATCCTGTTTCATTTACATGGCTTTAGAAAACATTTTGATTTATTTAGGTAGTTGAGTCAAAAGCCTTAAGGCAGAAACTTTAGAGGCATGAAAAAAGAGTCATATTCATTATACTTCTTGGATGTTGACTGAATAGGTCTACTTTATAGCTGTCACAGAGTAGTCATTTCATACACTGGTTCTGCTAATCCTATAAAAAGATGAGTGAATCTACATTTTGTAATAGAAGTAACATATCACATAACACCACAACAATTCATTGAGGCAGGTATTTTTAACAGAGGTTAAGCTTTTGCCTAATGTTACATAGCTGGTAAATAGCCAAAATAGGATTTGTATCTATGACTCACACTAGAGCCTAAGCTCAGGTTAAAGGTTAGTTTTTTAACAAATACAAAGTGAACGTATGTCAAAGATTTTATTTAATTCACTAAATAAATAAGAGAACTGGTAAAATGTTATAACCAGTTCAAAAGAGTGTCCAAAGTACAGATAGGATTATAGATCAGCAGTGTTGAAATGAATTTGCAAATGGACACAAAAACTGGCTGATTCTACTATGGAGGAGAGAAGTTTTTGAACTTCCACTAGACAGAATTTATTTGCATATCTATAGACAAGAATTCTTTTGAACTGCTATCAGTAACCTACAATTTACAGTGTTGTAAAATTGTCCACAAGCAACAAAAGACTCATAGTCCCCAAAGAATGGAATAACCCGGAAGAATGGTGCTTTAAACACGTATACTAACATATATACTAACAAGGAGCCCTGTTCATGAAGAGAGTAAACTTTCCTAATATTTACTTTATGGTTCTGGAAGCAGTGTTTAATAAACTCATTTTGATTTTAACTAATTTCTGGCCTTTAGAATTTTGTTTTTGTTTTGTTTTCTCTTCAAGAATAACTGGTATTTACATTTCAAAAATATGTTTACACCACACAATCCTTAACTTCCAAACCAGCATCTCAAACTTAGCATTTTCAGAGTTTTACTTAGGATCAAGGCATAAAGCTTTATTTTAACTGAGTCTTGAACTATGACAATATAGCCAGCTGTGCTTACCAAAGAAAACATTATCAAAATCTATCTGAGGGTATAGCCTTATCTAATTAGATATATACAAAGAGTTTAATCAACTAATATTCTGTTCTCCTCTAATGTAGAACATTTTCTTCTTACAAATCCATTGAGTGATAGTTTTCTGGAAACAGTTCGAATATTAAGTAAGTTTAACAAATTCTCTACTTGTAGCCATTATCATCTCTTTCCTTTCCCTCAAAAAAAAGTAAAAAGAAGGAAAGAAAGAAAGAAAGAAAGAAAGAAAGAAAGAGAGAAAGAAATGGAAAAGCATGGATATACCTACCAATAATCAACAAGATTATCCCTGGATTTTAAAATTATGATTGACTTTGGGTATTTGGGTGGCTCAGTCAGTTGAGCCTCCCGACTCTTAATTTGGGCTTACGTCATAATCTCATGGTTCGTGAGACTGAGCCCCATGTCAGACTCTGTGCTGACAGTGCAGAGCCTGCTTGGGATTCTCTCTCTCCTTCTCTCTCTGTCCCTCCCCTGCTCATTCTCTCTCTCTCTCTCTCAAATAAATAAATAAACATTAAAAAATAAAATAAGATAAAATAATGATTGACATCTGTGTGTAAATAAGTTTATTTACAAAAACAAATGGCAGGGCCACATTTGGCATTCAGGCTATAATTTGCTTACTCCTGGTTTAGAGTGTGAGCTCTGGAGTCAGTCTGTTGTATTTCAATTTAGCTTCTGCCTCTTACTAGTTGTGTGACCCTGGGTGAGTTACTAAACATCTCTGTGGTTTACATTTGCTATCTCTATAATGGGAACAATAACACCTATCTGGGTTTGTAGGGAGGACACCCACTCACACAGTGGTCAGAAGAGTGTTTGAAATATAGTAAGCTTTCAGTGAGGGGTAGCTCTTACCCTTCTGTATTCAACTGGACCCTTTTGAACAACTATCATGTCACTTACAGGATTGAATCTTCACTGATCCAGTGAGGTAAATTCAGCAAGAATGATGATTAATCCCATGGATTGTACAAGTTGATTCCTTCTTTTCATTTTTGTTTATCAATAGATATAAGATTTTTCTACAGAGACCACATAATATCTTTGTAATCATACTTTAAATTAGAAAGTTCAAAATTAAAGTTTGAAACAAGAGGAGACAACTAATGAAAATCTGTTTTCCAGCTATTAAACCAGTCTACATCTCCTGGAACAGTGGGTTTGGGGAAAAAATTCCCTAATACTTCTAGGTTCAGTGCTCATGTGCTGGTTTTTTGATGGCTTGTTTTTCATTTCTTGTCTATTTATCTTCCTTTGACTTCCCAAAGGAGCAAGACTAGTGCTGAGAGTCCAGCATCAGTGGAAATAACAGAATCTTTTTACCCCTCCTACTCTTAGTTGCCTAACGAACAGTTGACATATTTTCAAGAACACACTCCATGACCCAGGTTTCCAAATATTTGGCCATGAAATGAGGATGGCCACGAATATCTTTATAAGAGCAAGCTCTGTGCAGAGTCACTACATTTCCAAACTAGGGCCAAAATCAGGGAATTGCACACTGCTATTATTTAATCCAGCTGAAGTTTCACTAATAGAAGCTGGTTCCCCCAGCCACAGCTGGCTAATTACAAGCTCAATGAAGATTATTTTTCTCTTAAACAGTTTTGGAATCTTTAGCCCAATATGGAATTAATAATAACTCTTTGACTTCTGGCAAACATGCCTGAATATTTCAATTTCTGCAACCTGAGGGAAATAGAAAGTGGAAGGAGGATTGGAGGGAAGATGGCGGCGTAGGAGGACGCTGGGCTCACCGCGCGTCCTGCTGATCACTTAGATTCCACCTACACCTGCCTAAATAACCCAGAAAACCGCCAGAGGAGTAGCAGAACGGAGTCACCAGACCCAAGTGCAGACGAGAGGCCCACGGAAGAGGGTAGGAAGGGCGGCGAGGCGGTGCGCGCTCCACGGACTGGCGGGAGGGAGCCGGGGCAGAGGGGCGGCTCGCCGGCCAAGCAGAGTCCCTGAGTCTGGCTGGCAAAAGCAGAGGGGCCTGACGGACTGTGTTCAGACAGCAAGCGTGACTTAGCGTCTGGGAGATCATAAGTTAGCAGCTCTACTCAGAAAGCGCAAAGCTGGAGGACAAAAGGAGGGAGAGCTGCGGAGCCCCCGGACGACAGAGCTCAGTTTGGTGGGGAACAAAGGCGCTCGCCAGCGCCATCTCCCCCGCCCATCCCCCAGCCAAAATCCCAAAGGGAACCGGTTCCTGCCAGGGAACTTGCTTGCTCCGCGCAAACACCCAACTCTGTGCTTCTGCGGAGCCAAACCTCCGGCAGTGGATCTGACTCCCTCCCGCTGCCACAGGGCCCCTCCTGAAGTGGATCACCTAAGGAGAAGCGAGCTAAGCCTGCCCCCCTGCCGCCGTGCACCTTGCCTACCCACCCCAGCTAATACGCCAGATCCCCAGCATCACAAACCTGGCAGTGTGCAAGTAGCCCAGACGGCCACACCACCCCACAGTGAATCCCACCCCTAGGAGAGGGGAAGAGAAGGCACACACCAGTCTGACTGTGGCCCCAGCGGTGGGCTGGGGGCAGACATCAGGACTGACTGCGGCCCCGCCCACCAACTCCAGTTATACACCACAGCACAGGGGAAGTGCCCTGCAGGCCCTCACCACACCACGGACTATCCAAAATGACCAAGCGGAAGAATTCCCCTCAGAAGAATCTCCAGGAAATAACAACAGCTAATGAACTGATCAAAAAGGATTTAAATAATATAACAGAAAGTGAATTTAGAATAATAGTCATAAAATTAATCGCTGGGCTTGAAAACAGTATACAGGACAGCAGAGAATCTCTTGCTACAGAGATCAAGGGACTAAGGAACAGTCACGAGGAGCTGAAAAATGCTTTAAATGAAATGCAAAACAAAATGGAAACCACCACAGCTCGGATGGAAGAGGCAGAGGAGAGAATAGGTGAACTAGAAGATAAAGTTATGGAAAAAGAGGAAGCTGACAAAAAGAGAGATAAAAAAATCCAGGAGTATGAGGGGAAAATTAGAGAACTAAGTGATACACTAAAAAGAAATAACATACGCATAATTAGTATCCCAGAGGAGGAAGAGAGAGGGAAAGGTGCTGAAGGGGTACTTGAAGAAATAATAGCTGAGAACTTCCCTGAACTGGGGAAGGAATAAGGCATTGAAATCCAAAAGGCACAGAGAACTCTCTTCAGACGTAACTTGAATCGATCTTCTGCATGACATATCATAGTGAAACTGGCAAAATACAAGGATAAAGAGAAAATTCTGAAAGCAGCAAGGGGTAAACGTGCCCTCACATATAAAGGGAGACCTATAAGACTCGTGACTGATCTCTCTTTTGAAACTTGGCAGGCCAGAAAGAATTGGCACGAGATTTTCAGTGTGCTAGACAGAAAAAATATGCAGCCGAGAATCCTTTATCCAGCAAGTCTCTCATTTAGACTAGAAGGAGAGATAAAGGTCTTCCCAAACAAACAAAAACTGAAGGAATTTGTCACCACTAAACCAGCCCTACAAGAGATCCTAAGGGGGACCCTGTGAGACAAAGTACCAGAGACATCACTACAAGCATAAAACATACAGACATCACAATGACTCTAAACCCGTATCTTTCTATAATAACACTGAATGCAAATGGATTAAATGCGCCAACCAAAAGACATAGGGTATCAGAATGGATAAAAAAAGAAGACCCATCTATTTGCTGTCTACAAGAGACTCATTTTAGACCTGAGGACACCTTTAGATTGAGAGTGAGTGGATGGAGAACTATTTGTCATGCTACTGGAAGCCAAAAGAAAGCTGGAGTAGCCATACTTATATCAGACAAACTAGACTTTAAATTAAAGGCTGTAACAAGAGATGAAGAAGGACATTATATAATAGTTACAGGGTCTATCCATCAGGAAGAGCTAACAATTATAAATGTCTATGCACTGAATACAGGAGCCCCCAAATATATAAAACAATTACTCATAAACATAGGCAACCTTATTGATAAGAATGTGGTAATGGCAGGGGACTTTAACACCCCACTTACAGAAATGGATAGATCATCTAGACACACGGTCAATAAAGAAACAAGGGCCCTGAAGGATACATTGGATCACATGGATATGACAGATATATTTAGAACTCTGCATCCCAAAGCAACAGAATATACTTTCTTCTCGAGTGCACATGGAACATTCTCCAAGATAGATCATATACTGGGTCACAAAACAGCCCTTCATAAGTTTACAAGAATTGAAATTATACCATGCATACTTTCAGACCACAATGCTATGAAGCTTGAAATCAACCACAGGAAAAAGTCTGGAAAACCTCCAAAAGCATGGAGGTTAAAGAACACCCTACTAACGAATGAGTGGGTCAACCAGGCAATTAGAGAAGAAATTAAAAAATATATGGAAACAAACGAAAATGAAAATACAACAATCCAAACGCTTTGGGACGCAGCGAAGGCAGTCTTGAGAGGGAAATACATTGCAATCCAGGCCTATCTCAAGAAACAAGAAAAATCCCAAATACAAAATCTAACAGCACACCTAAAGGAAATAGAAGCAGAACAGCAAAGGCAGCCTAAACCCAGCAGAAGAAGATAATTAATAAAGATCAGAGCAGAAATAAACAATATAGAATCTAAAAAAACTGTAGAGCAGATCAACGAAACCAAGAGTTGGTTTTTTGAAAAAATAAACAAAATTGACAAACCTCTAGCCAGGCTTCTCAAAAAGAAAAGGGAGATGACCCAAATAGATAAAATCATGAATGAAAATGGAATTATTACAACCAATCCCTCAGAGATACAAACAATTCTCAGGGAATACTATGAAAAATTATATGCCAACAAATTGGACAACCTGGAAGAAATGGACAAATTCCTGAACACCCACACTCTTCCAAAACTCATTCAGGAGGAAAGAGAAAGCTTGAACAGACCCATAACCAGCGAAGAAATTGAATCGGTTATCAAAAATCTCCCATCAAATAAGAGTCCAGGACGAGATGGCTTCCCAGGGGAGTTCTACCAGACATTTAAAGCAGAGATAATACCTATCCTTCTCAAGCTATTCCAAGAAATAGAAAGGGAAGGAAAACTTCCAGACTCATTCTATGAAGCCAGTATTACTTTGATTCCTAAACCAGACAGAGACCCAGTAAAAAAAGAGAACTACAGGCCAATATCCCTGATGAATATGGATGCAAAAATTCTCAATAAGATACTAGCAAATCGAATTCAACAGCATATAAAAAGAATTATTCACCATGATCAAGTGGGATTCATTCCTGGGATGCAGGGCTGGTTCAACATTTGCAAATCAATCAACGTGATACATAACATTAACAACAAAAAAGAGAAGAACCATATGATCCTGTCAATCGATGCAGAAAAGGCCTTTGACAAAATCCAGCACCCTTTCTTAATAAAAACCCTTGAGAAAGTCGGGATAGAAGGAACATACTTAAAGATCATAAAAGCCATTTATGAAAAGCCCACAGCTAACATCATCCTCAACGGGGAAAAATTGAGAGCTTTTTCCCTGAGATCAGGAACACGACAGGGATGCCCACTCTCACCGCTGTTGTTTAACATAGTGCTGGAAGTTCTAGCATCAGCAATCAGACAACAAAAGGAAATCAAAGGCATCAAAATTGGCAAAGATGAAGTCAAGCTTTCGCTTTTTGCAGATGACATGATATTATACATGGAAAATCCGATAGACTCCACCAAAAGTCTGCTAGAACTGATACATGAATTCAGCAAAGTTGCAGGATACAAAATCAATGTCCAGAAATCAGTTGCATTCTTATACACTAACAATGAAGCAACAGAAAGACAAATAAAGAAACTGATCCCATTCACAATTGCACCAAGAAGCATAAAATACCTAGGAATAAATCTAACCAAAGATGTAAAGGATCTGTATGCTGAAAACTATAGAAAGCTTATGAAGGTAATTGAAGAAGACTTAAAGAAATGGAAAGACATTCCCTGCTCATGGATTGGAAAAATAAATATTGTCAAAATGTCAATACTACCCAAAGCTATCTACACATTCAATGCAATCCCAATCAAAATTGCACCAGCATTCTTCTCGAAATTAGAACAAGCAATCCTAAAATTCATATGGAACCACAAAAGGCCCCGAATAGCCAAAGGAATTTTGAAGAAGAAGACCAAAGCAGGAGGCATCACAATCCCAGACTTTAGCCTCTACCAGAAAGCTGTCATCATCAAGACAGCATGGTATTGGCACAAAAACAGACACACAGACCAATGGAATAGAATAGAAACCCCAGAACTAGACCCACAAACGTATGGCCAACTCATCTTTGACAAAGCAGGAAAGAACATCCAATGGAAAAAAGACAGCCTCTTTAACAAATGGTGCTGGGAGAACTGGACAGCAACATGCAGAAGGTTGAAACTAGACCACTTTCTCACACCATTTACAAAAATAAACTCAAAATGGATAAAGGACCTAAATGTGAGACAGGAAACCATCAAAACCTTAGAGGAGAAAGCAGGAAAAGACCTCTCTGACCTCAGCCGTAGCAATCTCTTACTTGACACATCCCCAAAGGCAAGGGAATTAAAAGCAAAAGTGAATTACTGGGACCTTATGAAGATCAAAAGCTTCTGCACAGCAAAGGAAACAACCAACAAAACTAAAAGGCAACCAACGGAATGGGAAAAGATATTTGCAAATGACATATCGGACAAAGGGCTAGTATCTAAAATCTATAAAGAGCTCACCAAACTCCACACCCGAAAAACAAATAACCCAGTGAAGAAATGGGCAGAAAACATGAATAGACACTTCTCTAAAGAAGACATCCAGATGGCCAACAGGCACATGAAAAGATGTTCAGCGTCGCTCCTTATCAGGGAAATACAAATCAAAACCACACTCAGGTATCACCTCACGCCAGTCAGAGTGGCCAAAATGAACAAATCAGGAGACTATAGATGCTGGCGAGGATGTGGAGAAACGGGAACCCTCTTGCACTGTTGGTGGGAATGCAAATTGGTGCAGCCGCTCTGGAAAGCAGTGTGGAGGTTCCTCAGAAAATTAAAAATAGACCTACCCTATGACCCAGCAATAGCACTGCTAGGAATTTATCCAAGGGATACAGGAGTACTGATGCATAGGGGCACTTGTACCCCAATGTTCATAGCAGCACTCTCAACAATAGCCAAATTATGGAAAGAGCCTAAATGTCCATCAACTGATGAATGGATAAAGAAATTGTGGTTTATATACACAATGGAATACTATGTGGCAATGAGAAAAAATGAAATATGGCCCTTTGTAGCAACGTGGATGGAACTGGAGAGTGTAATGCTAAGTGAAATAAGCCATACAGAGAAAGACAGATACCATATGGTTTCACTCTTATGTGGATCCTGAGAAACTTAACAGGAACCCATGGGGGAGGGGAAGGAAAAAAAAAAAAGAGAGGTTAGAGTGGGAGAGAGCCAAAGCATAAGAGACTGTTAAAAACTGAGAACAAACTGAGGGTTGATGGGGGGTGGGAGGGAGGGGAGGGTGGGTGATGGGTATTGAGGAGGGCACCTTTTGGGATGAGCACTGGGTGTTGTATGGAAACCAATTTGTCAATAAATTTCATAAAAAAAAAAAAAAAGAAATGGAAAGACATTCCCTGCTCATGGATTGGAAAAATAAATATTGTCAAAATGTCAATACTACCCAAAGCTATCTACACATTCAATGCAATCCCATTCCAAATTGCACCAGCATTCTTCTCGAAACTAGAACAAGCCATCCTAAAATTCATATGGAATCACAAAAGGCCCCGAATAGCCAAAGGAATTTTGAAGAAGAAGACCAAAGCAGGAGGCATCACAATCCCAGACTTTAGCCTCTACCAGAAAGCTGTCATCATCAAGACAGCATGGTATTGGCACAAAAACAGACACACAGACCAATGGAATAGAATAGAAACCCCAGAACTAGACCCACAAACGTATGGCCAACTCATCTTTGACAAAGCAGGAAAGAACATCCAATGGAAAAAAGACAGTCTCTTTAACAAATGGCGCTGGGAGAACTGGACAGCAACATGCAGAAGGTTGAAACTAGACCACTTTCTCACACCATTTACAAAAATAAACTCAAAATGGATAAAGGACCTAAATGTGAGACAGGAAACCATCAAAACCTTAGAGGAGAAAGCAGGAAAAGACCTCTCTGACTTTAGCCGTAGCAATCTCTTACTCGACACATCCCCAAAGGCAAGGGAATTAAAAGCAAAAGTGAATTACTGGGACCTCATGAAGATAAAAAGCTTCTGCACAGCAAAGGAAACAACCAACAAAACTAAAAGGCAACCAACGGAATGGGAAAAGATATTTGCAAATGACATATCGGACAAAGGGCTAGTATCTAAAATCTATAAAGAGCTCACCAAACTCCACACCCGAAAAACAAATAACCCAGTGAAGAAATGGGCAGAAAACATGAATAGACACTTCTCTAAAGAAGACATCCAGATGGCCAACAGGCACATGAAAAGATGTTCAGCGTCACTCCTTATCAGGGAAATACAAATCAAAACCACACTCAGGTATCACCTCACGCCAGTCAGAGTGGCCAAAATGAACAAATCAGGAGACTATAGATGCTGGTGAGGATGTGGAGAAACGGGAACCCTCTTGCACTGTTGGTGGGAATGCAAATTGGTGCAGCCGCTCTGGAAAGCAGTGTGGAGGTTCCTCAGAAAATTAAAAATAGACCTACCCTATGACCCAGCAATAGCACTGCTAGGAATTTATCCAAGGGATACAGGAGTACTGATGCATAGGGGCACTTGTACCCCAATGTTCATAGCAGCACTCTCAACAATAGCCAAATTATGGAAAGAGCCTAAATGTCCATCAACTGATGAATGGATAAAGAACTTGTGGTTATTTACACAATGGAATACTACGTGGCAATGAGAAAAAATGAAATATGGCCTTTTGTAGCAACGTGGATGGAACTGGAGAGTGTAATGCTAAGTGAAATAAGCCATACAGAGAAAGACAGATACCATATGGTTTCACTCTTATGTGGATCCTGAGAAACTTAACAGGAACCCATGGGGGAGGGGAAGGAAAAAAAAAAAGAGGTTAGAATGGGAGAGAGCCAAAGCATAAGAGACTGTTAAAAACTGAGAACAAACTGAGGGTTGATGGGGGGTGGGAGGGAGGGGAGGGTGGGTGATGGGTATTGAGGAGGGCACCTTTTGGGATGAGCACTGGGTGTTGTATGGAAACCAATTTGTCAATAAATTTCACATATATAAAAAAAACTAAATAACTTTAAAAAATTAACCTTCAATAATGTATTAAAAAAAAAAGAAAGTGGAAGGGAAATTTACAAATAAAGGGCAAACTAACTATATGATAGAGGGCTTCTATGGCTGAGCGAGGTCATACAGAGATACTAAACTCCAAAATTAGAGCTTTAAAACACCATGCTCCCCATCATTGATCCCATCTAAGCCATCATAAATGAGAGAGTTAATAATCATATAATCAAAAAGTTGTAAAAAAAACCATGGTTTAAATTCTGCAGTACTATATACAAAATGAGAACAAACTGAGCGTTGATGGGGGGTGGAAGGGCGGGGAGGGTGGGTGATGGGTATTGAGGAGGGCACCTGTTGGGATGAGCACTGGGTGTTGTATGGAAACCAATTTGACAATAAATTTCATATATATATACAAAAAATTCTGCAGTACTATAATAATAACAAAAGATTATTTTGCATTCTGCAGTGGTTGTGCTTTTTGAGATATTTCCAAACAATTTATTATCTGATCTCTAAAGTAATGGTAAAACCCAGTGAGGTAACAGAAACATTTTTTTTTCCTTTGCTAAAAGAGAACCAGAGTGACAGGTTAGTGAGAAGAGAGAAACCAGAATACCTGACTCCAAATCTAAGATACTCTCCATTAGAACTCATTCTCCTCAGTAGTACTACCACCAACATATCCACACAGTACACTATCTAATTAAATCCAGATGACTGGTGAATCTCCTTCAGTTCCATCTGGGATAATGTAGAGAATGGAGGATCAGCAGTTCCTCTCTTTGGGTGTTTTAAGGGGAAGTGGTAAGTTTTGATTATCAAAGAAAATCAGAATTATCTCTTTCTTTACCATAAAGTCTATCTTCTCACATAAGTACATTAGTGCTCCTAACACATGAGTAGCATGCCACAGCTGCCCAAATCAAATCATTAAACAGGAAAAAAGGAAGCACAAAACTCCAGACTACAAATAAACCTACTAAACCCCCATTGAGAAATGAGATTACTTCATTGTGGATCTTCATGGACGGAAGATGAGATTTCCTCACTTATGTTTATGAAACAGGCATTCCAAGCAACTTAAGCAGTTGGAAGGCAAACTGTAGAACTCAGGAGGCAAATGTCATCAAAGATGTCCATGAAGCTTCCAGGATGCACTGAGCCAACTTTAAACTTGGTTTAAACCCCAGCTCTGCTGTCTAGTAGCCAGGTGATGTTAGGCAAATTCTTGGCCTTCCCTAAGCCTCAGGACTTTAGTGTTTTTCCAAGCACTGTTTGTGGAGATAAAACATAACCTTCTTCTTAGGGCTGTGATATGATCAAATGAGATAAACCTCATACTTCCATGTTGTTCATAAATGCATTTAATGTTTACTATTCAGGGAATATTAATTTGAGCCTCTCCTTAAGCTAGATGGCAGAGATAAAGATATGAAGCTTAGAATTTCATATAGGTCAAAGGCTTTTTGTTCATTGAAGGGGAGTTTGGGTGTCATTTAATCCACAAATGTCAGATGAGAACTCAATATGTGTTAAGAAATAAGCAATAAATCTTCACTGAGCATTCTCCTTGTTCCATAAAAGCTTGAAAAGTTCTTAGCCCTAATGTATATGACACAATACAAGGGGTACTACCAGACTTTATAGGGTTTATTGGCAAATGAATGGTATTTACCAGGATTTCCCAAAACTGGGATCCATAAACCTCTGTGTAATCCACGGATATATTATTATGGAAGGCCCTTATGTGATTTTTGGTCCATTTTTATGAAAATTAAAAAAAAATTAGTTATTATAATATAATCATATTCTGGATCATTTGGTGGTAGCATACAATGGAGTACATTTGTAGATGTGATTATGATTGTGTGGAGTACAAGTTGTATCACTTTTATCTGTGCTTACTCATCAAGAGTTAATAAATAAACAAAACATTCAAGCCAATTAAAATGCAAATTGATTTCAGATGGCTATATAAATAGTATAAATAGAAAGAGTAGAAGAAGAATTTATCACATAGAACAAGGTAATAATAGGCGTGCTCACCCAAAAACAATGTAGGATGTTATAATGGGTCTTTATTCATGTTAAAACAAAGGAAAAAGAAACTGTCACATTATAATGATGGTGTTACTTTGTTAATTTTATTATATTTTTCTCATATTTAATTTATAAATATATTTTGATCCCAATGCTATATAGGTGCCATTAGCTGAGAGACTGTATATATATATCATGGTCTTTCTAAACTACATTTTGTTTCTCATAAGAGTTTTGTAAATTCTTTAATATTTTCTACATAGATAAGCATGTCATATGCAAATAGTTTTATTTCTTCAATCCTAATTTGAATGCTTACACCCCAACAATACAAAGGATTATAAAACAATACTATAAAAAATTCTATGCCAATAAATTGGACAACCTGGAAAAAATGCATAAATTCCCAGAAATATACAATTTTACAAAACTGAATCAGGAAGAAATAGAAAATCTGAACAGACCAGTTACTAGTAACAAAATTGAATTGTAATCAAAAGACTCCCAACAAAAATCTAAAACCAGATGGATTCACAAATGAATTCTACTGAATGTTTAAAAAAGTAATACCTATTCTCCTTATTCTACTCCAAGAAAATTGAAGAGAAAGAAGTTTCCAAATGTATTTTACAAGATCAGCTTTACCCTGATACCCAAACCAAAGACACTACAAAAAAGGAAACTATGTGCAAATATCCCTGATGAACACAGATGCAAAAATTCTCAACAAAATATTAACAAATTGCATTCAACAACTCACTAAAAGTATTCAACACATTCAAGTGGGATTTATTCCAAGATGCAAAGATGGTTCAATATTCACAAATTAATCAACATGATACATCACATCAACAAAACAAAGGATAAAAATCACATGATCATCTCAATAGATGGTAGTAAAAGTATTTGACAAAGTTCAACATTCATTCATGATAAAAACTATCAACAAAATGGGTTTAGAGGGATCATAGCCCAACATAATGAGGGCCATATGTGATGAAACCATAGCTAACATCATACTCAATGCCTTTATTTCTTTTTCTTGCCATATTGCATTGGCTAGGACCTCCAGTACAATGTTGAATAGTCAAAATGAGTTCCATTTTGATGAGAATTCACTTCTATTTTTGGTATGAGTCTGTCTTTTCTTGCTTATCCTTATTTTTTTAAGTTTATTTATTTGAGAGAGACAGAGACAGTGTGAGTGGGAGAGGATCAGAAAGTCCCAAGTGTGAGTGGGGGAGAGAGAGAATCCAAGCAAGCTTCATGCTGCCAGTTCAGAGCCTGATGCAAGGCTCAAACTCACGAAACCATGAGATCGTGACCTGAGCCAAAACCAAGAGTCAGAAGTTTAACTGACTGACCACCCAGGAACCTTTCTTGCCCATCTTTAGATCTTCAGCCAGCACCACTATCTGTAGGCTTAGAGACTGATCCATTGGCCATATGACATTGCAAATTAAAAAAAAAATTATTGGGGCGCCTGGGTGGCGCAGTCGGTTAAGCGTCCGACTTCAGCCAGGTCATGATCTCGCAGTCCGTGAGTTCGAGCCCCGCGTCGGGCTCTGGGCTGATGGCTCAGAGCCTGGAGCCTGTTTCCCATTCTGTGTCTCCCTCTCTCTCTGCCCCTCCCCCGTTCATGCTCTGTCTCTCTCTGTCCCAAAAATAAATAAACGTTGAAAAAAAAATTTTTTTTTTTTAAATTATTTTAAAGCCAAACGGTTCAGCAATGGGCACGAGACAATGGGATCACCAGTCCTGTCTCATACTATACCCCTCTGGAGCTGCTGGCCTGAAAGAGTGACAGAACTATCTGTTAAGGTGGCAGCTTGGAACGATACACAACAAAGATAAGATACCATCTCAAAGAATCTAATATACACTCTAAATCAATGACTATTATACAGGGCTGTGTTTTCAATTGGTAAAAAAAAACATGGGTCCAAAAAGTAGAAATTCAAATGTCTCTGATTACCTGTTTCCCATCACTCCTAGCAACACAGTCAAGGAAGTTTTCCTTACCACTCCCACAACTGTGAGTTCTATGGGTTTATAGAGGGAGTGGCAAAAGTTCCATTGAACTCCTTCTTCCAAGACTCCTGTCAAAGGACCAGCTTGCAAGAAGAGTAATTATCATCCTGACAGGCATAGTGATAACTAATCAGGAGGAGATAGGTCTGCTGTTATACTTAGAAGAAACTACATAAAACAAGAAGACTTTAGTTTAGAGTACTATATTGATTTAAGTTCAACTACTTTTTTAAAATCATAATTTATACCTATTGAGTGTTTCCATTAGAGTCAGAGTCACTGCATATATTCAGACCTCCTAAGAATACAGCTACAAGATATCAAATATTTGCCTGCACACCTTGGGGAATTGGGAGAGAGAAAGAGTTGTGGAAATGATACCAAATCAGGAGTATGGATGATTGAGGAATGTTTGTTTATATAAAAATCTAAATCCTTCAATCATTTATTAAGCAATATAATGATAAATAAATGGAGGGAAGCATAGATCAGTAGGACAACAGCTTGTCTTTGGCACTGGCTACTCTTCACTGAAAAGTAGAAGATCATCTATCTTGATCCACCCCTCACGCCTGACTGCCAAGGTCTCTTCCTAAAGGGTGTTAGGCCATTACCTGTTCTGTCTTACTTTATTTATTTGCTTTGTTAGCCTCTCCGACTTTATGAGTGCAGTTTCTTGCCCATCTACCTTCTTCACAGCTTTATCTCTGGAACTAGCACAGTGCCTGAAACATAGAGATTCACTCTATTTACTAAATGAATTAATGACTCACCAATGGTAAAGACATACAGTGGAATGCTATTCTGTTTAAAATTATGCTGCAGGTAGATAATTATTTGTCATATATTGTTAACTTAAATATAATCAAGTTACTAAGCAATACTTACAGTATAATCTCACTTTGAAGATTTTGATCGAGATTAATAGATAATAATGCTAGGTATCTCTGGAAAATGGGAATAAGAGTGTTTAAGAGGCACCTGGGTGGCTCAGTGGGTTAAGTGTCTGACTTCAGCTCAGGTTATGTTCTTGCAGTCCTTGAGTTCAAGCCCCGCATTGGGCTCTGTGCTAACAGCTCAGAGCCTGAAGCCTGCTTTGGATTCTGTGTCTCCCTCTCTCTCTTCCCCTTACCCACTCACACTCTCTCTTTCTCCCTCAAAAATAAATACACATTAAAATTTTTTAAGTGTTTAAATATTATATTTATAATATATTTATATATATAAACATATATTGCTTTTTAACAAAGATACACTTATTTCTACAAATAATGATAATCACAAACTTGTCTATTGAGGTTTTTTCATACAGATTTTTGTCCATATGGAAAAACAAGTAACATCACATTGTCTGTGACTAAAAATAGAATAACATAGTTTTGTCTCTGGTTCTAGTTGGAGGCGATTTTGTTTCCTCAGGGGTCACTTGGCACTATGTAGACATTTGATAATCATAAGTTGGAAAGATGGGGTAGTTGCCACTTCTCTGTAGTAAGTATAGGCCAGAGACGCTGCTAACCATTCCTACAATGTACAGGGCAATTCCCCACAACAAATTATCTGGTCCAAAATGTCAATTGGACTGTCAAGTCTGAGAAACTCTGCTCTAAAGTAATTAGCATTTTGGTGCTGGAAGCCTCTCTGAGGGTAAAATTCAAGACTTTAGCATCACATTAGTGGAAGAAATGTTTTTGGTTGCTAACATGTAACTGGCTCACTCTGGTTACAGATGAGTTGTGCATTTATTCAAAATGAAGTTCATAAGAATATTTTTAAAGATATTTCTTTACAGCTGTGTGTAGTATATATGGTTCATTATAGGGAAAGGGGAGGCAGTATAAAAGAAACAACTAAATAAAACAAGATTGTATTGGCTATTTTCATTTGATAGTTTCATGATAGAGGTAAATTATTGATATAATAGCAATCCCTTCAGGGTCAACATAATGCTTACTAATCAGAGGCTCAGTTTTATTGGTCAGCTATCCAAAAGTAGGGCCTGGAAGTGAGGATTACTGAACACTTCACAAGGAAGATTTCTCAATCTTACTATCTAAAGGCCTTTAAAATAAAGACATAGAAGTTTGATACTATCTCTGAATTCAAGTGTATTTGATATATTTATAAATCACTTTTATTAAAGAAGAAGTACAAGATATGATCCAGAAGAGTCATATTTTTCATATTTAGTTGCTATTTAACTGAATTAATTGATTTTTATAATATGCCATTCGGAACAAGAATAAAAAACATTGCAGAATCTTTCCAAGAGATTTACTTGTCTCCATTCCCACAGACCAAAAATTCCTCTCAACTAGATTTTTGGAAAAGAGTACTAACTAGACTCCTTACCTCCACTTTACAATGTAGACATTGTTCATGATTCCAGGTTAACTTCTCTATCTGGTTATCTCAAGTGCAAAATGAGGATAGTATCTTTTCCATAGGACAATGGTGAGAGTTAAACAAAGAATGGCATATATAAAGCACTGAAACAGTGCTGAACACATAGCGGATGCTTAGTAATAAGAATTTAAAACAAAATAATGTCTGTGCTCATTGAGTGACAGATTTCAGCTCCTCCCCACCACACACATGGGCATTTATGTTTGCATTGTAACATATTTATATACACCCGTGTCTGAAATTATGAGAATTTGCCAGACTCCAAGCACAAGGTCCTACCTCACAGAAGCCTGAAAATTACTCGCTCCAACCTTTTCCTGATCTCTTCAATTTTCTAGGAAGTAATATACCTTGGACCAAGGCAAACCGAGATAAGTTTTTTTTCCTAAGTTGTTTGGTCCCTGGGAAGCAAGAATAACTAAATGAATAAGAAAATAGCTTCTCTTTCAGTCACTTCCAGAGACAATGGAGATATCCTGACATTGCTGAGTCTCAGACAACAATCTGTTCATCAGAAATTAAAAACTACTATTTATTGACATTTATCTTTTTGCACTTACTCCTTGTATCAACCCTAAAAATATTCAACCCCGCGCTATTTATTGGATGTAGAAGTTGAGGTATAGAAACATTGAGATTTACTCAAGATCACAGGGCTGTAAAGTACTTGATTTGGTTTAATTCCAGGTTTCTCTGACTTGCATGCAGACTACTTCTCAGCATCAATATATTAGAAGGAAACTAGATAAGCTAAAATCTATTTTATCTCCCCAGAGGTAATTGACAGTTGAGAAGAAGTTAAAGTATTTCTCTTGACCAGAGTTTTTTTGCTTTTTTAAAAAACTCAAAATAGTTGACTGACAGGAGCTCTTCCTCCTTGTGCTAAATTTTCTTTCCTATCCCTTTTAACCAAAAGTGTTTTTTTGCCTAAATTTTCTCTCCCCAATGCTAATGATTTCCTCTTTAATGCTAATGGTTGTCTCCTCAGTGCTAATGTAGATTTGTGTTATCCCAAAGGAAGGGGAAAAAATCCCATGAAGGGACTCTGACTCTATTTGTTCAAAAATACATTTCCCTGGTCCACCTATAAGTCTGTCTCTTCCTTTTTCTCAGCGAGAGACCATTTCCTTGAAGTCAGTTGTAATAAAACCACACATTATTACTGAAATAAACTGCATTCTAAGGAATGTAATAAACTAAGGAAAAATCAATATCATAGTTAACACAAACCCTTAAAATACCTAACTAAATAGAGTGTGTAAACATTCTAGAAAGAAATCATTGCTTTCTTAATTTCCCCTCCAATCATGGGAGTCATTTCTCACATCTTTGCTTACCTTGGCAGCTGGTCAAGACTGTCTTTCATTTCTATTCATCCTTTGTTATATCTGCCACATGTTTGAACAGTCATAGTTCTGTGCTCAGCTTTGTAATTAGACAAAGTGATGAAAATAACTTTTACATGAGTCCAATTTTCTCTGCATAAAAATAACCCTTTGAGTCTTCAGATATAATAAATTATAGAAAATTTTAGGTAGGACTAGATCTAAACTTGGAATCTGATTTGGGCCAGATCCTTCTAAGTGGTATCAGAACCATCCTTTACATTGCATTATTATATGGTAAGCTCAGATGCCATACCATAATTAATTTAATGGATTTGTAAATGTGGAGATTTCTAGTCAATTACAAGTAGGACACTGTTATCATCGTACACACTAACTCATGTCCAATAATCACTCTAGGTCCCAAATAGCTTATTTATAAAGTTGAGATTTGGGGATCAAATTTTAAAACTCCTTTCAGGCCTGCTGTTTACAATTCTATTTACTTCAATTTCCATATCAAGATGTATATCACAACAGATTGCAATTTGTAATTTGAGTCCTGGGCTTTTAAAAATCTCACATTTTCTAAAATTGTGTCAGGAGCAGACTTTCTTCACTCAGCTTACTGGAGGCATTAGATGGTACTAAAATGAATATCTGAATCTTTATTATTAATTGTTTTAACTTGATCCAACAATAACAACAAAAATAAATAATTTACATCTTCATAGCACTGTAACTTACAAATTAAATTCAGGATGGCAAACTGAAATCTCTAAAAGGGTCTTCAGGTGTCTTTCACTCATGTGAAGCTAGGTGGGAACTAATGTAAATGAAACAAAACACACCTAAGAGTCCAGAAATTGGAATACTTGATGCAATTCAGCAATATACAAGATAGCTCTCCCTCTCTTTTTTTCCCTCACCCAGATCCAAAGCTATGAAATCTGAATGAGTAGCAAACCCCTCAATGACTGGAAGGCCATCCATAAAAGTCCCTGGGAAGAGAAGAATGACCTCAGAGAGTGAAGTTGCCTTTATTTCCTACAACCCCCTTCTGTGCACCAGGGACGCTAGGGCTTCAGGGCCAGCCTTCATTAGTCAAGTGCAAAAGAACTGGAACATTTCCTTGCTGAAGTACAAAGGCCCTTTGCCTCTTTTGTTGGCTCAGACGCTTCAATCAGCTTTAGAATTTCAAAGGTTCAACCAGCGGAGTTCCAACTGGGCAGGGATTGAGTAGTGCCCTGGGTACTGAGTAGGGAAGCAAGTGTCTCTGCCCACTCAGTAACCCCAAGCTGATGGGATCTCTCTACGAAGGTTGAAACGCAATGTTTTATGATTTGAGCCATCACAAGAACAGCAGACAACAGGGTGATGAAATACCACTTTACCCTTCACTTTCAAACAACTATTTATTACTTGGCAACCTTTGAAAGAACATAAACAACTGTTCTTAAGGACTTACAAAAACCTATTCTCTAGCATCACACATTCAGAACAAGCAGCTTCTTTTGAAAGTTAAAAAAGAGTCAAGCCATCCTAGCTAGTAGTTAGAGTCAGTGATGGACAGATATATAAAAGCCAAGTTAAGTGAAAGAGAAAGAGAAATGAACCATTAGAAAGGGGCATGGCAGCTCAGAAGAAAAGTCATAGAGGAAGGACTGGGAAAAGCAAGATTCATTGTTTGTTACCCCCAGCTCTTAGCCAAGTCAGGGGGAAGATGGAAGATGATCAGCATACAGAGAACCCACTTATTGTCAGTTTTTGTAATACTCTATTGTAGTTAAAAGACCAGATAAACTTTCTCTTTCCCTATGATGCTAAAAGGGGGACAATTATTTATAAAGGACAATTACAAAGAGTTGCCTTTAGTGCCAGATATATTTCACTAACATTTGCCTGACATGTTCCCATTACCCAGTCCCCATTCACATAAGTTAACTACTAAATCATTCTGTTAATTTTGCTAATCAATTTCACAAATATCTATTACTTACTATGCTTACTATGGGCAAGCCACTGCACAAGGCACTGGTGACATAAAGATAAATGAAATTAACCTTGTACTCAAGTAGACCATAGTCTAGTGGATGAGACCATATATTAAAACAATAATGATAATATGAGAAAGTGGAAAGAGATCAGCGTTCAGACCAAGACAGATCTGAGTTTTAATTCTTGTCCTGCTTCCTGTTTGCCAGTAGAGCCAGCTGAGCCTGTTTTCTCACTTGTAAAATGGAGATAACTGTGTATGTAATGTGCAGTAATTTTATAAACTGGGGATACTATTTGTCAAGTAAAGTTAAGTGTTCAATATGCTAGCATTGGCTGTGCTGGTAACTTGTGTTTGTATTTCTGGATCCACACTCTACTCTCAACCCTCTACTATGATAGAAGAGTCTGACTTGTATGGATTACATATACAAATTTCATCTTTCACAATTTGTTATTTGGCTTCTTGTTGGATTTTGCCATTTGGAATTATTAGCAGTATATTCAAAGGCATGAGGTATGTGAAGTTGGTATGTATTTCCTGGGCTCCTTGTGGAGTTGCTGTGGCTATTTCTACCAAAGGCCACAGATATCGTAAAACAAAGTACCTCTATACAGTACTGTCTCTGAGTTGTGATAACTGTTTTTCCCCTTCGTTCATCAGGCTTATGGTGGCGAATTTCTGATGCTACTAGCACCAGGGTGCTATACTATGGCTGGTTGCTTCCTCCAAACTCTGCCTATACCTTTGTTTCATTAACTCCCCTCAAATTGCCCAGTTGAAGTATGCCATCTGTTTCCTACTGAGAACCTGATAAATATGTGCTATTATTAGTGTGGATAGCAAGGTGCTATTAAAGCAGAGTAACAACAACAAAACCAAAGGTATCCTGGAGAATGTCAGAGAGACTTTGGAGGAGGGACTATCTAAATGAACATTTGAAAATTGATGAGCGTGAATTCTATGGGAAAAAAACCAGGAAGAGGACATTCCAGATAGAGGAGTACCATATCCAAAGACTCAACAAACAAGAAAGTACACAACATTGCTGGGGTACTTCAAATGACTCAGCTTAACTGGAGCATAGAATAAGAGATGAGAGGGCAACTACTGGAAGCTCTGAGGCTGTGAAGTTTGACCAGTTCACAAAAAAACAGTTATGTCTTTTTGCTTTAGGCAATGACATAAATTGAAGGTTAACGATATGATCCCATTGTATTTAGAAAGTAATATAGAGAAAGGATTAGAAGGGGACAAGACTGGAGACAGAAGTATCAAGTAAGAAATCTAGGTGAAAAAATAAGGTAACCAAAAAAATGGCAGTCTCTTGAGAAATGGAGAAGATGGTGTGAATTTGTCAGCTATTAAGGAAATAAGCTCCATATGATTTAGTGAGCAATTAATATAAGAATGAGGAGACAAATCAAACACAGCTCCCACCATCAAGTTTAATTCTTTTAGATAGTCCTGACTTTCTCTTGTATAAAATGATTTGTTCATCCTAAAGGGAACTTTGGAAGACAGGAGGGTTTTGACTTGGGCAACAGGGTGACTTGTGGTTCCATTGCTCTTCAGAAAGAGGCAAATTAAACTTTAAGCCAGTGGTGTACTGAAGCTGCCTCACACAGCAGTTGTCAAGTCAATTGCATACCTCTCTTCCTAGTTCTGAGTTCAGTGACATCACTTTGATAGCTTGAAATTGGTCATGGTGGGAGTATTTACACCACAGAAATTGTCAAATACTACTAATCAGGCTTTTATATTCCTTCCCTGCAAATATCTGGTTGTTTAACATCGACCAGTTACCACTGATTAAGACCATTTTAAAAATGGAGACATACCTCTGGTGGTGATAGCAGCATTGAGTTGTGACTTGAGTCAAAAAACCTGTACCAACAACTGATAGTCAAACTAGAACTGGAAGGCAAATTCCAGAACCTGAATGACAAGCAGGTTAGAAGATTTAATGGGACATCTATGAGGGGCTAGCTAAAGCTGAATAGGTATATTGGTACATAGAGGAAAATCTGAAACATCTGAAGTGGCAGATAATAGAGGTTGCTAATGAGTAATGAGAATTCAGCATCGTCTCTAGGCCAGGAACCAGAAACCAGGAGCATCACAAGAATAGGAGATAATTCAAGAATTAAGTATGGGGAAAAAGTTATATCAAGTCAAAGTTAGAAACAAAAAGCTTCTAAAACAGTGCCCTAACTTCTTGCCAGTTTTTATAAATGAATGGTGGGGAATTGCATTGGAATATATCATCACCTGTACCATGCAGACACCTTCCAAAGAGTAAGACAGATCAGAGTTTAGAGCGTTGTTCATGTTGTGTACACGGGAAACTACTGGCCAAGTCTAGTTTTTGAGCCCATACTTCTTTACCCCATATTTATGTAGTTGGGGCCAGTCATCCGGGAGGTAGAAGTCCAAAATGGGCTAAAGAGCAATTTCTCATTTCCCTTAAGTATGATAAGCAGGGATTGATGAACAATTTGCAGGCCCCAATGTAAGAATGAAATGGTAAGACCTCTTGTTTAAAAAATATAAAAAATTTCAAGGTGGAAAAAGTCAAACATTAAATAAAGCATATTCCCATGAAGTTGGCTCTGATGATGGATCACTTTGGTAATGGTGAAACTTGATGTAAGGTATTGCCTTTCTCTGTTTAGTCCAGATCCTCTCTCCTGCATTATTTGCCCACAACTGAACTTTGGAAGACAGGAAGATATTGACTCCTTGGCTGATGACCATAGATCTGTTAAATGCAGACTCCCTGGAAACAGGAGATTTAACACTCAGATAAACAGATGATTTAAATGATTCCTAGCTAATGAAACATCATAAGAAGTTGCAAAAACTGTGAGAATAAGATGATTGTTTTCAAGCACGTTTATTGGCTAAATTAGGTAACAAAATTTCAGCCAGAAATTTCTTTCTTGCCTACATCACAGTCCAGTAAAAACCAGTGGCATTTTGTTCCATGTAGTAAGAGACCAAAGGGCCTTCAGTCTTACTGACCCACCTTCTTCTAGAGCCTTATAGTTGACTCTATTTAGTTGGTGGATAGGGAAATAGTAAGAAACCTGTGTGGGAGATCTTCATGAGTCAACACCGGAAGTGGTACCTATCACTTCAACTCACAGTCCTTTGACCAGAACTCAGTTATATGAGCACATCTATCCACAAAGAAGACTAATAGGTGTGGTTCTGTGCCCATGAAGAAAAGAACACAAATATTGATGAACACCAGCAATCTTAACCACAGCAAGACTGTTGGTGGTAGCTCAGGTCCACATGATCAAAACCAGCTCTAAATTTTGTCTTAGAGAAAAATTCCTCCTTTCCTTCCTCTCTCTTCTTTGCATCATTAAACAGATAGTTGTCAGGAGCCTATGATGTGCATGCCTGTGTTAAGTACACAGGAATACGATGCTGATAATACATAAAACCTACACTCAGGGAGAAGTAGTCACAAATGGAAGAACAGTGAAAAAAACCACAATACACACATATGACTTGCTTCAGATGGCAACACCTTTTTTTATTAGTTTTTAAAATGTATTCTCTAGTTAACATACAGTGTAGTCTTGGCTTCAGGAGTAGAATCCTGTCATCATCATTTACATATAATACTCAGTGCTCATCCCTACAAGTGCCCTCCTTACCCATTCTCCCCACCCCCATCAACCCTCAGTTTGTTCTCTGTATTTAGGAGTCTTTTATGATTTGCACCCCCCCCTCTGTTTTTATCTTATTTTTCCTTCCCTTCCCTTATGATCATTGGTTAAATTTCTCAAATTCCACGTATAAGTGAAATCATGTGATAGCTGTCTTTCTCTGACTAACTTATTTCACTTAGCGTAATACCCTCCAATCCCATCCATATTGTTTCAAATGGAAAGATTTCATTTTTTTCATTGCTGAGTAGTATTCCATTGTGTGTGTGTGTGTGTGTGTGTGTGTGTGTGTGTGTGTGCCACATCTTCTTTATCCATTCATCAGTTGATGGACATTTGGGCTCTTTCCAAAATTTGGCTATTGTTGATAGTGCTGCTATAAACATTGGGGTGCATGTCCTCCTTCAAATAAGCACTCCTGTATCCTTTGGATAAGTTCCTAGTAGTGCAATTATTGGGTTGTAGGGTAATTCTATTTTTAATTTTTTGAGAAGCCTCCACACTGTTTTCCAGAGTGACTGTGCCATTTTGTATTCCCACCAAAAGTGGAAGAGGGTTCCCTTTTCTCCACATCCTTGCCAACATCTATTGTCTCCTGAGTTGTTGATTTTAGCCACTCTGGTGTGAGGTGGTATCCCCTTGTGGTTTTGACTTGTATTTCCTTGATAATGAGTGATGTTGAGCATCATTTAATGTGTCTGTTTGCCATCAGGATATCTTCTTTGGAAAAGTATCTATTCATGTCTTCTGCCCATTTCTTCACTGGAGTATTTGTTTTTTAGGTTTTTTTTTTTTAAATTTTTTTTCAACGTTTATTTATTTTTGGGACAGAGAGAGACAGAGCATGAACGGGGGAGGGGCAGAGAGATAGGGAGACACAGAATCTGAAACAGGCTCCAGGCTCCGAGCCATCAGCCCAGAGCCTGACGCGGGGCTCGAACTCACGGACCGCGAGATCGTGACCTGGCTGAAGTCGGACGCTTAACCGACTGCGCCACCCAGGCGCCCCTGTTTTTTAGGTTTTGAATTGGGTAAATTCTTTATAGATTGTTGATACTAACCCTTTATCCAATATGTCATTTGCAAATATCTTTTTCCCATTCCATCAGTTGCCTTTTAGTTTTGTTGATTGTTTCCTTTGCTGTGCAGAAGGTTTTTATCTTGATGAGATCCCAATAGTTCATTTTTGCTTTTATTTCCCTTGCCTTTGGACAAAGCAGGAAAGAGTATTCCATGGAAAAAGACAGTCTCTTTAGCAAATGGTGCTGGGAGAACTGGACAGTAACATGCAGAAGAATGAAACTGGACCACTTTCTTACACCATACACAGAAATAAATCAAAATGCATGAAAGACCTAAATGTGAGACAGGAAATCATCAAAATCCTACAAGAGAAAACAGGTAACAACCTCTTGACATTAGCTGCAGCAACTTCTTACTTGACATGTCTCTGAAGGTAATGCTTTAAACTGATAGGGCTCTGGCTTCTCACAGCTGTGCCCTTTGAAACAACACTGAACTCTACTATCTATTTGACAAATTAAAGAAATGTAGGTTTGATTGAGGATATACTGATTTTTCCCAAAATAGGATCTTCTCTCAAGAGAAAATTTAGTGAGAGCCCCCCAAGGCCAAACCTTCATGGAATGTGGGTGTCAGAAAAGATGATCTTTTAAGTGCCTTCTAGCCCTAACATTCTAAGATTTTATGTTCCTAAAACTAAGCAGAGCCAGGAAACCAGAAGGAGGCTGTAAGTGCTAACCCAAACATGTAAGTGAGGGCTAGGAATATCAAAGTGGAATTTAGGAGTAAGAGCCCACAGAATGAAAAGCCTATGTTCCTTAGGACAGTTAGGACAGTGACTTGACAGCTATATTATTTTTATTTTTAATTTATTTTATATTTTTATTTAATATTTAAAATTTATTTTTTTAATATGAAATTTATTGTCAAATTGGTTTCCATACAATACCCAGTGCTCATCCCAACAGGCGCCCTCCTCAATACCCATCACCCACCCTCCCCTCCCTCCCACCCCCTATCAACCCTCAGATTTTTCTCAGTTTTTAAGAGTCTCTTATGGTTTGGCTCCCTCCCTCTCTAACTTTGTTTTTTTCTTCCCCTCCCCTATGGTATTTTCAGTTAGGGCAGTGACTTGAGGGCTATTTTCTGACTTAAAAAATATTTATCTCTTTATTGAGTGTATCTTCACAGTGCTTGAAATGTAATATTCTTATATATTTAGAACTCTTTGAACTTTGGAGTACATAAGAATCATACCAGGAATTTGTTTAAAATGCAGCTTCCTTGCCCAGAATTTCTGATTCCATATATTAAGGGCAGGAACTGAGAATATGTGTTTTTAACAAGAACTCAGAAAACTTGAGGTGGAGATTATGTGTCTGAAACAGCTACTGACTATGGTGAGGAAGCTCAGTGGAGTCAGTCATTCCAGGCTTTTCTCTCCTGCAAGGCAGCATGTGGCAGAACAGAGGTGATCAGTGTCCCATCTGTTTTTAAAGCATATTAGTGCCATGGCTTGCCATTCCCATCACTTTACTATGCTGTCAGCATTTGCAGTGTAGTTATTAGAAGAAGAGAGATTGCAATAAGAATTTCCAGCTGGATTTTGAAGTTGGCACACATCTGGATAAAAATTAGGGAAGACAAATAAATCCAAGAGACAGCTGTTTACCAACATTTCACTATTTCACACTGTGGGCAACACATCTGTATTCAGGGGTGTTTATTCCTGTTTGAGTTAGGAAGTTTAATATCACAGAGGCAATGTTTTTCTTACTTTAGACAGTTTGCCAAAGTGCTCTCTCAGGTTGACTTGTACTCAGAGCTGCCCTGAGAGATGGAAAATTAGGTCCCTTCTCATAGACCACAGACTCAGGCATCATGGAACTTCAGATGCTGCTAAGAAGGCCCTGCTGTCCATGACCATCAAAACATGCTATGCAACTGACTTTCTTCCTTCCACACTTTTCAGACTACACTTGAAAAAATTTTTTTTGCCTTTCCCTTACTGTAGCCTGATTTTATCTGGAAACAGATGCTAACAGTGGGGCTAGGATGTTCCTAAGGAGCCAACAGATCCACAACATGATCAAGATCAACATCTTCGAGCCTCAGAACCCATCAAGCAATTCCTATTTACTATACCTTTTTATTTATGAAATTCCTTTTTGGCTTCAATTTCATAATATAAACCAATGCTATGGTAGAACCTTAAGTGAATGAGTCTACATATGCAAGAAAATTATGCTTTATAAACCAAGGATTCTGAAAATACAACTTGAGTATCCTTTTGTGTTGCACCTGTAATTCTAAACAAGAACATTGTTAAGCGAAGTTTTAGCTTTCATCATAGATTGCCAATTTTCCTTTTGACTGTGGCAGACTCCACAGTTAATTGGGGGCACTGATGACTAATGAGGAGGATATCCTATCAAGTTGTGGTATCACTGGGTTTTGAAAAAATAAAGATCCGGCTGCAGTCCAATTACAAGAAAAAGGAAATTAGCCAGAAAGAGTACCTTAAACGAGGATAAACGTTGATATGCTTTTTTTTCCTTCACTGAGAAATTCATCGTATGCAGCTTATAACTCACATTGATCTATCTGGCATTTCTGCCAAGTAGGATGGGTGCAGCACACAGGACCACTCCAGAAACAAAGCAAGCAGAATCCTCAAGTTTTCATGTTGTCCTATCAATCATGGGGCAGACAAAAGGACAGTTTGAAACATGTGGAAGGCTCATACATGTGAGTCTCTATGACTGTCATCCATGGCTCAGAAAGTAATATTGCATAGATTATTATAATTCAGAAAGCAGAAGAGCCAGGAGCATTGTACCTACAATGACAACCAGTGTCCAGCCATGGTTAGAATAACATTTTTACAAGTGTTTGGCTTATGCCTTACGGAGGGTTTTGCTGAGAAGGAAAGGTTTTGCTGAGTTAGGAGGAATAGAAGAACAAAGGGAGGATGGGCAAAAGAATGGTGAATGAGACACATTGATGCCTAATTACCTTTTTTTTAATAAGGAGAGCTGAGTTTATTAGTTTTTTCATACATTCAATAAATACTTATTAAGCACATACTGTGAACCAAGTACTATGCCAGGCATTGAGAATAGGATGGTAAGCAAGACTCCTTCACAGAGCATTATGGGTGTCATAATCTAGTGTATTAACTGTGATTATTTGTGCTATGGGAGTCCATAGGATGGGCCGCTAATGGATATTTGAGAGATCAGATCAAGAAAGTCTTTCAGGAAGAAATAACCAGATAAATCACTTTTGGGGCCCGTTTTTCTTCATTTTTAAATGGGAATAATAAAACTACCTCATAAGTTTGAGGTGAAGATTGAATAATATAATGTATGTAAAGTTTTTGGCATAGTTTCTGGTTATAGTAAACTCTGCAAAGATATAGTTGATACTATTATTTTTCTTATTATTATTACTCGTAAACTATTACTACTAGTCCACTATTACTACTGTTATTATTGCTTTTATAATTATTTTGAACTTTAAGGATGGGTAAATGAGAGCCAGGGGAAGGATAGATATCATGTCAAAGGAACAGCATGTATAAAAAGCTACAGGTAAGAGACATCACCGCTTGGGGTAACTGGACATTTAGTATGTATATATAAAATAAACATAGTATACATATACATACATACATAAGTATGTATATAAAATTATAAATATATATATAGTATACATATACATATATAGTACATACATATACATGTGTATATAATTATAAATAGTTTGCATATATGACATATATATAGTATGTAAAAGGTAAGTGGCAAGAGATGAGATGGAAACATAAACCACATTCTAATTATGAAGAGTTTTTATAAACTGAGACTAAACTTTGGACCTTATCCAAATAGGCATTGAAGGATATTTTTATATGAAACTTATTGTCAAATTGGTGTCCAAACAACACCCAGTGTACATCCCAACAGATGCCCTCCTTAATGCCCATCACGCACTTTCCCCTACCACCCCCCATCAACCCTCAGTTTATTCTGTCTTTAAGAATCTCTTATGGTTTGCCTCCCTCCTTCTCTGTAACTTTTTTTTCCACTTCCCCTCACCCATGGTCTTCTGTAAAGATTCTCAAGACCAACATATGAGTGAAAACATATGGTATCTGTCTTTCCCTGCCTGACTTATTTCACTTAGCATAATATCCTCCATTTCCATCCACGTTGCTGTAAATGGCCAGATTTCATTCTTTCTCATTGCCAAGTAGTGTTCCATTGTATATATAAACCACATCTTCTTTATCCATTCGTCAGTTGATGGACATTTAGGCTCTTTCCATAATTTGCCTATTGAAAGTGCTGCTATAAATATTGGAGTGCAAGTGACCCTATGCATCAGCACTCCTGTACCCCTTGGGTAAATTCCTAGCAGTGCTATTTCCAGGTCATAGGGTACATCCATTTTTAATTTTTTGAGGAATATCCACACTGTTTTCCAGAGCAGCTGCACCAGTTTGCATTCCCACCAACAGTGCAAGAGGGTTCCCGTTTCTCCACATCCTCGCCAGCATCTATAGTCTCCTGATTTGTTCATTTTAGCCACTGGCGTGAGGTGATGTCTCAGTGTGGTTTTGATTTGTATTTCCCTGATGATGAGTGACATTGAGCATCTTTTCATGTGCCTGTTGGCCATCTGGATGTCTTCTTTAGAGAAGTGTCTATTCATGTTTTCTGTCCATTTCTTCACTGGATTATTTTTTTTTTCGGGTGTGGAGTTTGGTGAGTTATTTGTAGATTTTGGATACTAGCCCTTTGTCTGATATGTCATTTGCGAAAATCTTTTCCCATTCTGTTGGTTGCCTTTTAGTTTTGTTGATTGTTTCCTTTACACTGCAAAAGCTTTTCATCTTGATGAGGTCCCAATAGTTCATTTTTGCTTTTAATTCCGTTGCCTTTGGAGATGTGTCAAGTAAGAAATTGCTGCGGCTGAGGTCAGAGAGGTTTTCTCCTGCTTTCTCCTCTAGGGTTTTGATGGTTTCCTGTCTCACATTCGGGTCCTTTATCTATTTTGAGTTTATTTTTGTGAATGATGTTAAGAAAGTGATCTAGTTTCATTCCCCTGCAGGTTGCTGTTCAGTCCTCCCAACACCATTTGTTAAAGAGACTGTCTTTTTTCCATTGTCTTTTTTCCTGCTTTGTCAAAGATTAGTTGGCCATAGTTTTGTGGGTCCAAATCTGGAGTCTCTATTCTATTCCATTGGTCTATGTGTCTGTTATTGTGTCAATACCATCCTGTCTTGATGATTACAGCTTTGTAGTAGAGGCTAAAGTCTGGGTTTATGATGCTTCCTGCTTTGGTCTTCTTCAAAATTAGTTTGGCTACTTTGGGGTCTTTTGTGGTTCCATACAAATTTTAGGATTGCTTGTTCTAGCTTCAAGAAGAATGCTGGTGCAATTTTGATTGGGATTGCATTGAATGTGTACATTGCTTTGCGTAGTATTGACATTTTAACAATATTTATTCTTCCAATACATGAGCATGGAATGTTTTTCCATTTCTTTGTACCTTCTTCAGTTTCCTTGGAAGCTTTCTACAGTTTTCAGCATACAGATCTTTTACATCTTTTGTTAGGTTTATTCCTAGGTATTTAATGCTTCTTGGTGCAATTGTGAATTGGATCAGTTTCTTTATTTGTCTTTCAGTTGCTTCATTATTAGTGTACAAGAATGCAACTGATTTTTGTACATTGATTTTGTATCCTGCGACTTTGCTAACTTCATATATCAGTTCTAGCAGACTTTTGGTGGAGTCTATCAGGTTTTCCATGTATAATATCATGTCATCTGCAAAAAGTGAAAGCTTGACTTCATCTTGTCAATTTTGATGCCTTTGATTTCCTTTTGTTGTCTGATTGCTGATGCTAGCACTTCCAACACTATGTTAAACAACAGCGGTGAGCGTGGACATCCCTGTCGTGTTCCTGATCTCAGGGGGAAAGCTCTCAGTTTTTCTCCATTGAGGATGATATTACCTGTGGGCTTTTCATAAATGGCTTTTATGATGTTTAAGTATGTTCCGTCTATCCCAACTTTCTCAAGGGTTTTTATTCAGAAAGGTGTTGAATTTTGTCAAATGCTTTTTCTGCATCGAAAGACAGGATCATATGGTTCTTATCTTTTCTTTTACTAATGTGATGTATCACATTGATTGATTTGCTAATGTTGAACCAGCCCTGCAGCCCAGGAATGAATCCCACTTGATCATGGTGAATCATTCTTTTTATATGCTGTTGAAGTCAATTTGTTCATATCTTGTTGAAAATTTTTGCACCCATATTCATCAGGGATATTGGCCTATAGTTCTCTTTTTTTGCTGGGTCTCTTGCTGGTTTGGGAATCAAAGTAATGCTGGCTTCCCTTTCTATTTTTTTGGAACAGCTTGAGAAGGATAGGTATTATCTCTGCTTTCAATGTCTGGTAGAATTCCCCTGAGAAGCCATCTGGTCCTGGACTCTTATTTGTTGGGAGATTTTTGATAACTGATTCAATTTCTTTGCTGGTTATGGGTCTGTTCAAGTTTTCTATTTCTTCCTGTTTGAGTTTTGGAAGTGTGTGGGTGCTAAGGAATTTGTCCATTTCTTCCAGGTTGTCCAGTTTTTTAGCATATAATTTTTCATAGTATTCCCTGATAATTGCTTGTATTTCTGAGGGATTGGTTGTAATAATTCCATTTTCATTCATGATTTTATCTGTTTGGGTCCTCTCCCTTTTCTTTTTGAGAATCCTGGCTAGAGGTTTGTCAATTTTGTTTCTTTTTTCAACAAACCAACTCTTGGTTTCACTGAGCTGCTCTCCAGTTTTTTTTAGATTCTATATTGTTTATTTCTGCTCCGATCTTTATTATTTCTTTTCTTCTGCTGGGTTTGGAGTGTCTTTGCTGTTCTGCTTCTATTTCCTTTAGGTGTGCTGTTAGATTTTGTATTTGGGATTTTTCTTGTTTCTTGAGATAGGCCTGGATTGCGATGTATTTTCCTCTCAGGACTGCCTTCGCTGCATCCCAAAGCATTTGGATTGTTGTATTTTCATCTTCATTTGTTTCCATATATTTTTTAATTTCTTCTCTAATTTTCTGTTTGACCCATTCATTGTTTAGTACGGTGTTCTTTAACCTTCATGCTTTCGGAGGCTTTCCAGACTTTTTCCTGTGGCTGATTTCAAGCTTCATAGCATTGTGGCCTGAAAGTGTGCATGGTATGATCTCAATTCTTGTATACTTATGAAGGGCTGTTTTGTGACCCAGTATGTGATCTATCTTGGAGAATGTTCTGTGTGCCCTTGAGAAGAAAGTATATTGTGTTGCTTTGGGATGCAGAGTTCTAAATATATCTGTCAAGTCCATCTGAGCCAATGTATCATTCAGGGCCCTTGTTTCTTTTTTGATCCTGTGTCTAGATATTCTATCCATTGCTATAAGTGGGGTATTAAAGTCCCCTGGAATTACACATTCTTATCAATAAGGTTGCTTATGTTCATGATTAAATTGTTTTATATATTTGGGGGCTCTCGTATTCAGCGCATAGACATTTATAATTATTAGTTCTTCCTGATGGATAGACCCTGTAATTATTATATAA
The DNA here is from genome assembly GCF_007474595.2 of Lynx canadensis. Classification (NCBI taxonomy): domain Eukaryota; kingdom Metazoa; phylum Chordata; class Mammalia; order Carnivora; family Felidae; genus Lynx; species Lynx canadensis. The sequence continues at coordinate 66,744,029 of NC_044313.2, forward strand.
TGCCCTTCTTCATCCCTTGTTACAGCCTTTAATTTAAAGTCTAGTTTGTCTGAGATAAGTATGGCTGCTCTAGCTCTTTTGATTTCCAATAGCATGATAGATAGTTCCCCATCCCCTCACTTTCAATCTGAAAGTGTCCTCAGGTCTAAGATGAGTCTCTTGTAGACAGCAAGTAGATGGGTCTTTTTTTTTTTTTTATCCATTCTGATACCCTTTGTCTTTTGGTTGGAGCATTTAGTCCATTTACATTCAGTGTTATTATTGAAAGATATGGGTTTAGAGTCATTGTGATGTCTGTAGGTTTCATGCTTGTAGTGATGTCTCTGGTACTTTGTGGGCCTTGCAAAATTTCACTCACAGAATCCCCCTTAGGATCTTTTGTAGGGCTGGTTTCGTGGCGATGAGTTCCTTCAGTTTTTGTTTGTTTGGGAAGACCTTTATCTCTCCTTCTATTCTGAATGACAGACTTGCTAGATAAAGGATTCTCGGCTGCATATTTTTTCTGTTCACCACATTGAAGATTTCCTGCCATTCCTTTCTGGCCTGCCAGGTTTCAGTAGATAGGTCTGCCACTAGTCTTATGGGTCTCCCTCTATATGTTAGAGCACGTTTATCCCTTGCTGCTTTCAGAATTTTCTCTTTATCCTTGTATTTTGCCAGTTTCACTATGATATGTCGTGCAGAAGATTGATTCAGGTTACGTCTGAAGGGAGTTCTCTGTGTCTCTTGGATTTCAATGCCTTTTTCCTTCCCCAGATCAGGGAAGTTCTCAGCTATGATTTTTCAAGTACACCTTCAGCCCCTTTCTCTCTCTCTTCCTCTTCTGGAATTCTTATTATACCGTTTGATTGCATCACTTAGTTCTCTAATTCTCCCCTCATACTCCTGGATATTTTTATCTATCTTTTTCTCAGCTTCTTCTTTTTCCTAATTTTATCTTCTAATTCACCTATTCTCTCCTCTGCCTCTTCAATCTGAGCTGTGGTCACCTCCATTTTATTTTGCACCTCATTTATAGCATTTCTTAGCTCCTCATGACTATTTCTTAGTCCCTTGATCTCTGTAGCAATAGATTCTCTGCTGTCCTCTATGCTTTATTCAAGCCCACTGATTAATTTTACGACTATTATTCTACATTCTTGTTCTGTTATATTGCTTAAATCGGTTTTGATCAATTTGTTAGCTGTCACTACTTCCTGAAGTTTCTTTTGAGGAGAATTCTTCCATTTCATCATTTTGGGTAGTCCCTGTGGTAGCTCCAAACTGCACAGCACTTCCCCTGTGCTGTCCAGAGTAACTTCTGTTGGTGGGCGGGGCCACAGTCAGACCTGATATCTGGCCCCAGCCCACCACTGGGGCTACAGTCAGACTGGTGTGTACCTTATCTTCCCCTCTCACAGGGGCAGGACTCACTGTGAAGTGGTGTGGCCCCTGTCTGGGCTGCTTGCACACTGCCAGGCTTGTGGTGCTGCTTTGATGGAATCTGGCCAAGTGTGTATTAGCCGGGGTGGACCTGCAAGATGCACAGGGGCAGGAGGGGTAGGCTTAGCTCTCTTTGCTATCAGTGGTCCCCTGTGGGAGGGGCCCTGCAGCACCAAGAGGGAGGCAGGCCCGTCAGAGGGATGGATACGCAGAAGCACGGCATTGGGCGTTTGTGCAGTGCAAGCAAGTTCAGTGAGGGGAACTAGTTCCCTTTGGAATTTTGCCTGGGGGATGTGAGAGGGAAATGGCACTTACCAGCACCTTTGTTCCCCCTCTGAGCTGAGCTCTGTCCTTCCAGGGCTCAACAACTCTCCCTCCTGGCATCTTCTTACCCTCTCTGCTCTCCAAGAGCAGAGCTGTTGACTTTTAACATTCCAGATGTTAACTCCCGCTGGCTGTCAGAACTCATGGAGTCCGGCCCCTCTGCTTTTGCAAGCCACACTTCGGGGGCTCTGCCTTGCCGGCCAGGCTACCCCTCCACTGCTCTGGCTCCCTCTCACCAGTCCGTGTAGCATGCACTGCCTTTCTGTCCTTCCTACCCTCTTCTGTGGGCCTCTCATCTATGCTTGGCTCCAGAGAGTCCATTCTGCTACTCTTCTGGTGGTTTTCTGGGTTATGTAGGCAGTTGTGGGTGGAATCTAAGCAATCAGCAGGAAAGCAGGATGAGGTGAGCCCATCATCCTTCTATGTCACCATTTTCCCCACTAAATCTGGCATTGAAGGATATTAAGTAACAGAGTAACATGATTATACACTAACATAACTCAGCCACACCTTACACACAGCACATTCATATCCATAATTTATAAATAATCATGTCGTAGTACAGCTAGGGCCTTCAAATGACATAATTCAAGTCTTTTATATTAATGTCAAAGAAATTGAGTCCAAAAGGGTAACATGACTTAGCTAGGATAATGGAAGTAGTTGCTACATGTCTTTGACTTCAAAAACTCCTCCCTCCCCACCCCATAATACAACACTGCTTTCCTTAATGCTCTATTATTAGTACTCTGCTGTTAACTGAGCTGGAAAACTCTCAGGGTAAGAGTATCCCATTTAAACTGTTTACCCTCTAAAAGTTGGTAGGAACCTGCAAAAAAGTTCTGGCACTGGTGAATTACCTTTAAAACCCAAACTCTAAGTTCACAAATGTGTTACAATGGGTCCTTGGGAATCCAATGGGTTAAACTTTTAAAAGCTCAGAATCATCTCCAGAAGGGTGTGGATCTGGAGAAAATTTCACTATATGATACCCTTCAACCCCCATCTCCATTCTTATATAGATAAAATTAAGTACCAAGTGAACATAAAGACCAGAGGGAAAATTGGCCCAAACAAGCACCCTGAATATTTCAGGAGGAAATTCTATTGGGAAAAAGATTTGTCTTAGTGTCGACCCTGGATAATTTCAGAGTTTGGTTGTGTGTAATTGCTTTTTGCTAGCCCATGAAGACAAATTTCTTGCCACCCTTACATGCTTTCCTCCATCACTGATCATCAGTATAAATGTCATGCATCCTGTTCCTGCTAACCTGTTCTTCCTTCACAAACTATTCAAGACCTATTGTCCTGATGTTCTATATGCTAAAAACAATTAGAATATACCACCAAAATGTACCTGTACTAGCCATCTCTTTATAGAAATGCCTTTACTTACCTATAATTTAATATCACATTTTAGAAAATTGTGCATTCATATAAAAAATGGCCATCAAAATGCATCCTCTGTAGAACTGCTATTGAAGACATTTCCCATGATTTGGCTTCATGACATTTGTTCTTATAACTAATTTCTCTAAAACTTAACATCAGAAAAGAGTTAATCTCTTCTGAACATCAGGTAATTTTTTTTCTTTTTTTTTTTCTGAATAAGTTATATCTAACTTTATTCTTTCTTTTTTTTTCTTGGTTTAGCTATCAAAAGCTTGGAGTTAATAAGTTAATCACTATCAATAGCTCATTCTTGGTTTAATTCTCTACTTCTTTATCTTCTTTATCTACACTAGTTTCTCAGATGACCTGTGTGAAAAGGGGATTATCTATAGAGAGATCATCTGGTTGAGGCTAGAAGTTCACCAAGATCCCAAAAGTTACAATAAGTTTTAGGATGATCACCCAGACTGCCAAAGGAGAGAATATTTTATTCTCTCACAAAAGTCCTTGGAGACTTGGGACCTTCTTCTATGTGATGTTTGTTATCCTTTTCTTATTTATTTTAAACTCCATGTGGAAGTATAGATTCATTTTTATTTCAAGATACTTGAAATTACTTTTAAAAGAAGGAAAGTTGTAAATTATAAATAAATGGTCATGAATTATAAATATATGGCATTAAGATTTTAGCAATCATAAGTTATTTCCCTGAAACATACACTCAACTCATCACCAAAACAAAGTGTCTGTGAAGGAGCTCCAAGAAACACTAAGCTTCTATAGCTTTTACCCTGTGAACAAATCATTTGTACTTTGGGTGGCACTCAGACCCAATGGCCTAGTGTGAGCATGGAGAGTAAGCTGTAAAACTGTGCAACTTAACTTTTGTCCCCCTGCAAAAGGAAGCAGGAGACCATGGCTTTAGTTTCTCCTCAAATTGCACAAATACAGACATTTGCAGTTTTTAGAACTGCTTCTGAGACAAGCAGGAATGAAATGAGAGAAATAGCTGGAGTGCTCTTCAGCCTGGGTAGCTTTCCTTAAGATGTTTTTGTTTGGTGACAAATCACTTCTTATTTTAAATCCTGCTGTTAGACTGAATGGGGGTTGCTGGAGGGGAGGTGGGCAGGGGGATGGGTGATGGGCATTTAAGGAGGCACTTGCTGGGATGAGCACTGAGTGTTATATCTAAGTGATGAATCACTGAGTTTTACTCCTGAAACCAATATCACTCTGTATGTTAACAAACTTGAAATTAAATAAATAAGTCTTAAAAAAAAGAAAAGAAATGACCGTGAAGATAAGTTACTCTAATTTCCCCACATTTAGGTGACCACTCATCATTGTTTCTTGGTGTTATACCAATGTACATTGAGCCCCGAAAAAAACAAGTGTGAAGTATAGACTTTAGGGACCCAATTATATGTCACTGAATACAAATGCAGAAGGAGCCAGAGGAAGAAGAGCCCAGAACAGTAGATGGAGATGGTGGCAACTGGGAAATGAAAACACTGTAATTTGAGAGAGAAATGAAAGAACATTCTAAATGAGGGAGGTTGAAAAAAGAATGGTCAGAAATGAAAGTGCCTGGCAGGGATATGAAGCTGGGTGGGGAGGAGGGGGCATACAAAATGTGAATATCTAGTGTGATAGAAAATGGAGACTGTATGATAAATAGAATTTGAAGTAGTAAAAATAAGATTGCATAGGTAGGTTGGGACTAGATTATCAAAGTCTGTAAAGTGCAATAATGTTTCTAGAAGTGTCTATAAAAGTATACAATATGTATTAAAGGCTGTAAAGATTACATAAGAAGACAAAAAGCTGTTGTGAAAGTCTAGAAAGAGATGAGGTGAGGAGGCGATTAGGTCTTAGAGAAGAGTGATGACAATAAAAATGGAAACAGGGGCGCCTAGGTGGCTCAGTGGGTTAAGTGTCAAACTTTGGCTTAGGTCATGATCTCACAGTTCGTGGGTTCTAGCCTCATGTCAGGCTCTGTGCAGACAGTTCAGAGCTTGGAGCCTGCATCAGATTCTGTGTCTCCCTCTCTCTCTGCCCTACCCCACTCAAGCTCTGTCTTTCTCTCTCTCTCAAAAATAAAAAAAACATTAGTTTTTTTTTTAATAAATAAAAATGGAAACAAAAAGAGGCTTATTTAATGGAAGAAGGAACTGGCATTTATTGAGCACCTATCATGTACCTAACCCTTTGCATACACTATCTAACTGACATATGTCTCATGAAAACCTTGAAAGGTAGGTAAGATTATCCCAAGTCTACAAATAGAAGCAGAAGGTAACACTTTCAGAAATTCATTCAGCTGATATGAACAGCCAAGAATTGAATTCAATGTTTTCCAATGCCAACAGCTACAATCTTCCCATTTCAACCTTAGCTATCTTGAAAGACAGGATAATGGAATTTGCTCTCAAAACTGATATTTGTCCCAAAATTTAAGAAAAAAAAAGGGTTTCTAGAGACGTTAGGCTTTCTATCTATAAGATATTAAAATGGTGTCACAGGGATGCCTGGGTGGCTCAATTAAGCCTCCGATGTTGGCTCAGATCATGATCTCACAGTTTGTGAGTTCAAGCCCTGCATCAGGCTCTCTGCTGTCAGCACACAGCCCACTCCATATCCTCCCCCCACTTCTTTGTCTCTCCCCAACTTGCTCTCTCTCTCTCTCAAAAATAAAAATAGTGTCATAGATGGAGACAAAATAGTTATGAAAAAACTGAAGGAAGAAGGGAATCATAGTAACCCTAACTTTTGATATTTACTTTGTTCCAGGTGCTGTTCTAAGCCCTTTACCTGTGTTATCACATTTCAAACTCTATAAAAGCTTATACGGTAAACACAATTATGCTCATTCTAGTTAGGAAGCTGAAGTTTGGAGAAGTGAAGAAACTTGCCTGATGTCATGGCTAGGGGTTCCCCAAGCATAGAGCCTAAAACAAGGGCTTGCCTGTCATGTAGTTTATTTTGGGAATTCCTGTCCAAGGGACAGGAATGGGCGACTGGGAAAAGTGGGCGAGGGAAGCAAGGAAAACCAGTCAAAGCTGTGTAACTGACATGGTCACTGAGTGGTCAACTGGGCCTCAATCAATCTGGAACTCTCTGAAGAGCTGAGGAAAAGAAGCCACAAAATTATCCTCAAGGGACAGAAGGAGAAACTAGTTAATAATAGCTCCCATCCTCCCGTTGGTCAAAGGTTGCCCCACAAGTGGTCAACTCCCTTGCACTTTCAAGTTTGCACATGCAATAGAATGCTGAGCAGGTCTCATATGGCAATGACAGAGCAGAAAGAGAGAGATGAGTGCAGCCTAGTGCAGCCTACGGAAAGTGTGATCAAGATAGTTATCACATCAATAGCAGGAGTTACAATGCAGGTGAAGAGGATGTGAGATGAGGCACAAGAGCTGTAAAGAAACACACAAATTCCAGAGGTAGAATAAGGATTTGAATCCAGGTAGTCTGATTTGAAAGCCCAAGCTCTTACAGCAGAGGTTTTCAAACACTGTTGTTCATCAGACTCACCTGGAGGCTTGTTTGAACATAGCTTACAGAGCCCCACTTCTAGTGTTTTTGATTCTGTAGGTCAAAGATGGGGCCACAGTATTTGCATTTATCTCAGTTTTGAAGTGATGTTGCCAATACTGTCCCAGGGACCACACTCTGAGAACCACTGGTCTTACACATGCAATATGCTATCATGATGAGGATCTCTGAGATAAGCAAAGGAGAAATGCATCACTATGCCCAATTCACTGACTTTCATGTTCTTGGGAAACAGCCTGGGTGCTTCTCAAAAGAAAAATATCCTCTACATGAAAAACAGGTTTAGATCAAAAACACTTATGTAAGAAATGATAAGCCCCAGGGGCGCCTGGGTGGCGCAGTCGGTTAAGCGTCCGACTTCAGCCAGGTCACGATCTCGCGGTCCGTGAGTTCGAGCCCCACGTCGGGCTCTGGGCTGATGGCTCAGAGGCTGGAGCCTGTTTCCGATTCTGTGTCTCCCTCTCTCTCTGCCCCTCCCCCGTTCATGCTCTGTCTCTCTCTGTCCCAAAAATAAATAAAAGTTAAAAAAAAAAAAAAAAAAAAAAGAAATGATAAGCCTGGTTCAAGAGGCTCTGGATGATCAAAGAAATGGTATGATGGACTCTCACACTGCAGGCAGGAGTCCTAAAGAAGTAATTGTGAAACTTGAAAAGAAAAGAAATACATAAACGTAAGAGATTTAGAGTATGATGAGAGTAACCTCAAACTGAGAGAACATGAGAGAGAAAACAGAGCAGCTGCTGTAGCTAAATCTTTAAACTTTTATATCTGCTCTGTAACAAGCTCTCAATTTTTGCTACATTTAATTAACATCTATTAAAAATAAGATTGAAAAAATACATAGAAGTTCTTACTTTCAAGAAGTTTACAGCCTAGTGAGGATGAGAAACAAAAAAGCAATTAAATTTAAAAGCTACCTGGTAAACTTATAGAGAAAGGAACAAAAAACCTGTAAAAGCATAAAAAAGAAAGTAGCAAACTTCGCCTCAGAATGCTGAAAAGGGTGTTAAAAATTCTGTGGTTATTAAACTGGGTGTGAAGGAGGAATGGGTTTTACCATACAAAGAAGGGAAAAAAGAACATTCTGGGTACAGGAATCATGAAGAACCTGGAACGTGTTAGGAACAGTGTTGAACTCACCTTGATTGGAGAGTATCAGGATATATACTGGAACCAGGGTGTAAAGTTCATGTGCCAATTAAAAGGTTTGAACTTTATCTAGCAAGCAGCAGAGAGATAATAGAGGTGTTAAAATGAAATGACACAATATTTGTTTTTTAAAATTAATTTTCTAGAAAGATTTCTAGATGACGTATGGAAAATGAAGTTGATTGGAAAAACGAAGTGTGGAAGATGAAATATGGAAACAAAGTTTCCGAAACAAAGCAATGACAACAGAGGTACTCTACCCTCATTGAAGAGGTTAGATTTGAGGGTCATGGAAAGATCTGAATACACAGTCCAAATGGAATCAGGAAGTGGGAAAAAAGAAGGAGTGTAGGAATTAGTTACTAGCTTGAATATACTTCACAAATATGAGTTCTTTATCTGGCTCTAAGAGTGATGCTCCATGGTTTTTCCACAATGCTTATGATTTTTTGTTTGTTTTATTTTGTTATTAAGCACCTAGACATAGATAACTCAAAGGAGTTAAGACAACACTTCTTATAGTATTCTTTACAATGTCACACATAGGTAGGACAGTGTTTCAAGATCAAATAGTTTACAAGGCCTTCTTAAATGTGCATTGAGATCCACTAAGTGTTCTGTGTTTCCTAACTCACCTGTCTGTAGAACCCTTTTTCACAGAGCATCTCAGTTCTGGTGTGCCATTGAGAACAGTCTGGAAAATGCTGGTTTAGGAAGTAGAGGAGCTCTTCCTCTTCACAATGGGATAATTTTCAGTAGATAGAAAAATGGAAGATGACCCTTCCTCAAAAGAGGTATCATGGTAGAGTGAACAGGTAATGGGTTTCAGAGACAGTAAAACCTGCAGCAGTAACCTGATTCTTTCCTTGATATATGCATAATTTGGGGAAAGTTAGGTAAACTTTGGGATTTAGTGTGCTCATCTTTGAAGAGCATCTTTGAAGAGCAAGTAGTGATGCTCACCTTGTAAGATACTAGGGAACCAGGGATATATAAAGTGTCTGGTCCTGAAGCAACAAATTATAGCCACAAATTTTGCATTGGAGAAGCTTAGAATTTTAGCCTATAATGAGAACCACTACTCCTATTCAATTTTTTTACTATGTTGGGAATTTCTTTACCAATTTTGTCTTCTGGTACTTTAAATCTTCACCTTTCATTTCTTATTCTTCATATTGCCCATAGGTCTTATTTCTGCCTACCATCTATTGATGTCTGCTGTTAGTTGATTTGGCTTTTGTGTGCTGAACCAACTGGCCAGTTCATGAAAGAAGGTCCAATGGTGTGGATCTAGACTTGGTAGTTTCTAAGTCAAAAAGCACAAAGTTAAGAGAGTTTTCTTTTCAAAAAAAAGTCAAAGCAGAATGAGATATGTGGGGAGCTGAACCATGAGCTATTTCTGTATAAGTCCATGGCTCCAGATCCAATTTCTGTTTTGCTAAGAAGAATGATCCACAAGACTAAATGACAAGCATGTCAGAAAAAACAACCATTATGACTTTTTCAGGTTGTGGTTGAAACTGATTAACATGCTATTGTGAGGATACTTCCTCAGGCAGGAGGGTTGATAACACCTTAAATGGAATGTATAACTTCACGTAGCTGTATTCTGTTCCCAGTTATAAGATTCTAAACCAGTTAATTTTTTAAGTGGTGCATGATATTTGCTATAATATATAGTTCTCATCTTCTACTCAAATTCTCATAAGCCAAAGTAATTAGAAACCTTAGTGTAATAAGACTACCATTAGTCACCAAGATGAACAAATTTCAAGGATGTGCTCTTTTACTCTGTTGTTAAAATTTTTTTTCCATGTCTCCTGTTGCTTACTGAATTAACCACAAACCCCTTAATGTACAATTGAAAGCTCCCCATGGACATAATGAAACAAAGAGGAGCTAAATTATGTATCTTAGACCAGTGCTTCTCAAACTTTAATACAAAGATGAATGACCTGCAGATCTTGATAATATGTGGTTATGATTCAGTAGATTTGCTTAGAGCAAGGCATGACAAGATTTTAGGTGATGAGAATTAAGGAAGAAAAATAAGGTCTTAGCATCAAATTCTGGGGTGGAGGAGGGGGAGAATAGAAAAAAAAAAGGCTGTGAAGGGCACCAATGGAAAATAAGAGTGATGGGGCGCCTGGGTGGCGCAGTCGGTTAAGCGTCCGACTTCAGCCAGGTCACGATCTCGCGGTCCGGGAGTTCGAGCCCCGCGTCAGGCTCTGGGCTGATGGCTCGGAGCCTGGAGCCTGTTTCCAATTCTGTGTCTCCCTCTCTCTGCCCCTCCCCCGTTCATGCTCTGTCTCTCTCTGTCCCAAAAATAAATAAACGTTGAAAAAAAAAAAAAAGAGTGAGAGAGGAGGACGCCTGGAGAGATTCCCAAGAGATTTTCCCTCCAAATGTGACATTCTTTCAGACAAATCCAGAGAAGTGTAGGTATTTGATTTGCTTTCCTTGATTTAAATTTCTCTCTGTCCAGGTACTGAATAACCAGTTTCCTAGGAGTTTGGAACTAACAGTCTGAAATGCCTTGAGGTTTTTCACCAACACTAGAGTTGTGTTCTAAGATTGGGAATTGGTACCTTGACTTTATCTTACTTTAGAAAAGATCACCGTATTTCTGAGATGGATATTAGGGTAGCCTTCATCTCTCTGGCTCCAGAGTTTTAATTGTGATATTTAGAAGCCTGTCCATCAGTCAGAAATTCTAGTCCCAAGTCACCTGGGAACTTTCACGCACATCAGACTTGCCACAAGAGTCCAGAATCCTTAGGTATTAAGATGATAACTTATTCAACACTTACTAGACAATCGATGTCATGATTAGGCTCTATATACATTATTTCATCTGAATCAAAGTAAAGAAGTACTGAATTAGCATCTCTTCAACTAAACTGAATGCCTTATAAAGTAATACTACAACCTTCTTCAGAGTTTTAGTTTTAGCTTAACCTTTGTATAAATATTTCATAGTGTTTGTGGGTTTTCTTTGCTATTGGATATTGACTGTTTAGCTTCTCTTCCTAATTTTGAGAGTATTAGATACCAAAGCAATTACTGAAGATTCTTTGTCTATAACTGGAGGTGATGTTGAGCATTAATGATACATTTGAATAGTTCTTATTTGGTGTTTGGAGAACATACTGTTTTTAAAATTTGAGTCCCTGGTACCATTATTCCTTCTGGGATTTCACTCAGGTCTATAATTGAGTCATTTTCATTTTAATCGAACTGTTTCTTGGAGCAGTGATAATACCACAGGAAGTCCTAGTACAGCTCTCACTTTGGCTTTTACATGGCTAATACTTCATTTTGAAATTCAATCCATGGTCTATGTTTCCCTTCACTGACCTCTGTGAAAGTAAAACATTAAAAAATGTTAAACTGTTACTTGGCTTACTTGCCTTTTTAAGAGGAGTCCAAAGGTTAATAAGATGGAAATGTTTTTTCAACAAACCTTGGTTGTAATATTTAACTTCCAGTTTGTTTCTGGGACTAGATCCACAAGGAAAGTTTTCCATACTGTGTGAAGTTATTTCAACATGGATGCTATTGGTCCTGGCCTCTACTGCGGTGGTTTGAATCATGACTATGTATAAAATAACCTTGGGAGATTTTTGAAAGGTCTTCAGCCTCCACCACAGCTCTAGTGAACAACAGTCTCTGGGGGTGTGGCCTGAACCACTACCATCAACACCACTAACCACAGGCTCAGAATGATTCTTGTACCCAACCAGGTTTGGAAACAACTATCCAGAGCAATGAAATGCTCCCTGCTGATCAAAGAAAGGAGGAGAGCCATGTTTTTACTTGGCCAAATATATTAGAAACTCAAAAGTGTGCTTTGGGGAACACCTACATCAGAATCTCCTGTTAAACTTATTTGAAAAGCCAATTCCAGAACCCTAATCTGAATTTACTAAATCTGAATTTCAGTGACTTGGCAATCTATTTTATATCAGGTGCCCAAGAGATTTCCATGCATGTTTAAATTTTAGAAACCTATATGAATGAGCAATAAACTGCCTAGATGGCTACTCTTTTTGGTTATTTTCTGATCATATTTAATTCTATCATTGATCTGCAGGAACCATCAGAATCATTCTGAAAGATTGTTCTCAATTTTTTCTGTATACTGAATTCTCCTTGGTGAAATCTGTGAATCCTTTCCCTAGAAAATTTCACACAGGCACATATATATATGTTTTTTATTTCAGGAAGTTCAGACTTGAGGCTAATTCATGTGTCACATTAAGAACTGCTACCCTGGAAGAGGTAACTAAGTCAATCAACTTCAGTAAACATTTTGTCTTTTAATTTATTTTTAATGTTTTCTTTATTTTTGAGAGAGAAAGAGAGACAGAGCATGAGTGAGGGAGGGGCAGAGAGAGAAGGAGACACAGAATCTGATGCAGGCTCTAGGCTCTGAGCTGTCAACACAGAGCCCCACGCGGGGCTTGAACTCGTTAACCGCGAGATCATGACCTGAGCCAAAGTCCGATGTTTAACCAACTGAGCTACCCAGGCACCTCAACATTTTGTCTTCATGGGTCTACTCCAGGACATGGCAGGGGTAAGGAAATCCAGAGAAATCTTGATCAGAAAGCTACAGTGGGACTGAGAAAAAGGAGGAGGAAACTTATGCCTTAGTTAGAACCCTGCTTAACATGGAGTGCAGTCTGAATGGAGGGCTTCTTTTTTTTTTTTTTTTTTTTTTTTTTTTTTTTAAGAATTTTTTTTTCAACGTTTATTTATTTTTGGGACAGAGAGAGACAGAGTATGAACGGGGGAGGGGCAGAGAGAGAGGGAGACACAGAATCGGAAACAGGCTCCAGGCTCTGAGCCATCAGCCCAGAGCCTGACGCGGGGCTCGAACTCACGGACCGCGAGATCGTGACCTGGCTGAAGTCGGACGCTTAACCGACTGCGCCACCCAGGCGCCCCAAGGGCTTCTTTTTTAAGACCCATGGACCCAAGAGTTTACAGAAACATTTCCTTCTTCTCTCTGGCCCAAGAGGGGTATGATAGATAATAGAACTTTCTTCAATGCAATAAACATTTGTTTTAGTATCTACTATATGCCAAGTGCTGCCAGGAGCTGGAGGTACAAAGTTGAATCAGACACATGTGCTGATTTTAAGCAGCCCACAGCTAGTCATATATTCCATATTGCTGGATTTTTACACACAGCTGGCCTTCCCAAAAAGTTCACAATCATAGTTGTGAAATATACAGCCTAAGACATTCACTAAACTTTGAGAGATTTTCCAGATTGCTATCCTATTTTGTCTTAAACTCATTGCTCAGTACATTCTTCTACTGGCTCTCAGCTCCCCAGCTCCTTCCTTTAGTTCTCCATATCTGCTTCTTACCCTCTGGATTTGGTGACCCATTTGCATTTATTTCTCTGGCATACAAAATTCACATATGTCCCTGGACATTTAAATCTCAGTGTTGCCATGGTTTTGGTGCTTCTGAAGCTCTGGCCCCCAACATCAACAGTTCTGGCCTTCACAATCCTTAGTAGCACAGAAGTTCCCAACCTAGGAAGCACCTTAATTTATTCATTCAACATTATCAAGTGTACCAGGCACTCTTCTAGGCACTGGGAATACATCAGTGAGATAAATTGACAAATATCCCCAGGCTCTTGGAATTTACATTTTAGTAAGAGGAGATTCGCAATAAATACATAATAGTTACATCACAAACACATAAGTAATATATGCAATAAATACAGTCCATTCTCATTATTCATAGATTTCATATTTGCAAATTTTCCTACTTGCTAAAAGTTATTTGTAACTCAGAAATCAATGCTCACAGTGTTTTCATGATCATTTGTAAACATGCCAGAGCAGTGAAAAACTTGTTACCTAACAGGCACATTCCTAAGTGAGGTCAAACAAGGCAATGCTTTCCCTACGAATGCTTTGCTCTCCTATTAATAAGTATCTTTTCTTGGTCTATTTAGTGCCATGTTTTTCTCATTTTTGTGTCGTTAATGATGTTGTTGTTTAAAATTCACACCACATCCCTCCCCCAGCAAGCATAGTTCTTAGTCTGTCTAGTGTTTCTTAGTGCAACAAGGCTGTGATGTCTCTTACACAGAAAATGTGTGTTAGATAAGCTTTTTTAAGGTATAAATTATAAGTTCAATGTTAATGAATCATCGATATATGATAAGTGTGTCTTTAAACACAATACACATAAAGTAGGGTTATATATTGATGGTTGAAGAAAGCATGGAGATCAAGAGCTATGGTTCAGTGTTTGGTAATTCAGTGTTCACAGAGAAATAACTACCATGAATGATGAGAATCAGCTGTACATATTAGATCAGATTTTGGCTAATGTTATGGATAAAAAAATAAAGTTACAAGGTGTATTAGAAGTATTCAGTGTGGGGGTGTGCTTTTAAATAACAATTATAAATTTAGGTGATATTTGAGTGATGATGTGAAAGAGATTAGGAAAGAAATCATGAAAATATCTGGGGGTGGGGAGGAAAGCATAGAAGGTAGAGAGAAGAGTAATCATGAAGGATGTAAGCTGGGAGAAGAATGGAAGGAGACCAGTGCAGCAAAAGAGAAAGTAGTAGAAGCTGAAGTCAAAGACTGAATGGGAAGCAGAAGATTCTGTAAAGACAATGGCCTTTTCTCTGAATGTAGTGGGAAGTCACCCAAGAGTCTTGAGTGGGAAAATGACATGATCTGACTTATGTTTTAAAAGGATTTTTTTTATGTTGAGCATAGACTGAAAGGAAACAAGAGTGGGAGAAGTTGGTCCATTAGGAAGCTTATATAATCCAGGGAAGAGATGACAGTGGCTTTGTCCAGAGTGTTAACAGTGGAAGTTGAAGAGTGATTGGATTCTGGGTATCTTAAAAGTAGAGCCAACAGAATTTGTTGCTGATGAAATGGGGTACATAATCGGTAGGGAAGAAGCAAGAATAATTCAAGTACTTTGACCTAAGGAACTGGTATAATAGAATTGTCATTTGATAAAATGAGCGAGCACTTATGGGAGGGGCAGATTTGAGAGTAGGATGATCAATAGTTCTATATTGTACCCATTAGGTTTGAGATGTCAAAGAGACATTTGAAAGGAGATGTGAAATAGGTTGTTAGAAATATTAGTCTAGATTTCAAAGGACAGGCCTGGACTGGAGAGTTGTCATCCCATTAAAGCTGTAATCCTGAATATCCAACAATTTTACATACCCAATCCTGATTGTATATCCTGGATATAGATATCCATATTTCTCCTGGTAGATAGAAAAAATAAGGTGCTCAAGTTCTGACTTGATGCACTAGAAGCACTCTAGCATGATGGAAGATGAGGAAAAACCAGCTAAGAAAACTAGAAGGAAGAGTAAGTGAGGTAGGAGGCAAAAACAGGAAAGTAATGTTGTCTAGGAATACCAGGGGAAAAAGTGTTTAAAGGAAGAGGAAGTGATCAACTGTGTCAAATTCTTCAGGTGGGACAAGAAATATGAAAAGAAAATTGAGCTTTGGATTTAGCACACAAAGATCATTAGTGGCCTCGACAAAGCATTGCAGGCATGAAAGCCTGATGGTACATATTCCAGAGAGAACAGGAGATAAATTTGAGTCAGCAATCATAGACAAGTCTTTCAAGGATTATAGCTATAAAGAGGAGGAGCAAAATGAGGTGGTAAATAGAGAGGATATAGGGTTAACAAAGTTTTTATTAATGGTGGGAGACATTAAAGCATGCTTTCTGTTAGAAGGCGATTTTTCATGTGTCTCTTGCATTTATGCATGTCTAGTGAGCAGAGACAATGGTTGCCTCTGTTCTTGGTTTTCTTTTCAAGGATATTTGTATAATGAACAGCTTTCGAAGACAAAGAAAGTATCTCCCTCCAGAACAAAGGGCAGACATATCTACTGTCCAGTATAATAAATAATTCAAGTTCCTTAAGCTCAGAATTCCTCTCCTATAATGCAATTTACTGTGTATGCAGGTGTCACCTGGCTCTTTTTGCATCACCACATGAGTATTAAGGCTCAGAGAACTAGCACAATAAAATGTTTATATCCTCTGACTACTGCTATTGCTATCAATAATAAAGCCCTTTGTTTCTGACCCAGGAGTCTCATAGCTTCTGTTTGCATCCATGAAATTGTGACAGGCTAACTTGTGGTTTGATGTAGGTTAAAATCTCAGACCCTTCAGTTCTTGACCCTTATATATTGATAACAACAATCAAGTAGAGAAGAAAAAACTACTCCTGGAGAAGAGAGAAGGGAGGATTTCTGTAGTAATGTCTTGAGTAGGTAAGAGGAGCTGGATCAAATGCATAAGCACAGGATCTTAGGCATTTCTTCCATAGTAATAGAACAATGTAGAATATGTGGGAACAGATGCAAGTAGGTGAATTAGTATGGTTATTGGGATGTGTGGACTTTCTTTTGCCATTGCTTTGGCTCCTTGGTGAAATAAGAAGCATTTTCATTAGCTGAGAATGAAGTTGGGGAAGAAATATTGGAGACCTAAGAGAGAGGGAAAAGGTATAGAATAGTCATCTGTGTGTAGGAGGGAGCATAGACATGGGAAAAACAGTTGGATTGATGGATGTCACTACAGCTGCAGCTCTAAGAGTGAGAATTCAGCAGGACACACTCATAAATGACCTTCATGAGTCAATCATAATAAATGAATGCTTATGGCTCTGGTCCTCTGGGCATTAAGGACCCAAGTGGCTAACAAGTTCCTTTTCTCATCCCAGGAACATTTGATGCATGGTCAAATATAGTGGATCCTATTCATCAATTAAGTACTAGCACTTGCCCAAATGTTCTGGGGTTTATGTCTCTGTGCAAATAAATCTTTAGATTCACATTTTAGTAACAGTAACAAGTGGCTATCTGGTTTACATTGTTAAATTTTAATTGTATTACTAGAGAATGGCTGCTCTGATCAATTTGTGTCTTTTATTGGTGGTGCTGTTTTCTAGCTTACTAGACATTTACTTTACTCCCAGATAATTACTGTGGCTTAGATTTTAATGTCTTAATTAACTATCCTTATTAACTTTATGGCAAGAGCTTCAGCACAAAAATAACTTCTTACAAAAACATGCTTGATAATAAAATATTATAACCCTTTCACCTGCAGAAAGAAGAAGATTGTGAAGCAGGCAGCATTCAATTAAGTTGGTCCTGCTAAATAAATTTCTTTTAAAGCTCAGGCACATGGAGCAGTCCTGTGTCATGGCGAGACAGACTCACTACAGCAGCTGTCTTGGCTGGATAGCTTCTTCTCAGTCAAAACATTCAAGTCCCAGACACTTTTTTAAATTAGCAAAGCATGCCAAAAGGAAACATAGAGATGCCTGTATTTCTCGGTCTTTATTTAGTCAGGACTCTGTTATCTTTATTTGTTGTGATTGTTTAAGTAGCCAAAAAACAGGCACTTCTCAGCACCTCCCATGTGTCCACACTGCTTTGTATATTAGTCAAAATAGACTAGGCTCTGCTATGATCATCAATAGCCCCTCAAATTTCAGTGGCTAGCACAGTAAAGTTTTATTTCTCATGAATGCAAAACTCTAACCCTCTGCATATTGGATCACCCTCCTTCATCTTGTAGCTACGCAATTGTGGGCCCTTAAAGCTGCCACAGAGCCCCCAAGGTTGCCATTGTATGGGTAAAAGCCCCTGGGGGATTAAGCGGGATGGATTTGGCTAATATCACTTCTATTCATAGCACATTGACCAGAATCCAGTATATGGCCCTAACCGTAAAAGACAGGGAAGCTGGAGAATGTTTCCTGCATGCTCCAAATGGTTGGAAAGCCCCAGGGGAGTATATCAGTTTCCTAGGGCTGTTGTAACAAACTGGGAAACTTGAGAAAACAGAAATTTATTCTCACACAGTTCTAGAGGCTAGAAGTCTAAAATCAAGGTGTCGTTAGGGCCATGCCCCCTCTGAGACTCTGAGTGCAACTCCTCCTTGCCACCTCCTAACATCCAGGCATGACTATCAATCCTTGGCATTCCTTGGCTTGCAGCTGCATGACTATAGTCTCTGCTTCTGTTATCACATAATGCTCACCCTGTATGGGCTCCGTTTTCACATAGCATCTTTCTCTTCCAGTAATATTTGATTAGGGCCCACCCTATTGATGTCACCTTAACTTGATTATATCTGCAAAGACCCTATTTCCAAATAAGTTCACATTTACAATACATGGATTAGAGTTTCAACATCATTTGGAGGGACAGAATTCAACCCATAGCAAGGAATAAGCTCAGAGTGTTAGGAAAATACACAGGAGTGACACTTGGGCCAGAAGAACTTCCTAGCTTAGAAAGAGACATTTCTAACTCCCTAAAATCATCAGTGGACTGTCAAGCGAAAACATGAAAGAAGGGCATTCCAGGCATAGGAAGCAGTATGTTCAAAGGTCCAACACAACAGAGAACCTGATGCACTATGCAAACAGTTTTGTCTTGCTGGAGATGAAGTTCAAGGTAGGAAAGTAAAAAGAGATGGGGCTTAAAGGTTTTGAATGGTTGAGACTTTATCCTTAGAGCCAAAAGTTT
Organism: Lynx canadensis; assembly: GCF_007474595.2. Lineage (NCBI taxonomy): Eukaryota > Metazoa > Chordata > Mammalia > Carnivora > Felidae > Lynx > Lynx canadensis. The sequence goes on from NC_044313.2 coordinate 66,762,451, forward strand.
TAAGCAGGGAAGTGACAGTATGAGAATTTAAGAAGAATCATCATGACTACAGAATGAAACAAACATTGAAGGAGACAAGATTGGAATTAGGAATGATTATAATGACCTAGGTAAGAAGAGGCAGCAGCACTAGGAATGGTAGTGATGGTGAAGGGAAGAGGGTGGATTTTGGTGATGTTAGGAGGGAAAATTATGCTTTATGATTGTTACTCTGAAAGAGAATGGTAAAAGACCCCCTGTTTCTGGCTAGATGTGGCATATAATTTAATGAGACAAGGAACAAAGGGAGAGGAGCAGGTTTGTCAGGGGATAGACTAAGGGTGGGAAAGTTGCTGAGATACCTTACATGTTACAAGGAACCCAGGCAGTTAGGTAACCATGTCAGCTACAATCCACGTGCTCTTTCAACCACATCCTGTTGCCTACGAAAGCCACACTAGCAAAATTCTAACTAGCGGAAAACAAAAATAGCAGTATATTATTTAGAATGGTATAACAGGAGTGTAAGACTTATAACAGGAGTTCATTGAATGGAAGGTCCTTGAGATCCAAGAAAGAACAGTCTTGAAGGAGGAAAAGATTCTCAAGCTTGATCTTTGAACTAGAGAATTCAGAGAACCAAAAAGAGGTCGGGAAAGCATACCATAAGTGGGTGAAAACGTGTAGAGAATGTGCTTGGCCTCCTGGAGTGGGCAGTCCAATCTGAGTGATGGTGTGAGAGAGAAAATTAGATGTGGCAGGTGAAGACAGATGAGGCAGGGTTGACACTCAAACAGCAAGCTTTCCACAGTGTCATCTTACCAAAATAGCACTACCTTTCTCACTCTGGAGAGCATTTCCTGCTTTCTTTCAGTAGGGATGATTAAATGATTGAATGAATGACTAAATGATTGAATGACTATTTCAACTCAGGATCATCAAATCACTTAAGTTTCCTTTTGGTCCATGAGTTAGCATCCTTGCCTATGCTTATTATTTTAGTGACTTTTTTTCTTTCAATGAGAAGACAAGGCTACTTTTTAAGGGTAAGAAATATTATTTTACCTGTCCAACAGTGGGAATTTATTCTAGTCTCAGGGGAGCTACCATAGGCCAGAAGTCAGGATGTTTTTGTTCTCAACCACTAATGAGCTGTAGAACCTTGGTCACTGGGTCTCTCCTGGCTCTGGTTTCTTCATTTGTAAAATAAAACACCAGACCACACCATCTTTAAGGCTTCTCCCAGATCTAGTATTTTATGATTCCTTTTTAATCTTTATAAGCCATGTTTGATTTATTAGTCTCCTGAATACATTCAGCTCCAATGATGCAAGAGCATTATAAAGAGCTGAATTTTTACTGTTTTCACAATATCAAAATGACTTTATTATTTTAATTCAATTAACTAAATATTCAGATATTTTCACAGCTGGCCAGTTCCATTCATTTATTGAATGAAACTGCACATGGTTGGAGCCAATTCCTTTCAACTTCCCCACCAGCTCTTCATCATTAGACTGGTCCTAGTGAGGGCTGCCAGTTCAGTTACCTTACTTCAACAGTATCTGAAAAGGGTGATTTAATCAGGGACTTTAGAGTAGAAGTTCTGCAACTTTCATGTGCTTAAGAGTCACCTGTGTGAGGATTTGTAAATGCAGATTCCTGGCCCCTAGCCTTAGAGAGTATGGTTCTGAAGGCAAGGGGGAGAACCCAAGCCTGCATTCTCACAAGCTCAGCTAAGAGTCTGATGGAGGAGTCTGTTGATCATGATAAGAGAAATACTATTTAGAGAGAGAGAAAGGGTTTTGTTGCGAAACATCAAGTTGAAACTGACTGAATTATGTATCAATTTTAAGCCAGTAATTTAACAGCTGGTATTTATATGTGCTGTTTTTTGCAATGTAAGTATCTAAGACTACTATTTGGCTCTGAAATCAGCAGCAGATCACTCTGAGGATAGTTGGAAAAGTGCATAGCTATGAGTGACTACCAACATTTTTGCCTCTTTCTGGCTTTATTATGCTGCTCTGCCAGATTTATGTTGTCTGCTTCTTATCTGGGATCATCAATTTGCACTGATGCTGATTGAGAAGAAGTCCATCACTCTCTGAAGCATCCAGTCTTTCTGGTCCAGGATCCATGTCTCAGACCAGGACTCTGTTGTCTTCCCAGCTTTCTCTCTGCCCTGTCCTCCTCACAGTGACTCTACTATCACCCAAATCTGTACAACTGAACTTAAGAATGGAGGGACTGCTGTGACAAACTCTGTGATGACTCTCTTTTGAGAATCCTTGAGAGAGTTTTGTACTTCTGATCAGGGAGAGATTTTAATGAAGGTCCCCAGTGTCACGTGAGAAGAAGATTCTTTTTGGAGCTGATAACACGCTGGAAAACATTTTTGCATTTTTAAGAGGGTCGGTTAGATCTTTGCCTTTTGACTCTTTCATTTTACAAGTTGGCTTCTGTTTACAGAAATTTTACAATTTACAATAATATATCTACAAACAGTGAATTCTGTTTATTTTGCTGATCACATTTGGAACTGAACTGACCAGTGTGTCTGATAGTATATAGGCACAGAATGACTTGGAGTCATAAGTTAATTCCCCACTGTACCTAGAATAACCAAAGCCACATGGTCCTCAGCCTTTATTCACCACATGCACTTCTAAAATTCAGAATCCTAGTCCCCACTTTCAATATTCTGATTCAATGGGCTTAGGCTGGGGCTCAGGAAACTGAAGAATTAAACACCCCAATGATGACCACACTTAGTGTGCTGATGACCACACTTGGTGAAATATTACCTACCATTTCAACCTTTCAGGTTTACATGTTCCTTAGACATGCCATGTCTCAAGGTCATTATTCAGTTTCCCTCTGCTGAAATGCCTTTCCTTTTTATCCAACCAGGAAGATTTCAACTCTTCCTCTGAAGCCCAGCATAAAGACCCTTTCTCCTGTAGCTGTTCTCAAACCCTCTCTTCACCACAATTCTTTGCTACCTTGTCTGTACTCCTATTACATTTTTAAATAACTTAGCAGAATATTCTACAAATAGCTATTCATATGCCTACCTTTCTAAGATGTGAGCTCCTGGAAGGCAGGAGCCCTGTCATCTTTGTTTCCTTAGAGCCCAGAATTGTATCTGACATGTGTCAGTTACTTTAAAGTGTCTTGATTCTAATAAGCTGATAGGGTGATAGGGTGATAGGGACACAGGTACAAGCATATGACACACCTGTAAAAGCTGATACACAGGTAATGGTTGTCTTATTCCAATTTTTCTAAAATATATATTTGATCTTTAGAGTTCTTCCAACAATAAAAAGGCACAATAGGAGATGAGACCTTAGTCTTAAAGTAACAGGAGGCTCTATCTTGTGTAACTATTGTGTAAACTATTCTTTCCACTTTGGTAGCATTCACCAAAATCAGGTTATAGAATAAATATTTTCTCTATTGTGTGTATTGGCTTGTGATGGAATAAGTGCTTCTGGGGGGTGCACAGTAAAGAAAAATAGAGGCAGAAAAGGGGAATTTCAGTGACAGGAGTTGGAAATATATTTCCTCATTAAGAAAGCTTCTTTTTTATCTCCAGAGAGGAGGCCATTTTCCACATTGTCTTTGTCTGTTGTGAACCTTCTCAGAAGCAGCAACTCCATGGAAACAGTCATTGCTGTTGTATGTCAGGTATTTAGGCATCTACTAAGTGGAGATGAAAAGAATATAGATGTGGCAGGAGAGAGGAGAGGCAACAGAGAAGAGTTCAGGGGACAGCATTTTGATTGGGGTTGGATATCTTGCTAGTGGGAATAATGTGTGGCTGGTGGGGGATGTAGTGGCATCTATTGCCAGTCTTCTTATTTCAGTTGTCAAAGGATCTTCCATCTGTCCTCCTTTATTCCAATTAGCTGTAAAGAACCTGGCATGAGGAGCACCAAACAGAATCTGAAAGTGATGCAGCACTTGAAAAAATTTCGGGTTAGGGATGCCTGTGTGGCTCAGTCAGTTGAGTGTCTGACTTCAGCCCAGGTCATGATCTCACAGTTTGTGGGTTTGAGCCCCACATCAAGGCTTTGTGTTGACAGTGTGGTGCCTGCTTCAGATTCTCTGTCACTCTGCCCCTCTCCTGTTCTCTCTCTCTCTCTCTCTCAGAAATGAATAATCATTTAAAAATATTTCAGGTTAATTCTATAATCTGTTTTCCTCCTATATACCCACAAAATTCTGAAATTCAGCTTGAATTCAGCCCAGAATCAAAAATTTCTGAATCTGTCTTCCAGTAAATATTTTAAAAATGTTTACATCTATTATATTTCTCTCCACAACGATGCTATGAAGGAGACAGGCACTGTAAGAAGTGTTTTGTAAATGAAGAATTTAAGGTCCAGTAATTTTCCTGAGGTCCCTCAATTGATGATGGCAGAGCTACAGCTGAATGAAATCCCCCTCTTCTAGCTATGCTGAGGTACAGGTTTGGGTGTGAAGAGATGAAGGCCTATTATTTTCCCTCCCAGAGAGAAAGCATGAAAGAATAATAAAACTAGGAAACTAAATATCCAGCTCAGCCATTTCAGATTGTGGTGTGATACTCACTGAGCTGGTGATGGCAGATCTGTGAACAATAGAGTCAGAAGTAGGGGCTTTAACCTGAAGGTAATGACAAACTCTGTGGGAAGAATCAATAGATTACTATGTGACTCATTGAGCTTTGTTATGAACAGCAGCCTTCACAACGAGCACCTTATTGCCACAACACAGCAAGATAAAAAAAAAGGCTTCTTATTCTTCAGATCATAGGAATTAAAGCTACTACCATGTTGAAAAGAAATCATTTTTTTATTAATTTTTTAAAGGTTTATTCATTTCTCAGAGACAGAGAGACAGAACGTGAGCAGGGGAGGGGCAGAGAGAGAGAGGGAGACACAGAATCCGAAACAGGCTCCAGGCAGTGAGCTGTCAGCACAGAAGCTGACATAGGGCTCGAACTCATGGACCTCGAAATCATGACCTGAGCCAAAGTCGGATGCTTAACCGACTGAGCCACCTAGGTGCCCAGAGCAGAAATCATTTTTTTTTTAATTTTTTTTAAATTTTTTTTTTCAACGTTTATTTATTTTTGGGACAGAGAGAGACAGAGCATGAACGGGAGAGGGGCAGAGAGAGAGGGAGACACAGAATCGGAAACAGGCTCCAGGCTCTGAGCCATCAGCCCAGAGCCCGACGCGGGGCTCGAACTCCCGGACCGCGAGATCGTGACCTGGTTGAAGTCGGACGCTTAACCGACTGCGCCACCCAGGCGCCCCCAGAAATCATTTTTAAAAGCATTTATCACCTATCTCCCAGCTATTGGGTGCAGAGAACAAAGGCAACATTCTCTTCCAAACCCCTGAGTACTATGTGGCACCAGTTATCATTTCCCCAAACATCTGATAAGAATTGGTATTAGACTAGCAGATTCTGGATCATTTGGGGGTGAGATGATGGTGGGGGTTTAGAGTCCTGAACCTCCAAGAAAATGATCCCCCTTTTTAATCAGTATACATCTATAAGAGCCTGAACCCATCTGACCATAATTGTCTCTTTGGATGGAAGTGAATGGATGCATAGGAGCACCAGACTAATGGTAAGCTATTTAGGCTTCAATAAAGCTCTCAACAGTGTTTGGAGATGAAAGTCCATGAAAATGACATAGATATGTGGACAACATAGTGGAAACTAACATAGTAACTAATTAATTGGTTTCTAAAAAGGCCTAGATCAATAACAGTGCTGCTGCCTATTATCTTTCTCCTTTTTAAAATGACTTTTTAAGGCATACTTTACATATCTTATAAATCACTCACATCAAGTGTACAAATTTAGTGCATTTTCTAAGTTAGGCAACCACCACTGTAAATCAATTTTTGGAACATTTCCATCGCCCCAAGATTTTTCATGCCATGTTTTAGGTCAATCCCCACCCCCACCCCACCCCAGGTAACCACTGATATACTTTCTATTTCTATACATATTTGCCTTTTGTGGATATTTCATGTAAAGAGGAGCATATAATATGTGATCTCTTGTGTCTTATGTCTTTTACCTCACATAATGTTTTTGAAGTTTATCAACATTGTGGGATATCTCCCACTCTTCCTTATTGCTCAATGGTATTCCACTGTATGAATATACACATTTTGTTCATTCAGTCATCAGATGATGGACCTGTAGATTGTTTCAAGTTTGAAACTATTATGAATAATGCTGCTGAGAACACTAGTGTGCAAGTCTTTGTGTGGTTGTAGGTTTTCATTTTTCTTGGGTAGATTCCTAGGAGTGAAATTGGTTTTTTCTTATCTTTGCCTCCATTAGTGTGGAATTCCATTAACATGGTGACTCAGGTGACTATGTGTCACCCAAATCCTCCTTTTGAAAATCAAAGTGAAAAGGAAGTGTGGATCAGGTAGCCAAGAGATATTTGAGGGCAGAATTCCCCCAAGGTGCTAGAAAAAAATTTCCCTGAGAAATGGTTCAAACATTTTGTGATAAAGTTGAATAGTGAAAACAGTTGTTTGTATTATGGTAACATCTGTTGTCCCCTGGGTTGTCTCATTGGTTTTTCTAGTCCAACTGGGACCACTAACTTTCCTTTAACACAAAGTTCCCAACATTAGGGCATATAATGCAAACTCCTTAGCATGCTTTTCAAGGTCTTCATGGTGTAATCTGAATATACTACTATCAGTTAGGATATCAAATCTTGTCAGATAAACAGTCTTTTCCAGGTGTTTCAAGAGAAGAAAATTAACACAGGAAATTTGTCTTACAGGTATTAGAAGAGCTAAAAGGCCAAAGGGGATGATGATGAGGACACATAGATATTAACAGACAATTATGGATAGAAGCTGCCTCCTCTGTCCCTAGGGCTGGTGGGACAGTGGGAGAGGGTGTTATTAGAGTCAAAGGGTACCTGAACACTTTGGCCCAGTAGTCTGGCTTTGGAAAGAGGGAGGAGAGCCTCTGTCTGCCAGAGACATCATCCAACGCAGAGAAAGGTTGAAACATTCTTGTTTACATTTTCTCCTGCCTCCAGTCTCCTGACTGTTCACCCTTTGGCCAACTTATCTGTCAGCCAGTTGGCAAATGCATCTGAAAATCAGGACAGGGCAGGTAAAATACAAGATAACAAACAGATTAAAGTGCAGCTCTGCCTAACCACTTACCTTAATTCACAGTTCTCAGAATATAAATATAATTAAACTTTAAGCTTCCCAAATAGAGTTAGTACAAATTTATGAAAATTTTCTGTGTTTTGAATAGACTTACAGTGCTAGACTATCCAGACCAATGGTTTCCGAAATCCTTGATGAGGAGCCACTAAGAAGAATCAGATTTGTTTTGTTTTATATGTTAAAACTTCCAAGTAAAATTCTCATTGAATAAAGGAGTCTGTGTCTTTAAAAAGGTAAATGTTCACTGTTTAGTCTAGCTTTGCACTTTATAAATGGGTAAACTGAAGCATGGAGAGTTTAGTGACCTTTTCAAGATCTGTCATTTCTACAGCACAGAAATGTTTGTGGGGACAGAGCCAGGACTCAAGTTGCCAGCACTCTGTCCACTCACCACCAACCTTTACACTAAAGCAGTGGCTCTCAGCTTCTGGTGTCCCTAAGATTGATTCACCCAAACAACTGTAAATATATATGTAGATGTCTTCCCTCCCCCACATCAGAATATCCAGGGTCAGGGCTAATGCATCTTTTATATTTTTTTAAAGTCCTAAAGGCATTTAGATACAACCTCTAGAACAACTTCTCTAGAGAACTGTTCACTAATCACCGAGGTTCTTCAATCAAGATTAAGTTCAATTATAATCAGTCCACCTTCTATTTGTATAGCACTTTCCCATTTATTATTTAGTTTAATCATAGCTGAACCCTGGGTGGTAGATCACAATGGAGACTACAACTTGCTCAAAGTCACACAGCAGGGAATGAGCCAAAGCATTGGAATGCTGTGTTTCTGACATCCAGTCTAGTGCTCTTGCTTATCACTGCAAGTTGGCCTTCTCTACTCCAATTACTATGGCAGGAACATAGCATTTTAGAATGATTTCCAACAATAAAACCATATAAAATTTCTGTTTTCTTAACCATTATGAATCTCATGAAAACAGTAGTAAAGGTGTGTTTCTCCACCATGCACATCTACTACCTATAAGAAAACCACCCCCTCAAAAATCTTCCCCAGTGATCAGAGAAATCCCTCAGCACTTGCATCTCATGTGCTTGGAAGAATGTTATCCTTTCAGCATCACACAGGGCTCACTATGCTCCTCCCCTCAAATTCTAGCCACAGTGGACTTTCTTTTTTCTCAGTGCTCTTGTGTGTGGGTCCCATCCCACTTCTCCATCTTAGTGAAGACTGGACAAGGAGCACAGGCATACCTCAGAGATATTGCCAATTTAATTCCAGACCACTGTAATAAAGCAAATATTGCAATAATGTAAAGCAAATTAATATTTTGGTTTCCCCATGCATAGAAGACTTATGTTTACTATAGTGTAATAAGCATGCAATAGCATTACATCTAAAAATGTGCATACCAAAATAATTTCAATAGTCGTATTGAAAATCTCTGATTATAGATAACCATAACAAATACAGTAATAATGAAAAAGTTTGAAATATTGTGAGAAACAAAGATGTAACACAGAGACACAGTGAGCAAATGTTAAAAAATTACACCAATAGACTTGCTCAAGACAAGGGAGACACAAATCTTCAATTTGTAAAACACACAGTATCTGTGGAATGCAATAAAGTGAAGCACAATAAAGCAAGGTATACCTGTAGATTTAAAGAATCATCTAGAATTAGGGGCCACTGTTATAAGTCGTATGTTTTCCTAAAATTAAAAATTATTATCAACATGTGGGAATTAACTCTTTGATTTTGGAGCCAGACTTCCCATAAGTCTGCAAAAAGAAAGGAAACAATAGGCTTTTCTTTGTGAAAATATATATTCATTTTTTATAACAAGTACCTCATTAAAATGTAATATCTTCATGCTTTATCCTTAGATGATAACGTTAGATGTGTAATTTAATACCTTCCATAGATTTGCTTTTCTCTGCCTAGTATCAACAAACCACAAGGCTGAAAGGCTCAAATTAGGAGAAATTTGAATCATTCCCTTCATCCTTTTGTGCTTTCACTTTCGTGCCTCTCTTTTCTATTAGCAACTAGAAGAGAGATTAATTTTACATACATACTTCCCTACCCAGATATCAGAACAACCATCCAACAGGAAGCAGTATGCTTAAGAAGATAACGGGACAGAATGTTTAAAATCAGAACTGCCTGAAAAATGCAAAACATATGCTTTCCTCTGTCTGAAATTCTTTCATTTTCTTATCCACAATTATATTTCTCAGCTGTTCCAAGCTCTCTACCCTCCCCACTCTCACCTCCCCCGCCCCCAGCATACCAGCTGCTAGGTATAGCCTAATTTAAATGCAGTGTTGGGGATTTCTCTGCAACTACTACCCTCCAATTTACAAACATAGTTCCAATACAAATTCTGTGATGATGCAGTCTTTGGAATTATAGAACCAACCTTCTGTAAATTCTTCTCTAAAGTACTTTAAACCTGGTCAGAATTAAAGGATCTTCAAAGATGAATAGAGCCCAATATGTCTTGAAGGAGAACAGACAGTAAAACATGTAAACAAATGATATGAGTGCTAAGAACTACAGTAATGTGAACAAGAAATTATGACAACCCATAGGAGGAAGAGATTGCCCTGGGGAAGTATATTGTAGGAATTCTTTCCCAGGAAGCAACAACAGAATGGAATCTTGGAAACTACATAGGAGTTTGCTAAGTAACTGAGACAGGGAAGTGCAGAGGGGAACCTAACAGCTTAACTGAGGAATTGAAATCTGTCCAGAACTGCAGAGCAAGGCATGAAACTACAAAAGGAGACCTGGAGGATGAGCAGGCTTGTGAGGAACATTCTGTAGGGTGAGGAGCCTCTGGTCTTCTGTGGGACAATTGGAGAGGACTTTTGGAGTCCACTCAGCGCCATCCTATTCCTGGGGAACTACTTTAACAAATCCTCTGAATGAGAGCAGCCATCTTCTCATGAGACCTCACAACTTCACCTCCCTGACCTCCATGATTGCTCTGGCAGTGGAGGACTGACCAGCAGTGGACCAGTCACAGGACCTCAGCTCCCCTGCATTGGTGATTGACCAGGGGCTTGGTAAGTAGTAACACACACAGGCTCAGAGGAAAGGCGGGCACGTGGTGTTCCTTACTTGCTGCGGAAGAAGCTGAATCAAAGGGTGTTGCAGCCCAAGGACATTCCTCTGCCTGGTAGAGAAAATCATTAACGTGTATCTAGAAGAGAATATACAGTTTGGGGCACACATACAGAAGAAGAAACATGAGCCACTGAGAGAGAATTGTTTAATGTGTATCTAGAAGAGAATTATACAGTTTCCGGCACACAGAGAAAAGCAGAAACATGAGCCATTGAGAGTGAATTGTGACAGCTTTTAATGCCTTCCTTCTAGACTAGGAAGTCACCAAAGCTTTCCCCTTCCTAAAACTTGATTCTCCAGGGATTTCTTATACTCTGTGTCACTGCCATCCCAGCCACTCACCCTACATCTCCTTAGCCTTCTGAACTACTTTGAATTGGGTTTTTGACAGGAGCACCCAGGTGGACTAATGATGAAGTCCTCATCCACCCCTCCTCTACCAGAAATGCCCACAGCTTCCCAGCATTTATGGAAAGAGGCAAAGCTCCCATGTCTTAATCTCAGTCCAAAGTTCCATGTCAAAAAAAATATTTTGACTAAAAAAGAAATATTGCCATTCTTAGAGACTCCTGACAACAACAAAAAAAAAATGACAGCTGCTGTTAAGTATAACCCTGACCGAGTTCTTAAGCTACTAAACCAGTTGCACAAGAAGCAAATATAAGTACGATTGTGACTTCAAAACACCGAGCAGGCAGGGACATGGAGTCACTGCTGTTGGTGAGCCTCTCCAACTTTAGTCTACCTATTTGAAGATTACACAGACGCAATTTAGAAGGTTATGTCTGTGGCCTTTATTTCCACCACCCTAATACAGTAGTAACATGATCAGATGTGCATTTTAGTAATATTTTCCTGGTTTACTTCTTGGAGAATTTCTGTGCTGTATGTAATTCTTCAAAGTGAGTATAAAGTGAGTTAATCCAGTGTATGGGTAGAAGAATTAGAAACCATGCTTGTCAAAGGGTACAAACTTCTAGTTATAAGATAAATAAGTTCTGGAGATGTATTATATAGCATAGTACCACAGTTAATAATTCTGTATTGTATATTTGGAAGCTTCTGAGAGAATAAATGTTAAAAGTCCTCACCCATCCACCCCTACACACACACACACACACACACACACACACAAATTATAGATATGTTAACTAACCCTATTGTCGTAATCATTTTGCAATATATCAAATCATTACATTGTATACCTTAAACTTACATTATGTCATATGTCAATTATGTTTTAAGAAAGCTGGAAAAAATAAAATTAAAAAATGCAGTTTGAAAAAAAATGCAGTTTGAGAGGGGAAGAAAAAAAGAAATCATGCTTGCTTCCAAAAAATCCCACTGACCAATAAAGAAATAAATATTCAGAATATATGTTAAGATATCAAGTCAAAGGCAAAGTGCATCTAGGCCAAAGACTAGTTGCTTGGAACAGTGTCCTGGAATTAAACTTGGCTTCCCTTCATTTAGAAAGGAATAGGTGGTCTTTGTCAACATTGAGGGTCAGGTTGAAAAGGCCTTTGCAAGCAGAGTGCTGAGTTACCCAACTGAGCTGATGGAGCCTGTCTGTCTCCAGTCCTGGGCAGATAACACACTAAAGCACTGGCCTCAGCTTCTCAAGGGCAAACCCCAGAGACCACATGCCTGTAATCTGGCCTGAGTCTGAGCGTTCCCATAGCACAGAGGGAAGTGAGACTGTCTCTGACTTGCCAAACCCCATCTGAAAAAGCACACCCCACTGGCGGCAGCCTCTTCTCCCAAGAATTCTGGGAAAAGATCCAGACAGAAACACTTTATGTGGGGCAAGTGAAGCTTCACTTTAGCATCCTGTTTCCTCTCCTGGCAGGCAGACATTTTTCTTTTTGTCTGTTACAGAAACTAGAACTGGATCATGTGCCTGGGATACTTAAAAGATGGAAATCAGTGACTAAGGGGAAAACTGCAAGGGAAGTTACATAAGAGTGGCAGGGGGAGAGGAAGGAGGGCTGAGTGACTTTAACTTAGATCAGCAATGTAAATCCCATGAGTAGAGCAAATATCTCTAGTGAGGAGGCTGAGCTGGGGTCAGCTTGCTGGAGGAACTTGCATTATCCCCAGAAAGCAGGCTTTGGGAACTGTGGACCAACTGTTTAGGAGAGTCTCCTGTTTTTACCTGAAAATGAAATGGTTACCTTTGGGGTAGCAAGAGCACTGAAACTGCAATTAAATTGAAAACCCATTCTTATTGGGTGGCTTCTATGAAAGCCCCTTTTCCTCAGTCTTTGAGTAGTCTGGAATCTCTCAAGGACCTTCCAACTCTGACCAGTACATATGAAGTTTCGAGGCTTTTATTTATTAAAAATAGCTTTGTTATTGTTTTTCTAATTTTATATGCTCCTTGGAGGAAAAAAAATTAAGGAAATATAGAAAAGTAAAATGATAAAAGTAAAATACAACCCAGAAACCCAGAAACTACTATAAACATTTTGGCAATAATCTTTTCATTCCTGCCCTTGTTTCCAGCTTTCCTATATCCTTTCAAGCATTCATGGAACACAGTAATAGGCACTACAGTTTCAAAGATATGTGCAAGAGAAAACAGTATTGGGGCACCTGGGTGGCTCAGTCAGTTGGGTGTCCAACTTCACTTAAGTAATGATCTCACAGATCGTGAGTTTGAGCCCTGCATCAGACTCTGTGCTGACAGCTCAGAGTCTGGTGCCTGCTTCAGATTCTGTCTCCCTCTCTCTCTGCCCCTCCACCCCCCTCATTTAAAAATAAATAAATATTAAAAATTTTTTGAGAGAAAATAGTGTTTCTGTCCCCATGCTTTAGAATCTAGCTGTCCTTTAAGATTTTCACATCCCTGTGCATAAACACACACATACATAGACAGATGTACATAGGTATTGATAATTTAAAACAATATGTTAGATCATTTATCATTTTACACAAATGTAATTGTTTTAAAATCACCTGGTAATCTATTTCTCCATTCAATAATAAACCATAAATATTCCATCAATATAGATCACGATGTTAATGGCTCCAAAATGAGATTGCTCAGTGAATGAACATTTTACATTTCAGCACAAAAGTGCCACACTGTTCTCCACAAAGTCTACACCAATTAGAGCAGGCAATAACTATGTGTAGAAAACCTAGTGCCCTACATCTGGTATACCATTACCTTACCATTGCCGACCATATTTATACTGACTTTTTTTTACATTCATGTTTTGCTTTTTTTCCCAATGGAATTTATCCATATTTTCCCCATTTTTTCATTGTTTCTTCTTTATTATGTTTAGAAAAGCTTTCTCTATCATAAAGTTATTTTTAAATATATTTTCTTCTAACATTCTTCTTTTTCCCTTTTTATATTTAAACCTATGATCCATCTGGAATTTAATTCAGTGTAACAATTTACATAATGATACAGATGTATTCTTTCTTACATATAACTAAAAATTGTTATTTCAGAGGACTATTTTTATTCATTGTCTGCAAACTTCATGGTGTAATTTTGTATTTCTTCCACACGCACACCAATGCTAGAAATTCCACAATTAGAGATTGGTTTTTAATCCTTCATTAAAATATAAATATCCTATGAAGAGGTAATACTTCAAGGTTTGGCAATCATTTCTTTGACTTAGTGTAAACTGAAACTTTTCTAGGAGCAATACAAGATGTGTGGGATGAATTTTGGTTTGGGTTTTTTTTTTTTTAAAGAAGTATAATTGACAAATAAAATTGTAAGTTATTTAAAGTGTACATTGTGGTGACTTGATATATTATACATTGTGAAAGGATTCCCACCATTTAGTTAACTAATGCATCTATCACCTCACATACTTATCTTTTTTGTGTATGAGAACATTTACATTCTACTCTCAGTACATTACAGTTAGACAATAAATAGTATTATCAACTATAATCACCATGTTTTACTTTAGAACCTCAAACTTTATTCATCCTATAGCTGACAGTTTATGCTCATTTACTAATCTGTTCTTATTTCCTCCTCCTCCCACTGCCTGGAAACCAGTTTTCTACTTTGTTTTTATGAGTTTTATTTTTTCCCACATATAAGTGATATCATACAGTATTTGTCTTTCTCTATCTGGCTTATTTCACTTAGCATAATTCCTTCAAGGTCCATCCATGTTATTAAAAATGAAAATATTTCCTTTTGCCATGGCTAGATCCTATATATATATATATATATATTCATATATTCGTATCACATCTTCTTTATCCATTCATCTGTTGACAGACACTCAAGTTCTTTCCATATCTTGACTCTTGTGGATAATGATGCAATGAACAGGGTGATGCAGATATCTCTTCTATATCCTGTTTTCATTTCCTTTGGATATATACCCAGAAGTGGGATTGCTAGATCATATGGTAGTTCTATTTTTAAATATCAAAATTTTTGAGGATTGGAAGATATAGCATTTCTGGAGGAAAAGAAACACTGAGCAGAGAATTTGATATTGCTGGATCTTGGAGCTAGTGGTAAAAAATGATGAGCTATTAGGTCAAATGGGAGGCAGTAGAACCCAGATGCTGGTGTATTTTATCGGCTTTTTAAGAGACAAGCTTCTCTCTTACTGGAGGTGAGGAGGCACACAAATGGTTAAACATGACAGGTTTAGGTTTGGGGTAGATCATTCTGATGGCTTTGTGGGTAATTTATTTCAGAAGTAAGAGAAGGTAAAACCCCATAGGAGGCCATGGAGATAGAAAAATTGAGAAATAACAAGTTCTGAATAAAGATTTGGGCATTAATTGATGGTAGGGAGCTGAGGGATTTAAGAAATATGTATGTGGTAAAATTAACATGTGAGGGTAAAGGATGGGGGGTGACAAGGATGATGTCTAGATTTCTAGCTTGTGACTGGATGGATGGTCGTACCAACCCAATGGAACAGAGCATGCAAAAATGATTAGTGATTAATCCCCAGGAAAATGCAGATTAAATTCACACATCCACCAAAATTACCATATTAAAAAAAAGACCAATGATACCAAGTGTTGGTGAGAACCAAGAAATTGAACTCTCATATGCTGCTGATAGTAATATAAATTGGCACAACCCTTTCAAAAAGCATTGAGAAATATCCACTAAGGTCACACTTATGTAAAACCTTGAGCCTGCTATCCCACTTTTGGATACAGGCAACAGAATTAGGTAATAGAAATGTGTGCATATGTTTGCCACCCCCCAAAAAAAGTACAACAATGTATAGTTTTACTACTTATGATAGTCCCAAACTGGAAATAAGAAAAAGTTCCATCAGAAGTATAATGTAAAAACAGTGTGGAGGTTCTTCAAAAAATTAAAAATAGAACTACCCTATGACCCAGCAATAGCACTGCTAGGAATCTACCCAAAGGATACAGGAGTGCTGATGCACAGGGGCACACGTACCCCAATGTTTATAGCAGCACTTTCAACAATAGCCAAATTATGGAAAGAGCCTAAATATCCATCAACTGATGAATGGATAAACAAGATGTGGTTTATATATACAATGAAATACTACTTAGCAAGAGAAAGAATGAAATCTGGCCATTTGTAGCAGCATGGATGGAGCTGGAGAGTATTATGCTAAGTGAAATAAGTCAGGCAGAAAAAGACAGATACCATATGCTTTCACTCATATGTGGATCTTGAGAAACTTAACAGAAGACCATGGGGGAGGGGCAGGGGAAAATAAAAGTTACAGAGAGGGAGGGAGGCAAACCATAAGAGACTCTTAAGGACTGAGAACAAACTAGGGGTAGATGGGGGGTGGAGGAGAGGGGAAAGTGGGTGATGGGCAGGGAGGAGGGCACTTGTTGGGATGAGCACTGGGTGTTGTATGGAAACAAATTGACAATAAATTATATTATATTATATTATATTATATTATATTATATTACAAAAAGAAGTATAATGTAAAAAAATTATAGTTTATTATTATAACAGAACATCATACAATTATGAGAATGGATGTGCTACATACAACAACATGGATGAATCTCATAACATAATACAGACATACCTCATTTTATTGCACTTTGCTTTATTGTGCCTCATAAATACTGTGTTTTTTACTAATTGAAGGTTTGAGCAAGTCTATCCGTGCCATTTATCCAACAGCATTTGCTGACTTCATGTCTCTGTATCACATTTCAGTAATTCTTGCAATATTTCAAATTTTTTCATCATATTGTATTTGTTATGGTAATTGGTAATTAGTGATTACGACTCTTTGAAAACTCAGAAAATGATTAGTATTTTTGTCAATAAAGTATGTTTTAATTAATATCTGTACATTATTTTTTTACATATAAACTATTGCTCAGTTAAAAACTATGGTATAATGTAAACATAACTTTTATATTCACTGGGAAACCAAAAAATTCATTTGACTTGCATTATTGCAATATTTGCTCTATTGCAGTAGTCTGGAACCAAACCTGCAGTAACTCTGAGGTATGCCTGTCTCAAGCTAAAGAGGCCAGACACAAAGGGAATATACTATATCATTCCATCTATAGAATATTAAAAGACAAGCAAAACAAATTTATGGTATTAGAAGTCAGAATAGTGTTACTTTTAGAGTGAAGAGGATAGCAATTAGAAGGAGACAATGGAAGAGCTTCTGACTGCCAGTAATGGCCTATTTTTTACATGGGTGCTATTCACATATGTTTACTTTCTAGTAATTCATCAAGACTTATGATTTGTGTTTTTATCCACATGTGTATTACACTTCAATAAATTTTCTAATGAATTCCTTACAGAGCTAGAATAGCATGTGTATATGAATGATCTATTCTGTTTGGGATATAGTGAATATTTAAGTAGATTATCAGACACATAATGGGTCACTAGGTATGTGTCTGAATCTCCAGGCAGGAAAAAATGGACAGGAGTAAGGAAGACATCTTAGTGATCCTGTAGAAACAGAATGTGAATGAGGACAATAGTAGGCCTTGGATATAACCCAGGAGAATATAAGCATTTAACGTGTGTGTAGAAAAAAATAGAGAATAAACAGAGAGCATGTAGAACCATGAGCAGGAATTGTTACAAAAGACAAGGTAGTGAAACTCTTAAGGAGGGAGTAGTCAATAACATCCAATGAGGCTAAGAGACTCGGTAAGATTAGGTGTGAAAAAGTCCATTGGAGTTAGTATCAACAAATCATAGCATTCATCACCTAGACAGATTTCTGTGGAACAGTAGGATAGTGGAGACCAGCTGGATTTTAGTGTGGCTTCAGTATTATATCTGCGATTATTTAAAATGTAGGTTACTGAGAGCCACCCTCAGAGATTTTGTCCTAAAGATATTGCTTGGGGCTCTGAAGATTTTGAGGTAGTCTCTGGACCACACCTTGAGAAACTCTGGGTTAAAAAGTTACATGTGTCTTCTGTGAAACCTAAACCTTCTCTCAGAACTGGACAAGGTAGCTGATCTCTTTGAATTTTTGCTTACTCGTTTTATTAAAATCAGGAAATAAAAATGTCTACTAGGATTAAATGTGTGAGAACCAAATAAGTTATTGTTTGTATATATGTATAAAATAATTATGTTGTACGGCTTAAACTAATACAATGTGACATGTCAATTATGTCTCAATAACATTGGAAAAAAATAAGTTAATGTATGTAATTGCCTATTATCAGGTGTTTTCCCCTCTCCTGCTGTATGGATAAACCCATGACATTCTCTTTCCCGAAGGCAAATGTAAAAATGACAGTGTATACAGTGCCAGGAAACAGTGCCTAATGGGAATCTGGCCCTAAGACAGTTCTTGATTTTGAACAATTTACAATTGTTAATGCCAGTAATTTCTGAACTGATATTTATTGTATCCTATAAAAGTATCTGATGAAGGGCCTCTGAGGTAGCCCAGAATCAAGTGCTTTCATAAAGGAAAGCCTGATTAGAATAAAGAAAAATAATTGAACCATGTGTTGAAAAACTAGATGGATTATCATTAGGAATGTGCAGGGCCCCTAGGGCCCCTGGTGCTTGCTTAACTTCTGGAGGACTGAAGGAAGCTGTAAGCACTGGGAAGGTTAACAGTATGCCTTAGGGTGTATATGTCCATTAAATAGAGGTTAATTTAGCTTCCTTAGTAGGAAAGATAGAAAACAAAAGAAACTATAATGAATCAAATACTGGTGCATAGCATATTCCATTAGAAAGCCATAACAAATAATCTTGGCTATCAGATTTTTCTATTTGCCAGAAATAGTTCTAGGCACTTCTACCTAAATTTCACAGATGAGGAAATTGAGGCCCATGGAGGGAAAGCAAATTACTCAGGATCATACCCAAGTCTGTTTGATTTATTGCCTTTGCAAGGACTTTTAAGGTCTGTGCTATTTGCATACAAAAAGATATGGTATAGACTACATTATAAATTTATTGTATTAAGTACAATTCTTGCCTGATGTGCCAAGCACATAGTATGGAAGAATCATCTCTGTGGCATAGATTACCTAGATATTCACCAGATCCATTTCCTCTTCCTTCTGGGAATGCAGCTAGACTGCATTTCCTGAGATCATAGCAGTGAGGCATGGTCTTCTGACTAAATTCTGGCCAACAGAAGATGAGCAGATGTGATGTGTTCCATCTCCAGACCTAGCCTAAGAGCAAGAAGATGGAATGAAATTAGGTCTCTCAGTCATTGCTCAGAGGAGAGTCATGCTACTACTTAGGAATACCTAATTGATTTATTCCTGCTAGCTTAGGAATACTTAATTTAAAAAAATAATAATAACACCTATTTTGTTAAACCACTGAGATTTGAGAGTTTACCTGTTATGGCAGTTAGAATGACCTCGGAAGCCTTTTTCATTGGTATCACACCAAGCAGTCCTGTGATTGATATCACCAACCATTAATTAAGATGGCAGCTGGATTAAGTTGGCAAAGGCTGCCAACATTTTCAAACACAGGAATCAAATTTACTGTAAATTGTTTATGAAAAAATTCATCAAAAGTGAAATAGAAATTCAATTATATAGAATACAATTAGGAACAAACACTTGCATACTCAATAATCCATGATGAGAAATTGACTAACCAATTTATTGCTGTGAAAACATCTCATGGTCAAAATGAAACACAAGTTGAATATGAGTAAGCAATAATGTTGCTAGTTTAGATGAAATTACTGGTAAATAGACATAGACACACAAATACTTAAGGTATGGGAAGAAGAAAGGCATACTGCTACAGAAATTGGTGGAGGTTCAGTGAAGAGGGCTTTGTTAAATTTGAAAGCCCAGAGGTCCCACCCACATCTAAAAATTAGTCATGAGTGTCAGCAAAGAAGCAACCTGAAATTAGTTGGGGTAGCATTAGGTTTTCAGTATAATCAACTATCCCTGGCCTTTAACTCCATATGAGGAATTGATTATGGATAGGGTGACTGTGTGTCCCAGTTTGCCCAGGACGGTCCCAGTTTATGACTGTTGTCTAAGCCTAATTATGAATTGTGCCCCCTTTCTTTCTCCAGAGTGCCCCAGTTTGAATGATAAATTATAGAATCATCCTTGTTTTGGGCCAAACTTCAGGGGCTCAGTGCAGACTTCCCTTCCCTGTCCAACAACTGATACTCATGTAGAGCTAACAGTACTACTAATACTACTATGAAAGTTGACTTGATGAAGCAGAAAACATTTTTCCTCTCTTTAACTTCACATAACTATTTGGTAACACTTTTGGACAAGTTTGATGCACTGTCACCCACTCCAGTCCCACTCTTTGAATAGAAGGAAAAGCCTTCTCTTAAAGGCAGGTGACACAGTCTTTTGTTACAAAGTCAGTATGAACTTAAAAATTTCAGCCTCTTCTACTATATTAATTATCAGAATTAAAGGCAATAGATCAATGATCTTAAAATAAAAATCATCATTTTAGGCAAATGTCCCCAAATTTTGCCTAGATTATTCTGAATATCCCTATACCATAGACATTGAGTTATATTAACAGACATTTTGTAAACAGTGTATGTTAGAGGGCAAATCAGGATGTAATTCTGAGTTATACTTTATCTCTTATGATGCTATATTAAGATGATATGGGGAAAGGGGTTCTAGGGAGAAGCATTACAACTCCTTTGAAATATTTCCCACGCTAAGGTATTGTAGCCATTGCTACATCCTCTAATTCTCAGTTTGAGGTTCTCACAGTCCTGAAGAGCTCAAAGTAACATAATAAATATGATGTACCTTTTTGGAGATTCAGTTTCACTTTGGTGGTTTTAATTTTAATGTTTTAATATTTGAATAAACATGAATGTATTAAAAACATAGATGAATTTTTAAGATTAAAGACGAGTTCCCAAAGAATCTCTCCTACTTCTTGTAGACTACGGTGTGATCTCCCCATATCCTCTGAGTATGAGGATAGGAAAGTTGGAGAAGAAACATCGCTCTGAGGAAGGGTACTTGGGGCCTCCATCATCCAATCATGTTTGTTACCATGGTTCCAAATTTAAAAAGCTGTGCAGGTTAAGAGCACAGGCTTTGGTATGGAACAGACCTAGTATGGAACAGTTCTCATCTATGCCATTTAATAGCTCTGAAACCTTGCATAAGTGTAAAGCAGGGATAATAACAGTTAATTCATAGGAATACTTTGACTATTAAAGAATATGGGGCGCCTGGGTGGCGCAGTCGGTTAAGCATCCGACTTCAGCCAGGTCACGATCTCGCGGTCCGTGAGTTTGAGCCCCGTGTCAGGCTCTGGGCTGATGCCTGTTTCCGATTATGTGTCTCCCTCTCTCTCTGCCCCTCCCCCGTTCATGCTCTGTCTCCCTCTGTCCCAAAAAAAATAAACGTTGAAAAAAAAATTAAAAAAAATATATACATACACATATGTGTGTACATACATGTATATGTATACATATATTGCTCAGCACGATATCTGCCAAATAATAAGCTTTCCACAATTGTTCATTATTATTGTCTCTTAAGAGGTCTCTTAACCCCATTCATTGAAACTCCCTATGATAAGCTAATCAATATGATTTTAGTCTAGAAAAAGAGATGTGGAAAAACTGGGAGTGATCCCTGAAAAAAAGCAACAAAGGTATTTTTAAAAGCTAGGAAGTTATAAAGTAAGATGAAAGGAGCCAGAGTGTTTTTAGCTTGGAGAAGAGGAAGCTAAAAAGTGACAACAGCATTCAAGTGTAAGAATTATTATGAGAAGGAGGCTGACAGGTTGTTTTCCATTCCTACAGGGGTTAGCACACATAAAGATTACAGCAAAATAACTTGATTTGACACAATAAGAATGTCTTGTCAGGGAGTTACAACAGTAGAACAGAACACTAGAAAAGGTATGGCTATATCAGCCTGCGTGCACCTAAAAATATCCTGGCTAATTTAGGTGAAGATCTAGTTGTGGCTGCCCCGGCTGACCTTTCAAATCTGAGTCCAAGAGATCAGTTTTCAATCAGTTCAGGGACAGTTTTAGGCAGATGCTCATACCAGACTCTAACACTTAAGGGCAGAGATATATACCCAGCCTTTGGGAGACATGTTTATACAAATTAATGTGATGCATAATTGGAAGAATAGTTTTTGTTTATAATGATAATAATGTTAATAACAATAGCTAACATTTATTAAGTACTTACTAAGTAAAAGCTTCTATTCTAAGTATGTTATATGTCTTATCTTTTGCTGTTCAGTAATGAGTTTTTGCACTTGACTGTTTATTCCTATCCAGACACACCTTGGACCTTTGATTTTAAATTTACCCAGGAGAGAATGCACGATGAACACCTCACCTAATCAAATCCTACCCATCCTTTCATGCCCAGCTCAACTTTCTCTTCTTTGTGAAAGTTACCTGACTTTCCTTTGTCATTCTTTTTCTCTGAACTCAAAATCATTACTTTGAGGTATACGCACTGTTGTTTTAACTGGCTTTTGAATCCCTGTGCCTTCATTTAACTATTCATGCAGGTGTGTGATATATCCCAAGTCCAATTGTAAAGTCTTCAAGGAAACCAGTTGGGCTTTTAGCTATTCAGTATTAATTTTCCTACTTTGGTACCAGCAGCTTATTTTGGGGAGTGGAAATTCTCTCCCACAGCATGCAGTCTTGATGGGGCAGTCCATCAAAGCTCTATGCGTTTTCTTTCCCTAAGCATAAGTAAGTAACTCAGGACTAGTTGGGATTTGTCTCCCAGGGCTTTGAAATCTGAAGAAAGTATCACATACATAGGGAAAAGAGTTTATTTAGATTTCTTCTAGGGGAAATTACCTGCCTTCTGCTATCTTGGCCTCCTGTCTATTAGATACTATTCTGACTAAGGATGCTAGGCTAGTTTTTTTTTTTTTTTAACTACCTGATAGCCTTGGGATAAGTTAGCCAATTTTTCTGTTTCTGGCAACTAAAACATGCTGTTTTAGTTGTAACAACTGTTACAAGGGCAAATATTCTAGAAACCAGGGCCACCACACAAAGTATAGTGCTTGTCACAGAGTAAATGTTCATGAGTGACATTGTAAAAGACTTAAATGGAAAAAACTAGTGCCGACAAAGAGAAATAAGATCTATGAAAATATTTTGTGACTAGATAAGAGGTGTAAAAGTCCCAGTGAAATCCCCAGGAATGATAAATTAGTGATAAAATTATTAGTGAATTTATATAACCCTAACATCCATCTTAGCTATGTTGGCTTTGCTTATTAAGGCAATTGATAAGGGTACACCATGCAAAATCCATGCATAATTGGTACACCATGCAAAAAGCCACTAAGCTACTTCAAGTATACTGATGATACATTCTTACTTCTAGAATTCCCAGTACTTCTTGGCCTAAAGGGCCTTCCTTTAAGTGATAGTAAAAAGCTGATTTGAGCAGGGATGAAGGACACTCACTGGATCATACCAGGAATTCATCCTATTTTTACAGCTTCAAATGGATCTAGTAGAGTGCAGATACGTACTACCCAGGACTGAAAAGAAATGAGGACAGAGCTAGAGAAGTCAGGCAGGGGTCAAGCAAAAGACCAAAATAGAAAGCAATACCCACAGCAGTTGTACTGATGCCCACAGTATAGGGCTGTGTGGATCCGATGACCTCTAAAGCCTCCTGCAATTTGGGCATTCTTTGTTTCTACTTCTGTCCATTGTTCATAGGTATACTCTCAGAATCAGCCACACTGACAGGCAATGGTAAATGTAGAAAAGATGTTGAAAACAGGATTCCATTAATCTACAGATAGAATTTTTCACTCAGTAAACATTTGTTAATGGCATATTATGTACAAATAACTGTGCCAGGTGCTAGGAGGCTAGCAAGCAGGGATGCAAAAAACAAAAACAAAAACAAACAAAACAGTTATAGCTGCTGCCTTTCAGTAGCTTATAATTTACTGAAAAAGATTCAGTGCCACTTTGTGCTTTTTTGAACCAAGACCACTCATTGCAAACAGTAGCCACTCACAAACTGATCTGTGACAAAGAACTCTTCTTGCCTTCAAGCAGCTTTGAGTTCTTTATTCATTCACAGATTAATTCAATAGTTTTTATTGCTTAATCTCTGTACCAGAACACCTGGGAAAGAATGACAAATTCTCTCCTTCAGGGAGCTCTAAGGGAAATGGGAGTTAAAAGTCTCCAGTTAGTTTTAGTATGCCAGTTCTTAATCTTCTCTAAGACTTTTTCTCCTGTGGTCATAATGCCATTTTGAAAAACCAAATCTGATCAGGTCACATTTCCCCTGCTTCAAACTCTCTAATGTTTTCTCTCTCAGTATATAATTCAAACTTCCTGTCAATGCAAACAAGGTCCTTCATCATCTGGCCCTGGACCATTCTCATTTGAAGGGTCTTTAAATGTCAAGATGGCAGCTCTTTATAATCTAATTCTGCCTGGACAGATTGCAGTTGGTGTAATAAGCAGGCTGAAGTGCTATCAACAAGCTTATCACAAATACCCTGTAAGTATTCAGGGATCATCTCTACCCACAGAATCCAGAGGAGATGTGGTGAAGATCCAGAACTAAAGCCCATAGAGAAGTAGATCAAAGGCAGTGAAGAAATCTAGGACAAATGATTCACTTTTTATTGCTTCAAAACAAGCACTCTTGACTCTATGAAATAGATATGTGGGTAGAGGAACTTAAGAAATGAGAAAACATAATATTCTGAAAGGATAATAGTGGCAGTGATTTTTATCATGTTGTTAGACCTTTGAAGCACTCTCTGGACAGTTACTTGAGATGTTCTTAAATCCTCTCAGGCTGCCATTGAAGACTGTGGACAAAGTTTGACTCCTTATCTAAGAGATGTCGTAACTATAAATGTACTACTTCAAAGGATCTATGACTTCTGCTGCCATCTGCACAACATTCATTAAATTCCCTAAGGAACTTATAGTTCAGTGAAGGTTATGAATCAAAATAAAGAGACAAAAGCTATGGATGTAATCCCAATATTAATTTCCAGTTCTCTTTGTTAATAAGAAAGACAAACCAGATTACCTGATTAGTGTATGAGACAAGGGGTCACTGAAATGTTAGCCTAATTAATGGAAAATTTTGAGTGCCTAAACCTCATTTTCCTTGGCTATAACTGGGAATGTTAATACTTATTTCACAGCATTATTAAATGTTTACATACATTATAATGTATGTAAAGCACTTAGCACAGTGCTTGAAACTTAATAGATACTCAAATTGTTTACATTGTTATTATTTCTCTGATATTCACATAGTGTCAGTGTCCACGATACCAGGAATTTCATAATGGGGCCTTTCTGTGTGCTATTTTTATTTTTATGTTCCTCTTGTTCTCTATAAACAAAACTCTTCCAGGTCCTCAGAGCCTATGTAAAAATACAGAACATTTGAGCTGGAAACGATTTGGGGGAAACTCTTTAATTTAAGGAAGAATATGCTAAGGACTGAAGACCTGTCCAAGCTGACACAGCGAATTAGTGGCAAAACTGGGTCTTGACCCAAGTCTCCTGTCTCCTAGGGCAGTGGCTTTGCTGCTGCATTATTATTATCCCAGATTGAGAGAGGCATCCCGAACCAGTACACTAATATGTATTTACTAAGCACCTACCCTAAGTGGACTTAGAGCTATGCTGAAAATTTTAGAAAACACAAAACAAGTGTGAGACACATTCCATGCAATTAAATAATTATAAATTGTAACACGAATGAATCAAATCACTCCTCTCATTGCAGACCTCTTTTCTCTTAACCGTACGTTAATTTCGAATGTCCTTTCTCATGTTTCTGCCTTCAACTGTGAAACTAAGGGAATATGATTGTATACATGGATTCTTGCTAAGCAGTAATGGCGATTATTGCTATGCCAAAAACTCCATTTTTAAGGCCAGGAACATATTCACACATCGTCTAATTAAATCTTCTAATATTCCTAGTTTATTGATGAAATAAAAAAGGCAAGGAGACAAAGTAACTTGCCCAAGTCCTCTCAGTCCCTAAAGCCCATGTTTCTACCACACAGACTCGACTGAGCCTTTTTTTAATTTTTTTTTACATTTATTTATTTTTGAGAGACAGAGAGAGACAGCATGAGCAGGGGAGGGGCAGAGAGAGAGGGAGAGACAGAATCAGAAGCAGGGTCCAGGCTCCAAGCTGTCAGCACAGAGCCCAATGTGGGGCTCAAACCCATGAACAGTGAGATCGTGACCTGAGCCGAAGTCGGACGCTTAACCGACTGAGCCACCCAGGCGCCACGACTGAGACTTTTTTTTTAATGTTTATTTATTTTTGACAGAGAGAGAGCAAGCAGGGGAGGGGCAGAGACAGAGGGAGACACAGAATCTGAAGCAGGCTCCAGGCTCTCAGCTGTCAGCCCTGAACCCAAAACGTGGCTCAAACCCACAAACCGTGAAATCATGACCTGAGCTGAAGTCAGACACTTAACCAACTGAGCCACCCAGGCACCCCATCCACTGAGCCTTTTAACTTCAATATTAATCCCTAGAAGCAAAATAAATAAAAAAGAACAATACACAAGCATGATGCATATAAATTGCTTAATTACTAGGAATTTATTCCCCAAAATTTGTAAGGTGCCAATTATTTCTCAGGGTACCTCACAAGAGGGTAATACTAGTGTCACAGCCACAGTCACAAATGGCATTTTCTTCACTCTGCCCATACCCCCATCAAAGCAGCTTCTGTCTCTGGGTCTTGCCTGTGTTTACAAGCTAATCCCTCCACCTGCCAAGGGTCCTAAAGCTGTTTTTTATTTTATGGTTTCATCTTCTGGGTGATCAAATGTGCTACTCAGGTCACTGGGTTCTTAACCTGTTTAGGCCCTAAAAGTTATTTCAAGGTGGGAAATTTTAGTTCACCCTGATTTGTAATATTAAGTTGGTCACAAAATGATGTGGACTTGTGCTTTGAATGCCCTACAAAGGTGTGAGTGAAGGTCATTTCTCTCTTACTTGTAGGTCAAGAATGAGACCCGTAGTCTGGACCACAGGATATTTGAGTGGCAAATGTTTTCAGTATTTCCCTTCTTACTGAGCCTGGCCTGTGACCTCCAGTCTCTCAAACCTCAGGAGTTCTTGCTCAAGAGCTTCCTCAGGCCTTCACACAAATAAAGGTGGGTCAGCCCCAGAGACCTCCAGATGTGTTCAACACCAAGTGTAAAAAATGCACAGGTTCTCAAGCAGTTAATTTTGTCTCACTCTCCAAAGTAGTGCAGAGGCGCCATAGACAGCACGACCCCATTCCCACCAGCAAGGATTCCACTATTTTCACCTGCTAAACCAGGCTCCCAGATCTCTCTTGGGCTTATCTACACATTAAGCTCTTCCTCTATCTCAGTGCTTAATGCTTCTGAATAGTGTGGCTGAAAAGTCACTCTATTGGGGAGACCACCAAAACAGCTTTTTTTTTTGAACTAACATTAATTAGCCTTTGCTATGTGTCAGATACTATAGTGCATTCTCCATATATATATATATATATATATACACACACACACACATATATGTATATATACATATATATACATATACATATATATACATATGCATATACGTATACATATACATATATGTGTGTGTGTGTGTGTGTGTGTGTGTAGTTTAAACCTCAATACAGCATAATTATGTGGGTATGAAAATGGAGGCTCAGAAAGGTTAAATAATTGCCCTTAGGTCACGTAGGTCTTAAGTAATAGAGTTGGGAATAGATACAAGCCTGACCACAGAACCGCCTTCCTGACTACTAAGCTACATTGCTGTCCTTTTGCTGCCTCAGTTTAATACTAATTTCTGAAATGCTAAGTAGATAAAAGGACAACATAAGTAAAAGGAATACAAATGCATAATTAGCATGAGTAAAGTATGCATTATCATTTTTATGTCAAGCCCATTTCTGTGAATGCTCCATTATAAGAGCATTTTTGGTTGATAAAAATTCAAAGATGCACATTTGCTGGCTGAAGCAAGAAAATGTCAATAATCCCACTTTATTTTATTAATTTAGATATGGCTCAGGCAAGTACAGCTGGCACTGCTATTCTTAGAGCTGGAAGGAATGAAGGGGGAGGAAGTATTTCTGTTAACAGATAAATTCAATCAGATTCAGGAGATGACTCCACTACTCCAAATCTCTAGTCACCCCCCCCCACCGCCATTCTACTCTGCTCCTAACAAATCATCCACTGCAAACTGTGCTGGAGAGAGATGAATGTGAGAATAGAATTAATCAAAATAAGACGAGGGACCAGCAGTCTATCACAGGTGGCAGTTTGATTAATGAAAGCCAGAGAGCAGCTAGTACAATTTGGGAAGTCAATGAGGGCAGGCAAAGGCAAAAACAACTGGAAAGCTCTAGCTGTCTCTAGAAAAAAATAAAAACAATCTTTATTTTTTTATTAAAAACAATCTTTTATTTTAGTTTCTTTGACCTTAGGATGTCAAGGCATTTCGCATTCAATTTCTTTTATTCTTGTCTCCGTTATGGAGAAACCAACACAGACATTAATGCAAATTTCCTTCTGGGCTAACAGAGGAAACAGGAACAGAGAGTCATGATTCTCACTACTTTCTTTGTAATTGATGCCTCCATGAAAGAGCAACCAATCTTTGTGCAGTCATTTTGATTAATTGTGTAGTAGATATTTTGGGGGGTATCTGCCCAAATTAGAGTGTTCTCTAAGAACTGTTCCCTTTACTCACAGAAGTGAATCATGGCTGCCATGTTTGTTCTGTATGTTTTTTCTCATGACTACCATGGCCATGGTTGATTGGATCATGGTTGGATAGCTGACCCACTGGGGCCAATCAGATTCTCTTTCTAATGATTTGGAATTGGGATTCAGAGAACTACTCAATATGTAAATAGGCACTGCTGGGTGAGCAAGAGCATAGAGACAGTCTGCAGAGAGATGAATGAAGCAGTTGGTTAGAGAACTAAACAGGTACCTCCCTGGGTTCCTGACAGCTGTTCAGTTCCTGATTTCAGCCCCTTGTGAGGTCTAGGCACATAGTCTGCCTTTAGATTGAGTGAAACACTCTTGAATCCTATTTTTAAATTCTCTTCTGCTTAAGTTAGTTCAAGTGAGTTTCTGCTACTTGCAACTAAAACTATCGTAATAAGTACTTTATTAATGGGTCTGTTGGGTCCACATTCTTCTTGAAATATCTGCCTTGAAACCTCTTTTACTTCTTCCTCTACCTCTTCATCTAGTTTTCAACCACCATTAATTGTGCCTCTTTTTTTCTGACTGCTCCTTAAATATAGTTACTCCCTAATGCTTAGTGCACAACCCATCTCTCTCTCTCTCTCTCTGATCTTTTTAGAGAATCTCACTTCCTCCATAGTTTCAGTTAGTACCTACAAGCGCCTGAATCCTAAATTTATCTCTAGCCCATACTTCTTGACTGGTATTTCCAAGCCACTCTAGATTGCTTCACAAGTTACTTATATTTAAGAAATAAATGAAATCACTCACGGTCTTCTTCCTCAAGAAAGATATGCTTTCTCCCATTTTCGATTCCTATTTCTATTCTATTACTCTATTAATAGTCATCCAAGCTAGATAACACAGAGTTATTTTCAAATAATTCTTCTCTCCTACTTCTTGTCATAGTTCAGTCTTGATCATTTCCCAATTGGACAATTTACTGTGCTGAGTTTTCCTGAGACTTCTTCTTCCTACAGTCTCACATAACCACCTCCAACCATTGTCGACCTCTTCTCTATGCTCTACCAGAATGTAAAACATTTTCACTTCTATACCATTAATCTATTTGTCTATCCTAATGCCAGGACCACACTGGCACTGATTGCTGCAGTTTTGTAGTAAATTTTGAAGTTGGAACATGTGGATCTTTTTTAAAATGTAGATTCCTGGGCCTCTATAAATTCTGATTCAATTAGCATGGAATAGACCATGAGTCTGATTGTTCACAAGTTCCCTAAAATTGTCTATTGCAAGGTCCCAAAGATGTCACATAGTAACAGTCAAGAGTGTTGGGGCCTGTCTAGGACTCAGCTCTGTCTTTTCCCTTACTTGCTGTGTGACACTGAGAATATCTGCTTCCCTTTCTGTAAAATAGGGATGTTAATAACAGTACTTTTCACATGAATCAAATTCATTAATTTATATAGAATAGAAGAGTGCTGAGACTACATAAATGTTAAGTAATTACTTTTACTAAGAGTTACTCAGATCAGACAATGGAGAAATGCAGAAAGAGAAAATATGTGCAAATATGATGACATCAAAAAATTTTCAGCGAGTTGCAAGAATCTAAAATGACTGTTTTTGAATAACAAGGGAAAAAACCTAATGCTTTCTGAGTAACTGATCTTTTTTTTATTGTAGTAAAATATATATAGCCTAAAAGTTGCTGTTTTAACCTATGGCTATTTTTAACCCTATAATTCCATGGCATGTATTACATTCACAATGTTGTGTGATATCAACTCTATTTCCAAAAAATTTTTAATCATCCCAAACAGAAACTCTGTAACAATTAAATAACTTTTCATTATTTCTCTCTCTCTAGCCCCAGGTAACCTCCAATCTACTTTCTGTCTCTATGAATTTGACTATTGCAGATATTTCATACAAATGGAACCATGAAATATTTGTCCTTTTATGTCTGGCTTATTTTACTTAAAATAATATTTTTAAGGTTCATTCATATTGTAGCATATTAGAACTTCATTCCTTTATATGGCTGAATAATATTCCATTGTATGTATATACCACATTTTGTTTATCCATTCCTCTGTTGATGTTGAAGGTTGTTTCTAACTTTTGGCTCTTATGCATGATGTTGCAGTGAACATTGACAATACAAGTACCTGTATTCAATTCTTTTGGGTATATATCTAGGTGTAGAATTTGAGTATCTGATCTTTTAATAGAAATAAAATGCTACTTTGGAGCAAAGGAAGCCTTTGGCTATGTCTCTAACGCCCTGTTCTCACAACATGAGGCTAACCTTGTCAGTCCTCTCTTGACCCCGCATGTCTGCAGTTCATTGTAATTGCTGTCTGGGTTGTAGAGATGTAAATTCCTCTGGAGGAGGGCAGGCTGGGAAATGGGGAGTTCAAGCTATTACCAGATGACAGAAATCAGTGACAAGGCTCAAGGGAGCTAGTGAATCTGCTCTGTAATGCTTCTTTGTCTTCTTTTCTCTGATACCCCTGCTTTTGACAGGATATTCTGTTCAGCCCGGGGAGACTATAGCATTATGTAAGGTTCAGAAAGGAGTGAAAAGGGACTGTATAACTGTGTCCATCTCTTGACCCTACCAGCTGCCAAGGCTGTCATTATATCTAGCCCTTTACCAATGCCACTGGCTTTATCCCCATCCCAGTCCTGGCACTGCACATTCTGGTGCTGTTCTGATTTCCCTGGCATGTAGTGACCTTTCCCCTAAGTTTGTTAAAGATGAATGCAGATGGTAGTGGTGCTATTTATTGTATCCTGGTATAGGGAGATTGATACTTTAAACCATGTGAAGAGAAATACATGTTTTATTAGGTTCTATACATAATAGCCATAATTCATGTGATTGTCCATGCTTGGAAATATTTTATATTTTTTGGTCAAAAAAATGTACTAAGGTGGTAGAACTAGGCAAAAAATGAGCTCATCAGTAACAGGAACATGTCTCTCCCAGCCTATTCTGAGCCCCATTACTGAGAGTTGAGAGGGAACATCTCAGACTGTGAATTAAAGAGTGGCATATTTGAGACCCTCTGGGCATCATGTTTGTTGTTTCTGCATCAGCTTAAGGACTAGCACAAGCATAGTGGCACCTGTAATTGCCTGTCCCACCTGCCGCCATCACTGGATGGCAGAAGCCCTGGAGTGAAGACGGGGAGCTGATTCTACTGGTGGCTTTTGGAAGACAGTATAGGTTGCTGGTCTTCTTGGTAGTTTACTTACTTGAATGTTTGCCCTGGTCTTTGCTTGTGTCAGAAAGTCACGCCCAGTAAAAAGGTAGATCAGCAGAAAGAAAGGTGAAAAATACAAACTGAGAAAATGAAATTATTAAAAATGTTTTAAGAAATCATGATTTTATATAGTACAGAAGTTTATTGCCAAGGTTATTAAATATTGTCAAAGACATTTGACTGACATACATTAAAAGACCTCTCACTGTGCCTTCAATCCTACATTGCTGGAATGCTATCTATACCAGCAAATTTGCTTGTTAGAAGTGATGAAGAGTTTATATTCTTGTCCCTTCCAGTGCCTGGCTCATCTGGAGCTGAGCTGGCTGCACTCCTCCAGCCTGAACTATACATCATCTTAGCAGCTACTCTATCATTGTCCAGTCTCCCTGATTCCAACCACTCATGTAGAGAAAGGCTTCCCAGCCTGGCCACAAGACTCCTATTTTAGGCTTCAGGAACTATATATGGCATTGCATTTGTCCCTTTAATTCTGAGTAACTGAATGTCTTATTCTCACTCATAATACTTTCAAAAAAATTTGTTTCATGTGGCTCTCTGGGGCATTTTATGTGACTTGATTTTGAGACTCTGTTTACCTTTCAGAGGTGCACTGTGGTGAAATAGAAAGAACTAGAGCCTAGACTCAGACAATTCTGGTCCCAAATTCAAGATCTACTAGCTATCTTACTCTAAACCTCACTTTCCTCATATGTAAAATGAGATAATAATAGTTCATTAAGTTTTTTAAAGCATTAAATGGGATAATTAATGGAGAGCACAAATGAGGCCTCGGCATTAAGTTTACTATTTCCTTCTCGCTCTCTTGGGGAAAACCCAGCCTCCTCTCACAGGGTTGTAGATGATAAAGATCCATGCAGTGTCTATGATGAGGATCATCATACATTTCCCGGGGTCCATGTCACACCCACACTGCTTTTCTTATGTCAAAAGTTCATATACTTATTGGGAAGCCATTGAAAATCATGCTTTCTCAGAGCATATTTAAGGACATGAAAAAGTAAAGAGAACATATTTGTGAAAAAAGATGATAAAGATGTGTATTATGAGTACAGTATTCAGAAAATAATGTGTCTATACATTTAAGTACATGATGCCATGATGCCTTTTAACATAATTTTCCTTTACCTGGATTTTACATGGTAGCTATTCAGCAAGATACCAGTCTTTTTTTTCTGAACTGTGGTATTTGTAAGCTGAGAAGAGAAGCAGAACTGCCTACATGGGGGAAATATATCCAGTGGGAGTGAGGATTTATCTAGGAGCTAAATAGAGAACGGGAATTTTTAAAGCAAAATGCTATGTGCTCTCTCAGGCAGTTTCTACCCTTTCTTTCATAGGCTGCAATTATCAGTAAAACAGCAATTGCTCATTGTGATGGATTGCCGCAAGATGAGTGTGTAGGAAGCCACAGACTACTGACAGCCTCCAACTATGTAGAAAGAATAGGTAGTCACACACATTCATACACACACTCACACACACTCATGTACACATGTGCATTCAGAAAAGATCATTGCACTTTCCAAATTGAAAAACACCTCTTGGACTTAGATTATTTGACAAGCAGAAATAAGGGAGCTATCAAGAGACCCAGGAAAAACCAGACCTGTCCTCAGTCAAAGTTTCAATCCTCCACTTCCCAAATACTGTGTACTTGTGGTGATGCCTCAATAAAATAGTGTTGTTAAATTTTAAGTTACAATTTTCAACCTTCAGACTTTATGATTCTGTAACAACATACTACATTAAGAGGAGATCATTATTCAGACAGAGTCTGACCCTAATATGTGTAAGACTACACATTATTGGTGTCAGAACGAGTCTGGAAGCTTTCCATGTTATCTGAAAGACTCCTTCTTCCTTCTTAGGGAAGAACAACTCACGTGTGTGTACATGCGCATGTATGTATAGAGAGCTACACATCAGTACATACATGCATACATATATGTATGTGTACTTTTTTCTTGAGGATGCAATAGTCTGCTCTTCCTTGTGCCAGAAATACTTCAAAACATCTGAGCTTCTGTCAAGGTTACCCTGTGATGAACTGGGATTAGGAAGCCAACCGGGAATATATGATCAAGAAGCAATTCTTAGGACCTACTGTTCCTTTTTAAAAAAATATTCATTTATTTTTGAGAGAGAGTGTGTGTGAATTTGTGAGTGGGGGAGGGGCAGAGAGACAGAGGATCCCAAGCAGGCTCTGGGCTGATAGCAGAGCCCGGTGAGGGGCTTGAACTCACGAACCATGAGATCATGACCTGAGCCAAAGTCAGATGCTCAACCAACTGAGCCACCCAGGCACCCCAGGACCTACTCTTCCAAATAAAATCCTCAGGCATCATGCAAAACCTTTAGGGCCCAGGCCCCAGAAAGAGTGGATTTCCTCTCTAGGGACCGGCCAGCATTCAGTGTCTGCTTGGTTCAATGACTCTATCAGGCTGATTCTGTTCCCTAGTAGAGTCTCAAGCAGATATTCAGTCTCATTTTCAGCCACGGGTGCAGCCCCATTCTGCAAGTAGGACCAGCCAGGCCCTCACACATGAATTCCCCTGTCCAAATGGAGATTGATTAGATTGGAGAGGGTCAATTGCTTAGTCCATCCTTCTTCCACTGCTGGGCCCAAAGCTAAATCAAGTGCTCATTTTTTCCTTGTCTTGCTTCACCCACCCCAAATTTCACCTAGGTTTATATTTGTGTTGAAGGTTACTGTACAAATCTCTGAGAGAAGTGTAGAGCCCTAGACAAAAAACTAAGAATGGTAATATATCTGCCCTTCTAAAGATAGAGACTACCCTATATTAATAATTAAAGATCAGCCAAGGACAGATGCAGGTTTAACACTGAAAAGTTCTTAATTAAAGATCATCTAGACAGGGATTTTCAAAACCATTTTGTGATGCTTGCAGTCTCTTTGGATGCTTGCTAGGGATCTGTAAGTTGTTTTGCAAAATGACTTAAGTTTTTGGTGTTTTTGTGAAATTACAAATTTTTAATAAGTTATATATTGTGCAAGGGCTTTTGTTCTGTTGTAGCCTTATTCTTCTCTTTAATTCCCAAAGTAGGCTCTTGTCTTCCCTTCAGTGCAGCACACGTTTCCAATATTGAAGCCATATGGTGCAGTGGGAGGAGCATAGACTTGAAGCCAAACAAACCAGGTTTCATGCTTAAGGTCTCCATTCATTAGCCTGGTGCTGTTAGTTCTGGGCCTCAGTTTCCCTATCTGTAAAATGGTGTGTGTGTGTTGGGGAGGGTATGATAAGAATTAAGTAAGATCATTGTTTGAGACAGTACCTGCCATATGGTGAGAAATGTCTGATATTATTACTATTATTGGCCCAAGTGTCTAAGCCAGACTGTTATACCTTGCCAACTATAAGTAAAAAATTAATGCCTAATTTTACATGCCTCAGAAAGGGAATGACATGAAAAGAAAGGAGAAAGATAATGTTGACCCCAATCTTATTTCTAGTACTTCGTTAACATTGATATTATTATTTTTGGAGTCTTCCAACTATTCTTGCAGAATTATTTTTTTAATTCATGGATCATAGGATTAGAGTGGTGTAATTCTTGCTTCATTATAATTTGCCATATGTGGGCATGTTCTCTATATTTAGTCTATGAATATAAAAGCTTTACCATGTTGCCAAAATGCCAGGATTTTTAAAATTTGAATCTAGTCAAAACTCCTTGGTTTGCGTAGGAACAGAAAATTTAAGATACTTGCCAAACTAGATTACAGACTAGAATTTGTATTTTTTCATTCCTTAACAACTAGTTCATGGAAAACTTATGTAAGACTCAAAGAACCTAAATTTTAGTAGGATACCAGAGAAGCACAATTAGTTGTGCTGTTTGAAACAGATGCAAACTTGAATGGAAATGAAGCTACCCTTCACCCTGCCAGTATTAGCTCAATCCCACATTCTCCTTCAGAGGATGCCAGGAGAAGAAACATTCCTAAGAACTAGGATCCAGTGCTCCCTCCCAAATTCCAGGCCAGGTTTTTTTTTGTTTTTTTTTTTTTAATTCTGCATTGAAATGCAAGAAGGAAAGAAGGAAGGAAGAAGGAAGGAAGGAAGGTGAAAATGGGAGAAGGGGCTATATTGTTATCTAACTAATTTCCTCAGTCTTTTCCTATGAATATGCCCTGGTTAGTCATTCTATAAGGCACTGCATTATTTTTTCATATGGTAAAAAGTTAGGAAGATCCAATATATATTTTTTAATAATGTTATTTTATTAAATTTTTTTAACATTAATTTATTTTTGAGACAGAGAGAGACAGCATGAACGGGGGAGGGGCAGAGAGAAAGGGAGACACAGAATCAGAAGCAGGCTCCAGGCTCTGAGCCATCAGCCCAGAGCCTGATGCAGGGCTCGAACTCACGACCATGAGATCGTGACCTGAGCTGAAGTCCGACGCTCAACCGACTGAGCCACCCAGGCGCCCCATATATTTTAAAGATGATGTGTAAATAGCTACTTAATTGAAAATCTAGTCTTTATTTGACAAAAAAGCTTATTTTTATTGTAATGATTGAGGGTTTTTTAATTTATTCTTTTACTATTGCCCTTGTTGATTGTTTGCTGCAAGAAGTGAGCTTATTTTTCTGGAGAATTATCTTGACAAGGTAGCTGTAGAAACGTCTTAGGAATCCAAAGGAGGCTTATGAAGGATGCATTCTAAAAATAACTCCATACACACTAGAAGACTGATTAATAAACACACACACACACACACACACACACATACACACGGTTTTGCTAAGCCAGCAATTTACTGTAACCAGTAAATATGGCTGGGATTACTTGCCTGATGACGGTTCTCACTGCCTTTCTCTTGCTCCTCTTATCTGGACCCTTAATCCCCAGCTGTGGTTCAGTATCCTCCAGACTGACTCCTTGCTGGTCAGAGCTCTCTGAATGGCATAAAATCACCCATGCTTCTTGGTAGTCCATTTCTAAGCATTAGCTACAATTTAGTTGCTTGGTTTCCACATTATTCCCATCTTGTGACACTATTTCAGGACCTCAGTCCCTATTTTGGTTCCCTGTGCCACAGTCTTTGTACCCATAATCTATACCATGTAGCAGTTTCCCAGGATGGATGCTCACTTTCATTCCTGTCAAACCCTTCTAATAACTAGACTTTCACCATAAACCTGTTTCAAACCTTGCTAATATCAGTTACTAGCCTGTTACCTGGATTACTGTACATCACCTGCTCCTGGACTTGCTGATAATTCTGCCCTGCAATTTCTTGAGCATCAATTATGTATCAGACACCAAATTTGGCAATTAACTTGCTATAAGTACTGAATAGTGCTGTAGTTAAGAACACTGATTCTGAAGGTGGGGTTCAAGTTGTAGCTCCACCAGTTATTAGCTATATGATGTAAAGCAAGACACTTAGTGCCTCAAAGTTTCAGCTTCCTTGTATATAAACTGAGGATAATAATGCCACCTACAACTTAGAGTTTCATTAAGAATCAAATGAAGTGTGGGACGCCAGGGTGACTCAGTCAGTTAAGCATCTGACTCTTGATTTCGGCTCAAATCATGATGTCACTATTTGAGACTTTGAAACCCTCATTGGGCTCTGCATTGACAGTGCAAAGGCTGCCTAGGATTCTCTCTCTCCCTCTATCTCTGTGCCTCCCCTGTTCATGCTCTCTTTCTGTCTCAAAATAAATAAAATAAACATTAAAAAAAGAATCCATTCATTGGCACTCAATGAGTGTTAGTTATACTTATCAGATGCTCAATCCCCAAAAAATTTCATAACAACATTATGCCATAGACATTTTCATACCCATTTCACAAATAAAGAAAACAAAGCTTGGAACCTGCTCAAGGCCAAGTAGTAGATCTGGGATTTGAACTCAGGTCCATTTGACTCCAGATTCATTCATTCAACAAACATTTATGACATGTCCACAAAGTTCTGGGTTATCTGGTACACTATGCTATATCAGTATCCCTTCATCAACACTAGCTGGGTTGGGTCCTTCTCCACTTAAGCCTACTTAACTCCTAAAACTTCAGGGATATATGTAGTTGTTCTCCCACAATGTGAGATGCACCACTTTCTGGCCTCGTCCATAAAACATTCACATGCATGATCCTCCTGTCTACTTTCCTGAATGCTGGCTCAAGATCTGAGAGAGGGAAAAAGAAAGAAAGAGAAAGAAAGAAAGAAAGAAAGAAAGAAAGAAAGAAAGAAAGAAGAAAGAAAGAAAGAAGAAAAGAAAAGGAAAGAAAAGAAAAACTAAAGGAACCCTGGTTCCACAGTTGCTATTTGAAGCAGAGTCCCAGGGAAAGGTACCTGACTGGGAATAGCTGCGTGGTATGTTCACTGGAGAGTAAAGAATACTTACTGTGTTAAGCCACTGAAATGTGGGATTTTTGTTATAGCAGTAAGTTTATACTGACAAATAAAACCCAAGTGAGCATGTATAATTTCAAGACCAGGTCCATCCTTGAATCTTGTGTTCCTGCTATACTGAACTACTTGCAAGATCATGCTCTCACCTTTGAGCCTCTGTTCCTGTGGTGCCTCTGTGTCCCAATTGGGTCCTCCAGAGAACTGATACCAAGGTAAGAGTACAAGTCATTTGTGGGGGTAATACCTGTGAATGATAACGAAGGAAGAAGGAGAGTTGACCTGAGAAAACTTTCAGACCACAGTGCTGATCTGACACTTATGAAAGAAAACAAGAAGGGCCTCAGATTTGACAAAGTCTTGGCCAACCCAATAGGGAGCTCCAGAGCTATGATTGCCTATTGGAGGAGTCCCACATTGGTGGAAATGGTCAGAACTTAGTACTGTTGCTGTGCTCAGTCATGGACTGGGCTACCTGGAAAAAGAATTCCCTGGCCTCAGAAGCCGAGGCAGATACAAAGACACTATAGCTGGACACTCAGATAACTCATTTGTTGCAGCTGAATACATTCTTTCTTGAAGAAAGATCCAATTGTTGCACTCATAGCTGCTGCAGTCTGTCTACAAATACCTCTTCTCTCCAGAAGAAATATGAACTTTTTCAATTTCTTCTTAAGTATCAATTTCTCCAGGAGGCTTTTTCTGATCCCCAAATCCAGATTGAACCTTTTGGTAGGTAGAATAATGTCCCCCCTTACTCAAAGATGTTCATGTTCTTATCTCTGAAACCTGCAAATACATTAGATTATATGGCAAAGGAAAATTAAGGTTGTGGATGGCATTAAGGTTGTTAATCAGCTGACCTTGAGATGGGGAGATTATCTTACAATATCCAAAAGAGCTAATAGAATCAAAAGGGTCCTCAGAAGGGGAAGAAAGAGGAAAAAGAGATCTAGAATGATATGATTTGAGAAATACTCAATAGTCATTGTTGGCTTTGAAGATGGCCTTCCATCAGCCAAAGAATGAAGGCAGTCTCTACAAGCTGGAAAATGCAAGAAAACAGATGCTGTTCTAGAGCTCCAGAATGCAGCCCTGTTGACACCTTGATTTTTGCCCAACAAGGCCCATTTTAGACTTCCAAACCTCCAGAACTATAAGAAAATAAATCTATGGTGTTTTAAGTCACTAATTCTGTGATAATTTGTTGTAACAGGAATAGAAACTAATATAAGCACCCACTTTATGTGCCCAACATCCTATATTTCCATAACTATGGAATATTTCTGTGTCCTTACTTTTAGCATACATAGTAGGTGTTTAATAAACATTGGTTGAATTATTCTGGCCTGCTCCATTCCTGACTATTTAATTATGACCATATTATGTTGAACATTGACAAAATAACTTCCAAAATCACATTTATCTCTAGTTACTTCTGGTTCACAATAACATATATGGAATTTTTATGCTATGTTATTTTAGAACCAGTTCTGGGCACACACAGGTGCTTAATAAATAGTGTAGAATGAGAGATCGGCGCCTGGGTGGCTCAGTTAAGCTTCTGACTTCAGCTCAGGTCATGATCTCCCAGTTCATAAGTTCGAGCCCTGTGTCAGGCTCTGAGCTGTCATAGAGCCTACTTCAGATTCTGTGTTTCCCTCTCTTTCTGTCCCTCCCCACTCATGCTTTGTCTCTCTCTCTTTCTCTCTCAAAAATAAATAATAAACATTAAAAAAAAGAATGAAAGAATGAATAGATGATACATTGTTACAAAGTAGCCTTTATTTGTTTGCTTCATCATCACAAAACAAAAACAAACAAACAAAAACAACAAACAAAAACCCAGTCTCAAAGAACTTGAAGAGGAGGAGGGCAGTAGAAAATCCAAAGCAGAAGATAGCATCTCAAAAAATGTTATTTTAGTTTCAAAATATCTGTTTGCTCTCAGCAGATTTCCATTTATATAAGGATGATTATTGGGGTTATGCCCTTAAGATACAATCTCCATATTATATTTGATTTACTTCTGAAATTAAATTTAGAACAGATTGGTTTTTCTAAATTTAGAACAGATTGGTCACAGAAACTGTGACCACTTATATTTGCTTAGTCTCCTGGGCTGGTTGGGGAAAAAGAAGGGGGATAAAGGAAAGAGAACAAGGACCAGTCAGGGGTTATTGATTAGCAGCCCAGGCAAAGCCTCACAATCCAGTGTGACTTTGAAGGGTATGGTATTTATTGTGTTTTACCTTCCGAACTTCCATTCTTTACTCACCTGATATCAGTACCTCTACTTCCCATTTGAGAACTCTTCCTTTCTCCATTCTTCATCTTGCAAATTGGGAGGAGCTGTCCCATAGTTCAGCTGCACTAAAGGTCTGGGATCCCAATCTCAGGCCAATCAGCAC
Source organism: Lynx canadensis (assembly GCF_007474595.2). NCBI lineage: Eukaryota > Metazoa > Chordata > Mammalia > Carnivora > Felidae > Lynx > Lynx canadensis. The sequence continues at coordinate 66,803,001 of NC_044313.2, forward strand.
ATTCTATCTATTTGGCCCCATTTATAAGTTCAGGCTTAGCCACTTGATCCAAATCAAGCCAATTAGATATTGGTCTAGGATTTTGTTGGAAATAGAGGTTCTTTTCTCACTAGAATGTCTTAGAATTTAGGACTAATTTAGATCTGGTGACAACCATTTTGTCAAGACACAAGGAAAGACTGAATAAGAATGGAGCTAATGGAAGGTAAAGCAGAGCCTAGCAATGCAATATTCCAAACTGAATTATTTAAGCCCCTGGATCCTGATCAAGGTGGCTGTGCCACCTTGAATTTCTAAGTTAAATGAGCCAGCAAATTTCTGCTTTTGCTTAAGCAAGTTTGATTTGTATTTCTGTCACTGGAAAACCAAAAATTTTTTACTAATACAAGGAATCATCACAGTTTTGCAAATCCATAAACTTAAAATTGAAATCTTTAGAAATGATCAGATGCAAAGGAATTGACTCTCATCAACCAAATTTAAACGAGACTGATGTACATAGAATACTAATTGAATACATCTTTCCAAGTGTCTAAAATATTCACCCCTTCTACCTAAGGCACTCATTTCCCAGAATTAGGTTATCTGAAAAGCAAAACCAGCACACAAAAAAGATTGTGTCCAAAAAGGTTATTCTGACAGAGAATCAGAACATAGAAAGGGAATGGATTTGGGCCTATTTTATCTGGACCAAGACTGCTGAAAACAACATCTGACTTTGAATTTACTAGGTCCAGGACATTTTTTCTCTGGGCAGCATTAGATATTCCTCAGACTTCCTTTCAGTGCTTCAGATTGACTATCCTTCTGTTCATATACCTAATAAATTGAGTGGCTCTCTCCAAACAACTAGATTCCATTTCCTAAATTGCAATCACATTCTCTTTCTGCCTTCACAAATCTATATCCTGATCATTTTGGTTGTCCTTACAGCTGTTTTCACACTTTTCAGACAAATCTTTGTAGGAAATTTCTTGGTTTTCACTCACAGGTGGCCATTTTCACCCACTGATGTTGATTTTTGGTGGTTTAGTTCACAGAAGGCAACATAGGGAAGGGCACCTTACTGTCACCCCAAATACAGCCTACAAGGGGAAAGCTAACTAGGACTTAGGATGTTGTTGTATATTTGGGTTAAGTACGTGAGGCCTCATTTTTAAAAACCGACATAAAATTCATACTAGTGAAACGTATATATCCTAAGCATATAATTCAATGCATTTTGACAAATGTGTACACCCATTTGACCAACACCCAAGTCATGATATAGAACATTTTCATAACCTCCAGAAGGTCACAGGGCCTCATTTTAATATCCAAAATTTCACAGAGTCCAGACAATATTAGTTGTACTCTCAGAATCCATTGATAGAGAAAATACATACTACATAAAATTGTTACTAATTCAGTTATGTTTTTACATAATTATTTGTTTTAATAATCACAGTTGTACAGAAATATTTGGGTAATAGAAGAATTGTTCACACATATTTGAGGTATTACTTATTTGGTGTTATGGACTGAATGTTTGTGTCTCCCAAAACTCTTATGTTGAAACTCCTAACCCTGAATGTTATCGTCTTTGGAGGTGGGGCCTTTGGAGGTAAGTAGGTAATTAGGTCATGAGGGTTTTACCCTTGTGAATGGTATTAAAGCCCTTATAAAAGAGACCCTAAAGAGCTCTCTCTACTCTCTGCCATGTGAGAATACTGCAAGAAGCCAATAGACAGCAGCCCAGAAGAGGAATCTCGCCAGAACTTGATCATAGTGGCATTCTTATCTTGGACTTCTTGCCTCCAGAACACTGAGAAATGAATTTCTGTTGTTTATAGGCTACCCAGTATGTGGTACTTTGCTATAGGAGCCTGAACTGACTGAGATATTTGGTGAACAGGTAAATATGTAGTGTTCATGAGGATTCAGAGGCCTTTAAAAATAACCTACCAACCATCTCCCTCGGTTTCTGCATCTCACAGATTAACAGCTTCTTCTGCCTTAGCTATTCCAAATGTGTATGGATAGTTATGAGTGTCTGGTTAAAAGTTGAAAGGTACAAAGGGAAGTACAAAAGGACTCCTAATATCCTGCCCACTGGTATTTCACAGCGGGGTAAAAGTCAAGAACATGAATGCTACAATCCATCTTTGCCACTTAATTATGTAAACATAGAAATAAAAAATTTCTATGGGGTGAGAAATTAATCCTTTTAAAATTTCAGCTCTTTTCTTCTACCAACAAATTGGAATGACTTAAATAGAGGTTTTACAAATGAGATCATGTGTGTAAATTTTGAAAACTCTAGTTTTCATTCTTTTATTGCTACTCATTAATAAATGTAGTATTTGAAGGGGTATATTTTATTGAAGCATCTCACACATGGTTCTTTTGCCTGGTAAGTCACATGCTAAGGTGGAGTCCCTTAGCACAGTGCAAAAGTTTTCTTCTGTTTCAGAAATGTTAGTGGAGTTTAATCCCAATCAAAAGACACCAACCAACAAACAAATAAAAAAAAAAAACAAAAACAAAAAACCCAAACCAAAAACACTTCAGCTTGATCACATTAGACTTTCAGAAAATCAGAGAAGTAATCTGAGAATTATACTATAATGTTGGGACTGTACTCTATATTTCATGCAGTTAAATCTGAATTTTACAAATTAGGTGCGGGGAAGGACCAAAACATAGATGATTTACACAAGTCAACACACACCATTGCAGTAGAATAAAGAATTAAATCCCATTCTTAGACTTCAGTGGTTTTTACTGCTTCTTGTTAATAAATAAACTATTTCAGGGGATATGTTTTGCTAACGCATTTTTCACTATATCACCAAACACACAAAAAAACTTCTCAGGATCCTCTTTGGTATGTGGAATCATATTCCTACCTAAGAAAATACATGTGTGTAAAATTGTCTTTCTCAATTTCAGCTCTCCTGGTAGTTCTGTCTGTAGAATATTTCAATTGCCCAAGAGACTAAAAAATTTGTTCTCCCTGAATCTCTATAATTTTCTTCAGGATAGAGTTTGTGCAGGGTTGATTGGGTAGCTAACAACCTTAAAATGGCATCCCAAATTCATGAGCTCTGCCATCACCATTCTCCACCAATGAGTGAGCCCTTCAGAATCACAGCTGTGCCCCACCTCAGATGTCCAGGGGTTTAGTAACCACCTAATACACCATGAAGTCCACAGGGGAAATATTAAACTGAATGATTTCACAGTTACCAGAACTGAGTAGCAGTTGAAGCAACATGCCCAGTTAAGTCATAAAACACACCTTCAGTAGAACCCTAGGGAACAAGAAATTTGGCCTTCTCTGTCTTCACATCCACTACAGTAAAAATGAGAGGGGGCAGAAACAGAAGCCAACTTTCTATTTCTAGTATTTGATTAATCTCTGGGCCCAAGCTTGAAGAGCAGGCAGCAGAGTTGGTAATTAAGCTAAGATGGAAATGAACAATGCTGGCAAGTTGGCCCCATTGTCATTTGATACTCTATAATACTTGTCAAAAGGCCACTGGAAAGTTCTGATGGCTCCTAGGTGAGGCAAATGTATTTTACATTAACCTCAGGAAGCCAAACAAGATTACCAGTACGTTGGAAGAGGTTATGTTGGACAAGTTCTACTACTAGAAGTACAATCAATAGCTGCAATCTCAATGTCACTCATAATCATTCTATTTGGAAATGCTTAAGGTGATTAATAATAAAACTTACCAGATCCATTTGCACAGTATATTTTTACCCATGCTCCCAATATGGCTGCAAATTGCATCAATTGAAGCCAACATGTTACAAACTTAATTAAGCCTTTGTTAAGAGATTAAACTCTAAGTCACATGCCATATAAGTAAATTCCATCTAATAAAAATAGCTTCTATTTGTTGAGCACTTATTTGTCAGACAATAAAAACTGTTATTATATACAGCTCATTATTGACAAGAACTCTGCAAAGTTTATATTATCAATAGCATAAAATTGAAGAAACTGAGGCTCAGAAAGTATAAGTAAAATTGCACACAACTCCTGAGTTCTTAAGTGGTGGATTCAAGTATACAACCCAGATGTGGCTGATCCTAAACACCACCAAACACAGGTAAATATCCTGTGAAAATTTTGTTTTAGTTTTGTGTGCACAAGTACTGGGCCTTGCTGTATTTCTTACTGTAGGTTAAGAAAAAAAAATTACATACACTGCATTATACTTTCCTTAAGTAATAGGTTCTCAATAATGGATCATTCTCTTCTCTTTCCAAGTAATATGTCATATTGTTTTGTCCATAAGGGCAAGTTATTGTTGCTGTTGCTGTTGTTTTTAGTTTCACCTGCTCACATGGATTTTGATAACTACTTATTGAGCCATTCCAATATTCAGTGACAGTGAATTTAATGAGTTATTTTATTAATTTATTTACTCACTTGTTTAGTAAATATTTATTAAGTTCTTACTATGCTTCAGGTATTATACTAGGGACAAATGATTCAATGGTGAACAAAAAGCATAGTTCCTGTCCTCAAAGAGCTGCAATCCAGTGGGGAAACCAGAAATCAAACACACAGTTATAATTAAAGCAGTAAGTCTTCATGAATATACATAAGGGGTCCTGTGGTATCTTATATTCTAGTATGTAGGATAAAAACAAAAAGACACTACAGTCAAATGAGCCAAAAAAAAATAGTTGAATTATTTCAGGGGTAGCATAGAAATCTTCACAGTGAAAAACACATTTAAACTTGGGCCTGAAGGGTGAGCAAGAGATATACAGGGGAAGAAGAGACAGGCATGGGTAAGTATGTTAGACAGAAGGAAAGAACATATAAAGACTCAGAAGTGAGAGAAAGGAAAGTGAGTTCAAGTTACTGAAAACCCATCATGGTCAGAGTGTTTCCATGATGGACCCACATGCTAGCGAAGAGGGCAGGGTATCTTAGGCACAGGGTATTGTCAGGCCATCAACAAGGAAAGAGACCACTGCCAAACCTGCAAATTGCTGCAAAAGTACTCACTGAATTCAAATTTACCTTAGTATGTGCCTACCCCCACCCCCCAAGATCTAGCCTTCATTTATTCCTGGTAGCTTGCTCCTGAATGGTCTCACACCAGCAAGCAGGAAGTGACCTTGTCTTGTTCTGTCCCCCATTCATCCTTGACTCTAGGGGTCCTTAAGAATTCACAAGATACTGAGAGAACAGGGAATTTCATCCTTCCCTCTGCCAATCCTCTGTAGTTGTTAGGAGCTTGATTTCTGGATTGAAACATATCTTATACTGGGCTCTGAACAGCTTGGTAGATCTCTCTAACTCAGTTTTTTTACTTATAAAATGAGGAGACTAATGGTTCCTGTCTCGTAGGATTGTTCTAAAGACCAAATAAAGTAACACGTGTAAAATGCTTGGCATATAGTAAGTGCCCCATACACTTTAAGTGTTATTTTTAAAAACTTACTGGAAGCTATTGCATGTACTTGGAGGAGGAGGCATTTAATTTTGCTATAAAGAGACTTTAATTTCAGTCTTAAAAAAAACTATTATGCAAAGATCAATGAAGAACAATTATCTTATTTGGCTGTGCATTAAGCAACACAAGAAAGAAAAATCAAATATGAGCCATATCCAATTAATAAAGGAAGCCAGTTTAATCTCCAGCAATGGGTCGCAATGTTGATGTTCCTCCTTTTCCCTTATATGCAAATCTCGCACTTGCCTCTTTTTCTAAGATGTTGGAATGATGTGTGATGAAGACTTCTCAAGTACTAGTGAGACTGAAGTAATTTCCTACATAATGTACCACAAACAGATTTAGAAATGTCGGTTTTAGATGCTATGATGCATATTCAAATTTTCCATGCAAAGGCTTAGATAGCATGACTAAGTTGAAGGGCCAGTGAGCTAAATAAAATACCTCCTGTATGCTTCATATTCTGGAATATTAATAAAGTAGAAAATCAAAATGACAGCAATTTAGGGCTTCTCATGTCCCCATATTACAGGCTTATTTCTGTGGATCCAATTTCAGACAAAGAAAAGAGTGATAATGCAAAAGAAAACAGCAGGGGAAACAAGAATGAAAAAAAAGAGCAGAAAAAAAGGAATAGAAGCAAAATCAAAGGGTCAGCATCAAAATATCCCATCTCCATAAAATAATGCTTACTATAGGCTCCCCTTTTAGCAGAATCCCCAGCTGAGGTACTAAGCTATTCTGTCAAAAACTGGCAACCTTTGTATGCTGCAATGCATCACACACTATTTATTGCCAGTTAGAAAGAAAGTTACAGTTTACATTTTAGAACATTCTAGTTTGATGTGAATTTTCCTTGCCATCTTAAAGTCAAGTTTCCCAGGAGAAATATAGAATCTCTGCTTCTCACCACCTTTTTTTGACCTGCTCAGTGTGGCTGGGAATGCCTTGTCCCTAGAAGTCAACTGGTGAGCTGGAGAAAAGTCCTTCTGCTCCACACTGAGGGGTCCACAATGGAGAAAGACTGGGACAGTCTCGATGTGGCAGAGTGGAGTTCACTTAGAGTTGGAATGTGGAAAGAAGCAATGCAAAGAGGATAATAAATGCCATCTGAAAACTTCTGTTAATCAGGCTTCTTTATGGTGTCAGTGAAGATACCTTAACTCAAATATGTAAGCAACAAAGGAACCTTGATTGACATACATAACCCAAAAATCAAAATCAGGAATACTTAGAGCAGATGTGTTCAAATGATGTGTTTTGGACTCTCTCCATTTGCTGGCCAGCTTTCCTACCTTGCTGTATTCATAGGCAGCCTTTCCCTCATGATAGCAAAGATGACCATAAGTACCTGACTTCTAAAACTTCCTCATAAAACTGACTTATAATCAGCTTCAAAACCCCTTCTGGAGGAGTTCATCTCCTTCTCAATAATTCTAGCAGTTTTGAGACCAGGCCTGGGCTATATGCCAGCAATGGTTACAGACAATTCTGTAACGGAAAACAGAGATTCTTTTACCACAAGCAGGAAACATGAAATCAGGGTAGGTAAAAACCAACAAAACAACTTAGCTGCTATGCCCTTTGGATGATCCTTTTGATTATCAACTAGAAGTAGACATTTCATGATCAGAGATAGCCCGTTATTCTCTCATTTGCACATTGACTCATACTCTATTATTTTTCCTTAGGAAAATGTCAAAGACATTATGATACATTATGATATACCTGAGTGCTGTGCCATTTTGAAGCTCAGAATACCAGTAGAAATGACAAGTTCTTCCTGTTAGTTTGCTGACACTGGGTACTTTAACACCCATGCTAAATCAAGCCACAGACTTCCATAGCTCCAAGGTAAAACAAGGATGTGTCAGCTAATCTCCTGACAGGAAGTGATAGCTTTGGGTAGCGACCTCCTGCTCTTTTTTCTTGTAAAAGTGCTTTCATATTTCTGAGCTCTTTCACATTTCTTCCCATGTTATTGACCAGATGGGAACCACCATTATTTAGATTAGTGATTCCCAAATGTTTTAAAAATGAGAAATCCTTTCACACATAAGAATGTATATTTAAATGTCATATAGTAGTTGAATCTCTTGCCTTTATTAATATATTGACTAAGAAAATGTATAATACCAAATAAATGTAGTAAACTTAATATTATTAAAACGTTATATTAATTAAAACAGCACCTATTTCCATGTGAAAAATAAATAGTACATGTATGTGTAAAAGTTATTTATTCCATCTGTATACAGATATGCAGATCTCTTGAAATAATTTCACAAGCCCTTTCTGTAATAGAATCAAAACATTGGGGACAGATGACTTAGAATGATTCTTTTTGTAGCTCTAGTGTTTGTTTTAACTCAAAAAGTCAAAGCCTCCAAATGTAACGTCAGAATCCTGCATTCAGCCTCCCCCATTCCTCTGTTTCTGTTTCCTTTACATACCTAGCTCAAACTCTAGTTTCAAGGGAAAGAGAACTAACCAGCAGCCAAGGGAGCTGACATGAGACTAACTGCCAAGATGGTGAGTGAACACAGATCGCAGACACTGAAAATGAAAGGGACTGACTTAAGACACATACTCCAGGTTGAAGGCATCTGCCAGAAGAGAAACAGAAAGTGTTGGTTTGAGACCTATCTTTCAAAGAATGATGATGGATCTCATCAGAGGCATAGCACTTCACTTTCAATCAGGATACAAAACTAGGAAAGAAACATTTATACCAAAAAGGGAAATTTGTTTAAAAAGTAGAGATTAAATGGGAAGATAATTTTGGAGGTTGCATATCTGACAGTGTAGCTGACAACTGCATTTGAATTTCATTGCACACACTCTGGGCACTGCTCATCACTGCCATGCTCTGATAAGCTCTCAATCTTCCTCCTAAATTCTTTCTCCAACCTCACAGATGAGGCACAGTGGTGATGAATATACTACTCAGAGGGAATGGACTCAAGTTTGTAACCCTGGACCACAGAATTTTCTTTGAACTTTGGGATGAAAACTGTAAATGGGAAAAAAAAAAATAAGGAAAATTTCATTTTGAATTGTCTCCCAAAATGACAAGCATTTATGGATGGTAAGTTCTAGTACTAATTTGCAGACAAATGTCCAACATTTGGTAACCAGTATGTTAACATAGATATGGGTCCAAAATGGTGAATTTAGCTGAAAAATTGTATAAAAAAGAAGAAAAAACTTAAAAATGGAGTTCAACTGCATTTCTTATATACATATAGGTGTCATTGTATTTAAATTATTGCTTTATTCTCATATAACCTCAGCCACTGGGGGCCACTGATGCCTAAAGTTCTGATGGTTAAAACCAGGGGCTTTGGAAGGAAACAAGCCAAACTGAGAAATCCTAGTTCTGCCATTGACTAGTGGTATAACCTGGGGCACTCAACTTCTTTAAACTACAGTTTATTTTTTTTACAGTAACACTACACATTTGTAAAATAACATTAGTTATTATGACATAATTAATGTAAAATACTTAGCAAAATGACTGGAACATATTAACTACTAACAAATGTTGGCTTTTATTATAGATTGTGATGAGGACAAAATAGATTACCTATAATCTTAGAAATAATTTAAGAACCCTATTCCCAACCCAAGTAATAAGAGAACTTGCTCTTTATCAGCTCAGATTCTTCTCTTCCCTTAAACTTATGCCCTAAGAGAATTTTGCCAAACTAGTTCCTAACCTTTTTTGTAAGAATAAGCAGAACCAAATTACATAAAACAAAAGGCAGAAATAAAAACAGCCAGAGAAGCTGAGTACATCTGCACAATGAAGAGCTAAAAAGAAGAGGTAAAAAAAAAAAAAAAAAAGCCACATGTTATACGAGAATAGCCTTTTGAGGGTCTCTGGAGCAGCTTTGGAGTCTGAGAAACTGAGAAAGAAGCAAAGGCAGTTTTGAAAAGGTGTTTTACTGTGGATTATACATTTAATCTACTTTCATGAATCTTTAAGAGATGAAAGATTAGCTTTCAGTAATAATTACTTTGATTTCTAGACTGTGCTTTATAATGGAGCATCATGGGGAGATTGGACAATGTGGGCCCCAGTTTGTACTTGGTTCATGCAGTCACATTTCCTGAGTTATCAAGTGGCACTTCTCTAACACTGCTGTGACAGATTTGCCATGACATGATCACGCCTCCTCCTGGCTCCTCTATGTATTGGGTGAACCACACCTTAAATTTATGTAAACAAACCTTTATTCTTCCACAAAGCTCTTTTTTACCAGTAGCTCCCTATAAAATAGCACTGGCCTCAGCAAAATAACATACAATAATCATTAGTGCAGTTGTAGACGCGCTATCCTTATTGCCACTACCCTTCGTCCCAAACCTAGCCTTAGCCAGGTAGGGGAAAGTGACTAGAGAAGGCCAAAAAAATACAACTTTAACTCAGACATCAGATTCCTTCCCTGGCTTTAAAGTACTCAAGTTCAACTATGGCACCATAGTTTTGGGTTAACTTCTAAAATACACAGTTTTTATTTCTCTTTGGAAACACACATCAGAATTCTTCTTCATGGATCTATTCCAAGTCATCACACCCTTTTGCTCAGGATAAAACATCACCTGTTAGAAAGCTACCAAACAACTTAAATTTATATAGTGACCAATATAATACCAGAGGTTATAGGAGGAAGAGATCATTTTCATATATTTCAAATTTACAATGGAACAATCAGCACAATTCAAGTTTCAAACATTTAAATCATTCCTGCCCTGACTCATCCTTCAAATAGCAGAACTCAAGACTGCTATTATTGTGGTCATTACATCAGCCTCTAAATCACTCTTACATAATCAATTAACCTCATTGCATTCAGATATTTAAACAGTTTCCACCAATAGCCAATTTCAACATCACCAACACAATTTATTTTCAATTACCAGCCTCACTAATGGCCTCCTGAAACTAATGCTTAAGGAAGTATTGGAAAGTTTCCTGTGTTGTCTCAAGGCTGTTTACATTTTCTAAAGGGCAGCAAAATGATTTGCTGTTATTACATATTCAGGCTTGGGGATTTTTTCTTCCCGTATAAAATGTGTAAGTCTTACAACCCAAATCACCCTATTCGACACAGGGAACTTCCAGTACTCACTCAATTTTCCAAACAAATCAGAGGCTCCTAACACCAAGGACATTGTGTGTTTGTTGTAAATAAGTCAGAGGATAATAATAAAATACTTCTTGGCAGTAGCTAAATCAAGAAGATCAGTGATGGCCAGCCTAAGCCAGTTATAAATTTTATGGCAATTTTTTAAATGAGGCAATGGAAGGGAGCTTATCAGCATTTTGTTTTCAAGGTCAAATGAAAGAAAGCAAGAGAAAGAGAAAGGAACCTAGGGTACTTGGTGTTTAGGAGAGGGAAACAGAAAGTAATGAGTAAAAAAGGAAGAGAAAATAAAGGCCAAACAGAAGCCAAGTAGTTTGAGGCTTATACAGCTTTTAGCTTAAGGGTAGAAAGTTTCAGTTTGATTTTGTCCTCCAGGGAAGCCTTCAGAAAGATTTCTGTGCCAATGTGACCTTGGCAAACATAAAGAAGGATCACATTTTTGGCACTTGAGAAGAAAAATGGGAGCGAGGTTAGAAATAGATTGGGTAGACACAACAGAGAGCAGAAAAGAAACCGTGACCCAAAGATAACAACCAGAGCCAGGTCATGATTGTTATGACCCATAGTTCTTTGAACAATCGTGTCCACAATGGGACTTCCTTTGGAAACTGGTTTGAAAACATCTATTGCCAAAAAGATGTTCTAATGGAGAAAATTAGCATTTCCATTAGGGACAATGAAAATTTATTCTGATTAAATAAGAACCTGAATAACAAACCAAAGTAAATAACAAACCAAAGTAAAATCAAAGCTCATTGTTCCAAACTAAATCGGACCTTCCATTAATCCAGTTAGAGGTCACTGGCCAAAGATAAGCCCAGATTGGTAATTTTTTTTTTCGAGAATGGTAATTTTCAGAGGAGAAGTGGGGAGGTGGCACATATCTTGAGAACCTGTCTTGCACCTGCAAAGACAAAACCAGATGGGTGGGAGCCTTGAGAAAGGAATGCTATAGATACCAGGGCTCACAGGTGTCTGTAGGGAGCTAGCAAATAATCCTTAGAGCAAGAACTTATGTTAATGCTGAAAACAACCAGCCTCAACACAGCGAGAATTCTGCCTGGCATCAAGTGAAACTAAGCTTTGCTCCTCATGACATTATCACTAGCTTTTACGTTGTGCTCACAGTTGTTTCTCATCCCTGGCTTTTGCCTTTAGTGATGCCTTTAACTCTATCATCGAAGATCTTGCCTTGTCACTTTCATTGTCTTAAAAAAAAAAAAGGAGGTCACAGAAACCTTGTATTTCTTAAAAGACTTCTTTTAAAATCCACAAACTATTACCAGGGGGGACCTTTTTGAATTTCCTGTGATAAGCTTGTCAGAAAAAAGAGGAAAACTTAGAAGGCCCAGAGTTTCATTTTATGTTTTTTTCTAATTATAAGATAAAATAATGGAGTTCCATTTTCTGTTCCAATTAATTATAAAATAAAGTAATGGAGACTGCTTTCCTACAGATACAAGATTCCAATAATATTTAACCATATAATTAAAAAAAAAGAAGTGTGTTCAAAATAGTGACAAAATTGACTATGGATAGGGTCATGCACATCCTAAGCTATTATTTTTCCAGACCTCTGAAGGAAAGAGAAGAGTTTGGAGATGCTAGAAAATTATTAATGTCATAAGTAAAGTAAAACTTGGGAGAAATAAAAAAAATTAAATTCTTTTTGTTAAGCACCTGAGAATTTTCTATTCAAATGGGAGAGAGAGAGAGAAGAAAGCAAAGACAATAAATAGCTAAATAAAGAAACAGACAATTCAACTAATTTATTATAATGAACATCAACTTCCACAAAGAAAATATCATAAAGATATAATTGGACACAGCAAAATACTTGACATAAGAATCCTAATTTCAGAATTTACTTGCTTGAATTCAAATTCCCATGCTTCAATATATCCTATGAAGAATTATAAATTCTTCCCTCTCAGTCAATGACCCCAAGCCTACCATATTGCTTCTGGTTCAGATTTTCTATCAGTCTATCAAAAAATGAAGAAAAGGAATCACTGGAGTAGAACTAAAGGTCTTAGGTCTGTGCCCTACATCTTGAACTAGCTATTAACAAATACACTTAGTTACAACTTTAGGTAAAAGTAAGCCAGATGAACTTCTGAAGGGACATCCTTAGACTAACTGCTTAACTGCAGGCTGGCTTTGGGGTGCACAGGCTTCACAGTCGCAGAAGGAATGCACACTTAGACGAGCCTGCACTTGGTTTAATGTTCTGCTGTCAGTGTCTTGAAATTCTTAATTCTTTAACAAGGGGGTCTACATTTTCATTTCCACCAGGTCCCATAAATTATGTAATTGTGCCTTAGCACTCTATCAGCATCTGTTTCCTTATCCATAAAATCAGAAAGAGAAGATCTCCAGTATCATTTTAATTCCAGGGTGTGAGGATATAACCACTTTGGGATCACTGGGCATTTAGGGAGCACAATGCTACAATGGCTCTGAGGAAGTTTCTCCAGGATTCCATTTCCAGGACATAGCCTCATCCCCTAAATTGGCCACTATTCCCAGAGATAAAAACTGCATGATTTAATTCATTGAAGGATTATCCTGTTCCTTCTTTCTCCTCTCAATGACCAACTTCTCATTACAGCACCACCGGCCAGTTACATATTGCCACAAGACTGCCATAAACAAATCATCCCAAAACCAAGAGGCTTAGAACAATATCCATAATTATTGCTCATAAATCCACAGTTAGCTGGCTGCTTCTGCTGATCTTGGTCAGGCCTCACTGGACATTTCTCTGGATGCAGAGAAGAAAAGAATTAGAGTCACTTTTGCAATAAATCTGCCACACTCACATGAATCAGAAGCTCTACTTACTGTAAGTAACCACATATTATTGTATGACCCTAAGCAAATCACTCAAGGTCTCCCTTCATTGCCTCATCTGTCTTCATGAAGGTATACAACCAGATTACCTCTAAAGCCCCTTCTCCTCTGATATCTTCATAGTGTAAGAGCCTCTCTGTTCCCATTTCAACCATGGTTTCCAGTCTTATCATCCTCCTCTGGACCAGATACCCATGTCTTCATCTTGCAGGGCCTTTAATTACAGATTGATCAGAGTGACCAATTTAACCTACTTCGATCACTATAGCTTTGTCGGGCCCTGAAAACATACATCCAAAAGCAAGAGTTCAGAAAGAAGTTTCAGTTCTCTGCCCTAACAGAAATCCTCTTGTTACATTGGAAAAGACAACAGCTGATGAGTCTCCAGGTCTGATATCTGTGGCACTGTGGTTCCTCTGCCTCTATAGAGCAGAATCCTTTTTCACTGGGATACTCTCCGTGCCACCCCCACCCTCCCACTAGGCTGCATCAGGCACTCATGGCCAAAACGTTCTGGCACAGCTCACTGCAGGGCTTTGAACAGGGGCAGCGTTCTCTGAAATAAATGAGAGGGACAGTGTGTTCTTGCAGAAGACTGCAAGGTCCTGTCAGCTTTATGTTTGCCGATTTACATGGCTTTTAAAAGACATAACCATAAAATTTCACTCCAGAACTAACTCTGACCAGTCAGATCTTTGCCCAGGTTGGAAAAATTTAATTTATCAAACTGACTAGACAGTAGTTTAATTTTTTTCCTTGTTGGGATGCCCCTTTGCTCCTCATAACTCACAAGACACCCTTTGCTCTCAGCTCTCCATTAGTACTCTATATACATACAGATCTTGTTTTATTTTTCTAAAAAACTCCCTAAAGCACAGGAACCATTCCTACAAAGATCTGTAATCTGAACGTACAGGCCAGGTCAATGCACCAGCTTGGCGTGCTGTGTGCTGCTTGCCAGGCACATGCAATGGCTGCTTTTTCATCTGGGTCAATGAGTGGGAGCTAAATTTGGTTTGTATCATTGTTCTTTTAAACTGAAAACTGTCTTATGCTGCCAAATAGGCCTTTTGTTTGTGCATTCATTTGTGTTTCACTGTCTCCAAAATAAACCTGTCTCTTCAAATCAGAAAATTTTGCACTAAGCTAAAAAAATGAAGGGTGATGATAGAGGACTAGCTAGTCTGTCTTTCACACAATGATGTGCCCATTTCCTCTTCAGTGATTTTTGTCATTTTGCTGAATGTGCCCATGTTGGGATTAGATTGGAACAGCCCAGTGGGTTCTTTGGTCAGCTCTTAAGGTAGTTTTTGAAGGTCCCTGATGTTTGGTCATTAGTCACCTTGCATACCCTTCAGTCAATGCAGTGTTTTATCTGTGAGGCCTAATGCTTTGTTTCTCCAATAATTAAACAAGAAAATAGAATCTCTGAAGCTCTTGGATCAGAGTCTATTAAAATGGATGGTAGGGAAAGTAGGGAATAGGATGGAAGTTTGGCCTAGCCTTACATTTACAAAAGTCCTAATGTTTTCACTTTTTGTCTATAAATTAGGTTACATATATAATAACAGAGATACAGAATTGAAAGCAGGCATAATCTTGTGCCCCATTCTGCTTCTAATTTACTTTAATGTTTTTAAAGTTATAATTATCTTTAAAACAGCATACACTTGTGGTGTATTTGTTACGGTAAAAGTTTTAATTTCTTCAAGAAAACATTTAAAATAAACTGAAAACTTCACCACCTTATTTTGATTTGTGTTTATTTTTTTAAACAAACCAAGAGGCTCAAACATTGGAAGCTGTTGTAGCTTCTCTTAACCTTTGAGAAGCCCCACTTTGGGCAAATCAGTTTTGTTGCTTTATACATTACTAACCTCTGCTGAAGGAAACCACTGGAGCAGCAGAAACCAGAGTAGTAGAGGTTCAGATATTTGGGCTGGGGGCTAGGGGTGTCCACAAATCAGGTAAAATATAATCAACTGCTTAAGTCCTAGAAAGTAGTTGACATGGTTATCTGTGAATGAGAGAACAAGGACAAGGACACACCATCTGGATAGGGATGCTTATGAACTATCTCTGGATTCCCTTCCACAGTTCACCTTAGCTTCCAGGATGTGAGACCGATGTCTTGGTTTGCCACACAGACCCTCTATGGCCTGGCCCCTGACTACTGTCCAGCTTTTTCTCCCTCTGCTCTTCTACCCACAGCCTTTATTTGGGCATATCACAAGACTTAACCTCAGTGGCACTGTTAAACACCTCCAGGCCTTCACACATACTGTTCCTCCTGCCTGAACTGCACCTTTCCCAACCTCCCCACAACAATTTATCTATCATGACAGCTATTATCCATCCATTACAAAACAACTTCAGAAAGAACTCTGCAACTATTTCTATCAATTATGAAGCTGTAATCTTTGCTTTACCTGACCCCTTCTTAAGGGAAGCCTATATTTTAGTCATTGTTTTATCCCCGATTTATAGCAATAATGCACAGTGTATGACTGATTCAATAGTGAACACATGCATGAATAAACAAAGTAGACCAGAAGCCTATTAGAAACACAGAATCCTTGGTCCCCCCAGACTTAATGAACCAGAATCTGCATTCTGACAAGATCCCCAAGGGATTTCACTGCACATTAAAGTTTGAGAAATACTCTTTCACTTCTGTAAATATCTGAAACATTGATTATCTGAGGCTTAGGGTTTGGTAATTATTAATGTACATGCTCTGCACAGTGCTTAACCGATACATGTGCGTTTGTGACATGCTCACATACTTCCATTCTTGACTCCTCCCCCAGAGGCCATCACGTGTGTCTGCTGGCATTCTCTCACTATTTCCTCAGATCTCAGAGTTAGGTCATGCCCAGAGTAGGTGCTAGGTACAAAGTTATGCAAAAAGCCAAGGGCCACTGGGAAAAAAAAAAAAGTTTTATAAAACTGCATCACACATACGTCTACAACCAAACAGCCAATGTCAAACTAATGATGAAGAAAACTAAGGTGAATTACCTTACCCTTAGTAAACATCAGTGAACAATGAATTCTTAGTAAACACTACATATAGTTCTCAAACACTGGGTCCTGCTGTACTTGAAGGGACATCTGGCAGTGCATTAGGATCAGATTTCCTGATTCACATTCTATATTTATATTCCCTTAATCTTGTCATGCCTAGAGATTTAGAACTTTTGGTTACTGCTCAACAGCTCATCTTTTTCCTTGGGAGACTCAGGAAGTGCTTGTCTACCTCACTTCATCCCACATTCCCTGAATTGTTAACACTTTGCAATTCAACCGTTTTGAGCACAAATGCTAAGTAAAAATATCTGGTAGCTTGTTACTCACTGTAATGGGTAGACCACAACACATGTGTATGGGTTGACTAATGAGGGATAAGAGAAGCAAGCTAAATTACGTGGGCAATATTTTGTATCTCCCTGGAAAAAATAATCCATAAGAAGACAAAATCTGCTACCAAAGCGCTGGGCAAAGGAGGTGTGGGAGCAGAGTGAGAAAAGAGGGAAAAGAATGTTAGCTTTTATCGAGATCCTACAAGTATGCAATATTGTGCTCGGCACTGTAAGTACAATATCTCATCAACCTAACGAGGTCAGAATCGTAACCTGATTTTACCTGCAAGGAACACAAGGCTCCTACGCATTCTCAGATTCACACAGCTAGTCACACAGTGGGTTCCAAACCACTTTTTCTTCTTCTTTTTAAAATTTTTTGTTGTGGTTAAAAAAAAATCCCACAAAACTTACCATCTTAACTGTTTTTTTAAGTGTATGGTTCAGTACTGTTATATATATTCCTATTGCTGTGCAACAGATTTCTAGAACTTTTTCATCTTGTAAAGCTGAAACTATACCCATTGAAGATCATCTTCCAATTTTTTTATGTTTATTTATTTATTTTGAGAGAGACAGAGAGTGAAAGAGAGAGAAAGAGAATGTGCATGAGCAGGGAAGGAGCAGAGAGAGAGAGAGAAAGAGAGAGAAAATCCCAAGCAGGTTCTGTGCTGTCAGTGCAGAGCAGGCCTCAGGACTCCATCTTGTGAATGCTGAAATCATGACCTGAGCTGAAATCAAGTTGGACTTAACCAACTGACCCACCCAGGCACCTCTCAATTTCTTTTTATAAACTAGTCAAAGGTATTTTTTTGCTTATATTTTTCTCCTTTACCATTCTACTTTCTCTGCCTTCTCCTGATACCATACACTTTAAGCTGCTCTGGTCTCTTCCAACAGTGAGGAAAGTGACCTGAAGATTCTAAGGTCTCACTCAGTATTTTACCTTCCCTGCGGAGTCTGTGAAGCAAACAATAAGGAATGAATTGCTAATGGAAGAAAAATGATGGAAGTGTATGGTTCCGTAATGCTGGAAATGCACCTGTTTATTTTGTCTATGTTAAAGGAAGTTTTCAATATAGACAATTATTTCATTGAAAAATCAGTCATGCCTGTCCAAAATTCTCACTATGCCACCCAGACACATTCCTGTGGCCAGGATTCTAGTACTACAACTTTATGGCAGCATCCTTCCAAAGCTCCATGAAGATAATATACACATGCCCAGTCCAGGAAACCCTGCCCGGTGGCCATGCCCACTGGGTTGAGGCTGTCTGTCCCTGGCACCAGATATGCATTCCCTGAAGATGAGGGAGTGTAAGAAGACACTGTGGCCC
Organism: Lynx canadensis; assembly: GCF_007474595.2. Classification (NCBI taxonomy): domain Eukaryota; kingdom Metazoa; phylum Chordata; class Mammalia; order Carnivora; family Felidae; genus Lynx; species Lynx canadensis. The sequence goes on from NC_044313.2 coordinate 66,821,165, forward strand.
AGGGTGCAGGTTTGCACATCTTTGAATTTGGCACAGCGACATTATCATACTCTGTTTTATATAATCTTTGTGTATTTCTATTTAAATGGATTATTAAATATTCAAAGAAAGGAAAACATTCACATTGATTGTTGTATTATAAAACAATCAGGGCCCAGAGAGAGCAGTAGTAAATGCTAAGGGGAGCAGCAGACATCCCCCAGAGTCTGCTCTCACCAGAGTCCTATGTCACCAGTGGATGCATCATTCAGCAGTGGGCTCATACTAGGCAGCCAGCAACCCCCTGCTTCAGCCTGTGAAAACATAAAGTGTCATTTCTTTCTGGATTTCATTTCCCCAAAGATGACTGACTTACTTCTTTCAGATCTGGCACTGTCATTGCTTGATCTATGAGAGATCAGGAGCTTCCTATCATAGTTACAAAGCCTTGAGGGGATGCTGAGGTAAGCAGACTTAGTGTAAACCCAGCTCTGCAATGAACTGCTCAGTGACCTTGAGTGAGTGGCATAACTTTTCTATACATGGGTTTATGAAATGAGAATAATTGGATGAAACACACATATTTTATAAATTGCTTAATAAATGTTAGCTGTTTTTATTTTTATTGTCTTATTATTTCCATTTCTAATAATATAGCCTGAGCTAGAACTTAGATCCTCTGATATTCTCTGAGAATGGTCCTCTGTTCTATTGTAACTAGAGGACTGCAAATTACAGCCTGTGTGCCAAATCCACCCAACCACCTGTTTTATAAATCAAGTTTTATTGGAACACATGCATGCTCACTTGTTGATATATATATATATATATATATATATATAGTCTATGGCTACCTTTGTGCTACAATGGCAGTACTGAAGAGCTGCGTGACGGATTGCATGGCCTGTAAAACCTTAAATATTTACTATCTGGCCCTTTGCAGAAAGTTTGCTGACATTGAAAGGATAAAGCATGTTCTAGAATGAGATCAACATAGCAACTGAAGTAAATTCTAAGGACAGAGATTTGACATTATGAAGACTGAGAAATTTCTTAGACTTATGAGTGAAAAGACAGTGATTCAAGTCTCACCTTTTCTCTCCCTAGCTGGATAACACAAAGGAAAATCATTATAAATTTCTTTCTCTGTAAAATGAGAAAATAAGAAAACCCAGACTAGTAAGGATTAAATTAAATAACTTATATTTGAGCCCCATATAAATATTCAAGGCCTATAGGTCTGCTCATGGAACAGACACTGGACTACACACAGAGGAGTAAGAGTGAAAAAGCAGTCCCTAGCCTGAGTCTCTAGCTTATCTTCTGGCTGGAAAGAGAGGCTGCTTGATGCAAGATGTGTTTCCTAATTAATCAATCCCTTTAGTAACTTTTTAAGACACCCAGTTCCAGTAGACACTGTAGGAAAATGCCTATATTTTATAATTCTGCCTTTGACTCAGCCTGGGTCAGAGATATTAAGTTATACCTCTGTCAGTGTTCAGTTGATTATTTGCTTTTATTCAAACAATGGATCAGCTGAGTCCTTCAAAAGAAACATATTCACAGAGTTAGACAAGTTGTCTGGTGAATGTGACACATGCAGAGATGTCCAAAGGATGATTTAAGTCTTTGTGCATTTACAAAACAAAGTTCAATGAAGCAAAATGGTGCTCTGTAAGAAAACCCAAAGACCAAATACAAACGGACATCAATCTGGCATCAATCATAAAACCCAACTAAGAAAAATATATATACCATCAGATATATTTCTGTTGTTGTTTTTTGCTTTTTCATTTAGATAGCTGGAAAATTATAAAGAATAAATAAACAAGCAAAAAATTACTTTGATTTAAAATGTTCACCCTTAAACCGCATTTCAGTAGAATGACAGAGAACTGTTTATCCTAATTCTAGGTCAGTGCCTCACGAATTTTCATGTATCAATTTATCTAGAGTAAGTATGCATTAAGAACACATCATTCCTCACTAATTTTATTAATAAGTTTCTTTCCTTAATTTTTCTGTAGAGATTTCACCATAGAAATACTAATAATGTATTAAACCTTTATAATCTAGTATAAGATCTACCAGTTTCCCTTTAAAAGTGTATCAGTCTCTTAAAAAAAAAATGCTCTCAGATGCTGGTCAGTCTATAGGCATGTCTCCCAAGTCAGTCATCTGACCATGGGTTTTACGCCCTGTGCACAAAAGGGACATTTAGTATGAAAGCAGTAAATGAAAACTAGAGGCTGTTGTCAAATTGTCAGCCATTGTGCTCATATTAATAACCACTGCAGCTGTCTGAGGCTCAAATTAGCATCTTTGAAACAAGTTAAACACTTCCAGCACTATTTAGAGCCATTTCAAAGAGAATAACAAAAGTTTATGTTGAGATTTTTTGCTAGATGGACTTTAAAATAAAAATCTCTTCAGAAACTTCAACTACCCTTTTTCTGAGATGCCATTAAGGGATTATCTGATTTTCATTTCCAATTAACTAAATATTTCAAAAGCTGGATTCATAGGCCCATCTGTTGTAAATTATTATAATGTAAAAATGGAAGAGAACTGTCCCTAGGTCAGACACACTTCTCACTTATCAGGTACCCCAAATAGAGCAGTATTATTCCTGGCTGCTCACTCTGGCACTTGAAGAGAATAATTATTTCCAGCAAAGATAACATTTCAGGTTGGAGCCAGGTGATTGTAACTCTCTGAATCTCCTGGGTCAAGGAAGAGGACTAGCATCCCTCCAAAGGATCTTTTCCAAATGTGCACATTAACTGCAGAAAAAAAAAAATGAGTCCATCTTGGGATTTGGGAAAACCTATGACTTGATGTAGATGAGCTGGCAATGAGCAAGTCAGTCATTGTGTCACCTGCCCCAGAGGTGCCTGACAGCACTGACTTCAAGCTATAATGCTTAGATTCTTCAAATGGCCTCTTGGGACTTATATATGGGAAAATTGCTGTCCTAAACTCCTGAAATGAGCAACCTAAATTGAACAGTGGTAAGACACAACCCAATACCTGGGAGCAGACGAATGTATTTACCAAATAAGGAGAAACAAAAGTCCATTCACCCTCTGACCATTTCAATCTAACTCTTTAGTAATTAAGTAGATGGACATGCTGTCCCATTATTCCCTTTAGATTTACATCATTGAGAAACACCAGATCTACTACTGGGAATTCAGAAGTCCTAGGTTCTAATCTTGGTTCTGTCCTTATTACCTTGTCTGCCTTATTGGAGGGTCTTAGAAGAACAAGTGGGGGATAGATATGTATAGATAATACATACATAAATAGATATGGATATATATCCATTCCAAGCATAGCTAAACAATTGTCATCCCATCCTTAGAACAATGCCATGGGGTAAATGTTGTTACTCTATTTTACAGATGAGAAAATGATCCTCAAAAAAGTTATGTAACTTGTCCCAAATCATCACAGCCATGACATGAAAAGCTAAGATTTAAATTCAGGCCTTTTCAGTACAAATCTAAGTCTGCTTGCTCCATATCAAGTCTCTTCTAAATTTACTCTAATATTTTAAATAATGGTAAGACTTAAATGTCTTACATAAATTTAACAAGTGACTTGGATGCTTTAACACAAGAGACCCTTACTTTCCTGTGGAGGAGAAACTTCTATTCATTCATTGAAACTTGGAGGGATGGTGCTCACAGGAGCTTGTCAGTAGGGCAGATGAGAAGGCAGTGTTCCTCCTGTATAACATACCCTGGGATTTCCAACCAGGGGAGACAGAACAACAATGAAGATGGTAATGTCAACTGGTTTGGAGAGCCACTATCTAGGATGCAAAATTTTTTGGTAGCTTCACATCTATTAATTGGGAAGCCCTGACTTTCTGCAAAGTGCAGGCTATGAGAATTTTATGCAGTACTAGTAAAATTTTTTTGAGGAGGACATTTTTGGGGGACTCCTTAAATCTCAATATGTAGGAAACCCATTCTTAATAATAATGGCAAAATAGTCTCAATTTAAGACTTTTGAGTAATTCATCCTATAGTATATCCCATTCATACCCTTAAGCATAACTAAGGTACTTATATATATTTCCCCCTTTCCTATACAGTTCAAAAATCTTCCTTTTTATTTTCTAACAGATAACATTTTAGACTCAATAGCACAACTCTACGGGCCATAGAGAAATAGGAATCAAATAATTCTGCCTAGTACCATGAGTCAATCTAAGAAGCCAGCTTACTCTAAGCTCTCCATGTGCATCAGCACAGAAGCCCCAATTCAAACAATGGCTCCCTAGTCTCTCATAGCTATTATGGCCTGTTGTTGAGAGGGGAAGGCTGCCATGCAAAATGGCTCCTTTTCTTTGTAACATTGGCTCTACACACAGAGTCAGAAACTATTTGGATTGCCTTCCCACTCCAGCCATTCAGTACAGGGCTTTTCATGTTCTCCCATCTTTAGGGAACTTTCTTGACCTTTGATAAATCAGAAAACGAGATAACTCTGTAATACACACCTGTAGGATGGAGCTAGAAGGTAATAAAATAACATCCATTCATTCAGAAACAGAAGAAATTTACATATTGTAAAAAATTAATGTATTTGGGACTAAATAGCAAAGAAACTGAAGTCCTGAATCCTCTTTCACCTCTCTTTACTCCCATAACATGTAAGAACAAAACCTACAATGTGCATATGATGATCCCTTTAAAATGAGCTGGTTTAGTAAAATTGACATCTTGCTATATTTTTTATTTTTTAAAAACTTTTTAATGTTTATTTATTTTTTGACAGAGAGAGAGACAGAGCATGAGCAGGGGAGGGGCAGAGAGAGAGGGAGACACAGAATCCGAAGCAGGCTCCAGGCTCTGAGCTGTCAGCACAGAGCCCGAAGCGGGGCTCAAACTCACAGACCACGAGATCATGACCTGAGCTGAAGTCAGACACTCAACAGACTGAGCCACCCAGGAGCTCCTATATTTTTTATTTTTTTTATTTACATCCAAGTTAGTTAACATATAGTATACTAATGATTTCAGGTATAGAATTTAGTGATTCATCACATACATATAACACCTAGTGCTCATCTCAACAAGTGTCCTCCTTAATTCCCTTTCCCTATTTAGCCCATCCCCACACCCAAAACCCCTCCAACAGCCCTGAGTTTGTTCTCTGTATTTAAGTCTGTTACAGTTTGTCCCCTCCCTATTTTTATATTATTTTTCCTTCCCTTCCCTTATGTTCTTCTGTTTTGTATCTTAAATTCCACATATGAGTGAAGTCATATGATATTTGCCTTTCTCTGACTAACTAATTTCACTTAGCATAATATACTCTAGTTCCAGCCACGTTGTTGGAAATAGCAAGATTTCATTCTTTTTGATCACCGAGTAATATTCCATTTTATATATTTACCACATCTTCTTTATCCATTCATCAGTCAATGGATATTTGGGCTCTTTCTATACTTTGACTATTGTCAATAGTGCTGCTATAAACATTGGGGTACATATGCCTCTTCAAAACAGCACACCTGTATCCTTTGGATAAATACCTAGTAGTGCAATTGCTGAGTCATAGGTTAGTTCTATTTTTAATTTTTTGAGGAAGCTCATACTGTTTTCCACAGTGTTTTCCAGTGAAAAATTGTTCCTCTTTCTCTGCATCCTTGCCAACATCTGCTGCTACCTGAGTTCTTAATTTGTTCTGACTGCTGTGACACAGTATCTCATTGTATTTCCCTAATGATGAGTGATGTTAAGCATTCTTTCATGTGTCTGTTAGCCATATGCATGTCTTCTTTGGAAAGTGTCTATTCCTGTCTTTTGCCCATTTATTCACTGGATTATTTGTTTTTTGGGTGTTGAATTTGATAAGGTTTTTATAGATTTTGGATACTAATGCATTATCTGATATGTCATTTGCAAATATCTTCTCCCAATCCATTGTTTTCCTTTTAGTTTTACTGATTATTCCCTTGCTGTGTAGAGGCTTTTTATCTTGATGAGATAAAAATGGTTCCCAATGGTTCATTTTTGCTTTTGTTTCCCTTGCCTCCAGAGACATGTCTAGTAAGAAGTTGCTGCAGCTGACATCAAAGAGGCTGTTGCCTATTTTCTTCTCTAGGGTTTTAATGACTTCCTGCCTTATGCTTAGGTCTTTCATCCATTTTGAGCTTACTTTTGTATATGGTGTAAGAAAGTGGTCCAGGTTCATTCTTCTGCATGTCGCTGTCCAGTTTTCCCAACACCATTTGCTGAAGAGACTATCTTTACTCATTGTATATTCTTTCCTGTTTTGTCAAAGATTAGTTGGCCATACATTTGTGGGTCGATTTCTTGGTTCTTTATAGTGTTCCATTGATCTATATGTATGTTTTTGTGCCAGTACCATACTGCCTTAATGATTACAGCTTTGTAATACAGCTTGAAGCCTGGAATTGTGATGCCTCCAGATTTGGTTTTCTTTTTCAGGATTGCTTTGGCTATTCAGGGTATTTTCTGGTTCCATACAAATTTTAGAATTGTTTGTTAGAGTTCTGTGAAGAATGCTGGTGTTATTTTGATAGGGCTTACACTGAATATGTAGATTTCTTTGGGTAGTATTGACATTTTAACAATATTTGTTTTTCCAATACATGATCATGAAATGTTTTTTCCATTTTGTGTGTGTGTGTCTTCTTTGATGTCTTTCATAAGCTTTCTATAGTTTTCAGTTTATAGCTTTTTCATCTCTTTGATTAGGTTTACTCCTAGGTATTTTATGGTTTGGGGTTCAATTTGTAAATGGGTTTGATTCCTTGATTTATCTTTCTGCTGCTTCATTATTAGTGTAGAGAAATCCAATTGATTTCTGTACATTGATTTTGTATCCTGTGACTTTGATAAATTCATGGATCAGTTCTAGCAATTTTTTGGTGGAGTCTAGGTTTTCCACACAGAGTCGTCTGTGAAGAGTCAGAGTTTGACTTCCTCCTTGTTGATTTGGATGTCTTTTATTTCATTTTGTTGTCTGATTGCTGAGGCTAGGACTTCCAAAACTATGTTGAAAAATAGTAGTGAGAGTGAACATCCTTATCCTGTTCCTGACCTTAGGAAGGAAACTCTCAGCTTTTCCTGATTGAGGATGATATTAGTGGTGGGTCTTTCATATATGACTTTTGTGATCTTGAGGTATGATCCTTCTATCCCTACTTTTGTGAAGGATTTTATCAAGAAAGGATGCTGTATTTTGTCAAATGCTTTCTTTGCATCTATTGAGAAGATCATATGGTTCTTATTCTTTCTATTATTAACGTGATGTATCACACTGATTTAATTACAGATATTGAACCAGACTTGCATCCCAGAAATAAACCCATTTGATTGTGGTGAATAATTTTTTTAACGTATTATTGGTTCCAGTTGGTTAGTATCTTTTTGAGAATTTTTGCATCCATATTCCAAGGAAATTTGTCTGTAGACCCCTTTTTAGTGGGGTCTTTGTCTGGTTTTGGAATCAAGGTAATGCTGACCTCATATAATGAGTTTGGAAGTTTTCCTTCCATCTCTATTTTTGGAACAGCTTCAAAAGAATAGGTATTAACTCTTTTTTAAATGTTTGGTAGAATTCCCATGGTAAGCCATCTGGCCCTGGACTCTTGGTTGTTGGGAAATTTTTGATTACTGATTCGTTATGAATCTGTTCAAATTTTGTATTTCTTCCTGTTTCAGTTTTGGTATTTTATATGTTTCTAGGAGTCTGTCCACTTCTTCCATATTGCCCAATTTGTTGGCATATAATTGCTCATAATATTCTCTTATTATTGTTTGTATTTCTGCTGTGTTGGTTGTGATCTCTTTCATTTATGATTTTATTTATTTGGGTCTTTTCCGTTTTTGTTTTGATCAGTCTGGCTAGGGATTTATCAATTGTGTTAATTCTTTCAAAGAACCAGTTCCTGGTTTCATTGATCTGTTCTACTGTTTGGTTGTTGTTGTTGTTGTTGTTGTTGTGTGGTTTTTTGTATATATCATTGATTTCTGTTCTAATCTTTATTATTTCCTGTCTTCTGCTGATTTGGGCTTTATTTGCTGTTCTTTTTCCAGCTCTTTAAGGTGTAAGTTTATCTGAGACCTTTCTTCCTTCTTTAGGAAGGCCTGGATTGCTATAATACTCCCCTCTTATTATAGAAGCCATCTTTGAGCACAGTAAGGATAAAGGAGAAATCCCCAGGTCCAGCCAGTTATGGGAAGCAGGAGATCTTCTTCTCAGTAAGAATAATCTGTCTTGATCCAATTCAGAGCCTTGAGCTTCCCTAGTCCTTCTGATTTTGATATCAGTTGCTCCTAATCTTACTTCCTCCTTATTACCTCTATTTCTTTCCTCTGTACATACTTACATATCTGGCAACCATATCCTAAAGGCTATATTCATTGATAACTGGGAATTATAGTTGTCCACATGAAATGTATCATGCATAAAATCCCCTGTGGAAATAAAAGCTCATTAAGAACTCACTCTATTCCTACTCAATGATCAAATAGCAAAGCTGTTCCTTTGTTTTGAGTATTTACGTAGACCTAAAAGCAGTTGGATTGGAACTGGACTTAGAGAGTTTTCATACAATAATTTCTTTTTAACAGGAAAAAAGAAAGATCAAAATGTTCCCAAGGAATCCCAAAAGGCCACTTAGCCTGCCTCTCTGGTATTCTGTGCTATTTCAAACTGATATTCAGGTACTGGAGACAGAACAAACTGATGGCTATGTGAAGCCAAATAACTTCTTGTGTTCAAATAAGTATTCCAGTGTGTGGGGGAGAAAAAAAAAGCTCTAAAATGAGCTGTCTTTATATGTACTTTGATTGCTACTCTTTTTCTCTATAAGCTGGGCATTTACTTCCAGAGCATCTGTCTTGTCAGTGTAATTTAATGCCTATCAGTCTGGTGATGGAGAAAGTGATGAGGTGTCACCATCACTTGCTTCTTAACTGTACTTTTACCAAGTGGAAATAAAACTCTAAAAAGAATAATTTACAGGTTTGTGAATGAAGAGGTAGAATAAATGGATCTCAAAACTGTGGTCACTGCTGGTCTCATGGGTAAAACAGCTTTCAGCAAAATGAAAGCAGCTTTGAACAAGGTGTCTATAGTGGGTTGAACTGTGTTCCCCAAAAAGGCATATAGAAATGCTAACCCTTGTTACCTGTAAATATGACCTTATCTGGAAAGATGGTCTTTGTAGATATAATCAAGTTAAGATGAAACCATATTGGGTTAGGATGGGCCTTAAATCCAATAACTGGTGTCATTGATGAGCTTCATTCCAAGTGCCCAACTTAGTTAGGTTTACTATTGAAAAATGGATGCAGTTAGGTTTTGGTTTTCATGTAAAGCCTCCCAATTACACGGGGTTGTTTATGCAAAATCCAACCAGCCTATACAAGTTCTATGCTTAGTCCAAGTCTCCTTGGAGAACCCTCTGTTCTATCATCTTTCCCCAGTCAGCACATGATCCCTACCTGCTCCCTCACTGAATGTAATTTAAATGGATCTCCCAACAGAACATAGCTTTCAAACTTAAAGTATGCATAAAAATCAACTCAGAAGTTTATAAACTGAAAATTTATGGGTCCTGTGCTCAAAGATTCTGGAGTAAGTTTGGAGTGAAGAATTCAATGTTTCCCTTTTAACTTTTTTTTCCTTTTTCTTTCATGATTCACTCTGTCTGCCTCTTTCTTCCTCCATATTGGCCCAATAGGAGACCCAAATGAGTTTGGAGAATAACAAAAAATGAAACTCACAAACACCAAATATTTCTATTCATAAGCATTATTGAGCATCCCCCCTCCAAAAAAAGATATGAGAAGAATAGAGCACAGTCCCAAGATTCACAGGCCTAGTTGCACAGAATAACCTGGGGAATAGTTAGCATTTACCAATGCCTGGGCTCTCCCCAGACCACTTAGATAAGAACCACTGGTGGAGGAGTCATGGCACCAGTAAATTTTACTATCAACCCAGATGATTCCCCCAGGTAATGGTCAGGCAGGGTTAAGAACCCTTGGAGTAATCAAAGGATACATCTGCAAAAATGTGGGTTCATCATGTCCCCCTCTGTTCCTCCCAAGGATGCTTGCAGAGTGGTGGCAATGGAAAGCTGATGAGGAGTAAGGTATCCACCAAGGCTGAGAAGCTCTATGAAAAGAGCTCCCAGACTTGTATCAGCTGCCCTTCCTCCCACTCATATCAGTGGAAGCATCATAAACTACCAGAAAGGCAAACATTGTGCTTTTAGCAAGCCATGGCCCCCAGGCTTAAATTCTGGGGTCTTGGTATTTTGCTATTTTGCTATTATGACATTTTTCTATTATGTACTGAGACCATCTCTCTTGTTCTATGTCTGTATTGCAAGTTATACAACCTCTTGTACAACTGGACCTGGGGATTTTTCTATTCATATATCCTTAGGGACTTTCCAGGAATGTTTCTGGATATGACATACAATTATCTTTTTCATCCTCTCCTTCTCACTCTCAGGGATGTACATTAAAGGGCAGCCACAAGCTACTCACTCTGCCTGTCTAAAATTTGACAGATTGTGCTTCTAATAAATTATTCTTTATTATAATGAATTTAAGTGGAGAGAGAAGTAATCACTCATAGCCCCTCTCATCTTCCCGACAACTTTTTGAGATTTTTCCCAAAAGAAAAGAGACCTTGGAGCTGTGCAGTGGCAAAAACACACCTAATATTCAAAACTCATTATTTTAAATTTCTAATAGCTGCACAGTATTTCACTATATACATCCACCAAGTTTAATAAACCAGCACCATACTGACAGACATACGGGCTGTTTTCATCTTTTACTATTATAAGCAATCATGGAATTAATAGTCTACAATGTATGTACTAGATACCTATCGGACAAATTCTTAGGAGTAAAATTTCTGGAATAAAGGGAATATGGATTTATAATTTTGAAAGATACTGCAAATTACCTTCCACAGAATTGTGCCAGTCATTATCCCACCACTGATATCTGAAATGGACTCATCATAGCCTCACTTCTACAATGCAGCATAAAACTAGCTTATCTTTGCCATTCCGCTGGGTGAAGATGGAATATCACTGTAGTTTTAATTTGCATTTCTCTCATGATCAGTGAGATTGGACATCTTTTCATGTGTTTAAGAACTCTTTATTTTCTTTTCTGATTTTTCCATTTAATTATTTTTTCCTCATACTTTTAGTTAATGAATTAGGAAAATGAGTCTGTTGTTTATAATATAAGATTCAATTTTTTTTCAGGTGTCCATTAACATTATTAGTACTGGGTTTTTTTTCTTGTAGATTAAAATATTTATTTCAATAAATATATTGATAGTTTCTATGATTTCTGGATTTTGTGTCAGACCTAGCAAAACCTTCATCTCTCTGCAAATTAGATAGATAGATAGATAGATAGATTGATAGATAGATATGTAGATATACATCTGTATCTATATGCATTTTTTTAGCATTTCTCTGATTTTTACTTTTATTTCCTTTTCTTTTTCTATTTTTTTAATGTTTGCTGAACATCTCTTTTTTTCATTGATAAACAATGCCAGTTTTATCACATGTGTTTGGATCTGTTTCTAAATATGTGTTTGGATCTATTTCTGAACTGTATTTCAAGTCCATTAATTTGTCTATTTTAATTATTATCTTTTCATAGTTTACTATCTGATAGAACTAAGCCTACCTCATTACCCTTCTGTTTCATAATATTTCCTGGCCACTATTTCTCCTAGTATTTTTCCATATTAACCTAGCATCAGCTTATCTAGTTCTTAAAAGAAATCCTGAAGGCATTTTGATCATGATTATATTAAATATATATATTTAAAAAGGGGAAATAATATATTTATGATGACTCTTTCCAAAAACAAGGTATTTTTATTTTTCAAGTATATTTTGTATCTCTCATTAATATTTACAAATTTTTTCACAAAAATCTTGCAATTTCTTGTTTAGGTCTCATTTTTAATTATTTCATGGGCTCAGGGTCATTTTATTTTTTGAGGTTTTGAAAGAGAAATTTTCTTTCCTTATATAATTTAATTTGCTGGGATTTGTATATGTGAAACATTGATTTTTATATATTGAATTTGCATTCAGTATTCTTATTTTCCAGGAAAGACAAATGGCCTCAAAACATAGCAGTATAAAAAGTCACTAGAGGAGTATGAGCAAATGGAGAAATATGTCTGCCAACTCTAGAAAAAAGGATTTCTTCTTTCCACCTTGAATCTTAAAGGTATTATTTTAGGATCAAGGCAATGAAGTTTAGACAATGACCATATTTGACAAACTAAAAATATAAATTCAAAATCAAAACTCCAAAAGGGTTTAGATAAAATCATAGATTATAGATAAGTAATCAAAAAAAATTAATGCAAAATGCTTAGCCTTGCATTCAAAGCCTTCCCTTGGAGGATATAGCTTCCTGGTCCACTCATATAATATTCCTCAGAATCCCTATATGACCTTCTATACCAGTTGTGAAGTCTCCATCCTGTGACTGATACCCACCATCACTCTTTGTCATGCCCACAAAATTGATCTTCCTTACCAGTCATGGTACCTTGCCTATAACTTGGTTGTGCTGTGTCTTGTCAATTTCAAATCTTATCCTCTCTTTGAAAACTGACATCTCCTCTATGAAGCAGTGTCATCACTGACTATAGTCTTCTCTCTGACATTACATATTAATGGTAGAATTTTTTTCTCAATAACTGCCATATTTTGGCGTTGGGAACTCCAGTTTTCAACTTCGAGCTATGCCATTTATTGATTCTGTCATCTTAAGTAAATCCATTAATTTCTCAGAACTTTGGTTTTCTCCTATGTATAATGAAGGTAATAATATGTAACCCACTTCTCACCCATGGTTATTATCAGGATTAAGTGCACTTTAAAATATTATATAAATCCTGAAGTGGTATCCAAATATCAAATATCAGGAGTAAGGAATAACCTACATACAAAAACATCACTTTACAAAGAAGAGGAAAAAAGCCCTTTTCCTCTTGCTCTAGGGGGGGGATTCACAAAGAGGAAAGAAAGAATAGTGTTCTCCTTTTGTGATCCAACTAATAGGGTCAGTCAGGCAGCAGTCTGCACGTGTCTGCCAGAATAGCAAATGTTTAGGCTTTATCACAAGTGCCAACACTAAAGGATCTTGAATGCCTGCCTGCCAAATCCTGTATTCAGGAGTCTGAGGACCTATCTGGGTAGAAAGGGCAGACAGCTGTGGTCATGAGAAAGTTAAATGGCAGAATGAATGCCATATGTCTGCTTTTCTTCCCTCAGCTTTGGTATCCCATCATGGGAAAGCAAGGAGTTGACATGTTACCATTACTGACCCTGTGATTTTTTTTTCCCCAGTCTCTCTGTTGCCATTAACCTGTGTCTTAAATCTGATTTGAGTTTCATTTGTTCCTTTAATGTCTGACTAGAAAATATAGGACAGTCCCTTGGGGAATTGATTTCAATGGGTGCACTTCAGTCATGTCAGCCATTATCTATTCTTACACTGTACAGGACACTCTGTGCTGGGGGCATGGGAAAACCAATAGCATTTATTGAATACCTCCTACATGCCAACAATTATATGAAGGTACTCCATGAACTTTTTCATTTGATTCTCAAAAAACTCTGCCCATTTTACTGATGAGGAAACTGAAATTACTGAAATCAAATATGTTGTCTGTGGACTTGCAGATCTCTTTTCACTACAGTATCATGTCTCACCCTCAAACGTCCTCTACCCACTCATCCACTGCAAACCGAGCAGCTCACTGATTGCTGCGTCAGTTGACATGCCAATCCTATACCGACTAATAACAGAGATCCCATAGGCCTGAAATTCTTAAGATCTTCCTGTTGGGAGACTTAATAGTCTTTTTGTTGTCTTCACACAAAAGAGAGAGGCTTTCAATTCAGAATAAACCTTAGAAACTTTTCAATATTACCCAATGATCTAAATTTAGACTGCAGGAGCTGCTATGTTATTTTATTTACAGCAGTCTGGATCTCAATCTCCTTAGTTTCATCTCCCAATTAAGCTTATATATGTTCACAAAGCATCATTACATGATTTAATGACAGAGTATTTTGAATTAGTTATAAGCTGACATTTTATAACATATTCTAGGTGGCTCACTAAAATTGGAGTTGCTTTTTATAGATGCACAAATGTTATTGAAGTTCCATTTCCAAAAATTATCCCCTACTTAAGGTAAAGTGTACATGTTTCTATGTGTATGTTTTTAGAATTCTGTGATTTAACATGTACTTACTTGCTCTCAGTAAACATTTAACTGGAAAGAGAAGCCTGCATGTCTCTACTTCATGAAACTGAGTAGCCTGAATAAATTAAAGCATATTCAGACACTTATTAATTACTTTCTTTTTGTTGGTATTGGTGATGGATGAGGTTATAGATCATCATTCTTCAACAGCCACAACTAAGTAGGGAGGTTATTAAGGCTCTCAAAAAACAGAGGGATTTATATTTTAGGTGGAGTTAATTCCATGGTGAATCAGGTGAGAAAAATAGTCCTCTCTGAGGCAAAATGAGGTTATCATGACCTCTTATGAGGCACTAAGTAGTTACTGGAAGTACAATTTAATGTAACATTTTATTATATTTTACTCCTAGAGTGTTTTCCTCTCTTAAGATTGTGAAGGCAAGTTTCCCTAGTCCTTCTATACTCTACCCTTCAGCCCCTTGTAGGGTCTAGTCCCTACAATGCAGGACTAGGTCTAGTACTACATTGCAAGTCATCATTGCTCTCATACTCCCCACCTCTAGCCCTAGTCTACCTCCCCTCCACCCCCTTTCCTCCCCTCCATTCCCTTCCTGGAACTAGTCCACTGAGGTTTAATCTTTCTGCATCCTACCCCTACAATAAAAACTCACCTGTCCTAATACCTGTTCTTTCAAGGTTCTCTCTAACAGAAAATCCATTCAACAAATAAATGCTAAGTACAGACAGCTGATGATACATCCATTATTTCAACAATTTTTAATAAAAAAATACACACTGCTATTGTACTAGAGAAAAGCAAAGATGAATGAAAAGTTGTCTTGTCCTTCTTGTTTTTTGTTGTTGAAATAACAAAAATGGCATCATACAAAATGATCATCTACTCAGTCGTGACTTCCGATGAATTTGACTCTCCAAAATTAAATCTACCTTGAAAGGATAATAGTCAGCTACCAGTAGTGTTATTTGAAAGAATATGCTGCCTATTCTGAAGGTAAATTACAAAAGAGATAGCTTTGAAGAGTAGAGATTTGGGTACATCTGGACAGATATGGGCTCAAATCTAACCTAGCTGGATGACTAATATTACCTAACTCAGCAAATGTTTCTACATCTCAGATTCTCCATCTGCATAAAGGGGATAAAATCCCCTATCTCATAGATTGAAAAGACAAGACAAAATGGCAGGAAGAATATTTTAAGCAAAAGCAGCATCTTAAATAAGTGTGGAGTTTCCAAAGTGTCAAGCTTTTTTTTTCTTTGTTTTATAATCACTTGCTTGTGCATTTATTTACACAATAAAAAAGTTATTTTTTTTTTTACCTATGTCTCCTACAGGTGACCAAAGATCCATATGTTAGCAATCTTCCACTTAACTGCACATTCAAGAAATCATTAACTCCTCTGAAAACTCCATACAGCAGAACAGCTGTTCTTTGAAATTCTTTGAGCCCACAAATATTGGCATTGGAAGGTAGCTATAGAACGTCATCTTGTAGCAATGGAATGCCAACACGCTAGCTCTCTCCTGGTTGAATCTAGAACTGGGCAGCTGTCTGCTTTTAAGTAGGAGCCATACTCTTTTTAAAGATGGCTCAAAGCCATATTGCTGTAACCTATGCTTGTGCTGAGTAAAGGCTTGGAACTTTTGGATACATTCTCAATGAGCACACAACCATATGTTTTGGGTGGGAGATAACCACTTTTCCAAGGCATTTCAGGGCATAGTCCTGCTATGTCCTAATACTATCTGGAGAACTTGCCAGTGATTGGTGGGATCTAGCTGAATTCCGCTTCAGTACTATATTATTTGGGGACAAGTTGCTGAAAATTCTCAAGGCTCAGCTACCACAGTGGGAGAGTAATAATTATATCATGGGCTGTTCTGGAAAATGAGAGAGTGATTACATGGTTAGAGGACAAAATGAACCTGTTTAAAGCAGAGAGTAGCCGTTGGCAATAAGAACTCAGAAAATTCTGGCTTCCTTCTTTCACCTAGCCCTAACTTCAGATCCAAGATCTATCTTACCTTTAGCCCAGTTAATTTCCATATATATAATTCTAGAGGTAGCAGGATATTCCCAGAAAAATAAGCAATCCAACGAAACGTGACCAATTTGCTGAGTCTTTCCAAAAGAGCCTCATCTTCTTTACTCTCATATTTCATTTAAAGCCCTGTGCACATGCCCCCTCCTCAAAGATAATCTTTCCTGACCATTCCATCTAAAATAGCTTCCCTCTATATCATCATTTATCTCCTTGTCATGCCTGTTTTACTTCATAGAACTTATCATTACCTGAAACTATATTATACATATATTTATTAATTATCTGCCTCCCCTCCCACTAATATGTAGGCTCAGTAATGGCAGAGCATTAGCCCATCTTATTCACTGCTGTTCTCCCAGCCCAGAAGTTAGAACAGTGCTTAGACACATTTGACAGGTTCTCAATAAGTACTTGTTGAATAAATGAATAAAGGATGTTTTAAATTCCACAATCAGTCTTAATTTCCTTCCCTTAAACCTTTATTTATAATAAGAACCATCATTTATTAAGCATTTACTCGATCCTTTGACACTTTATATGGATAATATAATTCAATCTTCAGAACATCCTCTGTGAGATAGGAACAATTATGATTCCTAATATAGGTAAGAAAATGAAACTTTAGAGAGGTTAAGTAACTTACCCAAAAGCAGAAGTGCAGATGGGATTCATTGTAGGTTACTGGACTATAGAATCATCTCTATCTCTAATTCTATCCCATCTTCTCCTGCTTCTATGGTTAAATTCTATATTTTGAACTGTCTCTCTATTTCTGGTCAAAATGCAAATACCTCTGGGGATGGGTAACATTAAACTGTTTTTAGTCATTTACTTTTCTTTGGTGCATGTCAACTAGGAAATAGTGTTGTGGAGAAGGAGAGTTTGGAAGTCTGAGTACCTGAGATGAGAGATCTTAGAACCAGGATACCAGTGAATGAGACTAATGAGATACTGCAGTATTTTGCCAAAGGTTACTTTGCCTTGTGTTCATTCCACATCCAGAGCTCTCTTACTCCTTAACACTGAGATATTTCTACTTTGCAATTTAGCATATCCAAGACAGCACAGCTCTGGGGGATTGTGGTTTGATAATGCCTCCCTCATGTGTAAAAGAAGTTAGGTGCAAGATGAGAAACGGACAGAGGTTTTATTTACTGAGAGGTTTTTTTTGGGGGGCGGGGGGTGGCGGCAGTTATTTTGTTTTTGTTTCTGTTTTACTTTACTCCAGTGTCATTTCTTCTTACATTAGTGAGAGTCCAGGAAGAGGTGCTGGTTGATTGGATTTGAATATCATCCATGCAGTCACAACATTTCAGTAGCTCTCTATAGGACAGACCACACCCAGCATGTCATTGTTAAAACAGCAGATAGGACATAGATGTTTAGCAAAAGAGCAAAAATTACAAGGCACCATGTAGGTAAGGAGGAAGACTGTTTCCATGTTGCAATTTGAGAGGTACCACTGGCTACTTGTTTCAGAATATCATTCTTTCAGTATTAATTTGAGATTCCCCCATTAATGTCATTTCACTTCCAGGAAGAGATTGTCTCCAGACATCCTTCTTGCTTGAGAAAGCAGGAAGGGCATATTAAGCTTAGATTAGCCAGGAGTTGCCATAGTAACTAGAGGCAAGGCCCTAGGGGGAATAATACATTAGGCAGGTAAGTTTTGATGAGAAGGATAAGCGACAGAGTGAGCAATTACACAAGGTGGCACCATAATTGGTAGTCCTGGGCAGCCATGGGGCAGTCATCTATAAAAAAAATTACTATACATTTTTAATGAGGTACAATCTAAAATTTCTCCATCACAAAGTTGGACATTGCTTACCTTGAAATAATTAGCTTTCACTCACTTTAACAATTCATGCTCTTGTTTTTTTCATTCCTAGCCCTCCTCATGCTCTAGTCCATTTCCAAGAAAAATATAATTTAATTTTCCCAAATAACAACGACCAAAAAAAAAATTAGAGTTTACCTCCAGCAAAGACATTTGGCCAGATACCAGGATCTTTCTTATTATTATATCCCCAGATATTCATCTGAGATAATAGATTGTAGGAGAGAATAGATTGCAGTTCATAAGAAAAAGTAAATTTTATGGAAAGTCATTGTCCTTCAAATGAAGGTTTCAAATGCAAAAATAAATCTTATTAACATAACATCTTAGAGCAAGGAGGAATCTTAAAGGTCTTCCAATTCTATCTCATTCTCTTACAGAAAAGTGTTGAGAGCCAGAGAGGTTAATAATGTCCTCTAACCACCTAATCACTGTGTCATTCCTAATCATTGCCAAAAATAAAATAAAATAAAATTAAATTAAATTAAAATAAAATAAAATAAAATAAAACAAAATACGGGAATTCTCAGAGCCATCCATTTGTGTGCACTTTTCAGTGCATCAGTTTGCATATCAGCAGAAAATGTCAGCATCAAGGCCACGGATGCTCAATTTGTTCATAATAAAAGCTATAAGAGCTGACGTGTATTGAGTACTCATAATGTGCCAAGCATGGGGCTAAATGATTTACAACCGAAATCTCATTTAACCTCTAAATAGTCCTGTAAAGTATGTTTACCCCATTTTACAGATGAGAACATCCAAGTTGAGAGAAGTTAGGTAACTGCCTCACAGTCAAACAGCTAGTAAGGGACAGACTCCAGTCATTGCTCCTTACCATAACACTAAACCATATCTCCTGGCTATTTCCACATGTCACTTTTTCTGTAAGAGAACCAGAAATCAGTAATCAAGTATATTTATAAGCTTAATGCCTCCCTCTGACAACTAAACTCCTCCCCAAGGAAAGTCAACCAATGCTAGCCAACTAACCATATTCCCTAAGGATCTAATTTTTAAAAAAACAACTGTTTTTCTGATTATAAATGTAAATCGTATTCAATATGCAAAATTTAAAAACACAGACAAGAATAAAGGAGAAAATTAAAATCTCCTGTTATCATACCAAGGATCATATGCAGAGAAATCCATTTTTCTTCCATTTAAAGACCACTATATTTCTTGCAAAAAATCAACAATAGTCTCTAGTATTTTCTACATGTGTTATTTTCCATGTAGTGAATGATCACCAGCAAATATTTATTTTTTAATTCAGTGATTTAATCAACTGGTATTTATTTTTTGAATGTCTACTCTGTGTTAGATGCTCAGTTAGTTTCTAGAACTCATTGAAGGTTAAATATAGGGCCAGTTCTTGGGTGCCTGAGTGGCTCAGTCAGTTAAGCATCCAACTCTTGATTTGGGATCAGGTCATGCTCTAATGGTTCGACTATTCGAGCCCACACATGAGGGATTTTCTGCCTCCCTCTCTGTCTCTGCCCCTCCCCTACTCATGATTGCTCTCTCTCTCTCTCTCTCTCTCTCAAAAATAAATAAATAAACTTAAAAAAAAATACAGGGCCAGTCCTAGCCTCATGGAATCTACAAACTAATTCTTTGAAGGAAATTTTCAATGTATTTCAAGTTAACTACACTAAAAAAATACCAATGTTTTTATTCATATGTCCAACTAAAGTAATTCCTTCCCTCAATGTGATAGATGGAGAGTTAATATAAAGATGGGTCTTACAGGCTGGTAACTGACAGAGGGCAATCAAAAATTATTTAAAATTGCAGGTTTTATTATACCTTATGGCAAACACAATTCACAGGCTGAATTTTAGGCATTTCCCACCTCAAAGATTCTTCCTATCCTGGGTGCTAAACTGGCAGCCTTACATGTACAGGGATTAGGAATGGGTACTTGTACTTAGGATTCCTTTAACATGGACAAAATTTGCCATCAGTCAAATACTGCTGAAGTTGATTGAAAATTGTGACTAAAATTCACTCTACTTGACACATGATGGGGACTTCTTTCCTAAGAACAGATATTTATAGGAATGATCATACCAGAAGCCTGAAGCTGTAGGAATGGAGGAGACACTTCATAAATTAGCCAGGGCACTCTCTTAGTTTCTTACTTCTGCTATAACAAATTGCCACAAGAGATTATCTGAAAGAAGCTGTGAAGATGGTAGAGTAGGAGGACACTAAACTCACCTTGCCCCACATTTACAACTAGATATCACTCACATCTAAGCAAATAAACCAGAGAGCAATCCAAAGATTTGTAGAGCAAACTTTACAACTAAAGGTAGAGAAGAGGCTGCACCAGAGCCTTTAGGAAGGGCAGAAAGGGTGGTCAGGCCAGAGCTGCCTGCAGGAGGGAGGGAGCTGTAGTTGTGTTCAGGGGAAAACACCAGGGAGCCCACATGGAGAAAACAAATCCCCACAATGTCTGGCCTTGAAAACAAGAGAGGCTGAATTCTATGAGTGTGTATGAGGAGCAGGACTTGGATCCTGGAGCTTTAAAAGTCAGCTAATTTAGCACTAGGGGAGCTGGAAGGCCCTGCGATAGCCAGGTGCCTGTCCTTAAAGAGACAACAACCCAAGGATAAGCAACCGTTTGCACAATGGGAGGGAGATCTGCTTATACTAATTTTAGAATGTGTTGGTGGGGAGCTTTTCTAGGAACAAAGGAGCTGGCAGGTGCCATTTTCCTTCCTTGCCCCAGCAAAAACACAGAACCACCTATAGGAAGCAGTGTTGCACAGATACTTGCTACTTAACCTGCCCATGAGTTCTCCTGAGGACTAACCTGCTACAAGCCTGCTGGCTTTGGCCCTAGGTTCAGGGCAAATTTTCTTAACTCTACATGTGCCCCACCCAACCACCATCTCCTTGTGCTGGACCCTCAGCAGCCACCACGCATCGGAGGATCTGGCCTAGGAATAGTTGAGTGGCTCAGCACAAATTTTGCTGATGCCATGCACACCCACCCAGCCACTACATGCATAGACGTCACCACCCCCCCAGCCATCCCACCCCAGCCATCCCACCCTGTGCCCAGCCACTGCACACACAGATGCCACAGGTCATGCTCAGCTGCCACAAGCACAGATGAAGGGTGCCCCAGGCCCCCACCATTGCTGCATGCCACACCCTACCACAGGTTGCCACCATGCTCCAGGTGATCAAGCCTAGGACTAGTGGCTAGAGCAAATTTTGCTAACTCTTCTGCATTGCCCCAAAGCCTTCTGTGGTCATGATCCCCCAGAGCCAACCTACCTAGGTCTCACTAACATCACAGAAAGCAAGCACAGCCCACAAGAGGCAGAAAGTCTCTGCAGATATCTGGACCAATAGTAAAAGTGACTAGGACACAATAGCAGGATGTAAGCAATGCATAAAGCAGATTTCCCTGAAGTTCCAGGTTCTGGTGAACAGGAGACACTGCACTGGACCTCTCCTTCATAAAACCATTTCTTTCAAGACCAGAAGGTATAGCTGACTTTCCTAACATACAGAAATAGACACTGAAAGATAGACATAATGAGGAGACAGAGAAATATGTCCCAAATGAAAAAACAGGAAAAATCAGCAGGAGATCTAAATGAAACAGAAATAAAGTAATATGCTTAACACAGAATTTAAGGTAATGAGCATGAAGATACTCACTGGAAAAGGGTGAAGGACATCAGTGAGACCCTTGACAAAGAGATAAAAAAATAACATATCATAGATGAATAATTCAGTAAATGAAATTAAAAATATAATAGATGGAATAAATAGTAGGCAACAGAAAGCAGAGGAATATATAAATGACCTGAAGGATAGAGTAATGGAAATCAATCAAGATCAACAGGTAAGAGACAAACAAATAATGCATAATGAGAATAGATTTAAAGAACTCAGTGACTCCATCAAGCATATAACAGTCACATTATAAGGATCCCAGAAGGAGAAGAGACAGAAGGAGAAGACAGAAAATTTGTTTGAAGAAAAAATAGACAAAAAATTCCCAAATGTATGTGTGTAGCGGGGGGGGGGGGGCGCGCGGGGGCAGAGATCCAGATTCAGGAGACACAGAGATTCCCCCAACAAATTAAACTCAAAGATGTCCACACCAAAACACATAGTAATCAAAATGTCAAAACATAGTGATAAAGAATTTTAAAGGCTGCAAGAAAAAAGAAGATATTTATATACAAAGGAAACCACATAAAGTGATCAGCTTATTTTCCAGCAGAAAATTTCAGCATGAAGTATTCAGAGTACTGAAAGGGAAAAATGCACAGCCAAGAATACTTTATCTAGCAAGATTATCATTCAGAATAGAAGAAAAGATGAGGATTTTCCCAGACAAATAAAGTGCATGACCACTACCCCAACCCTACAAGAAATGTTTAGGGAGACTCTGTGAGTGGAAAACAAAAACCATAAGTGAGAGTAAAAAAAAAAAAAAAAGGAAACACAGGGGTGCCTGGGTGGCTCAGTCAGTTAAGCGTCCAACTCTTGATTTTGGGTCAGGTTATGATTTCATAGTTGATGAGATCAATACCTGTGTCAGGCTCCATGCTGACAGCAAGAGGACTGCTTAGGCTTCTCTCTCTCCTTCTCTCTCTGCCCCTCCCCTGTTTGCTCAGATGCTTCTCTCTCAAAATAAATAAGCGTGAACTGTTAAAAAAATTTTCAAAGTAATTATTGATAGAAATGTATTTATTACCATTTTGTTACTTGTTTTGTGATTGTTTTTGTAGGTTTTGTAGGGGAGGAGAGAGAGAATCCCAAACAGGCTCTGCACTGTCAGCACAGAGCCCGAAGCAAGACTCAATTTCACAAACAAGGAGATCATGACCTGAGCCAAAATCAAATGTCAGACACTTAACCAACTGAGCCACCCAGGCACCCCTGTCAATAGTTACTTTGAATGTAAATAGACTAAATGCTCCAATAAAAAGACACAGGATGACAGAGTGGATTAAAAAAACAAAAACAAAAAAATGAGATCCATCCCTATGCTGCCTACAAGAGATTCATATCAGACCTAAAGACACCTGCAGTTTGAAAGTGAGAAGATGGAGAAACATTTATCATGCAAATGGATGTCAACAGAAAGCCAAAGCCAGAGTAGCAATACTTACATCAGACAAAATAAACTTTAAAGCAAAGTCTGTAAAAAGTGACAAAGGTCACCATATAATTACAAAGGGGACAATTGAACAAGAAGATATAACAATTATAAATATTTATGCACCCAACATGAAAGCACCGAAATATATAAAATGCTTAATAACAAACATAAAGGAACTAATCTATAATAGTATAATAATAGTAGGGGACTTTAACACCCTAATTACATTGATGGACAGATCATCCAAACAGAAAACAAATAAGGAAACAGTGGTTTTGAGTGACAAACGACCAGATCAATTTAACAGATATATTCAGAACATTCCATCCTAAGACAACAGAATGCACATTCTTTTCAAGTGCACATGGAAAATCCTCCAGAATAGATTACAATAGGCCACAAAATAAGCCTCAATAAATTCAAAGGGATTGAAGTAATGCCATGCATCTATTCTGACCACAATGCTATGAAATTCTAAAGCAACCATAAGAAGGAAATCTGGAAAGACCACAAATACATGGAGTTTAAATAATATACTACTAAGTAATGACTGCATCAACCAAGAATTCAAAGAAGAAATCAAAAAGTACATGGAAACAAACACAAATGAAAACACAGCGTCCAAAACCTTTGGGTTGCAGGAAAAGTGGTTCTAAGAGGGAAGCTTATAGCAATACAGGTCTGCTTCAAGAAGCAAGAAAAATCTCAAATAAACAACCTAACTTTACACCTAAAGGAGCTAGAAAAAGAAGAATAAACAAAAGAATAAACAATACCAGCAAAAGGAAGGAAATAATAAAGATTAGAGCAGAAATAAATGATATAGAAACTAAAAACAACAATAGCAACAACAACAATAGAACATATCCATGAAACCAGGAGCTGGTTCTTTGAAAAGATTAACAAAATTGATAAACTTCTATCCAGACTCACCAAAGAGATGGGGGGGGGGTGAGAGGGAGAAAGAGAGAGAGGAATCCAAAATACTCAGAAATGAAAGAGGAGAAATAGCAACCAACACCACAGAAATACAAACAATTGTAAGAGAATATTATGAAAAACAAATTAGACAACCTAGATGAAATGGATAAATGTTTAGAAACATATAAGCAACCAAAACTGAAGCAAGAGGAAATAGAAAATTTGAACAGACAAGTACTAGCAAGGAGATTGTATCAGTGATCAAAAATCTCCCAACAAACAAAAGTCCAGAACCAGATGCCTTTAGAGGGGAATTTTACCAAATATTTAAAGAGGGTTAATACCTATTCCATTCAACATATTCCAAAAATAGAAGAAGGAAAACTCCCAAATTCATTCTACAAGGCAAGTATTGCCCTAATATCCAAACCAGATAAAGACACCAGAAAGAAAGAAAGAAAGAAAGAAAGAAAGAAAGAAAAGAAAAGAAAAGAAAAAAGAAAAAAGAATTATAGGCCAGTATCTCTGATGAATATAGATGCAAAAATCCTCAACAAAATACTAGCAAACAGAATCCAACAATACATTAAAAAACCATATACCACAATCAACTGGGATTTATTCCTGGGATGCAAGAGTGGTTCAATATTCACACATCAATAAACATGATACATCATATCAATAAGAGAAAGGATAAAAACCATATGACCATTTCAATAGATCAGAAAAAGCATTTGAGAAAGTACAACATCCATTCATGATAAAAAGCCCTCTAAAAAGTAGGTTTAGGGGTACCTGGGTGGCTCAGTCGGTTAAGTGTCCGACTTCAGCTCATGTCATGATCTCACAGTTTGTGAGTTCAAGCTCCACATTGGGCTCTGTGCTGACAACTCAGAGCCTGGAGCCTGCTTCAGGTTGTGTGTCTTCCTCTCGCTCTCCCGCTTGCCCGCTCACCCTCTGTCTCTGTCTTTCTGTCTCTCTCTCTTACAAATAAACATTAAAAATTTTTTTAATAAAAAGTAGTTTTAGAGGGAACATATCTTAACATAATAAAACACACAGTGACATCATACAATAAGGCCTGGAACAACACAAGGGTATACACTCTCACCACTTTTTTTCTTTTTTTTTTCACCACTTTTTTTCAACATAGTACTGGAAGTCCTAGCCACAGCAATTAGACAACAAAAATAAAAGGCATCCAAATTGGTAAGGAAAAAGTAAAACTTTAACTGTTTATAGACGGCATGATACTATATGTAGAAAACCCAAGGACTCCACCAAAAAGTATTAGAACGAATAAATGAATTCAGTAAAGTCACAGGATACAAAACCAACATACAGAAATCTGTTGCATTTCTATACACTCATAATGAAGCAACAGAAAGAGAAATTAAGAGAGCAATACCATTTACAATTGTGCCCAAAATAATAAGATACCTAGGAATAAATCTAACTAATGAGGTAAAAATTCTATACTCTGAAAACTACAAACCAGTGATGAAAGAAATTGAAAATGACACAAAGAAATAGAAAGAGATTTCATGCTTATGGATGGGAAGAATCAATATTGTTAAAATGTCTATACTACCCAAAACAATCTACACATTTAATGCAATCCCTATCAAAATATCAACAGCATTTTTCAGAGAACTAGAACAAACAATCCTAAAATGTATATGGAACCATAAAACCCCATATAGCCAAAGCAATTTTGAAAAAGAAAATCAAAGCTGGAGGTATCATAATTTCAGGCTTCAAGTTATATAACAAAGCTGTAACAATCAAAACAGTTTGGCATTGGCACAAAAATAGACAAATAGATCAATAGAACAGAATAGAAATCCAAGAAATGAACCCACAACTATAATGTCAATTAATCTCTAACAAAGCAGGAAAGAATATCCAATGGGAAAAAGATAGTCTCTTCCACAAATGGTGTTGAGAAAATTGGTCAGCTACATGCAAGAGAAGGAAACTGGATACTTTTTTACACCATATACAAAAAATAAACTCAAAATGGATTAAAAAACTAAATGTGAGACCTGGAACCATAAAAATCCTAGAGGAGAGCACAGGCAGTAGTGTCTCAGACATTAGCCATAGAAACATTTTTCCAGTTATGTCTCCTGAGGCAAGAGAAACAAAAGCAAAAATAAACTGTTGGGAATACATCAAAATAAAAACCTTCTTCACAGCAAAGCAGACAATTGACCTAAAAGGCAACCTACAAAATGAGAGAAGATATTTGCAAATGAAATATCCAATAAAGGGTTAGTGTCCAAAATATATAAAGAATTTATAGGGATGCCTGGGTGGCTCAGTTGGTTAATTGTCTGACTTTGGCTCAGGTCATAATCTCACAGCTTGTGGGTTTGAGCCCCACATCTGGCTCTGCACTGATAACTCAAACCCTGGAGCCTGCTTCGGATTCTGTGTCTCCCTCTCTCTCTGCCCCTCCTCTGCTCGTGCTTTGTGTGTGTCTCTCTCTCTCAAAATAAATAAATATAATTTTTAAAAATTAAAAAAATAAAGAGTTTATACAACTTGGGATGCCTGGGTGGCTCAGTCAGTTAAGCATCCAACTCTTGATTTTGCCTCAGGTCATAATCTCACAGTCTGTGGGATCAAGTCCCACATAGGGCTCAGTACTTACAGCGTGGCTTTGCTTGGAATTCTCTCTGTTCCTCTTCATATGTCCCTCCTCCACTCGCACTCTCTGTCTCAAAATAAATAAATAAAAATTTAAAAAGATAATTTATACAACCCAACACCAAAACCCACAAACAATCCAATTAAAAATAGGCAGAAGACATAAGCAGACATTTCTCCAAAGAAGTCATCCAGAAGGCCAACAGACACATGAAAAGATACTCAACATCACTCATCATCAGGGAAATGTAAATCAAAACTACGATGAGATATCATCTCACACCTGTCAGAATGGCTAAAATCAAAAACACAAGAAACAACAAGTGTTGATGAGAATGTGGAGAAAAAGAAACCCTCTTGCACTGTTGGTAGGAATGCAAACTGGTGCAGCCACTCTGGAATATGGCATGTAGATTCCTCAAAAAGTTAAAAGTAGAAATCCTCTATGATCCAATAATCACACTACTGTGTATTTACCTCCAAAAATATAAAACACTGATTCAAAGGGATACATACACCCTATGTTTACAGTAGCATATTTTACAATGGCCAAATTATGGAAGCAGTCCAAGTGTCCATACACATGGATAAAAAAGAAGTGTCATACACATACACACACACACACACACACACACACACACAATGAAATTTTAGTCAGCCATGAAAAAGGAATGAAATCTTGCCATTTGCAACAACATGGATAGAGCTGGATAGTATAATGCTAAGTGAAATAAGTCAGTCAGAGATAAATAAATACCATATGATTTCACTCATATGTGGAACTTAAGAAACAAAACAAATGACTAATGGAGAAAAACAGAGAGAGAGAGAGAGACAGAGAGAGAGAGAGAGAGAGAGAAACCAAGAAATAGACTCAACTCTTGAGAACAAACTGATGGTTGCCAGAGTGAGGACGGAAAATGGGTTAAACAGGTGATGGAGATTTAGGGGGGCACTTGTGATGAGCACCGGATGGTATATGGAAGTGTTGAATCACTATATTGTACACCTGAAACTAATAGAACACTGAATAGTAACTATACAGGAATTAAAATGAAAAAATATAGAGAAATCGCATTATATCCTTTTTAAAAATGCCCTTAGTAGCTTAAAGCAACACATACTATTCTTTTACAGTTCTGGAGATCAGAAGTGTAAAATGGGTCTGTAGTATTGTGTTCCTTCCGGAGGTTCTAGGAAAGAATCTTCATCACCTTTACTAGCTTCTAGAGGCTACCCATATCTCTTGCCCGATGGTCCCTGGTCACTCTCATATCTGCTTTCATTATTACATCTCCTTCACTGACTCTGATTTTCCTGCTTCCCTCTTATGAGGACACTTGGGATTACATTGGACCCACTCAGATAATCCAAGATAATTTCATCATTTCAAGGACCTTAACTGACACCTGCCAAGTTCTTTTTACCATGTACAGGGAGCAGGGATTAGGATCTGGATGTCTTTAGGAGGCCCGTTATTCGGCCTATCACAGGGTCTAAAGACATTTCGCATTTTTGTCAAGTGGGGATGTCTGCAATAAGGACTTGTGTTCCTCCCATATTCTTTTCTCTCCAGAGTCATCTCTCTCTGTATTCAAGGACTGAGTCATCCTTTCTGGGTATTTCCTTCCTCTCACAGGCAGCAAGACACTGGAGGCAGAGTTCTGTTCCAGCTTCTTTTCCTTATTTATTGCATCATAACTGTTATTAGTGCTGGAGAAGCCCAAAGACCCATTGAGTAATTGGATTTGTGCTCAAAACTGCCTATATCAGACCCTTAAAAGTAGACTTATTCGCTGAACATTTATTTTAGCCATATAGCAAATTGCTGGTTGCTTAATTTTGGAAAGATGAGCCTAAGTAATGGGGTCTGTTTAATTTTCAGAGGATGGACCTAAGAACAAAGGTCTGTAGACATTTTGGTCACTGAGGCAAGCCAGTAGAAGAGCATTTCAATGAAACTTGAATCAACTTGGCCAATTCTGCACGACCTAGTGGACTTAGGGGAAGAAACAGCATTACTGACCTGTTTTGCCTTCCCTTTTAGGCTGAAATCTTCTTAGCCCAAGACTCTAAAGCAAAAATTATCACATTGAGATTATTACATTGATATACATTATTATATCATTGCATTGATGCAGTGCCACTACAGAAGGAAAAGCATCTCAAAGCAGAGATGACAAATAGGAAGAGCACATACTGCCCTTAGCATCCCACATCCAAAACAGACATTATTAATCAGTCAGGCACTGTTTCCCACTTAGAGCCTGGATCTGGCCTTAAAACCCTTCCTGCCCGAATGCTCCAGCCAACCACTACCACTCAGCTAGAGCTGGCATGCAAATGGATCTCTATCTTATGTCTCGGCATTAGTCAATGTCTTCCTCTGTCTAGGCATTAAGGAAAATTCCTCCTACTGCAATCCAGCAATAAAACACTCTGATGCCTAGAATACCACTTGAGTTCAATTGCTGGAGCTGGCAAAATCCTGGGAGACACAGGTTCAAAAATGAAGCAGATGCTTCCACCTCCCTATTTTCTGTTCAGACACTTTGGTTGGGGATCCTGTTTCATCTTACTTTCTCCAGTTCCTCCTCTAGGGATACCGGATTAAGGGCTTCTTCGCCTTTCCCTTCCATGGGACTTCTGTGCTTTGAATTCCTGCACAAAATGTGTGGCCCTGCCCCCAGTTTCTGCTTTTCCTTCATTAATTATGTGACTCTCTTCCTCTTTCCTCAGACCAGAATCCTACTTGCCCCTAAGAGTACTGTCCCCAGGGAGTACTTGGCAGTTATTGTCAAATTCTTCGAAAGCAAGAAAGGGAAATACAAGCTTATCCATCCTTGTCTCTTTTTTCACCTTGTGGTTTCTACTCACATTAAGCAGCCATAGAGGTTATCAAATGCCCCTCTCTGCTTTTACAGTTATTTATCCATGAAAGCCTCTGATGGGTTCTGGTATAATGTCAGATTGTACCCCTACTTGATGAACATGGCTTCTCAACTGTTCACAGGCACTGGCTTGCTTTTACACCAGGGCTTGCTAAAGAAGAGGGGAAACCCAGCGCATTCAAATAGCTCAGTGACAGGTGAGCCAACCAAATCAGAACATGGGGGGGGGGGGGAAGGGCGGTGAGTACCCAGTATGTGCTACTGCTGTGCTGTGCGTTCGCTTTTTATTAAGAGGAAAATACTATGTGTCACTGGCCCCCCAAAATTTTTGCTAGGATCACAGGGAGATTTTTGCTTTGGCGAGGGCAGGCTGTAGCCTGCAAAATTCTGGAAGAACCCAAATCAAAAAAGCAGATCTCTTCAGTCTCTAGATTTCATTTCAATGCCTTTTCTCTGCCCAGAGCAATAATCAAGCTGCGTGCTCTGCAGCGAAGCACATTCATCCAGCTTTAGGTCTGAGTCGCTGCCTTCACAGGGGACTTTTCAGCTTGCATACAAGCAAACTGATTGCCTTCCTTGCAAGGTTCCCGCCCGGGAACGCCCATCTGAGGCTGCCTCTGCTGTAGCTACTGCGACAGCCTAGCGGGGTCGCGCCGACCTGCCCCGGAGGAGCCCAGGGGCCTTGGCGAGCCTTCGCTGCTGAATGCCCTGCGCTAGCAAGAGGCCCAGACGGAGAAAGCTGCCTGCAGACACGGAGCCGAGCCGAGCAGAGAACCCCTACGTGGGGGAGGCTGCGATCCACTACCAGAGGAGGTTAAGGGGATGCTGCGAGGGCGCAGAGAAGGGATCTCCAGGCAGGATGATCTGTGACTCAGCAGAGACGGATGGCAGAGACCTCAGGTGGGAGTCTAGAAGCCATGCCGCTGATACAGTTATCACGTCACTTACACTTCCAGGCCTCATAGTGCTCATTCAGAAAACGCTGGGTGCTAGATCTTTATTTTTAAAATTAATTATCATTTTTGTTTTAAGAACATTTTGAAAAAATAAAAAGCACAAAAGAATATAATTGTGTACAAACCTTCCAGCCAAAAGAGACCATTGTTAACATTTTTTTTCATTGTTAACATGTTGTAATGTTTGTTTCAAGACCTGTTTTTAAAATATAAATGAAATAAAGCAAGACAAAATGGACTCCCCTTATAACCCCTTCCTCCTTGCTTCCTAGCCCCATCTCCTCCCCCAGTGGCAACTACCTGAAAGAAATTAAAGCAAGTTCTTCTAATCCACTTGAAGACTTTTACCTAAACATAAACAATAGAGAGAATATACAATATTGGGGGTGCATTGTATAATTTATATCTCATTGCACTTGTATTGTGCATCTTGTTTTTTTTCCACTCCACACTGTGATGTTTTGTTCTGCATAGAGATCTAGTTCACTCATTTTAACCATTGTCTGGCATTGGGTTAGGTGACTTGTAAGCCCTTTCCTGGTCTTAACCTCAAGCTAATGGTTCTTAAGCTGCACGTTAGAATCACCCAAGGCACATTAAAATGAAGATATCCAGGCCCTATTCTCAGAGAATCTAAATTCATTGGCCTGGAGTTGGGCCTGGTCATTTGCCTTGAGATTAGGCAATGACAGGGATAAATGATAGGTGCCTGCTATGCCTCTCCTGATAGATGTAATTCTACATCTTCCAACAGAATTATACCAACCAAAATGATTCTGCTAGTGAGACTTCCCAGAGTCTCTCTCTCTCCTTTTATCTTACTGCTAAAAACAAAAACAAAAACAAACAAAAAAAAAAAAAAACAGTGCTTATGGGCCCTAGCAATAGGCAGGTAGGCCTTCACCTTTGCTCCCTGGCAGAAGTGGAGATATTCCCAGTGGGAGGAGTATCTGGGAGATGACCTATCAAGTAAGGGAGAAAACCTCAGACAGTGGAGTGTGAAAGGAATCTGGATTGCTCTCTCATTTCATCATGCTGCATGATAAAAGGGAAGAAACTACTGCTAGATAATTCTGCAGAAAGTCTTCCAGAAACCGCCCCTCCCCTTTCACCAATATTTATTTTTGCCAGGCTCACCCTCCTCACAGAAAGGTATTTATTAAACTGCCACTTGTAGCTTCACTCAAGACAGCAATCATGGAAACCTGAACCCTGCCCTCTAAGGGCCACTCTTTGGACAGAGTACAGATGTCAAGATGCCCTTGATGCAAGTATTTTATAACTTTGTTCTTTCTCTTTTTGCCATTCTTTATGCCAGCTACAAAGAAATTACCTGGAAAAAATGACCAAATGAGGTGCAGTTTAACTTTCTGTACTGTAATACATTCAACAAATATTTACTGAGTGCTTATTAGGTGCCAACCACAGTGCAAGGTCATGGGGATCCCATGGGCCCAACAATCACAGGCTCTTCCCTCCAGTTTGGGATATAGGCCAATGAATACACAACTAAACAGTACGTATAATTTATGATACAGCAGAAGGAAGCACAGATTGCTCTGGAAAAACAAAGGAGGCTAGACAGAGAGTAATCGACTGAGTCTTGGCATCTCAGGAGTATTTTCCTAGAGTAATAGAAATGTGAGTATACATAGGCTTACCTGCAAGGCTTATTAAAATGGCCCTCACCCCAGTTTCTGATTTGCATTTCTAACATGTTTCCAGATGATGCCAATGGTGCTGACCTGGAGAAAACACTTTGAGAACCACTGTCCTAGAGGAACAAAGGTTACTCAGACCAGCATTATTGGCCTTACCTAGGAACTTGTTAGAAATGTAGAAGTTCAAATCTCACCCCAGATTAACTGAGTCAGAATCTACATCAATATCTCTAGGTGATACCTATGCACATTCAAGTGTGAGAAACACCTCTGTAAACCACTGGCTCCCCAACTTGGCTGCACAATAGAATCATATGGGCCATTTTTAAAAATTACTGATGGCTGGCTTCCATCCTCAGAGATCTTGGTTAAATTGGTATAGAGTATGAAAAGCTCTCACAGGTAATACAGATGATTATAATATACAACAAATTTTGAGAAACACTGGCTTAAGCTAAATGCAGCCTCAGTAGGAGTTAGCCCCTCAATGAAAAGCAGGAAGAATATTACAGAAAGCAGAATGTGCAAAAGCTCAGTGGCAGAAAGAGCAAAGTAGGTTCCACAAATGGAAAGAAGTTTGGTGAGCTCAGTGTATAGTGTTAGAGAAGAAAATTGACAAACTTTGACAGAAGAGGGTTACAGAGGCCAGTGGTGGAAGACTCCAGAACCTGTCAAAGGTCTTTGAGTTTTCTTTCAGGAGTGGATGCACTCAGACTTGCCTTTTAACAGTGATCAGTTTGTTGGCTGTATGGGAACAATATGCCTTGTGTTAAGGCTGCCACTTCTTTGACTATAAAGAAACACATATTATTGCTGTTACCAAAAATTATTCCTTTGGAAGAAATTGCTTTTTAAACCAAAGATAGAGGCAAAAGGATAAGGGTGGGGACAAAGAAAAATAGTACAGATGGGTAGCAGACAATGTTGCCCCAATATATGCTACTTTGGCATAAGGATTATTTTGAACAATTGAGAAGCAGCAGATACAAGAATAGCTCTCTGCCCTCTCCCTACTTGTCTAAAACAGGACATAAATTTGTAAAAGCACCCCCTCCTCTCTCTACCAAGAAGAACAGAAATTAATCAACAGAGACAACTCTAGACCCTTATCAGCCCAAAGACAGCACCAAAAGTATCTACACAACAAATCTTACTAAAAGTAGCCTTTATCCACCATTAGTCTCCCCATGTATTTGCCTTCTCACAATTTGCCACCCCTGGAAACTCAAAGTCTTATCTTTCCTCTTCTCTAGAGATGTCATATCCCTTTGTTAAGATGTTACAGAAGCCCAAGTTCTAACCGCCCCTTTGATGTATTTCATCGGTATGCATGATGCTTCTATTTGTTTTCTCTTCCTAAGATGTCTGTTGTCAGTCTAACTTATGGGGCCCTGGCCAGAGAAGCTAAAATAGGTAGAGGAGAAAGACTTTTTCCATCTCCTATAGTACCAACCAATCTAGAAGACTTTTTTGCCACTTTAGCTTCCACCATTCAGTTTAACCAATATTTTCCTGAGCACTGTGTACGAAGCCTCGTGCTGGTGCAGTGGGAGCAGAATTGAGATCTCTGATGCTCTCTCTTTGCAAAGAGTCACAAGGTGGGAATTTCAGACAAGCAAGTGATTTTTTCCAAAGAGAATTAGTTTGACTCTGGTTGAATATGTGACAATGCTGTTAAATGGGAGGATTCTGTGCCATCCAACCCCACTTAAGCCCTCAGCTAACCCATCAAATGGCCCCATTCATGCTGCAGCTGCAGGATTCCTGAGGTCATGCCAATGGGCACCAGGAATGCAAACGAGGGCTCAGTCTTGGCTTCTGACACCCTGTGAGCTTTAAGGAAGAACAAGTAGGCATTTGTTAGGGGGAGGCCCACAAAGACACCTCAGGAGAGGAGATTGAATGCCCCATGGGATTCCAGGCCAAATGCAAAAAGCTGGTGTAATCTCTGCCACCACAGCTTGTCTGACCTCACTGGCTCACTGGCTGTGGAGGCAGCTGATGGCCCAACGACAGAAACTATTCTCCTGAGCCATCATTTCCTCAATAAGAGGAATGGAAACTGAATTAACTACCACTGCACATTCTCTCTAGTTTGTCATATATAGAAATGTCTATTCCTCTATATATTTCTTATTGTAGAATGTGTTTATTCAATTCATCATTTTTTAGGACAAAAAAATTTAAAAATCATCATCTCAGAAGAACTCTGGTGAAACATAGCTTGAGATACAGGATGCCTCCAGAAACTTTCTGGGCTACTACCTGAACTTCATCAGGTGTCTTCTAATATTTATTGTACATACAAACTGCTCCCATTTATCTAAAACTTTTAATATTTTTCATATGCTTGAAAATGCCTATTTCCCAATGGTTCTGAACAGATTGAGTTGGTAGTTCAAACTATCTACCAAATGCTTAACACTTGATCTTAGTTGTTTTCTAAGATTGTCAAGCATAAACAGGGTCTGCAAGGAGAGAAACATGATTAGTTGGTGGCGCTCTTGCCATAAATGTCACAGGTGAGAAAGGGCAGGTGTATGGCTTATGTTCAGATGGCATCCCATGAAGGCAAAGACAGAGCAGCTTTAATTCACTGTGCAAATTATACTATCTGTCAGGATGGCAGAGGGGTGAGAAAATGAAGATGTGAATTTATAGGGTAAATGTATGAAAAGAAAAGGATACACCAGATTCAAGAGAAATTTACTACAAAGATTTGTTTCAGAGGAAATTTGTTCAGAAAATACAGGCACCAGATTTTGGTACTCTTGGTTTAAAAGGCAATGAGAAAAAACATAAAAACATTTTTTTCCCATTGCACAGGGCACATGTCAAGTGAAAAGTGAGGATACCAGATGAAGTTTATATCAAGGAATTATCAAGATAGTCAAGAGAGCCACTGGAAAGTTTTGAGGCACCAAACATCTTCTGGAAAAAATACCGTAAGGAACACTTAAATGGTTGCCTGATAATGAGAAAAAGTTGTTTCTCTCCTGAACTACGTCTGTTCCCGGGTTAGTAGCAGCAGTGGGAAGAGGTTATCTCTACGATGTATTAAGGACAGTGTAAAATTGTGTGTTTCCATGAAGATGATGATTCTTAGAAAATTTAGAGGCGCAGCTGGTTCTATAAGCAATTTGAGCAGGGAGTGACAAGGGCGTGGATCTTAAGAATACTTAGGAGTTCTCCATACCTGGTTTCAGATTCCTACTGTGGTGTTACTCCTATGGGCTACAAACAGTGCATTGAATTTACAAAGTGCTTTCAGTTTATCAAGCACCTCCACATACCTCTCCACATTTGGACCTCACCACTCAGTAATGCACAGACAAGAGGGATTTTGATCTGCGTCGTACAGATGAGGACACTGAAGCTGAACAACATTCTGTCTTGCTCAAGGTCATAGAGCTAAGATTTAAGTTCTATCTTCCAATTCCTCTTTCCATTGTGCTGTTGGACAGATAGGCAGGACATGGTGGCTAGCTAAGGAAGGATGGCACTGGGAGTGCCTTTTAGCCTCCCTCAACATGATGACTTGTATAGGCTTAACAAGATTACATAGCTAGAAAACAAAAGACATCGAGCCAAGAAGGACAAAATTTAGAAGATGTATGTTTCATATGGAGGCAACTATTCATTTTGGCCAAAAGAAGAAGGAAATCAGGAAATTTCAACAGAGACATGGGGTCCAGGATTGTGTGTGTATATAAAGCAAATGGACAAAAAATAGCCCCACAGATCCTAGCCTATGGCCTATTTGAGAGAAAGGACTGTAGACTGTAAACTGTATCCAACAGGTCCCACCAAAGGCTTAATGTCCATTACATCATTTAGTCAAGGGTGATCTGAGGGTTGCACTTTACTGTTTTTTCTTAGGGGAATTGACTTTCCTGAAAGCATTTATTTCAGCAAACTAAGGAATTCCTGGGCATGCAACTAAACTGCCATTAATTTATTCCTCTTACTTCTCCTGCTTGCTTTACTATGCAGTGTGGAGGAAATTGGGACTCACTAGTAACTAGGGAAAGCAAGTTCAAACCACAGCCCAGCTCTCTATCACAACTACCATATGACCTTCAGTCTCTTGGGATTTGGTTCAATTACATGGAAACTGAGGAAGACTTAAAATAAATCTCTCCTAATTCTAACATTTTGTCAGCTTTTATAGAACAACACACAGGAAATGGCTCTCTTTGGTCTCTCCAGTATCTGACCTTTCAAAGTAATTTCATCAATATATGTGCCCCCATTTTGTCCAGCCAGGGGAGCCTGAGCATATGCAGAGAAAACTTCATGTTCTGATGGCATGTCCCCACAGTTCTGTTAGGAAAGTGCTTCGATCTTCATTTCTACTTTGTAAGAAGTTGCCCAGTGCTGCTTCTTTCCCTTCCCTTCTTTCCCTTCCCTTCCACTGACAATAACTGCTGTAAGTTCATTATTGTTCAGATAATCAGTGACACTTTTAGGCTCTTTTTTACCTTGGACTGTTTGAAGACCATCACCTGGACTCAATAATATGGGATATACCAAGATTATTTTTTTCTACTACTACTACTTTAGGTATTGTTTTGCTAACAATTCACTTTTTATATAAATTAGAGTGGATACAATTACATTTTGTGAGTGGAAGAAGAAGGAAAGTGGAGTTTAACTGATGCACTAAGAATTGTACATAACTTGAGGTAGCCCATGGTTATGTGTAATGCATGCAAAGGTCATCCGCATGTCTCTTCCAGTGGAAAAACAGTCTCTTAACAGATGGTATCACCCATGATTATCTCTAAATGTGAGGATTTCAGGCCAGGAAGGAAAGAAGAGTGTTTTGGGGAGGGGAAGGCATTTTGATCCACCAGTGAGTCAGGATGACCCTAAGCAAGATGGTTCTAGTAAAAATGGGTTCTATTTGAAGCAATGTGGCTGAACTACTGACAAGTCCTTATTTTTGTCATCTCTAATATATTTTCTGGCTAGGTGTGGGGGCATGGCTGAGTTGATATAATAAGTAGCCTCATGAATTTTATGTGTGAGTATATACAAAACTATAATAATATGATTGCATCTGGAACACAAATATTTATGAATGCTAATAAAACTAAGACTCTGGGCTTAAATCCCCAAATAGATACTCATTATATTTATAGTAACCTACAGTTAAACATATGGTTAAATGAAGCAAGATGTGTAAAATTAATGACTGGTCACTGTATTCTGCCAAACTGCATCCAGGTCCTGAAAATACCATAGTTGTTGATTTTTTCACTGAGTGGTCTAAGAATGTCCCTACAAAATTAATGAGAAATTTCCACTAGCCCCAAAGCATCTCTGATTTCTCACACACAGATTTGCATTATGTAAATGTGCTTAGCTCCACATGAAGGCAGTGAGAAAAAGAGTCATTGACTTTGGATTTTGCATGCTTTAAAGTAAATGTCTAGATACACAAAACTCACTATTATGGGCATTTAAGACAGAAGCGGGGGTGGGGGCAGTGTATGAACTAGTCATTTAAGTTCACAGATACAATTTTGTTTACTTTCTTCACTCGAACTCCAAGATTCACAGCAGATCACAAACCTAACTTTGCTTTTAAAATTAAGTGATAGCCTGTCTTCAGCCTGTAATTCTCTAAAATCTAATACGTATCTTGGTTTTATAGTCAGAAAATCCATAATAACATGTTACTTGTTCCCTCTACTGTGTAGAAACACTCCAGGAACTAATTCACAGTGTCATTTGCTAAGTGGCAATGTTATTGAAGAGCTGAGATTT
This sequence comes from Lynx canadensis, assembly GCF_007474595.2. NCBI lineage: Eukaryota > Metazoa > Chordata > Mammalia > Carnivora > Felidae > Lynx > Lynx canadensis. The sequence continues at coordinate 66,859,312 of NC_044313.2, forward strand.
TCACAGAAAAACAATTGGTTAATTGATACAGAGTCATAATGAGTTATGGGCTAGCTGGCCAATAAGGGGTGACACAGGCCTCTTCAGACAGGCTCTGTGATTGCAAAGGTGTTTGTAAAGTCTTGCAGTGAAGGTGGCAATCCCTTTGTCTGACGTACTAGTACCTACAATTAGTGTTAAGGGGAATAAAGCCAATGGTACACAGACTTGATAGTGGTTGTTGTGTCCCTTTGATAGGCTAATTGCTGCCATATTGGGTGCTGGCCAAAAAGGGTATTAATTGATGTCAGAAATTCAAAGAATTCTTGGAAACGATCAAAACCCTAGAGGAGAAAGCAGGAAAAACCCTCTCTGATCTCAGCCACAGCAATTTCTTATTTGACACATCTCCAAAGACAACGGAATTAAAAGCAAAAATGAACTATTGGGACCTCATGAAGATAAAAAGTTTCTGCACTGCAAAGGAAACAATCAACAAAACTAAAAGGCAACCGACAGAATGGGAAAAGATATTTGCAAATGACATATCAGACAAAGGCCTAGGATCCAAAATCTATAAAGAACTCACCAAACTCCACACCCAAAAAACAAATAATCCAGTGAAGAAATGGGCAGAAAACATGAATAGACACTTCTCTAAAGAAGACATCCAGATGGCCAACAGGCACATGAAAAGATGCACAATATCACTCCTCATCAGGGAGATACAAATCAAAACCACACTCAGATACCACCTCACACCAGTCAGAGTGGCTAAAATGAACAAATCAGGAGACTATAGATGCTGGTGAGGATGTGGAGAAACGGGAACCCTCTTGCACTGTTGGTGGGAATGCAAACTGGTGCAGCCACTCTGGAAAACAGTGTGGAGTTTCCTCAAAAAATTAAAAATAGTTCTAACCTATGACCCAGAAATAGCACTGCTAGGAATTTACCCAAGGGATACAGGAGTGCTGATGCATAGGGGCACTTGTACCCCAATGTTTATAGCAGCACTTTCAACAATAGCCAAATGATGGAAAAAGCCTAAATGTCCATCAACTGATGAATGGATTTATGTACACAATGGAATACTGTGTGGCAATGAGAAAGAATGAAATATGGCCTTTTGTAGCAACGTGGATAGAACTGGAGAGTGTTATGCTAAGTGAAATAAGTCATACAGAGAACACCAGATACCGTATGTTTTCACTCTTATGTGGATCCTGAGAAACTTAACAGAAGACCATGGGGGAGGGGAAGGAAAAAAAAGTTAGGGAGAGAGTCAAACCATAAGAGACTCTTAAAAACTGAGAATAAACTGAAGGTTGATGGGGGGGGGGGTGGTGGGAGGGATGGGAGGGTGGGTGATGGGCATTGAGGAGGGCATCTGTTGGGATGAGCACTGGGTGCTGTATGGAAACCATTTTGACAATAAATTTCATATTAAAAAAAGAAATTCAATGAATTCTTTTGATCTAAACTGATCCAATTCAATTTTGATTTTCAAATCTCCAAGTTCCTCTCCTCTACTTCACATTCATAATGAGCCTGTTCTCTTTTCTACTGTTAAATGAAACCCACCAAGATGCCAGCTCACTAAACTGATAAAACTGCCCTTGCCAACAGTATTATGGGGAAATCAAGAATTCTGTGAAACCAGTTTTCTCCTTTTCATGATGTGGAAGGCCCCCTGAAATCTAGTCTCCTCATCTAATACCATGCTCTGCCTGGCCTGGACCACATTCATTCTGTCTTCCTTTAGCTCTTGGATTGCTCTTCACCTTCTCTTACCTATGAATCTTTGCACATGCTGTTCTTCTGCCTGGATCACTTCTTTCCTGAACTAATTTCTTGTTAAACCAAACCTAACTCATTCTGAAATATCCAGTACTTCACTGGGAAAGTTTTTGTTGATACTCCTCTCCCCACAGCATGGTTATTACATAGTTTGCTATGTAGTTCTCTGTAAACTTTCATCACAATGACAATGACTTGTTCAATAACATGTGTATCCCTCTGTAGGTTAAGCTGCCGAATACTGAAACTGTATCCTTTATGTTTATTTCTGTATCATTCGCACTTATCCCAGGACCTGTAACACAGTGAACTCAATAAATAGTTGTTGAATGAATTAATAAATGAGAGTGAGTGAGAGAAGAAATAAATGGTTTGTTCCAATGAGTCTATTGCTTTTCAAAGCATGGTTTGAAAGGATGTCATTGTGCAAGTGTGGCGACTTCATCAGGTTTAATAGAAACAGACAATCTTTGCCTAGGGGTCCATGAACTTTCTGGTTAAGAAGAACATTTTATTTAATGGTTATTATACTGTACTTACCTTGATAAGCTTCATCACCATTGGGACTACCAGGATCGCATTCCATATCTGTTTCAGACTATAATGCGAGTCTGACATCTACTGGTCATATGGGGTAGTACTGTGAATCCTATGACAAGACATTTTCATTTTCTCTGGAATCTTCTGTATTGTGAAAGCTAGGAAGGGCTTAGATTCTAACACATCTGACCACTTCATTTTTCCAAAGACAAAGCCATTTCTCATGATATGTATATGATCACTCAGGGCTATACTGTTAGTGGAAGGGATCAAACACTAACGTAGCCTTCCTGACAAAATCAGACTCTTTTTTGTTCTTATTCTTAATCATAATTCTGGATGGTAACAATTACATCTGGTCAACTATGTGTACTTTTTCCAAAAGGAAATGGAATAAATTATACTTGTTCCATATTATACACCAGGAATCTCTTACCCTTTGTAAGAAAAGCAAAAGACTTTATTTTCTACTTCCTGTCTAAGTATTTTCTGGATCTGAAGACAGCTGTTTGGGATCATGTGGGAAAAACTAGACTTACAAAACTTGGAATTTCACACCAAAAAGTTAGGCAAAGATATGGTGCAAGATGTGTATTGCGTGCCAGTGGATTGCCTGCCATTAGCAAGACTCTGAGGGATTAGAAACACACCAGAGGTTTGTGTTCCAAGAAGCCATGATCTTTAATGGAAAAACTGACAAACCATAACTGAAAGAGGTAGGAACTGCCTTCCTAATCAGAACAGACAGGATTGGTGTAAAACCTTCCAGAAATGCCTCCTCTGTGTACCTGGCAGAATTGGCTACAGAAGCACTAGTTTTTCCAATATATACATATTTTTATTTTTTTAGCTACCCCATTGGGACTGGATTTAACTGTAGTCAGCTTTTTATTAAAGTGTGGTTTGCAAGGAAACATGCTTCTTAACATTCCTGGGACCAATGCAGATTCATAACAAACCCAAAAACTCAGTACCTGCCAGAAGAGTTTTGCCTTTCCCTAACAATTCTCAGAACTGAGTGCTTCAGGGGCTGGGCTTCTGAAACAAACAACAACAACAAAAAAAGACGTGGCTGTCTGGAAGTTCTCACTGGGTATCTCATAAAATTTCTCTGGAACTCTTAGGCTCAGAATATACTTTTAAAAATCTTCCTTACTCAAGATAGTACCACCAGCTAATGAACATGTTCAGGCTGATCATTTTGTTCCATTAAGTTGGAAAAGTAACACCTTTACTTCATACCCTTAGGAAAAACCTGATAATGAAAATAGCACAGGGTTCTGAATGGGTTAAGAATCCATTGAGGTACTATTTTGGTCCATTCAGGGTTGGGACAAAACAAACAAAGAAAAGCTTTCCCTTTGAGAGGAAAAATACCAAGGAAAATGTCAATATTCATTCAATTATTCCTTTCTAATGACAGTCTCTCTTCCAGTCTCAACCACAAACATGGAGAATGATGCTCACCATCCTCCAGACATGATCTGGAATGTCCTTAATTAAATCTGAATTCCTGTGCACCCTTTCCATCTCAACACAGTGCCCATGGCCAAGGGCAATGGCACTGACTGATGGCACAATTATAGAGCACCGCATTGAGGTACTGGAGACCTTTGTTCTTTGGAGAAGGAAAAGAGAATGTTTATCCAGAATTTCAGTATATGAGTTATGTAAAGACCAGGAGGTGCACATGAATGTCCAAGGTAGGTGAAGGTTCTTATGACTTGACCATTACTACCACTCAGAGTTCTTACACTCTCTGGACTCCAAATTATGCTCAGAATTCTCTGATAGCCTAGAAACACTGCTTAATGCAAGTGACAGTCCTCCCCTTGAAATACCCGTGAAGGACAAACAACTTCCATCCCATCCACCATACCTTCTCTGATCCATATTAAAGAGTATAGGCAATGAGAGCTCCTGGTTCTAACAGAAGTTCAGCCCTCTCATCATTCCACACCTGTCAATATATTTCCTTTTGTTTCTACCTACTCTTACAATTAGCTACATTTACTCGAAATTCATTTTCATCTCTTCCTTGACTCACCCTTTTATTTCATAGTCAACAATCAAGATCAAACAGTCCAGAGTAGCCTTGCAGATTTACCCTGAGGCACCAGGACCAAAAATATTAACTGGCCTTAATCCCTCTTCCTGGCCCTATAAGTAGGATATGACAGTAGTGGGATTTTTATGCTGAAAATAACATAAACACTATATATACATTTGAGAATTTTCATATTTATCCAAAAATTTTTGCCTAATTAAGGATTACCTTAAGTGATTTTAAGTTCTTGAGTTCTTGGGTTCATTCACATGGACAATTGGATACAGTTTTTTTAAAACAAAAATAGTCACTGGGCACCTGGGTGGCTCACTAGATTAAGCATCCGACTTCAGCTCAGGTCATGATCTCGTTGTTCATGAATTCAAGCCCCACATGGGTTCAGTGCTGACAGCTCAGAGCCTGGAGCCTGCTTTGGATTCTGTGTGTCCCTCTTTCTCTGCCCTTCCCCTGTTCACACTCTGTTTCTCTCTCTCTCAAAAAATAAATAAAAGTTAAAAAAAAATTAAAAAGCAAAAACAAGAATTGTCAGTATGTAACAGTTTTTAAAAGTGTGGGCTCTGGTTCATGTCTGCCACTTCTGAGTTAGGAGACCCACGCAAGGCATTTAACCCCTCCAAAACCTGGCTTCTTATTTATAAAATGCAGATAATAATAATACTTGCCTATCAGACTGTCTGGGATTATATCAGATAATGCACAAAATGCACTTAGTACGGTAGCTCGTGCATTGTAAACTGTGTGTTTTTTAATATATAAAACCATCATTTCATAAGGTAGGCATTTCAGCATACACTGTCTCATTTATTCCTGATAACTCCTTAATGTAGGTATTTTGTTCCCATTTTGGAGAATATTGTCTCTCTCCTAAAGATACAACTTTCTACACAGCTTTCCCATAGAGAATTTTCTCAACCACATACCCCGAAGTCCAGAGGCAGGGGCAGCACCCTCCTTTCCGTTTTCTACGCTATTGTTCCTGCACCTTCTTATAAAAACCCCTGCTCCATCAAGACTTAGGCTTTTAGCTCTTCCATCCTCTACCCTTCTTTGTCACTATTATCTCCTATCTCTATATCCAGAGCCTCACACCAACACCCTAAAAAACATTTATATTAATACCAAACATCTTGGCTTCTGGGCTTCTTATATCTTTCATCTCTAGTCACCTTCTCCACCACTCCCAACGTTGCTTGTGTGTTTTCATTACCACTCTCTGAACCTTGTTATCACCCAGAAAAGTTCTACCTTCAAAATCAAGAAATTAGATAGCTCACAACTCTTATTCTTTCAGGTGGCTCATTCAGTTATTTCTGTTAAACCAACTCTTTGAATGCATTTGACGACCCTTACAATTTCTCGTTTATCTGGGTGCTTCTTACTCTTCCTTTCCTATTCTTTCATTGAATCTACTTGGCTCTTTTCAGTGAATCCAACTATCAACCAAGGTTGCTGAGTATCATGGCAGAAAATGCAGCAGGGCAGAGTGTTGTCATGTGTTCATGATCAGCATCTTCAACAGGACATGAAACACTACAAGAAATACTACTGCATTTTTATCAGTTTATCAGTTCTCTTTCCTATTCTCCATAGTGAGGATTCCATACATTCTCCACTGTCTTCAATTATCTAACTTCCTCACATCCCCCAATATTCAAAGCAGGTGGCACCAACTCCTACTTCACAGAGAAGGTAAAGATCCTCAGAGGAGACACCCTTTCACTTCCCACTACCACATTTACAAACCTAGGTGCTTATGCAGACATTCTTCCACCTTGCCTCCTACCACTATAGAAAAGGACCTTTTTTCTAATTAAAGCTTATCCCCCCACCAGTCTGCTACCAAGGGAGAAATCCTGCTTTATAAATTATCCCCTCTCTCTTCTGTCTTAAGTCTCTTGCTCTCCACTGGATTATTACCATCATCTTTTAAACATGTTCAAGCTTTTTCATCACTTAAATTTGAAAAAAACCCTGACATGCGTATTTACCTTTCTCCATTTCACAGATAATAAAATGGAGGTTAATGGAAATTAAAGAGAAAAGGACAGAATAGGGTCCAAATTCAGGACATTACAGCCATACATAATGCCTTTACTTATGGTGCTGTGCTATGTTCTGAGCAGTTTGTCTTGCCTAAGTATTATGGCACTCTCATCCATGGGCCATGGATCTATATCTATCTCTATTCTAGGTATCTTCATAGAAGATTGGATTGATTTCTTGGCAAGCCAATCTACTGATCAATGCTCCAACACTATGACTTCCCTCAAGGCCCCAAATGATAAAAGGAAATAGTTGGATAGACCTAATCTGTACTTGAGTTGCTCTCCATCCATAAAGTGTGACTGATAATATATCTTCTTCCCACTCTCTAGTATCATTATCCTCCTACTCCCTGACTCCGTTTCTCATCAGCAATGTAATAGAGATGGCAAATATCACTCCTATGGAAGGTTTTCAATTGCTGAGGGGGAAGGTGTGACATAAATGCTCAATATAGCCATCTTTTTGGGGAAACTAACTCTTGCTTACATTGACAGAAAACTGTGATATGGATGGAGCTGGGTACATTTTCTTTAGAAGGGAGAAAATAGACCAAGGAGGAAGAAAATTAGGTAAGCATCTGGAAGAAAGACTCAGAGAGGACCCAAGTGAAAACGTGGCCAAGCAATTAAATCAACATCCACTGCTGCAGCTATTTGTGTCTACCCTTTGTTAGTCTTAGACCCAGGAGGAAACAAGGAGGCGTGTAGAGTGTGGGATATTTAAAGGAAAGAGAACTAGAAATTGAGAGGAAGTGAGGGGAGTGTAAGTCTTTACAAGAAAGATAAAAAAGAACAAGATAAAAAAAGAAACATTCTTCAACAAAGCTAATCTCTCCTTGTCAAAAAAAGGTTATGTGGAGCATAGAATAAGACTGTATGTCAATGTTTGCTCCTTGAATTTTACTTTCCTAGTAAAGATAGTAAAGCCTCTAAAATATAGGACTAAGTAAACAAAACAAAACAAAACAAAACAGACACTGTAATGCAAAAACAAAAAATTGCTTTCAACAAAGGGAAAATGAGAAAGCCTGAGATAAAATTAAATTTTAAACTAAATTGATGTAAAGTCTGAAGCTTAAAACTGTAGAAAGAAGTGATATTGGGGTCAAAGCCTGAATTTTCAGCTAAGTAGCTATGTGATGTTTGTCAAGTCATACTTAACCTATCTGAAGTATCCATTTCCTACTTCATAAAATTATGGAGATTGATTAGATCAGCTATTCTCAAATTGTGGGTTATATTCCATCAAGAATAGCTTCTTTTAATGAGCCCTGTTACTGAGGAAGATTGATTAAGCATGGGAAGAGGACAAAAACTTGAGAAATACTGGACTTTCTCAAAGATTTATTCATTAAGATACAGAATAATTTCACTTTTATAAATTCATGTAATTAAGTCCATTGAAAGGAATATACATAGAATCTGTCACATCTTTTTTTTCCTGCAACATCTGTTTTATTTTCACTTACCTGAAAATTTAATATAAAGGAACAGATAGCAATAGGTGACAGAAACAAATTCTTGATAGAATCTGTAGGAAGGCAAAGTCCTTTTTCTCTTTGTGTGTGTCTTAAGATAAGCAATGAAGAGATAATAATAGCTTTTTAATTACTCTTGTACAGGAGTTAAAGTTGCCTGGGGTCAAGGGGACAAGTGAGGGTAATGAATAGCAATCAGTCTTCAATTACTCTTTTTGTCAATGAGCCACAGAGACTAAAAACCATCTTCAGCCCCCAAATAGCACAGCACTGGCAAGGGAGTCAATCCAAACTAGAAAGAGAAAATCAGAACTTCCTTCCAATGCATGGCAGAAACATATGGCTTTCCATCCATGATATGATCCTTGCCTACCTTGTTGGCAGAGTAATGACCCCTGTCCCCACCCAAAGATTCCCACACCCTAATCCCTGGAATTTGTGGATATGTTATCTTGCATGGCAAAAGGGATTTTGTATATGTGATTAAGATCACAGACACTGAAGAATATTATCCTGGATTATCCATATAGGTCCATTTTAATCACATGAATCGCTAAAAGTGGGGAGTCTTCCCAGCTTTGGTCAGAGAAAAAGATGTGGGACAAAAACAGGGTCACAGGATGCTAACTACATTGCTGGCTTTCAAGATCAAAGAAGGGGGCCACTAGCCAAGGAATGTGGGTGGCCTCTAGAAATTGGAAACACAAGGAAAATGTTTCTCCCCTAGAGCCTCCAGAAAGGAATGCAGCCTGCCACACCTTGATTTCAGCCTACTGAGACCCCTGTTAGACTTCTGATCCTCAGACCTGTAAGATAATAAATTTGTGTTGTTTTAAGTCACTAAATTTGTGGGACTGTGTTATGGCAGGGTTAGAAAGCTAATGCACTGCCCAACCTGTGAACCCCAACTGGTGAACAAGAAGCCAAAATTATGAAACAAAATCTTTTAGCACAGAATTTCCCTATCAGAAAATGCAAACAGGTTCCATGAACCTATTTTTCTCAGGTCAACAAAATGTTTGCAGGCAGTTAGACTGCTTTGATCCAGAGCTTAGTGCCAGCCGGGCAAAAAGAAGCCAAGCATTTCCTAATGTCAACTACACACAATATTCTTGACATTTTCAGTTGGCTTATTGAATTCATCTTTGGGAGAAAGAGAAAATGATGTCAAACAGAAGGCATTTATGGAGATACTAGTAAGAACCAAGCAGCATCTTGATATGTGACAAGTGGAATGTCATCCAAAATAACCCCAGACAAAAACACAACAAAAGTCTGGCCAAGGCCAATTAATCAAGAGAAAAATCACAAAGAGCATTCAAGGTCTTTGGCCCTACTTCTAGTCTTACTTCTGGGACTTCAAAACTATTCGTTTGAAACTAACCCCTTTGAATGACTGAACATTCCCCAATTTTCTGAAGACAAGAGATTCTTCAAAGCTTTGTTAAACTCAAATAAAAAAATTGATTAAACAACAAACTTGGTTTTCTTTTAACATTGCATCCACTGCATTGATTGGTTGTTTTGATTTCATATCGATATAGCTTACATGATGTAAACGGCCAACATTTTCCCCAGGGTTTGGTAACTTTGTTTCTTTTTAAAAACAAACGTGTTTATAATCTGTTCTTTTCTGGGTGGTCACAGTGAAAAACACCCATTTGAGGCCTTTCCTGACTTCAGAAGTCTTCGTTGTACTCCTTGTGATTTTTCTCCACATAATGGGAAGCTTCTATCAACAATATAATAGACCTTGTTGGGTCCTCTAATGGTTATTGGCTTGGTCTTCCCAGTACATCCAATTGTCCTGCTGTGACTTCAGGATGAAGTACAGATGCTCTGCTCCAATTTGGGGGTCTTGATGTTGCCTGTGAAACCATCTGCCAGCTCTGGAATTTCCTTTTTTAGTTAAAGGAGTGTCTAGATTTTCTCTTTCTTTCAAGAAATTTGTATATTTTATCCAAATTGTGAAATTTATCAGCACAAAGTTACCATAATATCTTTAAATGTCTGTAGAGTCAGTACTGATAACCCCTTTTTATTTCTAAATTTGATTACTTGGGTTTTCTCTTGATCAGTCTTGCCAAGGACTTATCAATTTTATTAATCTTTCCAAAGAAGCAATTTTTGGGTAGTATTGACATTTTAACAATATTTGCCCTTCCTATCCAGGAACATGGAATCTTTTTCCATTTTGGTTGTGTGTGTGTGTGTGTGTGTGTGTGTGTGTGTTCTTTAATTTCTTTCATAAGCTTTCTATAGTTTTCAGTATATAGATTTTTCACCTCTTTGGTTAGATTTATTCCAAAGTGTTTTATGGTTTTTGGTGCAATTGTAAATGGGATCGATTCTTTGATTTCTCTTTCTGTTGCTTCATTGTTGATATATAGGAATGCAACCGATTTCTATGCATTGATCTTATATCCTGCCACTTTGCTGAATTCATGGATCAGTTCTAGCAGTTTTTTGGTGGAATCTTTTGGGTTTTTCATATGGAGTATGATGTCATCTGTGAAGAGTGAAAGTTTGACTTCTTCATAGTCCATTTGGATGCTTTTTAATTCCTTTGTGTTGTCTGATTGCTGAGGCTAAGACTTCCAATACCATGTTGACTAACAGTGGTGAGAACAGACATCCCTGTCTTATTCCTGACCTTAGGGGGAAAGCTCTCAGTTTTCCGATTCATACATGGCTTTTATGATCTTGAGGTATGATCCTTCTCTCCATACTTTCTTAAGGTTTTTATCAAGAAGAGATGCTATATTTTGTCAAATGCTTTCTCTGCATCTATTGAAAGAATCATGTCGTTCTTGTCCTTTCTTTTACTGATGTGATTGATCACATTGATTGTTTTGCAGATATTGAACCAGCCCTGCATCCCAGGTATAAATCCCACTTGGTCATGGTGAATAATTTTTTTAATGTATTGTTGGAGCCAGTTGGCTAATATCTTGTTGAGGACTTTTGTATCCTTGTTCTTCAGGAAAATTGGTCTATAATTCTCCTTTTTAGTGGGGTCTTTGGTTTTGGAATCAAGGTAATTCTGGCTTCATAGAAATAATTTGGAAATTTTCCTTCCATTTCTATTTTTTGGAACAACTTCAAGAGAATAGGTGTTAACTCTTTATTAAATGTTTAGTAGAATTCCCCTGGAAAGCCGTCCAGCCCTGGACTCTTGTTTGTTAGGAGATTTTTGATTACTAATTCAATTTCTTTACTGGCTATGGGTCTTTCAAATTTTCTATTTCTTCCTCTTTCAGTTTTGGTAGTTTATGTTTCTAGGAATTTCTTCATTTCTTCCAGATTGCCCATTTTATTGGCGTATAATTGCTCATAATCTCTTATTATTGTTTGCATTTCTGCTGTGTTGGTTGTGATCTCTCCTCTCATTCTTGATTTTATTTATTTTGGTCCTTTCCTTTTTCTTTTTGATCAAACTGGCTAACAACGTGGATGGAACTAGAGAGTATTATGCTAAGCGAAATAAGTCAGTCAGAGAAAGACAATTATCATATTATTTCACTAATATTTGGAATATAAGAAACAAAAAAAGTGAATATGGAGAAAGGGAAGCAAAAATAAGATAAAAACAGAGAGGGAGACAAACCATAAGAGACTCTTAAATACAGAGAACAAATAGGGTTTCTGGTGGGGTGTTGGGTTGGTGGATGGGCTAAATGAGTTATAGGCATTAAGGAGGGCACTTGGGATGAGCACTGGGTGTCATATGTAAGTGATGAATCATTTAATTCTATTCTTGAAGTCCTTATTACACTATATGTAAACTAACTTGGATTTAAATAAATAAAAAAAAGATATTAATCATTCTCTTGGTTTCTGGCATTCAACATTTGTATTGAAAAGTCAAATTTCAATCTTACTGTTTTGAAGAAGGATGTCTTGTTGTTACTATAAAGAATTTTCTTTTTATACTTTGCTTTATCAGTTTGAATATAATGTGTCTAGACTGGTCTTCTTTATATTAATCCTTCTTGGGGTTTTCAGTACTTCTTGACTCTGTATGCTTGAAGTTTTCCGACTTATGGCAAATTCCTGACCAGTATTCTCTCAAATGAATTGTTTCTATTTCCTTTCATCAATTCTTTTCCTGGAACTCTAGTTACATATGGTAGTCATTTTAACCATCTATCATACATTTCTTATACTCATTCTATATTTTAAATCCTTTTTTTCTGTGTGTGTTTAGATCTGAATATTTTCTATTACTCTGTATTTCTGTTTAATGATTCATTATTATTCCATACTTGATCTGCTGAATTCATAATATCTGATACTGTATTTTTAAGGTTAGAATTTCCATTTGACTCTATGCTTTTTTACAGATACTAGTTTTCTGACAAAACTCTCCATCTTTTTAAAAATACTTTTGATCATATTAATCACAGTTATTTAAAAATTCCTAGTATTATAACTCCAACATCTTGACTATTCCTACTGTCTGTTATTTTGTTTTTTTATCTGGTCCTATTTCTTGGCATTCCTAAGAATTTTTCATTGAATGCCAAACATTGTACATGAACAACTTGTAGGATCTCTGGATGAAGTACTCATTCTCTTTGGAGGACTTAATTTTTTTCTGACAGGCAGATAGAGTATGTGAAAACTAACTTCATCCAATCAAGACTAGGCTTAAAGTTTTATTACAGCCACTTTGTGGCATAAAAAAAAGATGGCTTCAAATTCATTGACATACCTCCCATTGAGCTGAGGGGTTTAGCTCTTCTTCTCTTACAGTCGGGTAGGCTCTGGGACTGTGACACAGAATAAGGCAGAAATGATTCTATCCCATTGGGGGTCCAGGTCTTAAAAGACTACTAGTTCTACTTCTTATATCTTAAAATGCCCACTCTAGGGGAAGCCATTCACCATATAAGAAATCCAGCTACTCCAAGACTTCCATGTCTGAGGAAGCTCAAACTAGTCATGTGGAGAGAATTCTTATGTGGATAAATGACCAACCACTCCCCAGATATTCCAGACTTCCAGCCCAGGTTCCAGAGACTTTAGTGAAGTAGCTTTCAAATGAATCAAGCCTCAAACACCATAGGGTTGCACATAAAGGACACCAACCAAAAGCCAACCAAGTAAATCTGCCAACCTTTAGAACTGTGAAAGATAATATATTATTGTCTTAAACTTCTAAGTTTTGAGATGGTTTGCAAAACAAAATAAATAATGGGAACATTATTTCAGGACTGTCTTTAATTCTATGGCTTAGCCCTAACCCTTAGTGTATTTCCCTTCTAGAGTCTCAGCTAAAGGCATCAGGGTATTTTCCAGGGCTTCTCTGTTTTGTTGAGCTCTGAACCCCAACCTGTATTTACTCAATGTTAGATGACTGTCAAAAATCTGTGCTCAGCTTCTGAATTCCACAATTTTCTTCAGAGATTTGGTTTACTTTATGTCATGCAAGCAAAGCTAAGAGTTGGTAAATGCTTCATGAAATTTCACACATAATATCAGGCTCATTTCTTTAAGATCCCCTTCTTTCTAGGACTTTGGGTCTTCAATTCCTTGTTATCTTGGCAGGCTCGAGCTCCAACATCTGTTTCCTCACCCAAGTGAGAATGTAAAACTCCCAGAGTGCATCTATCTGTTAGGCTTCTATTCTCCAATCTATAAACTGGCCAATCTCCCAAGAAAAGATGGGCTGTCCCCGGCATACCTCATTTCTTATGGAGTCTTGGCTGACTTGGCTACACCCTAGTGCCTTCAAACTATTGTTTTATCCAGCTTTTACAGTTTGTCTTTGCAAGAGCGTTAGTTTGATACAAGTTATTCCATCATGCCAGAAACAGAAGTCCTAAAGTTCAGACAAACTTCTTGATGCTGTACACATTCAGTCTTAATAGTCTTAGATGCTCTTTGATCTTTTCTTCAAATCCTTTATAGGCTCAATTTCTGACTCTCCCCACTTGTTTCTATACCCCTCCAACATATTCGCAACTTCCAGACCACAGAGACAAAAGCCTGGCTGCTAGTTTTGGTGAATTTTCAGTCATGACAGAGGTGAAAGAAGAAACTTGCTTATCATATTTCACTGTTCCGTCTTTCATATTTCACTGTTGCTTCTTTTGCTGATGCATCCTGTGATGCTTTTTCCCTTGCTAGCCCCCACACACTGGTCAACTATTCTGAATCCATTTTATGCAGCAAGAAATTGTGTTCCAAGAATTATTCAGAAAATCCTTAATTTATCATCATCATCATCATCATTATCATTATCATTATCATCATATGTTCACTGAAAACACGTGGACACTGCAATTAGATTTTTCTCAAAGTGACTCAGAAGGAGGTAGCCCTTTGACTTCATCTGATCAGGAAGGAGCTGAGCCTGCTCTGGCAATTAGAACAGAATATTACAACATACAATTTCCTTTTATTCTGGTCTTTCCAATTTTGGCAAACACAAATATCCCCACCCTGTGACTTGTAGAGTGCAGAAACTCAAAAGGCTAGGCAACAAACTACACTCAATTCCACAAGTAGTTAAAAGGGGGAAAAAAAAGTACTCGTTGAACTCTTTTGCTTGCCAAAAAAAAATGAAAAAGGAAAAAACCCAGTATGTTCTATTGTAAGGGACTTTCAGTTGACATCTTGCACCTGATAAATTGCTTTGCCTTTAGTTTCCAATTTAAAAGATATTTTCCCACCACAATAATACTTAGGGTATTAAGTTATTCTTTCTATTTTAAATTTACAAATTTACTCAGCAATACAATTACCACGTATTCAGTTATACTAAGTATGTTTAAAACTCAACATGCAGTGTCCATTGCATAAAATGGATGGTTTGGAAAATGTTACAAGTATCATTATATTTAAATTGCTATGTTGCTCCTAACATTGAGAGATAGGTAAGGAGTAAGCAAAAAGAAATAGAGCAAATGAGAGAGGAAAGAAGGACAACAATTACAGGGTTAAAAGAGAGAAAAGAAGTTGGCAGGTTTAGAAATAAGTACATATTCACATTTTTAAAAATATCTCATAGCTTTCTAGATTTCTTGCATATTAATTTCTCATTACTAACCACTTACGTTTTTCAAAATGTGCTGATCAAAACGTGTTTGCCTAGATTCATCCTTGTTTCCATGTCCATTTTTACCCTAAGGCCATATCTTTCTGAAATACTTTTTATTTTATCTTTTACTGGCTTGAGAGGTTGGAGATGAGAAACATTTTAATTTTCCAGACTTCACATTTTGCAGCTGATTAGCTTTTTTTTAAAAGCTCATCTTATTTCATTTTTATCAGGCAGCAACTAACAACCAACTGATGCTTCCAACGTTGTACCTAGAGACCTTCTCAGCCAAATCCAAAAATTCATTAAGGATATGTTCCATTCTTGGAGATACCACAGACAATTTGCAAGTCATTTCTTTACTATATAATATAGGTTGCTATTTTCCCAGCCTCTCTAAAAATTTCCTCACCATTTTTCCAGCCTGAGCTTACAGTTTGCCCATCATTTTTCTAGCCTCCACTTACCACTTGGACAGAAAGCCAATGCTACATATTTCAAGATTTCATTATAGGCATCTATTTCTATATCTGCTAGTAATTGCTATGCAATATATCATTTCCAAATTTAGCAGATTAAAACAATACTCATGTTTCTCATGAGTTTGAAGGTTGGCTAGGCAGCCTTGCTAATCTGGACTGGACTTGACAGTTCTTTTCTGGGCTCCCTCATGCATCAACAATCAGCTGGTGGTTTGGCCAAGGGCTCTATTTCTTGGGGGTTACCTCAGTTCTCTCCATGTGCTTCTTCACCCTCTAGCAAGGCATCCCAGCCTCTTCTCATGGGAGAGGCAGAGCTCTAAGATACTAGAAGTCATAAAAGTCAAGGCTAAAACTGGGCAAACTACTTTCTAGTGGCCATAGAAAGTCACAAGGGCAGACCATGCTCAAGGAGTCAGGGGAAATAGATATCACCTCCTGATGGGGCTGTAAAGTTATATGGATGCATGGATGCAGACAAAAGTGTAAGCTGGTGGTATTTTTTTATAGTCAATCTACCATAAGCTATGTCAGCAGTCAGCACAAAGTGAGTAGAGAACAATAAATCAAAGACATTGCATGCAAGAAAAACTTCAAGACAAGGTGGTATCTAACTACGTTTTATAGAACAAACAGGAATTAGTCAAGTGAATAAAAGGGAGAAAGGATCCCAAGTACAGAAACTAGTATGTGTAAAGACATTAAGCTGAGAGAAATCCCAGTAGATTCTAGGAATAGGGGAACATAGTATATTCTTGACTTGAAATGCCCTCTCCCTTCTTGTTCTCAGACATGTCTTCTTTGCTTAGAGAAATTATATGCCTTCCTCCAAGAAACCTTTCTTAATTTATTCCTTTTTTCAATCTATCATTGTAGCCTCATGTGGCCTTGGCACTGGAGTAAGAATCACTGGGTTTGAATCCTATTACCTTCACTTAGCATCTGAACAACCTATTTGTGACTTAGTTTCCCCATCTATGAAATGGTGGTAACAATTTACAGAGCTGTTGTAAGAATTTATTAAAATAATGCATATAAAGTGCTTAGAGTACTTCACTAGCTACTCTGGCATTCTTCATACGCAAAACAAAAATAAGGGGATTTCCTTGACTGATCCCCTGTTGTTAAATATTCTCCCCATCCCCACTCCCAGCTTTGTAAGTGCCAATACCAGGCACTTAGTAAGCTCCCTATAAATATCGATGGTTTTCAATATTTTTTGTTTTATTATTATTATTATCATCATCATCATCATAATCATTATTGCGAAGTACCGGTTTGCAATTCTGAATGGAACTACTTCTGTATGTTACTTTTTGTGTGTTTCCTTATCCTAGACAAACAACCCCAGACACTGGAGCTGGATCGGGTTATAGGATCCTGGGATGGAAGCCACTGGAAGATTGCCAGTGGCTGCAGAGTGTGGGCCAGAGGCAGATCCAGGAGCTCTCCTGTGCAGTAAATGAGGTATGGGATAAAATGTGACTATTAAGAGCCCTACCTAAGATGCATCAAAGCAGGAACTGATGCCCCTGGGGCAGAGAAAATGGGTTTGGGAGAAAAGGTAGCAGGCAAAGCCTGAAGAGATCCCCTCTTTAGGTGTAGAGAAGTCTCAAGGGCTTTTCACAGGTAAAGTTTAACTGACTTAAGCTGCTTTCTCCATTAAAATAAAATCCTAAAATGCCTGGGTGGCTCAGTTGATTAAGCATTGGACTCTTTCTTGATTTTGGCTCAGGTCATGATCTCATGGTTTGTGGGTTTGAGGCGTGCCTTGGGTTCTGTGCTGACAGCTCAGAGCCTGCTTGGGATTTTCTCTCTCCCTCTCTCTCTGCCCCTCACTCACTCAGGCTCTCTGTCTCTAAATAAAATAAATAAATAAATAAATAAATAAATAAATAAATCCCTTTGAAAGGAGAGAGGGGCTGAAGATTGAGTTCCATTCTCAATGGCCATTTATTCAATCAATCATTCCTGCATAATGAAACCTCCATAAAATACCCCAAATTATGGAGTCTGGAGAGCTTCTTTTAGAGTAGGCAGTTAATTAGGTTCTAATAGGATATCTGGAGGCAGACATAGAGGAAGTCATGGCCAGCTATCAGGAAAGTCAGTCCTGTCATGGTAGCATTCCATAAGAAGCCAGATCATACCAGACAGGCCCAAGATGGCAGGTGCCATGACAGAAACCCCTAACCTAATTAGGAAGAAAAGGCAGAAAACCTTGCTTCCAAGAAATCTCCACCCCAAGTAATGAAATTCCACTCCCTAGTAAACAACTGTCGGTAAAAGATGGAAATGCAAACCCCAGGGCTCACAGCTCTCTCTCTCTTGAGCTCACCCACTCTCACACCTTCAGACTATACTTTTGCTCTAATAACCTTTCCTGCTTGTGTCATTTAATTTACTGTGCTGTATCTATATTTGAGTTCTATCTCTGATGAAACCAAGAACCTTTGGTAACATTTTGGGACAGGCTGGGCAAGGCCCCAAGGCCTGGGATCTCCCCAGTTCACCTGGCAATACTTCCAAGTTGATGAACACATCGAGGTATCAAGGTGGTAGATCCCAGTTCCACGGAGACTGAAGCTCCTGTGTTCAGACACCTTTTGGAACTTACCTTATGTACCTGCTCATCTGGCTATTTATTTTTAGCCTTTATAATAAAGTGTAATATTAAATATAGGATTTTCATTCCAGCAAATTATCAAATCTAAAGAGGGGGTTGTGGGATTCCTCAAATTAGTAGCCAAATCAGACAGAAGTGCGGATAGTCTGGGCACTTCACTGCAACTGCCATCTGAGGTGGGAGGCAAACTTGTGAAACTGAACCCTTAACCTATAGGGTTTGATGCTAACTCCAGGAGTTAGTGTCAAAATTTAATAGAAATAGTAGACACCCAGTTTGTGTCAGAGAACTAGAAAATCAGAGACATTCATTTGTTCACTCATTTATTTATGATTTTGATTATTCATGACACTTTACTCAAACTTTCAGTTTGGGAGTCTAGGTGAGTCCTCTTCCCAACTCCAAATTAACCTTTAACATAGTCAGCTAAAAACCTTAGGGTGAGAAGATTCAAGTTTTATCTGGTAAAAAGTTGGCTTTATCATCTCTCCCCAAAAATATCTCTATGTCAAACCTGAATCACTTCACAGACTTCCATGTTTCTCACCATAAGCCATTGCTCCCTTTTCCTACCTAATCAGAGAAGTTACTGAGACCAGATCTCCTCAATGCCCAGCCCAGAGACTTTACAATGAAATCCCACAATTTTGTATATTTGGAGGTATAAACTTTCTCCCCTCCCTTCTCTCCTCCTACAGAAAAACCTGAGACTCTTTAATCCACTGATTTCAAACATAGAAGCAACTCTGAAACAACGGATAACATTTGGGGTTGCCCAAATGTAACAGAAAGACATTCCCCCAAATAAGCAGTTCTTAAGGCCTACAGTCCTGTTCAACATTTTAAATTCTTTCAGTAAGTGAGCTAGTTACTGCACACAGGGAGATCCAGAATCCTCCATCTGCCATTTAATTTATTTGTTGGACATATGGCTAATATTTTAGGCCTTCTATGATAGATCAAGATTATTACAGTATTATAGATAAAGGTCCAATTATAAAATATGGTTAATGAAATATAGTGCATAAAGGTAACATTATATAAACATTCAATTTATGTCTGTGAAAAATGTTAATAGCATAGGCAAATCTAACACTTGGTGGGAAAAAAAGCAGTATACAGAACAGTGTATAAAATACAATGCCAAAAATATATACATACACACATAGAAAACAGGCCAAAAACACACGCATTAAAATGTTAGTAATAATATTAACTTTCTTTTATAACTTGTGTATTTTCCAAATTTTTCTATGTCAATATCTGCTAACTTTCTCCTAATGTAGGTTAATATTTTTGTTTGGGAACCACCAAGCCAAATGCAAATGCCAAAAATTTGGCTTCAACAGTTCATAAATTTGCTCATTAAATTGCTCCCTATCAGAATAACAGCAAGCAGTCCATTCTTTTCATAATGAGCTTTTTCATTTTTCTCTAAGATAGTCATAATCTTAACTTTATCTTAATCAATTTTCTCAAATTAAGCTGCAGTAAGACTTACTTTCCCCTGGCTTGTTACAAGTGTTATCTCTAAAGAGAAATACAATTTAACAAATGCAAAGGATGGGATGCCTGAGCAGTGGCAACAGTGAGGCTTGCTTGAGCTCTGCAAACTGACAATAGGATTTTCTAGAATCATACCGCTGTGACTTCCATTAGAAATCAACCAATATACTCATGCATGACAATGAGCCTCACTCTCTTAGAAAAGGCATAAGACAGCTTTTTAATACATTTAATTTTTCTTCTATTATCCAAGACCATATGTCGTTCCCAGTTGTACTTAGCAAAAGCTAATGGCAAATGAAGTAAAAAAGAAAATGCATTTGATGGGGAAAGTATTTGAGGGGTAGATATAAGATTCCTCACTAAAGAAAAGGCTAAAATCTAGGGGGGAAAGCAAAAAGAAATACAGTACTGTGGTGATAATCAAATTGCCTTCACATTTCCCCTTGCCGGTTTCAGAATAATTGTTACATACATATGAGGAACTAAACCGTTTTTTTTTACACCACCCTTATAAACAACCAGAATATTTTCACATTTAGTCAGGACCGTAAGAGAAAAAGACAGAAAAAAATTATTTCCTTTTGATTCTGATAACTCAGAAAATGGGATGGAAGGAAGTATGGAAACTCAAAGAGCTCCACTTCAGGACCACACAGCAAAGTTTCCATCCAGCACTTCAAGGGAGAGATCCACATGGCCACCCAGGGGTCCACTGTCACAGCCTTGTTGCAAAATGCAATTACATAAGGTACTGTATGCTTCAAAGAGCCTAACATTTACCAAATGAATTGCCTTTGTGGCCAGAATATTAATGATTGTTATCAGACTTGGCCCATAATAACTCTCCAGTGAGTTATTTCAAAAAGTTGTCATTTACTTTAAAAAGGCAGTAAAAGGGAAGCTTATTTTCAAAGTTAGATTTTTCTCCCCTTTTATTTTACCAAGCCCTATTTTGCCTCAGAATGTCTGCCTTGGTGAAATTCAATGGCTGTGCCAACTCTGTTACAGGACACACATAAACATAAAAAATTCTCAGAGATTACCTTCTTACTTAGGACTTTTAAGGAGTGTTCTTTGGCCCCAGCTGCATTAGAAGCATGGAAAGTTATTTATTTAAAAATACAGGTTTGGGGGTGCCTGGGTGGCTCAGTTAGTTAAATGTCAGACTCTTGATTTTGTCTCAGATCATGATCTCACGTGGTGAGATCAAGCCCTGCATCAGGTGTAGAGCCTGCTTCAGATTCTCTTCCTCTCTCTCTGTCCCTCCCTTGCTCACTGATTTTGTTTTCTCTCTCTCTCAAAAAAAATTAAAATTAAATACACGTTTTTGGAATTCACCTCAATGCTAACTATATTCAATCTATCTGTAGGGATGGGGGATCAAGAATCTACATTTTTTAAATTCCTTCCCTAGATGATTTTCATACCCACTAAAATTCAAATGTTACCATTATAATGGAAAATTGTCCTTAGAATTCCATAAGCAAATCATAAAAATAAATATTACAAATATTAGTTTACTGCAACTCATGCACCATTAGTGGATTTGCCTGAATGAAAAGAGGCCATGCTCAAGTCACTCCTGGAGAGGTACTCAGAGGTATATTGACTTCACCAATGTATAAGTCACATGAACAATTTCAGTTGCATTTTCATTTAATAATCTTTCAAAATAAATGTCAGGTATTTTACATTCTATATTTTTCTTTTCAAAAGATGTGCCTGCCTGAAATCTAAAGTCACATTTAAATTTACAGGTGCCAAGAAAGAACAGAATAAACAGAAGTGACAGGAGGACCAAATGTAAAACATCAGCCCAACTGCCTGTAGGCTGCCAATATACACACCAGAATGCCACCCCAGACAAATTCATAGGAATAGGAATGAGTGAGTCTGGGGTTTAGATTCATGTTTCAAAACCAAATAGTCTAAGACAGAAGAGTTGTTTCTCAGAAAAGTGAGAGAGGATGCCATAGAGCAGAGGTTTCCAAACTTGGCTATAAGTTTAAATCACCAAGAAAGCTAAAAAAGAAAAAAAAATCAGTTGTTTGTTGCCTTATTGTGGAGTTTTGTGAATTATTTATATTTTCTGGACACAAAACCTTTGTCAGAAGTCTGATTTTCAATTTTTTTTCCCAATCTCAAGCTTACCTTCTCCTGTATTTAACCATGCCTTTCACAGACCAAAAGTTTTCAAATTAGATAATACCCAACTTACAAATATTTTCTTCAATGGATCTTGTTTTTGATATCTCAAAATTCTTTGGCTAACCCAAAGTCACAGATATTTTTACCTAAGTTTTCTTCTAGAAGTTTTAGTTTTATGTTACATTTATTTCTATAAAACATTTTGATTTGGTTTTTGTGCAAGATATGAAATATGGTTTTGATTTTTTTTCTATTTTTGCCTACGGGTTTACAGTTGTATATAATGTCTCTTTTAACTTCAAATTTTCTAACCTTTTGTTTTCAACTGTTTGGTTGTGATATGCTTAAGTGTGTGCTCTTGTTTGTTTGTGTGACTGATACTTATCTTTCTCGATGTTCTCTGAACTTCTTGAATCTGTGGTTTGGTGTCTGTCATTAATTTTGAATAATCGTCAATTATTTTTTTCTTCGAATATTTCATCTGTGCATTTTTCTCATTTCTCCTTCTGACAGTCCAATAATTCATATAAACAATTTGATATTATCCCACAGTTTGGGGATGCTCTGGTTTGTTTGTTTGTTTGTTTGTTCTTCTTACAATTATTAACTCTTTTGTTTCAGTTTGGGTTATTTTTATTAACATATCTTCAAGTTTACTGATTCATTCCTTGGCTGTGCCAAGTCTACTGATGAGTCTACTGATGAGTCCATTCCCATTTTGATTTTTTCTAATAGTTTCCTTGTCTTATGAAATTATCCATATAACATTACACATTGTCCAATGCTTCCACTGAACCTTTTCTATAGAAACTACACTTATTTTAAATTCTCTGTTAGATAATTCCAACGTCTCTATAATAGCCACATCTGATTCTGTTGATTATTTTGTCTCTTGGGAGTGTGTGTGTGTGTGTGTGTGTGTGTGTGTGTGTGATTTGTGTAGAACATTAGGGGTAAATAGGTTTTGAGCTTAGAAAAGGGCACACCTTTCCTTATGCTAGGCCTTTAGTATGGGAGTTCATATTAATCAAAGCATCATCTTGAGCTTGAGATTTTTTGTTGCTTTCTTACTCTGAGAGCACGCAGGGCTCAAATTCCTCTAGTGATAACATAAAGTTTAGATTGGAGGCTGGTTGACCAGTGGTTGCTTCTCGTCTGCTCCACCTTCAGCTTTAGGTCTTCCCTTCACACTGTACTACACAGAGGGTCTGTTCTGTCTGCAATACTCCACTGTCTTTTACTCAATGCTTGTTAGCTTTGTGGAGGAAGCAGGGCAGAGGTGGCATTCTCTGACATTCTGTTTAAACTTCAGTCTTGAATAGGTACTATTTCCCTGGATTTGGGGAGTACACCCTTTAAAATTCTCTTGCCTATCTTCCAGCCCAGCTTTTCAGGGCTCAGAATATATTCTTGCTCCTCCCTCAGGGGTAGAAGGTATTTTTTCTGTTTCCCTCCCCCAACTGCAAGGAGTTTTTACAGTTACCCTAGAGGCAACAAAAACTGTATACAGTAAGGCTTTGTTCCATAGAGAAACATCTAGGTAGAGTTTTGTGCCCTTCCCACAGAAGATGCTCTTCTCTGCCTGGCCTACACCATGGATTCTTCTCAGGACACTCCCTAGTCTTCCTGTGAGTGACTGTGATTTGTAGAGATTCCCTTCTCCCATGGATTTCAAGGTCTTCCAATTCTTCCTCTGGCCCACACTCACTTTTGCCAATTCATTAACTCTTGTAGCTGAATACTTCTTACTGGTGTCTGCCTGCATCTCCCCTAGTAAGCAAGCTCTTAGGTTCCATCTTGGTCCATAT
The DNA here is from genome assembly GCF_007474595.2 of Lynx canadensis. Classification (NCBI taxonomy): domain Eukaryota; kingdom Metazoa; phylum Chordata; class Mammalia; order Carnivora; family Felidae; genus Lynx; species Lynx canadensis. Next base: position 66,882,837 of record NC_044313.2, read on the forward strand.
TTCAGGTTAGTTTTCAACCCTGCAACTGTAGCACTCAGATGAGTTCAAAGAAGTTGTGAACTTGCAAATTGTTCAGCTTTTTCTGTTCTTATTATAAGAATGGAAGTAACACTCTTTGTGATCGCTAGACCTTCAAGCCTATCCTTTCACTTTTGACTTTTCTGTAATGTTATTCAGTTAACTGTTTTGTTCATAAGCATATAGTTTGGTTTTATGTTTTTAATCCAATTATTCTTCATGATTCACATGAAGTATTAATACAATTACATTTCATGTAATTGCTGATATAACTGATTTTATAGCTACAATTTTTCCATGTGTTTCTGTTTCTCACATGTTTCATATTTCTTTTGTTCCTTCTGTCCTTTTGGATCAGTCATTTTTTTTATTATTGCAGTTTTCTCCTTTTAATATTGGATATGTACTAAGACATTATTTCGTTATTCTTTTAATGGCTACCTTAGAGATTATAGTATGCATTCTTTTTGTGTGTGTGTGGTTAACTTTTTTTTATTTAAATTTTAGTTAGTTAATATACAGTTAATACACAGTGCATATATATTGTTAATATATACAGCTAATATGCAGTGCATATATATTGGTTTCAGGAGTAGAATTCAGTGATTCATCACTTACATACTATACCCAGTGCTCATCACAAGAGCCCTCCTTAATCTCATCACCCATCTAACCTATCTCCCACCCACCTCCCTCCATCATAGAACTTATAGCATCCATTCCTGATTTATTATACCTGCTAAAGTAATTATTACTTTCTCAATTCAACTTTGGAACATTTTCACTCCTTGAATCCCCCATTATCAAATGTTTCATTATTGTTCTCACGCATTTAGCTCTAATTTTACTTTGAACTATAACAACATTATAATTAATTTACTTAGTCAATATTTATTTCTATTTCCTGAATATTTGCTTTTTTGGTATTTTTCTGTTTTTCTTCCATTTCCATGTTTCTGTCTGTGTTCATTTTCCTTCTTTTGGAAACCCTCCCGCTTTTTTTTAATGTAATCATATTAACAATATATATTTATCTGAACATGTCTACTTCACTTCCATTTTGAAGGATATTTTTGCAAAGTATTCCAGGTTGGCAGTTAAATTTCTTTCAGCACTTTAGAGACCCTTTTCCCATTTTCTTCTGCTCTTCATTGTTTCTGTTTGAAATTGGCTGATATTCAGTTTATCGGCCCTTGAAGTTAATTTGTCTTTTAAGTTTGGTAAGTTTTAAAAATTTCCCTTTACCTTTGTTTTTTCAGGAGTTTGATAATGATGTGTCTATGTTTCTTTTTAAAACTCTCCTTAGACATTTGCTAAGATTTTTAAATCTGTGACATGATGATTTTTATCGGGTTAGGGGGATTCTTGGATAAAACACCTAAGAATACTGCTACCATTACACTGTCTTCTCATTGTTCTGGGACTCCAATTACATGTACATTAGACCGTATTTTATTCATTGATGCTGGGTTCTTCTTTTTCTAACCAGCTATTAAATTCACCCATTCAGTTCTTAATTTTTGTTATTCTATTTTATAGTTCCAGACTATTCATAAGATTTCCTTTTTTTAATTAATTTATTTATCATGAGAGAGAAAGAGGGTGCATAAGGGAAGGGGCAGAGAGAGAGGGAGAAAGAGATCCCAAGCAAGCTCCATGCTGTCAGTGCAGAGCCTGATGTGGGGCTCGATCCCACAACCCTGGGATCGTGACTTGAGCCAAAACCAAGAGTCAGACACTTAACTGACTGAGCCATCCAGGAGCCCTAGTCTTTGTCTTCTTGACTCTGTAAGACTTCAGTAGTTCTATTCAGAATTTTTCAGTTTAGCTCTTTAGCCTCCTGACATAGCTTCAAATGTGTCAAATGCTTGAGGGGGAAACCAGTCAGGTGTTTGAATCATTTCAATTCACTACTCTTGCATGAATGCCAAAATCTCCACCAGTGTCCACCAATGGCAGCCTATGCCAGAGCCCAATCTGGGTTTCAGTCCTCCCTCTCCCTCCCCTCAGAGGTGTCTCCAGGTAAAAAGAGGATATAGAACTTTAGTGTCAATCCAGTCACTACTTTCTCTAGGGATTTCATTTCTAGCTTATTTTAATTTCAAGATTTCCCTGGTCGATCTTTGAGAAATTTAATTTTGCCTATCAGGGTTGTGGTTTTGCTTTGTTTTGTTTTTTCCCTTAGCTCCTAACCCCCATGCAACTTCAGATTTCAGCAAATGTCTTTTGAAAAAAAAATGACCAAGTAGTTGGGGTTTCTGAAATCTCCAATTTTAAAATATTTACTGGTTTCACCTTTCTTCAGTATCAGCCTTATGCCTGGGTCAAGCTGCATTTATCAGCCTACACCTAAAATAGATAACTGTTCCAGGGAAAAACTGGTAGCTAATTGTCTATTCATCTGTAAATTATTCTCCCCATCTCTGGAATTTTAGTCCAAAGTAGTCCCTTAGATTTCCACACCTCTCTGATATTTTTTAAAATATGTTTTTTATTCCTTGTCCAGCTTTTTCTAGTCATTCTAGTTGCAGTGAGCATAACTTACTACATTCTATCATGACCAACCATGAACAACTTACTATATTTTGATTGGAGTGGGAGACACATTACCTGTTCTTTAGAACATAATTGCAATTGGCCCTTTAGAAAAGCAGTGATAAGTGAGAATCTCCACAAGATTCATCTTTATCTATACATTTTCTTACCTTTCAATAAATATCTTTACTTGCAAACTGTTTAAGTATAATTGCCTAATATTCAGCTCAATATGATTTTTATGTGATCATGCTAACCAAATGAACATAAATGCATCCAGTGGCCACATGAAAACCACAAAGGTTAATTTAGAAATGATGATACTGATAATACGTGAAGGTAAGCAGTGTCCGCTTATGAGAACTGGTTTCTGAACTTTTTTTTCTCAATTCTTCTATTGGGTTATTTGCCTTATTATTATTCAGTTATAAATATTCTTTATATTCTGGATAATTCCTCTATCTTCTATATGTTTTGCAAATATCCTCTCCAAGTATGAGGTTATCTTTTCATTGTTCTAATGGTGTCTTTTGAAAAGTAGAAGTTTTGAATTTTGATACAGTACAATTTACTAATTTTTTCTAGGAGATTAGACTTTTAATGTATATCTATGAATTTTTGCCTAAACTAAGGTCACAAAAATGTCTCCACTGTTTTCTCTTCAAAGTGTTAGAGTTTGAGTTCTTAAATTTAGGGTTATGGTTCATTTTTGTTACATTTTGTGTTTGGTACAAGTTATGAGCCAGAAATATATATATTACATCCCATTTTTTTAATATATGAAATTTATTGTCAAATTGGTTTCCATACAACACCCAGTGCTCATCCCAAAAGGTGCCCTCCTCAATACCCATCACCCACCCTCCCCTCCCTCCCACCCCCCATCAACCCTCAGTTTGTTCTCAGTTTTTAACAGTCTCTTATGCTTTGGCTCTCTCCCACTCTAACCTCTTTTTTTTTTCCTTCCCCTCCCCCATGGGTTTCTGTTAAGTTTCTCAGGATCCACATAACAGTGAAAACATATGGTATCTGTCTTTCTCTGTATGGCTTATCTCACTTAGCATCACACTCTCCAGTTCCATCCACGTTGCTACAAAAGGCCATATTTCATTCTTTCTCATTGCCACGTAGTATTCCATTGTGTATATAAACCACAATTTCTTTATCCGTTCATCAGTTGATGGACATTTAGGCTCTTTCCATAATTTGGCTATTGTTGAGAGTGCTGCTATAAACATTGGGGTACAAGTGCCCCATGCATCAGTACTCCTGTATCCCTTGGGTAAATTCCTAGCAGTGCTGTTGCTGGGTCATAGGGTAGGTCTATTTTTAATTTTCTGAGGAACCTCCACACTGCTTTCCAGAGCGGCTGCACCAATTTGCATTCCCACCAACAGTGCAAGAGGGTTCCCGTTTCTCCACATCCTCTCCAGCATCTATAGTCTCCTGATTTGTTCATTTTGGCCACTCTGACTGGCGTGAGGTGATATCTGAGTGTGGTTTTGATGTGTGTTTCCCTGATAAGGAGCGACGTTGAACATCTTTTCATGTGCCTGTTGGCCATCCGGATGTCTTCTTTAGAGAAGTGTCTATTCATGTTTTCTGCCCATTTCTTCACTGGGTTATTTGTTTTTCGGGTGTGGAGTTTGGTTAGCTCTTTATAGATTTTGGATACTAGCCCTTTGTCCGATATGTCATTTGCAAATATCTTTTCCCATTCCGTTGGTTGCCTTTTAGTTTTTACATCCCATTTTTTGAAACGACTCTCTTTTCTTCCTTGCATTGCCTGGCACCTTCGTCAAGTTTATTGCAAGATTGTGTCCCAGCCTCTCTTACCTGCTTTAATGTGTTTTTTTTTCTTGTTTATTAATGTGTAGTCATCACTTAGCCAAGCTTTAGGCTTTTTTAAGAGGAAATTATTTCATATATAGTTTCAGATTGAGTGTGTCTGTATGAGAAGGTGAGTTCAGGATCTTCTTAGGTCACCATCTCGAACCAGAATTCCTCTGTCAAATATCATATTGATTTCTTTCTAGACTCTCTATTCTTTTCTATTGATCTATATTTCTATCCTTATGTGAATACCACATTGTATGAATGCTTAATATTTTTGAAATGAAGGTTAACATGGATAAATTAAATATATTTCACACACTTTGAAATGAATAGTTTATTGAGTTACAAAATCTTAGTGCTTAAAGATTTAAATGACTCAAGTAATATTTAAAAATCACTTAACTTAAAACTGATAATCCACAAACAAATGCTAACAAAACAGAGAAAAGAGGCTTTTAAGATAAAAATAAAGTTCCGTGATCATATAAAACTGCAGAAAACTCTGAAGAAAAAAAGAAAAGTATTGATACTATGAAAAAAAGGGGGAAATTATGGAAGACTTACCAGAGTTGACTATATTAGTTGCACAGGAGACCACTGGGGACATTGTTTAAAGTATCAATACCTGATCCCCCAAAGATAGGGATTATTTTGAAATGGGTCCAGGTTTGAGAACCACATAACAATCAAATGGATATTTTGGATATAAATAATCAAACATGCTTAATCATTATGGAAGGAGCATAAGAAAATAAGTATACAATACAGGTGTGAGAACTGCAAAGCAAAATATTTGAGAATGAGCTAAATATGAGATAAATACACTATTATTTTTAATAATATTAAGCTCTGTAGAGTGGCACACATTTCTGCAGATTTTTATATTAAGAGGTCTGACTTCTACCTGGTATATTAGAAGTTATTATACATTAATAACTACCATTTTCTAAATATCTCAGTTTGAGTTCCCCCAGAAGCACATCCTTAGACAATGACTCAGTAAAATTATTTTATTTTATTTGGAAATCACAGTAGGGGAGCAGAGTAATTGTAAAGGAAAGAGAAAGCAGCTGATAAAGGATCCGCCATCAAGCTAGTTACCACTGTAATTCGTTAGAGCTTGATCCTGTGGAGAAACTCTGGGGAGGGTGCAAAATGCAAGCCTCAGAACCATCCTGAGGGGTGAGGGAGCTGGAGTATTCATGCATCAATCCCTGAGAGTCACAATTTGAGGGATTCGGGTGGGAGTGTTACTTCTGTCCTTTAAAGGCTTCAAAAATAGAACTCAGGCAAAGTGTGACATTCATTATCAGCTGGAAGTCCACTACAGTACACGAGTGGTCTGAATGAAAAGGATGAGGCACGGATTTTGTTTCAAGGTGCTAGAGAACTTTGAGATTCCATTTAATATACTATTTATAATCTTTACGAAAACACTGCAAGGAGGTTTTTTCTTATCTTCACTTTATAAAGAGGGAAACCAAGACACGTCTGATAAATAATAGTTACATGCCTTTTATGTACCAGGTCCTGTTCCAGACAGTTGGCATAGAGTGGCGAACAAAGGAGACTAGAAATATACCCATGTGAAGTTTATATTGTAGTGGAGGAGAATGACAACCATATAAACCAATACAGCTTTAGATATAGATAAAAGCTGAGAAGAAAAATAAATAAAAGTAAGGGAATTGAGAATGGCAGGGGTACTTTTTAAGATAACTAGTGTAGGGAAGTCTACTCTTAAGAGTTAACATTAAGAAGAGAAATGAATACAGTGAAGGAGCCAGTGAGTGAATAATTTCAAGCAAAGGAAACAGCAAGTCCACAGCCCCAAGGGGGATCTGTGCTTGGTGTATGTAAAGAACAAGGAAGCCAACACGGCTAGGGCCGGGTATAGGGAAAAGGAAATTAATCAGGAATAAGGCGAGATGTGTAGATCCTCATAGACCATCATGAGAACTACATATTTAACATTAGATTTAAACCTAAGTGTGCCAGGTAAGAGTAGAAGGAAAATAAGTTAGATAATTCAGGAACAATGATGTCATTAAATGACTCTTCCAATAAAATAAGATTATTAATTGTTCAGTCTGTAATTTAAACAAATGTGTGTTCCTTCCAAGCTGATGAACTACATTATGCTGCCTCTCCATTATAGCATAACATTTTATTTCACTAGAACCCTTTATGAGTGTATGCAATTGGTGATGTCTTTTTGCCTAACCAAAACAAGGGAAATCCCCCAAATTGATAAATTAAAAAGAAATTCTGTTGAGGGCCTGAATTTAATAAGCTTATGGCTGACTTATTTTTTCAAGCCCTAAGAAGTATGAACATTTTAAACTTACAGCACTAATACTTCACTAGTATCTTTGCCAACCCTCAGCATTATCTTGTGAGACTCCCAGACTCACTGAAATCTCAAATTGCTGCTTTTCTACCTGCTGTGTGCTGTGGGTTGAAGAGAACCGAGAGTCGTTTGTTTCCTCCACAAGTCTGAGATATTTCATGAATTCTCATTTATTTCAGAGATACTTTCTTTCCCTTGTGGGATATTCTTAAGTCTCAAAGGTCAACAGAAAGCCTTGGAATATGCAGCCTTTTTCATCTCGCTAACAGCAGGGAAAAAGCAGAAAGAAAGAACCTAACAGTAAGAAGACATAAAGAATAAAAGAAATGGCAACATAATTTCATTTATATTTTCTAGGCAAATAAAGAAAACAAGAATAACCCTAGCATAGTAATAATTACTGGTTAGCATTCTGGAACTTTGCTGGGTTTGTCATGCTGCAGGAATATTGATGGATCTGACTCTGGGGACTCTGGTCTAACCAATGGCAGGATCATGACTCTTCACAAACTGCAGACTGACTTTTACAGACTTCCTGAGTCAGTCCTCACCAATGCTAGCCCTCCCAAAGCTTCATTCTGCTATTAGTATCAGAGAGGTGTCCATTTCTCCCTCTTCTCTTTTTCTCTCAGAGACGTAATCATCTTCTTTTGTTGCCTACATCAATAATAAATCCCTTTGCCATTAGCAAAACGCTTGAAGAATACTGGAGGATGGGTCCTGGATAATAATTCACTAGGTAATTACATAGTCTTCCCTTTGGAATCATAGGGTAGACAAAGATAAAAGAGGCAGTTGAGTGGAGTCAAACTGCCTGCCTAGAATCCCAGCTCTTTCACTTACTAGCTATGTGGGTAAATTTTTCAGCCTCCAATGCCTCAGTTTCCTTATCTGAAAAATGGGGATAACAAGAATAGTACTTGCCTTAAAATTTTAGTAAGTTAATACAGAAAACAGTTCCACGAATGACTATTTCATGATAATGCAGATTCACACATAACCTACTTCACTCCCATCTCTGCCCAGTCCATGCCTCCAGAATTCTACCGGCCATATATCCCAGGACTGAGGTGAAGAAATAGGTGTCAGCTAATTAGGGGATTCGTGGAATCACTCGTGCTGCTCTAGAAGTATCATTCAGGATTTCAGGACGAGAATTATTGTTCCAGATGGCATCAATCCACAGCCAGAACAAGGGTGGATTAGAATTGTCCCATGGAATTCCTAGCCAGCTAATAATAAGTCTTCAGTAATGTTTTTCTGGCATATTGAATTATTTGGAGCTCACTACCTGCAATAAAGAGGAATTCTGAATTATAAATAAAGCACTTAGGACCCAGAGTAGCACTGTATATATAGCTGTTTGTTATTATTTTTGCTATTAGTCCTCTGGGAAAAAGAGACCACGTTGAGGCTAACACTCACAACTTCTACATGCCCATCTCATTGCAATAATAAAAGAAAAGAACCAAATAAACTATTTTGTATTATTAACACTGAAAGGGGAATTCTGGAGTAATGGAGAGAGACAGCAAGAAATAACCACATAAATTTTCACATTTCAAGTAGCTGTGTGGGGTGAAGAAGAGAGAAGTAATTGGAATTAGGAAGACAATTTGTATAAAGCTCATAATTAACTGAGATGTACATCTGGTAAAACATGAATTTTTAAAATGATAGTGCTTGCATCTTATTCACCTCCTGTGAGCTCAGTATGATAACTACAGTATCTTTAAGAGTATCAATAGAGTTGTCTTTTTTTTTTTGCTGTAGTTATTTTTATCATATTCTTGTGGCCAAGATTTTTAACATTAAGTATCTAAGAAGTTACAGGAATTTGGATGGAGCTAGAGTTTATTATGCTAACTGAAAGAGAAATACCATATGATTTCATTCATATGTGGAATTTAAGAAACAAAACAGATGAACATGAGGGAATGGGATAAAAAAAGAGAGGGAGGCAAACCCCAAGAGACTCTTAACTATAGAGAACAAACTGAGGGTTGCTGGAGGGGAGGTGGGCGGGTGATGTGTTTTATGGGTGATGGGTATTAAGGAGGGCACTTGTGATGAACACTGGGTATTATATGTAAGTGACGCATTGCTGGGCTCTACTCCTGAAACCAATAATATCCTACATGTTAACTAACTAGAATTTAAATAAAAACTTTTTAAAAATGTAAAAAATAAAGAGTATTTAGCCACAAATCAAAATAAATAAATAAATAAATAAATAATTTTTTTCTCTCAAAAAAAAAAAAAAAGCAGAAATTGGATGAGAGGAGTGTCACAGAGGAAGGGCCTGCCAGTCTCCCAAGCAATCTTTCTGCCCCTTGAATACAAGGACCTCATCTCCTCAACCTGAATGTCCTCATATGTAAATGAGAGTGTTATGATGTGTAATGGAGACACTCTAAGTGACATATCCCAGTGTTTGGTATCACTTGCTGCCTTCCTCAGATCTGCAAAGCAAACAGAAAATGAAGCATCACTGGCACAAATAAACTAGAGTCCCCTTGTACTTACAGTGATTTGTAACCCCAGCAAGGCCAGACAAAAACTGAGATCAAAGCCTCCTAAATCCAAAGAAAAGATTGATTTCCATGAGTGTAGGAAGTGTACTTAATACACTCAGTGAGGCCTGAGTGACATGAACAGTAAGGCTCCATCAAGAAAGCAGGTCTTTGCCCATTGGAAATTAGAGCTCTTATTTTGTACTGGTTTAGAGTAAATTATTAGCATCTTCTGGCATTTGTTGGATGATTGGTCTTCTACATCAAAACCATGTTTTTCATTTTCCAATCCTCATTACCATAAGCCAATATCAAGTAATTTTTCATCCTGACTTTTCCTGTCATTCATGGTAGCAGCCTTTTCATTACTTATGTATCACCAACCACACACACATTTGCTTATGCATTTAAATAATTTTTAAGCATAAATTTGTCTTATATATTCACACCCAATCTTATAGCTCTGGGTATGAAGTCCAAATCTCAAGAAATAGCAGTTCAGTTTGAAAATTCAGGTATTTATGAAAAGAGAAAACTAGTTCATTAGTGGGCAGAATAGAAGTCAGCAAAAAAAATAAAGAGCTTTTTTTTCCAGCGAAGGCTTCAACATTTAGCCTACAGTATGTATATTTATGAAAGTTTAAATCTGTATTTCTGAAGCTTTTGGTATTCAGCCCCAAATGCAGACCACAGATTTTTGCCATGTAGATATAATATACATATATATATATAATTTTAGTTTTTTATATATAAATATATACATCAGATTTAAAATTAAAGAGAATTTAAAATATCTTCTGAAAAAATTCTAAGAAGAAATTTATTTTATTGACTTTATTTTAATAATAAAAAAATTATTAATAACATATAGTGTGGAGGAAAATACTATTAACAATCTTTCACCAAGATATCTTGGGTATATATGCATGTAAACACCAGAGTGACATAGAGCTTAAGAGCATGAGTTTTATAGGCAGGACCTGGGTTCAAATTTTGGCTCTGCCACTTACTTAACTTAGGTAAGTTGCTAAGTTAAGTGTCAGTCTTGTGTGTCAGTCTCCTCACAGATGAAATGAATAAATTAGCATGCCTACACTATAGCACTGTTGTGAAGGCTAAATTCACAACAAAAGTGGAAAAATTCCTGGCATAAAACAAGCACTCAATAAATATCACCTATTACTAAGAGGCTCAGCAATGAAAAATTTCACCTAATTTCAGTTCATTTAATAACCCTCAAGCAATGCATTCACCCTTATACTTAGTTCAGTGAAATCAACTTTAGACACAATTTGCACTTAAGTTTGTCTTTGCTTTCTAGTTAGACCTAACTCAAAACATTCATGAAAAGATGTTCAATCTTGCCAATATTTTGAGCAAACTGAAATAGCAAAACTCCCTTTTCACCTTTCAGGTTAGCAAATGTAGAAGGAAGACTAACTCTCATTTCTAAGTGTGGAGTGCACTGTGAGGAAAAGGGACCTCTTCTACTGCTGCCAGAAATCCAAATTGGCACAGATTTTCTGGAAGGTAGTTTGGCAGTATACATTCCAAATCTTAAAAAATATATTCCCTTTGATCTAGAAATTCAACACGCAGAAATTAATCCTAAGGAAGCATCAGACAAATGGGCAAAGATGAATGAACAGGATGGTCACACAATGTTGTTTATAACAGCTTCAAATTAGAAGCTACTTAAATAGAAGTACAAGTTAATGATATTGGGCCATATCCATAAAACACAATTCAATGAGACCATTCACGAAGTTGATAGTTTTGATATAGAAACATGATCAAGTGAAAGTAACATCATTACAGTATGATTCACTTTTTTTTTTTTAATTTTTTTTTTCAACGTTTATTTATTTTTGGGACAGAGAGAGACAGAGCATGAACGGGGGAGGGGCAGAGAGAGAGGGAGACACAGAATCGGAAACAGGCTCCAGGCTCTGAGCCATCAGCCCAGAGCCCGACGCGGGGCTCGAACTCACGGACCGCGAGATGGTGACCTGGCTGAAGTCGGACGCTTAACCGACTGCGCCACCCAGGCGCCCCGATTCACTTTTTTATAATATGCATATGTGTGCATGTGAATGGAAAAAGTCTGAAAGCTATATATCAAAATATTACCAGTTTGCTTTTCAGTAAACTATGGGCATTTTACAAGGAAAATATATTATTTTTATAATCATAGAAACACCTGTGAAACTGTTTAATAAAAATTTAATTCAGAGAAACCCCCAAATCTACAGAAAAACATCATGGTGTTAAACTTTAAGACAACAGAAAAGCATTAAAAATTTGGCTTTATATGTACTTCAGCTTTTTTACTCCCCTAATGAAATGGTCTTTAGTATAAGCAGCAAAACCTGACAGAATTTCACTCAAGGAGTCTCTTTGGATCTGTACCTGGTATAGAATTGTGGCTTTTTGTCATGTTTCCCCTCTACTGCCCACACCCTCAGGGCAGTTTATTTTAGTTAATGGTCCTTCAATCTGGCTGCTAGGTATAATTTGGAATTCAATGAATTGTTGACGTCATTAACCTCAGCCAAATGTGATTCAAGGTTAATAGGACTAAAAGTCAAAATGAAAAAGAAGATCTCTGGTATACAAGAAAGGCAACTATAGAAGAGCTATTCCAGAACAGTGGAATTAATGAAAAGCTATCTTTCTTCTGTCACTAACACGAAAATTCTAAAAATCCATATATTTAATTAACCCTAAAGAATGCTCAAAGTTGAGATAAGAGAAAGTTTTACAGAAGGAGATTGATAGTACAAAATCAATAATCCAAACTTTATGCTTAGTAAGGAAGGGTGGTGAGGGGTAGGCAAGTGTTTAAATAAAAGAACACTTGGGGCACCTGGGTGACCCAGTTGATTACGCATCTAACCATCGTTGGTTAACGATCTGATTTTGGTTCAGGTCATGATCTCACAGTTCATGGGTTAAAGCCCCCCCACAGGGCTCTGCAGTGATAGCTCAAAGCCTGCTTGGGATTCTCTCTCTCCCTCTCTTTCTGCCCCTCCCCTGTGCACATGCACATGTGCTCTCTCTTTCTCTCTCTCAAAAAAAATAAATAAACTTAAAAAAAATTTTAACATAAAGATAATAAAAATAAAGAGCACTTTAGTTTTGGTAACCTGAAAAATATTAAACTTCTGAAGACTAGTTAATAGAGGGCCATAAAATATTTTTATCTGAGAGCATTAGAATAAAAAAGCTATTAAGAGTTTTTGGTGACTAGACTATTATAAAAAAAAAAGGCCACATATAACCCCTCACATATTGTTGTATATTGTTTATAAATATTGTATATTTAAATTATGGTGGCCAGGGAAGCCCTTTTCAGAAAATGTTCCAATGGAAATTTATCTGACCCACTGATATTTGCTAAGTCCACATTAGAATGTCCCAAGATGAATGTTTTAACAGAATCATCCCAGCGATGATGTCTGTGTGTGACGGGGAAGCAACTGAGAGCAAGTTGATGAGAGAAACATTTAGGAAGTAGAGAATATAAACACAGGAAAAATCAATTAACCCAGGAGTTAAGAACTCTGAGTTCTCCCATCTCTGTATGAATCTCAGATATTAGTCTCTCAGTTAACAATATAAATAAAAGATGTGAACTATAGATGTCTAAAGGCCTTTATCACTATGTTTCTTTATTCTCTGCCTCTGTGGACTGCCATATTATTTGAGGTGGCAAACTACAAAATGGCAAATTTTACTCAGAGGTTAAAGAAATGGGCCACTCGTGAAAATGCATTTCCCTCCCGAAGACCAGTAGGATGACACATTAATGTGACACAGATAGACAGGGTCCAAAATAGGAGATTTAAGTAAACAACAACAAAAAAAATGCAAGTGACCAAGGAGCTGGAAAGGACTCTGTAACCCATCCATTGAAGAAAATCCTTTAAAAAAGCAATCTAAGCTTAGATCAGAGACTACCAGTTTTAGATGATCAATAATTTCAAATGGTTGAGAATATGCCAATTTATGTTTTCTAATGGCATTTCTTTACATCATATTCCATCTTTTTCTCAGTTTAATCAGTATTCAAACAATAAAGGGCTGTATTTTAAAGTTTTTTGAGATATATTTGAGCACAGAAGTGTACACTTTGGTGTCTGTCATTTACCCTTCAGGCCTGGAATAATGTGCAAAGAGAAATCCATTCTACCCTGAAAAGAAAAAATCTTCTGCCTGCTTTCTCTTAGCCAAACTCCATGAGCAAAACTAGCCATTAAAGGATAACGTTTCTAAATGCAGACTTCCTGCATAATGACGAACACACAGATACACATGAGGAAAAGTATCAGGGACTTGACAGATCCCATGTCAGAAATGACTCTTTTGCCTCTCTTTCCCTCTCTCCCTCCCTTTTCTCTTCCTCTATTCCTTCCTTCTTATTTTCTTTCCTTCCTTTTTTTCTCTTTATTTTTGTCCTTTAAGCAAAAGCTACTAAGTTTCAATACATTTTAAAGAAATATTCTTATTCATAGATTATATATTCTATGGAATATGTAAGCTCAAGGAACTTATTTAATAGGGCACACGTTTTTAACATATGATAAGGAACCAATTTGGATGATGAAATAATTTCTAAATATTGTTTTAGACATTGGCCCTTCTAAATTTCAATAAATCCTTTACTGCTTTACCCCAGAAAAGTTTAGTGAAAAATACTTAGAAAGAAAGAACAATAACTAGATCAAAAAGAGCTCACTGCAATTATAGAGTAATGATCATTATAAATAGGAATGTACCCAGCCAGTGAGAAGGATCTGGTGAAGCAGGTCAAAGATGGATGCTAAGAGCCATGTCCTTCACATTTTTATACATGAACTGCAAGTTACCGAAGAAATATAGAGAAAATACATTAATTTTATCCCCAAATGATATAGACTAAGCATTATCATAAAAACCATACACATAAAGAAAAAATATAGAGAAATAAATGCACTGAATGATTTGTCTTGGTGACTGGAGGTGCCTGAAAAAAAATTGTGTAGGGACAGGGTTAAATGACTGAGTTAGAAACAGCACAAGACTACCTCCAGTGCTTAAAAATTTTCAATGACTCCTCATTTCTTACCTTAGCACATCCTCCACTACTCTTCAACATATACTCTACCAGAGTTTCTGGTAGAATATGTTTTCTCTCTGGCCATAAGTTCTTTAGTCTCACCATTGCCTCTAGACCTTCATTCTAGTTGACCTCTCACCCTCGACCTCTTCCTCACCACCACCCCACCTCCACCCATTCTGTCCAGTGTCCCCTCTTCTCATTTAAATCCAACCCAAATCCCACGTCCACCTGGAAGCCTTCATGGCCATTTCAACCTGTATTGATCCCCCATTGTTTCTGAACTACAGAACACTTAATATGCTCACTTGTCTTATTCTCTTATTATTTCTACTGTGAGTCTAATCTTACCAACTATAGTCTCCAAATACAGAATCTGTCTTCAAAGGTAAAGATTAAAAATTGCATGTTTATTTTTGATAAAATTGAGTGAACTTCACAGTGATCAGCATGTGGATTGACTGTTGCCAGGTCATCTTAGTAATAAAATAGAAGTATTTTACCTTTTTTATGGCATCAACATATCTGAGACTTTTTGGCATATTAATGGGCAATTTTCATAATCATCTAATGAACAAATCTTTATTGAGCCTCTCCTAGGCTCCAGGCACTGTGCTGTTTTACTGAAATACAGAGTTAACATGACTCAGTCTTATAACTTAATAGATACAAATTCTGGATATTTATGAATAGCATTTTACAGTTTATGAAACAATTTGACATATTTTATTCTAATTTAAACCTTACAGTAATTCTTTATCACTGACACTGAATGGAAGCTAATGGTGTACTAATCAGTCTCCAGAAACCAGTCTCCTATCAACTCCATTGTTATCAGAGGGGGCTAGTTCTACATAGTGTCTTGTACTTTCAGCCATGACCTACAGAGAAAGGTCATAATTAAGCTTTTTGTGATCACCATCCCCTTTTCATTGGTATATTCCTGATGTCTCTGACAGAGAGTTTTCTGGGCTCTCCCACAGAACATAGTGGGCTGGTGCCTTGTCCTAAATTACATGTCATGTCTTACTCCAGCAGGTGTAGTTCACTTAACTTACTGATGCCTTCTCCTTTTGCCATGATACATATGACATTTTTAACTAGTGTTGTCTTCCTCCAAGAACCTAAGAGCCATCCTTAAAATTAGCATTAGCACCCTCTCCTAAGGTACTTTCCAGGGTGTTAAATCCTATTACATAAAAGTACTCCTTTATCTACCTTTATGTTCTTTCCTGCTTGATCCAGCAGCCTCAGGATCCAGTTCCAGGGATGTTCTCCCAGGGACTACTGGTGTTTGTTGGCTAGGACCTGCATCTCCTTCCACTTCAGCCCATCTCCTCTCTTATCAGTCCCAGAACTTCCACAGTTGGCCAAGGAGGGAAGTGAAGTCAAGGCAAAGGATTCTACATCATCTTCAAGCAAATGGAGAGAACTGAACTAAACAGAGAGGCTTGGGACTTTTTTCAGGCCCAGAGAGTTAAGAAGAATCTGGAGATTCAAGACTTTTGGAATTATCAACCCAAATTTCCCCTTGCCATGTCTCAGGGTCCTACTTCTCCAAATATACCCCTGTCTTTGGCATTGAAAACTTGCCAAATTTGAGAACTCAGCCTCTTCTATAGTCCTACTACTTTCGTACTTAACCTGATCCTCAGCTTTCTGGAGATGAGAGTTTCTTTACATGCTGCAAAGGATAACCTCTTGCTTTCACACTCACTTTTTAATTGGTAATTAAACATTCTCAGTGTTCATTATCTTCTCTAATGTATTGATTGTGTCAAGCTAAAGTCATCCAATTCCATGGTCATTATAATTACTACTATTCCCTTGTTTTGGTTATCTAATACTGAATTAAAAAAGCACTCCCAAAATTACTGCTGTAAAACAACAATAATTTTAGTATGTTTACAGATTCTATAGGGCAGGAATTTGGACATGGCACAGTAGGTAGGAATTGTTTTTCTCTGCTTCATGCTGTTTGGTATATAAACTGGGAAGCTTCAGATATCTTGGACTTACTCAAAGGGTCAAGAGCTGAGTTTATTTGAAGGAGTTCTTCCTAACTGGGGGTGATTTTTGTCCCCAGGGAACATAGAAATGTCAGAGACATGTTTGTCACAACTGGGGGGAAGAGAGTCAGTACTACTGGTATCTAGGTGGTAGAGGCCAGAGATATTGCTAAACATTCTACAGCGTACATGATAGTCCTCCCATAATGGAGAATTACATGGCTTCAAATGAGAATAGTACTGAGGTTGAGATATCCTGCTCTGGTGGCTTTTTCTATCATATATTAAGCACTTGAACTAGAATAACTCAAACTCTGGGTTCATCTGGCACCTCTCCATATGACAGGCTTCCTCACAGCATGCCAACCTCAAGGTAGTTGACTTTTTGACATGGTGACACAGTTTCAAGAATAAACAAGGCTGTCACTGAAGTGTACACTTTAAATGATTAAAATGGTAGGTGCGCCTGGGTGGCTCAGTCAGTTAAGCGTCCCACTTTGGCTCAGGTCATAATCTCATGGTTTGTGTTCGAGCCCCACATCAGGCTCTGTGCTGACAGCTTGGAGGCTGGAGCCTGCTTCAGATTCTGTGTCTCCCCCTCTCTGACCCTCTCCTGTTCATGCTCTGTCTCTCTCTGTCTCAAAAATAAATAAACGTTAAGACAAACTTTTTAAATGATTAAAATGGTAATAAAGTAAAATACAATAAAAATTTATTGTTTAAAAAAAAGTAAACAAGACTAGAAAGACCACATGGACTTCTTTGACATATTCTTATAGTGACATAGGATCACTTCCACCATAATCTGGTGAAGCAGTCACAAGTTCATTCAAATTCAAGGAGAGTAGATATAGTTCCTATGTATCAGTGGGAGGTGTATAAAATAATAGTTCTCAATGCTTTTCACCTGGGGTGTTCTCCAGCTCCAAAATCTCATTTTAGAGTCTTCTTTCTTAGGATGACTTCTGATTCCAGTTGTCATAGATCAGGATTCCCAGGAAACAGACACTGAAATTCTGAGATTTTCATGTGAGAGATTTTTTGAGGAATGCTTTCAGGAAAAACACCTGTGTGGGCATCAGGTAAGAAGCACTGGGCAGAAGGAGAGTCAAACTGTGATGCAATTGCCATACCTTCAGTGAGCTTACAGGATGCTCTGCAGGTGGGATGATCCTGTAGAGATGATTGTAATAGAGGCAAGAGGTTCAGGCTTTTGATTTCTGTATCAGCCAGTTACTGAACGTAGGCTGCTCCTTTGGAGGAGCAAGCAACCTTAGCCAAAGTATCATTAAGCAGCCTGAGGGCAATTCACAAAATACGGACATAGTCCTGAACCTCCAGCCCCTAACACCCTTGCCAGCTAGAGAAACAAATAACTAAAGGGTGATCTGGTTGGTACATTCACTACAGATCTTATTTTATTTTACCAAAGAAAGCTTTTATGATCCACATTTAATTGACTAGGGAAGCAAATTGCCATTTACCTTTAGTGCTTGCCCTATAGTTGCCATTTGGTTTACTTTCAAGTCCACTATGGTTTAGATGTGCCCCTTAAGCTATCACGTAATGGTCTATCTCTGTAGGGACACATCAGTTACTTCCAACAGCTTATAGCTTTTAGGAAAATAATTCTAGCAGCAGACCACATGATTCAAATATTTTAAGCAATCCATTGTGGGGGGAAAAAACTATCTTTGTTTTTCTGTTCTGTGAAGAAGAGTTGACCTCTGCCTACAAGATACTTCATTCTTCACCTCTGAAACAGAGTTCAAGTTTGTGCAGTTCACTGGAGCTCAGCTCCGAAAATAACTATGCAGCTTGTTTGTTACCTCCCTCTCAACAGAGGAGGAAACAAAATTGATGTTGAAATTCTCAAACTGTCTATTATCATTAATTAACCCTTAACCTTTATCAAGGTAAAATGAAACTGGTAGTTGAATTTTTTTTTTAAGGATTCCTTTAGGAACACTTACTAAATGCTACCTCCTCTCCATAGAACATGCAACCCTATGGACAGGGTATATGAACTCTTACAAATTTTTATACTGGAAATAATAGTGTTACTGGTAGACACACCATGAAAATTCAAGTAGTAGAATGTAAAAGGGAGTCAAAACAAAGGAAACCGCCTCTCAGCAGTGTGGCCAGAACTAGTGTGAGGCGAATGAAGTGCTCAGGTACAAAATTTAAGGAGGTATTCGCCCTCACGTGCCAGCTCTGCCCTTGCACAACCCTGAGAATGAGTGCCTCCTGAAATTCTGCATCCAGGCCTCTCTTGCCTCACCCTGATCCCAGCTGTGCTCAGTAGTACATCTGACCAGAATCAGATGTGAAGTAGGTGGAGCAAGTTTGTGTCTACATGGAGTGTGTATTTAACAGTTCACAGCAAGTGCCTATCAATATTTTTTTAATGCTTATTGATTTTTGAGAGAGAGAGAACAGAGAGAGAGAGGGACAGAGGATCTGAAGCAGACTCCGAAGCAGGCTCTGTGCTGACAGCAGACAGTCAGATGCGGGACTCAAACTCACCAACCATGAAATCCTGACCTGAGCTGAAGTCAGACACTTAATTGCTTAACCAACTGAGCCACCCAGGCGCCCCAAGTGCCTGTCATTCTTATAATCACTTTTTAGTGGTTCTTCACCCAAAAGTCACTCACTTTGTACCATGCATTCCAGTTAACCTGGCTTGACATGCGAGCCAGAGAAAGTTATCTACGGTCTGTGGCCTTTGAGGGGATCTGCCTTGAGACCTCTGTCCAGCAGAGGCATTTCATACCAGATGGTAACAGTTCACATCAGTCTAATCATCTTTTGGAGCATTTGGATTTACAGTGAGAATAAGCAGAGAGCAAACAAGTTAGGAAATCTCAGAAAGAGGAGGCAGAGGTAGAGGAAAGTACAGAAAAAGAGTCAAGAAGCAGTTGGAAGCAGAGTAGGAGAAAGCAGCCTGTGGAGAGTGGCAGAGTTTTACTCTAGAGCATCAAACACTGAGTCATAATTAGTAGTTTATTTTAGAAATCAGAGTTGTGTCTAGATCATGGCACTGGATTCAAACTCCTGTGGCTACTGAATCTTAAATTGTGATGCTGACAACATTGCTTTCATTGAATCTTGACTATTCAATCCTGAAGTGTTTCTCATTTTTCTTTTTTTTCCTTCTCTCAAACACTATTAATAGAAATAGACTGCAGTTTTTCATTACATTTGAGGGGTATCATTCCAGGGGATCTCAAAAAGTGTTTTGTCCTAAAATATCTTCCCAACTGCTGACCATAGTTTCTAAAACTCTATGACAGGTCATTCATTTGATTGGGTCCTGAAGGTGTTTCAAGCTTGGTGAATCCCCTGGGAAACTGCAAGAAAATCTGGAAGGGGAACATTTTGAACTGCTTCCAAACTACGTTTTGTTTTGTTTTATTTGCTAGTGAAACTCATGAGAACTGATGGGGAAAATGAGAAGATTGATTACCTGATGGGGGGAGGGAAGGAGAACCCTCCTAGATTATCTCCATCCTATGAACTTTGACCTCCCCAAACCCCGGGCTGCATCCCCCTGCAGGCCTCATTTCCACCTAGCCTGTGTTATTTGGCTTAAAATACATTTCCCTCTTCTAAGAGCTGACAATTTCACTTACAAAATAAGGTGTTAAAGTGACTGTTGACCAAACCAAAACTGGGTTGCCACTCTGGTGTCCTGACATACACAAAGAACCCCAGAGTCAGAGCCAGACAGACCTGAGTTCAGATCCTGGTTCTGTTCTCTATATATGCTGGGAGGATAGGTTAATTTTGCTTCCTTGGGTACGTCCTGATTTTTAAAATGATGATAATAAGATCTATTTTATAGGGTTATTTTGAGGATTCTAAAGAACACAGGTAAAGCACCTAGCACCAAATTAAAAAAAAAAAAAAAAAAAAAAAAACCTACTCAATCATAGCTATTGCACAGGAATATTTTCAGCACTCTGGCAAGTTAATACAAAAATTTTGCTTTAAGTTAAAACTTCTCTGCCAAATACTCAAAGCTCAATCAATCTTTATTTTTACTATTTCCCATTATAATCAGGCTTTTTTTTTCTATTCCACACACGAGGCCCCCCATGGCCTCTCTGCCTTCACTGGGACAATTAATGTTAAGAACAGTATCACATCACTTATTGCACAGTATTTTATAGTTCACAAAGGGGTTATATTATCTCATTTGATCTTATCTGATCCAGTGAAATAGGTTTTATAATCCCTACTTTGCAGATGAGGAAACTAAGGGCCAGAAAGCTTAAAAAACTTGCTAAGGTTGCATAGTAAGTAATGAGGTTAGGCCTAAATTTCAAACCTTATGATTTCAAAGCTCATGAGGTTTCTTTGCACAGTGGTTCTTAACCCTGGCTGTTCATTTGAAACACATGTAAAAATCTATCCATAACAGAGCTCCACCCCAGGCCAAATCATAATGGCACTGGCCTGAGACTTGAAGGATTTGTTTTTAAATTCCCCAGGTTATTCTTATGCTGAAGTAGACCAGCTCCAGTTGATGGTCTGACTTCACTTTGCATCTTTTCTCAACAAAGTTAAGCCATCTTATCTCCCTTCTGGATCTCTTGTTGTGTTTACTAACCATTCTACATAATTAGTACTCTATACTAGAAATCAGAGAATATAAATTCTGGAAGGAATTTCATATCCTTAATTCCTCTGGTTCCAAAATGTAGGTCTGAGGACTTGTTCTTTCCAGGAGTAATCTGAAAAAAAAGAGAGAGAGAGAGAGAGAGAGAGAAATGAGAAAACTAAGGACAACATAGCAGGTGCAAGCTGATTTTCTTTTGGGAGGATTGGTCATTATTTTAGTGTTTTTAAATGTCTTTTATTTTTAAGTTTATTTATTTTGAAAGAGAAAGAGGAGAACATATACATGCTTGTGTGAGTTGGGAAGGGGCAGAAAGAGAGAGGGAGAGAAAGAATCCCAAGCAGCTCTGAGCTGTCAGTGCAGAGATGAGGGGCTCAAAATCATGACCTGAGCCAAAATCAAGAGTCGGTTGCTCAACAAACTGAGGCCCAGATTAGCCATTATTTTAAAATTTATTTCTGTTATATGCCCTTTCTTTTCTGAAATAATGGTGATGGCTGTTTTACTAATATTCTTATTTAGAAACATAACAATTTGACTACCCTTTAATGCATACTAAATTATTTTTGGATATATTATTGGCCTGTAAAACCCAGAATTTCTGAGAACCACATTTTTCCCAATCCTCTCATTTTACAGATGATGTAATTGAGGCTCAGAAAGAAGTTGATCTAACCCAGGTTCCACTTAATGTAATGCCTAAATTCTTTGAAACATATTTTTTATCTATTTTTTCTAACAAAATAAAATTTAATTGTGCCTTTTAATCTACATGTGACTCTGATCAATAATGTAGGGGAAAGAAACAGGTTTGGAAAATGAAAGTGGAAGGATGAGAAAGCTGTAACCCAACGACTCTGGCGTAGGGACATAACAGATCTGAAAACAAATCAAACAGAACCACTAGTACTATAAAATACAATAACTCAAATGAAGAATTCAGTGTGATAGCAGATTAGTCACATGTGAAGAGATAATCAGACAACTGGGAGACAGACCAGAAGAAAATAACGGAGTAACTCACAGTAGACAAAAAGATATAAAATACAGAAGAAAGTGTGAAAGACATAGAGCATACAGATTTATGCTGAAAGAAATAGTATAATGCATAGGCAAAATTTGAAGAAATTTTTGAATTTGAAAATTTTCAAAAATTTTTTCCAGAATCATTAAAAATTTTTTTAATGTTTATTTTTTTTTGAGAGAGACAGAGACAGAATGTGAGTAGGTTAGGGACAGAGAAAGAGGGAGACACAGAATCCAAAGCAGTCTCCAGGCTCCAAGCTGTCAGTACAGAGCCCGATGTGGGGCTCAAACCCATGAGCTATGAGATCATGACCTGAGCCGAAGTCAGTCGCTCAACCAACTGAGCCACCCAGACGCCCCTTTCCAGGACTATTAAAAGACATCAAGCATAGCTTCAAAAAGTCAAACAAATTTTAAAAAGAAGAAAAGCACATCGAAAGCCATTACACTGAAAATGAAAAATGGTATCTTAAAAGCATCTAGAAAAAAGGAGAATATCTTCAAAGTAGTGACAATTAAATTAGCAGTGACTTCTCAGTAGCAATAATACAGCCAAAAGACAGTGGATAGATACATTCAATATGCTAAAAGAAAATAATAGGAAATCTAGAATGTAATATCCAGGGGAAAATCCTCTAAAACTAAAATCAAGAGGAAACCATGTTCAGATAAGCAAAAACTACAAAAAAAGAGTATCAGAGTTCTCTGATAAAAGGCCATTATTCCTTGGCCTTTTTGGCACTGTGGTGAGACTTATAAACACTTTCTCAGAATAAGGTTCTTAAAACCATAAAATGAAATATGTAAAATCACAAAGGAACCCTATTTTAGTCACATTCTAAATATCTAAAAAAATCAAGTTCATGATATAATAATATGTTTATTAATATACTACATAACAAGATCTACATATAGAGCTAAGCAATAAGATCTAAGTAATAAAGTATTCACAATAATTTCTCAATAGTTAACTACAGTAATTTCTAAGCAGGAAAGGTTTGTAAATGTTTATCTCCTTGAAATCTAACAGTGCTAAGTTCTCTCAGGCAACAAAATGTTGAAGACGCCAATCAGCATGAAAGCTGATGCCTCACATTCAAGAAGCAAAGGCTGGGGTCAACCATGTTATAATGGGGATGACACAGACCCTTTATAAAGAGAATAATAATGAAGTCAATCAATGCTTGCTACAGAAAAAGAATGTGTGGGTTGAACAATCGTGTACCATCTCTATTTGAAAAATCACCTGACAAAGAAATGGCATCTTTCAACATTCTTTCTTTCAAAGTATATATGCAACCAAATGAAGCTTTAAATAAATCCTCTCTGCTTCCTTCCATCTGATTTAAAGAAAACAGGATTCTGCCTTTGATTTCCCAATATTTTTGTTTGCTTTGAGTAAGAATGAGTCTTCTCAGAGCAGTTAGCTTCCACACCTAAGGATTTCTTTCTTAAGCTGTTATTAATGCTATTTCTAGGAAAGCAGGTATTAGTATTCTTGTTCAGATTATACAGGGAGAAAAGATATGTTGTATCATGGCAAAGAAACACCAGCTATTTAAAGAATTCCCTTAAATAGAGCACCCCTAATGTACTTTGGTAATTTATCTGTGGGCTTTATTTAGTCATGAGGTACTTCTTCCTATCAGCATAAACATTAACAGGAAGAATTGATGTTTGGGTGAGGACCTGAAGATGTTCAATTATTTGAAAAGCTGTGAAAGCTTTGAAGTGTTGAGAGTATTATTTTGACAAGAATAAAAGTTGGAATACCATCTGCTTGTGCTTATGTCTGGAGCTTCTGCCCTTGCTCAAAGGATGGGACAAATGTGATTGTCATTGGCAGATGAATGTTTCAGAACTGGCGGTCTCTCCTGATACTCCTTAAGTAGCTCAACTTCTTCCTCCCCTGGTGAAACCATACAGAATACAAAATAATCAACTTCTCAGTTTTGCTGTCCCAAATCTACACTATGCATCATTTCCCTCTCACAAATGCTCTATCCAGGTGGCAGATCAACATTAGAAAGAGAAATATATGCCTTGTTTCTTTCTTCCTTTATTTCTTCAATCCAACCCTCAAAGCATTTTAGAAAAGATTTCTATAAATCCAATATTGAATGTCCAAATTATAACTTCCAAAGTAACTTTGTGCCAGAAAGCACAATGAAAATCAAATTGGCTCTGAATGCTTCAAGAAAGAGCCTCAACTTTAATACTGTTATTATGGCTTCTGATCACTCCAAATTGGAAAACTGTGCCATGACCCTCACAGCAAGTGTATAGACTTCTTCCTGGGGCCTTATTAACCCAGTGAGGCCTGCCAGAAAGGAAGAGAGTTAATTTTAAGCACAGGCTTTCAAATAAATTCTGAGTTGTTTCAGATCAACCTACCAAATCCCTTTTAATGGCAGTAATAGTCTCATTTCTTAATTTCTTACTTTTCAGATTGAGCAATCAAAACCACATGCATAGATTCTATCAAATGTTGTATTTTCCATTTCACTTTAATTTATAATAATGTATAGCTAATATCTGGAGGTATGCACCCACAGAGATTTACAAAGAAATTAATACTAAAATGGGTGCATTTCAGAATGTCCTCTTCCCTTTTGGGACAAGATTTATACAAATTATTTGTTTACCTACCCATCTTGTTCTTCCTAGGGTGTCCTTCTGGTCAGCAATGGCATTAGACAGGACCAGTGTGGTAATTCTGCAAGTTACCTACATTCTGCAAGGTAGTGGAAGATATAAAAAGTTCTGCTGCACTGAGAGTTTCCTGAACAGGTAGCCCCAATGTTGCCCTTGTTATTGACAATGAGTTCCTTTTCTTGTCCTCATTCTTTCCCTGCCATATGACTTTCCTCCAAGTTAGTGCTAGTTAGGTCACCTGTTGCTCCACTGGTAATTATAATTGACTTCATTTGCATATTATGAGTAGCCTGTAACCAAGGCAACTGGGAGTGGTGCTTGTACAGTCAGCCAAGTGTTTTCTCCATCTGGTCAGGCTGCAACAGGGTTTTCACTCACCTCACTCTTGCAGCAGCAAGTTCAGCAGAATCCATCTCCCTTCTCCTTATGTAATCAGTTTCTCCAAAATGACTCAGGAACTGTGTACTGTTGCCTCTAGATTTATCAATTAACTTATTTTATTTCTTCTAATAAATCTTGATATCGTTTCCTCCTCCAATAGATTGCCTTTCCAATCACTCTGGTGCATTCAACATATTTCAAAATCAGAAGAAAAATATGTACAAACATACAGACTCACAGGCAGACACACACCTGTTCTTGAATCGCTGCCAATGCATGTGTATGGTCTATAGTAGAAAGAAAAATCCTCGATGGAATGTTCATTCTCTGGGCATTTTCCTTAAAGAAAGGACAGATTGCTATGCCAGTAAGACATTTTCAATAATGAGACATAATCCAATATAAAACTCTTGGAGAAATTAGGCTACTATTCCTGGACCTCCTCTCCTTTTTTATCTGTACTTTTACTCTTTTGATAATTTTATTCATTCTGCCATCTTTTTTTTTTTTAATTTTTTTTTCAATGTTTATTTTTGGGACAGAGAGAGACAGAGCATGAACGGGGGAAGGGCAGAGAGAGAGGGAGACACAGAATCGGAAACAGGCTCCAGGCTCTGAGCCATCAGCCCAGAGCCTGACGCGGGGCTCGAACTCACGGACCGCGAGATCGTGACCTGGCTGAAGTCGGACGCTTAACCGACTGCGCCACCCAGGCGCCCCCATTCTGCCATCTTTTAATACTATCTGTATGATGAGGATTTTGTTATTTGTATATGCAATCTGGAATACTCCCCTGTATTTCAGACCCATAAATTCATCTGCCTGCTTGACATCTATACCTGGATACCTCTTAGGGATCACAATGTGAATAAATCCATGGAAACTGAGCTCCTCATCTTGCTCTTATCACAAACTTGTTTTACCCTCAGCCATTTCTATCTCTGAATATAGAGAAAGAGTTTTGCCCAGTTTCACATCCCAAAATCTTAGATTCATCCTTTATATCTCTTCTTCTCTTCATCACCACACATCTAATTGGCTATCAAATCCTGTGGGCTCTATCCAGTATGTGTGTATATATGTATGTATATGTATATGTGTGTGTGTATATATATATGTATATATATATATATGTATATATAGTATATATATGCAATATATATGTAATATATATATTAAAGAATTGTTTGGATTATATATATTACATATATATTACATATACATGTACATATATATTATATGTGTACATGTATACATTACATAGGTATGTGTATATGTATATATATTACATGTGTACATGCATATATTACAATGTACATATATATTACATATATATGTAATATATATGTTATATATACACATATACACATACATATATATATATATATATATATAATCCAAACAATTCTTTAAATCTCTTTAACTAGTACTAATTTGGTCCAAGCCACCATTATCCCTTTCCTGGATTATTTCCATTGGCTTCCACCCTTGTACCTTTCCATCTTTGTCGGCTGTAGTGTACTCTCAACATGTCTGTTACTGTGGGTGTTCACCCTCTAGTGGCTTTCCACCTCACTCAGAGGAAAAGCCAAAGACCTTCCATGGCTTACAAAGGTCTAATTGATCTCTGAGTTCATCTTTTCTACTCTTTTGTTCTTACTTAATCCATCCCAGCCACACTATACCCCTCTTCCAGGATTTGAGCTTGCTGTTTCCTCTTTGGGGAAGTTTTCTCACCAGATATCCATCCATATGGCTGGCTCCCTTATCTGCTTAGGTCTTTACTAGATAAAGGAGAAGGGAGAGAAAACTAATGCAAGAAAGGGGAACTGGGCAAAACATTATATTTTTATTTAATAAAATACACTCAGGCAGCTATGCATTGTCTAGAAGATAATGTCTAGGAGATATTGTCTAGGTGATAAGCAAAAACCAAAGAAACAAAAGAGCCTTGGAGGGGGAAAAGTGGAGATATAGTGAACTTTATGAGAATGAATAAAAATAGAATGCAGAGATTTTTATCTCCAAGGTCAGGAAGGTTCCACATAACATAACCTCAGAAGTACCCTTCCTGTCCTGATAAGCACTGAAGAACTCCACCTAGGAGCATTTTCATAGATTTAACTATACAACCTTTTATTAGATTGTAACTATGGACAATCAAACAGAAAAACATGATCCCAAAGATAAGCCAGAAAGCAGTGATTCAAAAGGTTAGCCTAAGAATTGGAATATTAAAAAGACTCAAGAGGGTGTAAAATATTTTTTTCCAAATAAACATTTAAAAGACAAGAAAGAAGCTCTTTTTAATGTAAAAATGGTGGCCATAGAAATATTTATTAATTCACAAATTTCAGTTGGCTCATAAGAAAGTTTTCCAAAATAATATCCAAGTGCTTATTCTCTTCCTCCTCATAGATCCTAACTCATAATATTCTGGAAATGAAGCAGGCCAGAAGAACACCACTTTTATCTATATGTTTATCTTAATAAAGTATCCATAACCAGAACCATTCAAATATGCCTTAAAATTGTTTGAAACTGCAGTCGCTCAAGGTCTTATTTGATTGTGTTCTTTAATTTATTTTATAAGGAAAGTGCCAGTGGAGGATGAAAAATTTAAATCATCAAAGTTAAAAACTGCTATTTTGAGTTTAGATTATTCTGTAGTAAAAATCAGAATTTGCCTTTGGGAATAGCCATTTTGGGCAGGTGATTTTAGTTATCTAGATTTAACACGAGTACCCACCCATTTCTCTTGGAGAACACTGCTTCTGACTAGCAATTAGTAAGTAATATAAACTAGATATATAATTGCACCTTCACAGATTAAAACCATTTTTTTTTTTTGGTTTTTATCTAGACATCCATATCCGTAAAAAGAATAGTGTATTGTTCTTGAGGGAATGTGTGTATGTAAGAAAGAGAGAAAGTGTGTGTTCTAAGGACAACACACAAGAAATTAGAAGCTGAGACTGGTTGATGGCAGGAAAGGTGAGGCAGCAAATCTGGCACATCTTTACCTCCTGCTGGTGGCTGGATCATAAAACAGACTGTATGGGACTTGCCAGCACCCACTTTCTACTAGCCTTCTGAAACCCCCAAAAGTGGCATACTTTAATACGACTATAATAACTCTTGCTGTCAATTATTTTACTTGTTTTAGCCCATGACTTCAGGGCCAGATCACATCCTATAAATAGAGGGGGATATTCTCCTAAAGAAAATTTATGTCAGGGTGCCCGGTGGGGAGCTCAGTCAATTAAACATCCGACTTTGACTCAGGTCGTGATCTCATCATTTCCCTAGTTTGAGCCCACGTAGGGCTCTGTCCTGACAGCTCAGAGCATGGGGCCTGTTTCAAATTTTGTTTCCCTCTCTCTCTATCTGCCCCTCCCCTGCTCATGCTCTGCCTCTCTCTCTCAAAAATAAATAAGTAAACATTAAAAACATTAAAATGAAAAAGAAAATTTACTTTTTAAAAAAAATTTTTTAATGTTTATTTATTTTGAGACAATGTGAGAGACAGAGTGCAAGCAGCACTCTGAGAACCGTGAGATCATGACCTGAGCCAAAGTCGGACACTTAACCAGCTGAGCCACTCAGGCACCCTAATAAAAAAGAAAATTTTTAAAAAAAATACAGAAAATGTATGTCTTCTCTATCAAATCCTCTAAAAGAAACTGGGGTAGGCCTTAACCTGGAGAAGAAAATGGCATTCTTCTCCCTGGGGCTATGAGCTGTTGAGCCAGAACGTTGGGGATTTCTGATCAAAAGCATGGTTTCTGACAGGGTTTGTGCTTAGCTCTGGAACCTGGTATTGGGCCAATGTCAAGTAAAGAAGGGTGTGAATGGGCATATACAATGGCTCAAGAAAGAGTGAGGTCTATATCCTGCTCTATCCTTTTTTCCCCCTGCATTGTAATTCTCTTCTCAGGTGACAAACAACCAGAGCCTGGTTTTAGAGTATTTAAATGTTCCTTGGAAATTCCCAGGAAATAAGTGGAAAGTATGGATTCCATTAGAAAAAAAAAAAAAAAAGATTTCCCAAGGCTCAGCAGATAAGAACTTAGAATACTTGTTTGGGTAAGGAATCTCTCTGAAAGCCAGAGAACTCATGGAAATCTGGGGTACTCTTAATTATGTGGAGGTTGTCAAATTAAGAATTCTGAAGTCCTAAAGCCTCTATGCCTTGTCGAAGAGGAGCAATGCTCACCAATGAGTCTCATCTCTGACACAAAACACCACCTCAGGGATAAGATCACTGGACAGATACTATAGTCACTTTGCACCAAGTTTAAGTGTGCAAGCCAAATTCTGTTAGTTATAATGGCATCATTAAAACAGTAACAAAACACTACTTCTCTGGTTCTGTCCCACTGGTGTTTATGCAATGCTAGCCTGTCCCAACCACTTCCAACTGCCTCTTCAAACTTCCTTACAGAAAGCATCATATGCTTATTAGCCTAAGCTGGAGGCAACCATTTAAGTTCTGTCCTCTTTCTGCTCCTGATCATGCCATTGAGGTAAACTCTCCTTCTTCTGACAGAGCTTCTTGTGTGGAAACTGCCCCATGCTCAACTCCCAGAATTTTTATCTCCAGTCCAGATATAAGCCTGTGTATTCCAGGTTCCAAAGGCCTCCTCAAGAAGATTCCTTTTATCCCCCACTGCACATACTGCTAGATAGTATAGCCTTTTACTCTCCTGGTTTTGCTTAGGTTTCATTAGAATTGGGTTATTTTTTTTTCTTTAAACTTCCTCTACAGAAGTAATCTGTTTCCAGAAACCATCCATGACTTTGCAAGACATAATCAAGAGGACGTATTGAGAGTCAGACACTACACTATACTCAAATTTATCTCTGCCCTCTGACTCCAACCTATTTTTCTTGGCTTGAACTTGAAAACCTGACTCCCTCTTCCAGTTGGATGAATCTCTCCTTTTGGATGCCCTAGGGATTGGCCTTCCAGGCCCTCCAAACATGCCCAGGCTCTAAACAAAGTGAGGTTCTGATGGTTCCAGGAGTGAGAGCACTTTGGGTTGGGAGAAAAACGTGTAAAACAGCTACCACTCTGATTGCATGTCTCACTGTCTGACCATTAATTTATTTTATTGCATGTGTCACATAGCTTTTTCTAGAGCTTTTTGATGAGAATCTTAAAAAATCATTAGAAGATAATGTTTTGGGGAAAAGTTTTCCAGAAATGAAATCACCATCCTCCTTCTTCCCAAGCTACCCTTCTGATTTAAATTCATCTATATTCCAGACAAACAGAGCTTGATTCAAACTCAAAATCCTGCCATAAGGAACATAAAAGATTTTTCCTGATTGAGTTTCTCTACTACATTGGACTGTTCACTAAGGGAGGGTAGTAGGTGGTACATGTACCCTTCAACCTCCTGACCTCAGTATTCCAGAGAGTATATTAGTGTGGTGGGAAGTTGGAGTTAAACCCTCAGGTTACATGGCAGTCTTCAAAGCTTGAATCCAGATGAACTAAAGAAAGCATAAGAGGCAGAGAGGACTGAGGAACATTTATCATCTTTAACATTTTATTGACCATTTAAAAGAAATCGTGCAGTGCACCATTTAGATATTAACCCACTATTACATGAGTCAACTTGCATATGTCTACATTTACAGATGCACAAATAATTTATGCTAAGCAGAGTTATATATTTTATTGGCAGGGACACTCAGTAGATCCTGGGAAATCTAAAGAACAAACTGTGATAATTTCAAAGACTTTTTTGTTGGACCTTGGAATAGAATTATCTGATGGTGGTAACAGTTGTAAGATTTTGTCAGTGAGATCAGAAGTTTCCAGAAGTGAAGCGCTTCATTCCCTATGAATTTCTGGCAAAACTACATCTGAACCATATTTTTTGTTCTGATTGAAAAGAAACTCATGATCAGAGTAAAACACTTTGAAAATACATAAAAGTACAAAAAATAGCTTCCAATTCCAAAATCTAGTGATAAGAATTTATTGATATTTTGATGTATTTTATTTTGCATGTTCTTTTATTGATTGACATTCTCTTTCACTTTTCTAACATCTCTGAGACAAATGCATCTTATAATTGATGACTTGTTAAAATAAGAATTGGAAGTGTTTTTCTCTTTCTTAAAGGTAGGTATGTGTGTGAAATAATGGTGCCTGTTAAAATCAATAATCACAGATTAGATGGTTACAATAACTTCATATAATCTGAAGTACAGAATATATATGCATTCATTTGTGAATTATATTTAGGAAAATTTATCATGGTTCTCTCTTATCACTATTTTGTATTCAAATGAAAACACCAGCAATTGAAAATAATAAAAATTTTTATTCCATTCTCTTAAAGAACACCAATATATAACTCTCATTTATTTCTTGAAATTCTTTCCCAATTCCATGCTTCCAAGTCTTTTTCTCAAACCCTCCTTATTCTCCCTTTCACCCACCCAGTTTTCCTCACTTCTCCTTTCTTCATCCTTTATCAATTTTCTTGAAATTATTGCTCCTGAGAATTAAACTGGCCATTTCTGATAACTCCCTTCTGCATTACAAAGACCCAGAAACTTAGCTTTCAAAGAGAATTTTCATTAGAGGTCTGATGAGAGAGATAGAGAGAAGAGGGGGTGAAGGAGAGGGAGAGAGAAAGGAAGAAAGAAGTGGAGGGAGGAAGGGAGAGGGAGAGAGACAGCAAGATGGAATGGACAAATATCAAAAAGTCTTCAGTAGGTGAGGGGCACCTGGGTAGCTCAGTCGGTTAAGGTTCTGACTCTTGATTTCAGATCAGATCATGATCTCATGGTTTATAAAATTAAGCCCTGAGTCAGGCTCTGCACTGACAACACAGAGCCTGCTGTTTGGGATTCTCTCTTTCCCTCTTTCTCCCTGCCCCTCTCCTGCTTATGCACTCTCTCTTTCTATCTCAAAATAAATAAATAAACTTCTTTTTAAAAAAGTCTTCAGCAGGTAAGGGGAAAAGAGAAACATTTATTATTATTATTATTATTATTATTAGACAAAACAAATACACAGATACAGAGATTTATAGTAATAGCCTTCTTCATATAAAAAATATTTAGCTTATCACTTTGAAGTAGTAAAAATAAAACAACAAAAACAAAAACTCTAGTTTATACATAAGGTTTACCTTTAATTTCCTTTAATTCTTGTTCTTGCACTTCACTTGTGATCAGGAAATATAAGTTAATAAATATATATCCTATCCTAAATCACCAAAGCAACTCTGAAAAATAAAAGCAAACCCGAAAGTATCCCAATTCCAGTCTTCAAGTTATATTACAAAGCTGTAGTAATCACAACAGTATGGAATAGCACAAAAATAGACACATAGATCAATGGAACAGAATAGAAAACCCAGAAATGAACCCACAACTGTATGGTCAATTAATCTTCAACAAAGCAGGAAAGAATAGTCAGTGGGAAAAAGACAGTCTCTTCAACAAATAGTGTTGGGAAAACTGATCAGCTACATGCAAGAGAAGAAGATTGGACCACTTTCTTACACCATACACAAAAATAAACTCAGAATGGATTGAAGACCTAAATGTGAGACCTAAAACCATAAAAATTCTAGAAGAGGATGTCTCTGATGTTGGCCATAGGAACAGTTTTCTAGATATGTCTCCTGAGGCAAGTGAAATAAAAGCAAAGATAAATTATTGGGACTACATCAAAATAAAAACATTCTGCACAGCAAAGGAAACAATTAACAAAACTAAAAGGAAACCTACAGAATGAAAGTAAATATTTGCAAATGACATATCTGATAAAGGGTTAGTATCTAAAATGTATAAAGAACTTGTACAACTCAACACACACACACACACACACACACACCAAATAATCCAATTAAAAAATAGGCAGAAGAAATGAACAGATATTTATCCAAAGAAGACATCCAGGTGGCCAACAGACACATTGAAAGATGCTCAACATCACTCATCATCAGAGAAATGCAAATCAAAACTACAATGGGCTCTCACCTCACACCTATCAGAATGGTTAAAATGAAAAACACAAGAAACAACAGGTGTCGACAGGATGTAGAGAAAAAAGAACCTTCGTGCACTATTGGTTGGAATGCAAACTAGTGCAGCCACTGTGGAAAACAGTATGAAGTTTCCTCAAAAAGTTAAAAGTGGAACTCGCCTATGATCCAGTAATTGCACTACTGGGTATTTACACCCAAATACAAAAACATTAACTCAAGGGGATACATACACCCCTATATGTTTATAGCAGCATTACTTACAATAGTTAAGATATGGAAGCAACCTAAGTAAAGAATGAAATCTTCTTGCCATTAGCAATGACATGTTTGGAGCTAGAGAGTATAATCCTAAGTGAAATAAGGCAATCAGAGAAGGACAAATAGCATATGATTTCACTCATAAGTTGAATTTAAGAAACAAAAAAAATGAGCAAAGAAAAAAAGAATCACTGTATTGTACACCTGAAACTAATATAACGCTGTTAACTATACTGAAATTAAAATAGAAAACTTAATAAAATAAAAAAAATGTTTTAAGGGGCACCTAAGTGGCTTAGTCGGTTAAGTGTCTGAATCTTGATTTTGTCTCAGGGTATTATCTCATGGTCATAAGATCAAGCCCTGACTGAGCCCCTTGTAAGACTCCACCCTGGGCATGGAGCCTGCTAAAGATTTTCTCTTTCTCTCTCCCTCTGCCTGTCCCCTGCACTTGTTAAAAAAAATGTTTAAAACATATTTTAAAATAATAAAAATAAGAAAAGAAACAGGTATCATTCTCTTAATATGTAATTCTTATTTTATATAAAAACACGTGAGAATATATCATAGCATTGCTGCTCTCTTATCTGCACCTGAATAGAACCTGGTCATTGCTCCCTTGGTACCTTTAATGTCTGCTACTTTAAAAGATATAAGGTTTTGAAGGAGTTAACCAATTTTCATCAGACTTGACTTGTACCTCTTATCGTTTTCTAAATGCTTTCTCAGAGTACCATCTTTATATACAAAATGAGAGATGAGAATCACAAATGTGAATGAGATTCACAGAGACTTCTGTTCATGTTAAGGTATAAATGTCTGATACCAGTTCCTTCCAAAAGACAGGAGTACCTTGGAAAAGGAAAGATCCCTATCTTTTATCTTAGAAAGAAAATATCAAGAGGAAGCAAACAGCCAAACCTATTACATCATTCTTTTGTGTTTGGTCACCTCCGACCTAGAGTACGGAGAGTTCATTATAAATTATGGCTGAATACCACACCAGTACTTTATTCTTTAAAAACGGAAATTACATTTTGAAGAAGAAGACCAAAGCAGGAGGCATCACAATCCCAGATTTTAGCCTCTACTACAAAGCTGTCATCATCAAGACAGCATGGTCTTGGCACAAAAACAGACACATAGACCAATGGAATAGAATAGAAACCCCAGAACTAGACCCACAAACGTATGGCCAACTCATCTTTAACAAAGCAGGGAAGAACATCCAATGGAAAAAAGACAGTCTCTTTAACAAGTGGTGCTGGGAGAACTGGACAGCAACATGCAGAAGGTTGAAACTAGACCACTTTCTCACACCATTCACAAAAATAAACTCAAAATGGATAAAGGACCTGAATGTGAGACAGGAAACCATCAAAACCCTAGAGGAGAAAGCAGGAAAAGACCTCTCTGACCTCAGCCACAGCAATCTCTTACTCGACACATCCCCAAAGGCAAGGGAATTAAAAGCAAAAATGAACTACTGAGACCTTATGAAGATAAAAAGCTTCTGCACAGCAAAGGAAACAACCAACAAAACTAAAAGGCAACCAACGGAATGGGAAAAGATATTTGCAAATGACATATCGGACAAAGGGCTAGTATCCAAAATCTATAAAGAGCTCACCAAACTCCACACCCGAAAAACAAATAACCCAGTGAAGAAATGGGCAGAAAACATGAATAGACACTTCTCTAAAGAAGACATCCGGATGGCCAACAGGCACATGAAAAGATGTTCAGCGTCACTCCTTATCAGGGAAACACACATCAAAACCACACTCAGATATCACTTCACGCCAGTCAGAGTGGCCAAAATGAACAAATCAGGAGACTATAGATGCTGGAGAGGATGTGGAGAAACGGGAACCCTCTTGCACTGTTGGTGGGAATGCAAATTGGTGCAGCCGCTCTGGAAAGCAGTGTGGAGGTTCCTCAGAAAATTAAAAATAGACCTACCCTATGACCCAGCAACAGCACTACTAGGAATTTATCCAAGGGATACAGGAGTACTGATGCATAGGGGCACTTGTACCCCAATGTTTATAGCAGCACTCTCAACAATAGCCAAATTATGGAAAGAGCCTAAATGTCCATCAACTGATGAATGGATAAAGAAATTGTGGTTTATATACACAATGGAATACTACGTGGCAATGAGAAAAAATGAAATATGGCCTTTTGTAGCAACGTGGATGGAACTGGAGAATGTGATGCTAAGTGAAATAAGCCATACAGAGAAAGACAGATACCATATGGTTTCACTCTTATGTGGATCCTGAGAAACTTAACAGAAACCCATGGGGGAGGGGAAGGAAAAAAAAAAAAAAAAAGAGGTTAGAGTGGGAGAGAGCCAAAGCATAAGAGACTGTTAAAAACTGAGAACAGGGGCGCCTGGATGGCGCAGTCGGTTAAGCGTCCGACTTCAGCCAGGTCACGATCTCACGGTCCGTGAGTTCGAGCCCCGCGTCAGGCTCTGGGCTGATGGCTCAGAGCCTGGAGCCTGTTTCCGATTCTGTGTCTCCCTCTCTCTGCCCCTCCCCCGTTCATGCTCTGTCTCTCTCTGTCCCAAAAATAAATAAACGTTGAAAAAAAAAATTAAAAAAAAAAAACTGAGAACAAACTGAGGGTTGATGGGGGGTGGGAGGGAGGGGAGGGTGGGTGATGGGTATTGAGGAGGGCACCTTTTGGGATGAGCCCTGGGTGTTGTATGGAAACCAATTTGACAATAAATTTCATATATTAAAAAAAATAAAAAATAAAAACGGAAATTACATTCCAAAGTTTACACACAAGCCTGAATTTTACATTCAACACAAAATAAGGGAACCTTCTTCTATATCTATTC
This sequence comes from Lynx canadensis, assembly GCF_007474595.2. NCBI lineage: Eukaryota > Metazoa > Chordata > Mammalia > Carnivora > Felidae > Lynx > Lynx canadensis. The sequence goes on from NC_044313.2 coordinate 66,919,012, forward strand.
TACAAAGTATAATAATCCTACAGAAAAATCTCCAGACACATTCCTCTCCCTCTTATTCTTCACCTCTGTTTCTTTTTTTCAGATAATTTTTTATGAAAGACACAAGAATGAGAGTGAGAGAGAGAAAGAGAGAGAACTTTAATGTAGATAAATACCAGACAAGTCAGAGATGAGATATAATGCAAGCAAAAAGGGAGTCAGCATGGCATAGCATAATTGCTTTGTACACAACAGCACACTCAGAAATAATAAACTTTAAACATTCTTGAATGTCAAACAACATTCTCCCCAGGCTTCTTTATCCTGCTGAGCACCAAGAAATTGGCATCAAGTCCCAGGTGACACAGTTTCTAAGGCTAAAAGTGGAAAGCAAGACAAAGAAGGAAGAAAATACCCAAGTCAAGGTTCTTGCTAGATACATTTCATTGGCAACAGTATTCTCCAATAATTTCAGTGACTAGGCTGGGAAACAGCTTTTCATATAATATTTTGTAAGCATCTGTTATAGCTACCAAAATTTAATAGGATTTTATTATCCATGGGGTTGCATATAAGAAAATAGGGCATTGCCCATCACATACTGTGAAGCTCCTTTTCCTAACTGATATCTGGGAAAGCTTAGAAAAGCACCTGAAACAAGGGCTGTGAAGAACTTACAGAAAAATTTATGAAAAAAATGGCACATTTGTCAACTGCTGGCTGATTTGGATAAGCAGATGGAGGTAAGCAAACTTAGGTAACTTAGGAAAAAGTCTCACTAAGGTCCATTCACCTATAGATTTCAGTCAGTTCCCCATTAAAAAAAAAAAAAAGGACAAGGACTTCATCAGAGTTAGTTGTAAGATGCAATAGACCCAAGCAAAATGTTTAGGTAAACTCTAACAAACATGAATAAGAAAATGAAATAAGAAAACAATGATAAACAAAAATGAAATAAACTGTCAGTAATCCCCACCCCACAGTTACAAACACAATAGATTTTTTTTATAGATGGATCCATCCATCTATCCACCCACAACTCACTGTGGAGTTTTGTGTCATATTTTTGTAGTAAATTTTTCATTTATGACTGACCACCTGACCTGAAAAGTCACCTCATTCTCTGTTTGTCACCCCAAAATTATTCCTTTTTGCTCCCACTGCTGGTAAGACCATTCCCTGCTGGTAAATGTCTTCACATTTCCCTCCTTTCTTCAGCTACTCTTATTTATTGATCCCACAAATATTGATAAAGTACATATTGCTAGTATAAACCAGACACTCTTTCCAACAAAGAGCCAGACCACTACCCCTGTTGATGATCTGAACCCCTTAACCTAAAGACACAAAAGGTCTCTACCAAAGAGCTGCCTGCTGTCCACTGCCCATACTCAGACTGTGCAAATGAACACCATGCTACCTCCTTGAAGACTGAACTGCACCCTAGCATCTCTAGCACTAGACTCCACCCCCAAGGGCTCTGCCAGTTTCACCTTGTCCCTCAAATTCCCTAGTCACCATTTCACAGCTATACTTATAATAATAGGTACTACCACTAGACTTGCATTGGAATAACCCAATTGAATATAGTCAGGTAGTCCCTCAACATATAAATTTATGAGGTGGAATCAGACCAGAAACTCTAAGAGATTTCAGAAAGAGTGCACTAGTGCACATCATCACAGAAAAAGTCAACAACATTTAAAATCATTTTAGCTTCTGAATTTGGTGGAACAAAAGTAGGATGAAAAGAGATCACAGTAGCAGAAGGCTGATGAATCAGGTCCGTTTACTTTTTTTGTGGCTCTAGTACCAGCAGGACCTTTATATGCCTGGAAGGTACGTGTGTTCCATTTGCCTGGTTTTTATTTAGAAAGACAAGAAGAGAAGGGCTTATATGGGCAGCAAGACTGACCTTGAGGGTCTGAACATGGGAGACAGCATAAATGGTAGTGAGAGCATCAGGGATCAAGGCCAGCAGTGTGACCTTGGGGAAGTGATGCAACTTTCCTAAACCTCCAAGTCCTCAATTATACAGCATGGATATAATAATAATAGTACTCATGTCATATGTTCAGAGACAGCATTAAATAACACAACACAAAATCAGTACTCAAACAATGTTAGATGATACTGTTATTGATGTTAATTAATGAAAATGACAATGTGAAGCAAAGGCTGGATAACTCCTTATCTGAAAGGCTTTGTGCCTCTTAAAAAGAGTAGGATTAGAAAATTTTGCATTGCTTTCAATTCTATGGTTCTTGGATTCCCTGTGACACTCTTTGTGTAGGAACAACCACAACAACCAAATTAGTGATCTTCTATTGAGCATTGGTGAAGCAAGCAATAGACTAGATTTTTTACACGTGTTATTATTTTTTATTTCAGCCCAAACCATATGGAGTGTGCATTATTATCCTTATTTTACAGATGACAAAACCAAAACTCAGGAGAGCAAATAAAGTGCTAAAGGCTATACTTCTTAGAAGTGTCATAAGTTGAATCTTATCCTGAGTCCTTCAAACCTTCAAAGCCTGTTATGCTGCCCTTCTGTATGGAAACAGAAAATGAAACATTCATTTTCAGATTGTTTTCCAGGAGTTGAGTGTCTTTCCTCTCATTGGTCTACACCCATTTGTTGAATTCCTTTTGTGACCAATGATAAGGTAAAAATGGCACTCCTCTGAAAATTTGTTGACTCTGGTGGGGCTGCCAGCTATGGCCAAGGATCACATCAGCCTAGACACTCATCTAATGCACTAAGTAGTCCTAGGGAAATCCTACAACAGACACTTGGATGATGAAAAAAGTGAGTAACAATTTTAATACAGTGGGTTTAGTGTAGACTTATAACTTTAAAACTTCTGTGAAAATGAAGGAACAAATATCTTCAGTGTTCCTGAATAGGGAAAGAGTGACACTTGAATCCACATTTAAGACTGACTCTACTGTCTATAGAGCCACATGTTTCTAGGCCTTGGAAGCTGGGGGGAGGTGGTCAAGGGGAGAGACAACAATGACAATGGGAAATATCTTTGACTAAGTCTCCACCAATTATAGTCGCTAGAAGCTGGGGTATCCTTCCTTCCTTTAGCATGGTCCCAAATGCCTCAATGTGCCCCTTGAGAACTCATTACCTTTGTTTACTATCAACCTTAAAGTCACATTTCACCAAAGTGCCTGTCGGCCTGGTTGTTAAGCCACCAGTTCTACCAATAATGGTCCTTCAGTGTCACAGGTGTGGCTCCTACTGCCATAAGACTGCTACTCCTTTAGAGGCTAGGACTCCCAGACTGGGGGTTTTATGTGTGTTTATATTGGGCTCTCTAAAGGGTGGTCACCTGTTTTCTTTTAATCCATTCTTAAGGAAACTGGGACAAGTTTACTTAGGACTGGGTTGGATTATATTTGAGTGGCACATCCCAGATCACAACCAAACCTGTCCTGACAACCTAACCATGAGAGAGAGAGAACTCTGGTACTTCAAAGCAGGTCCTGATTCAATCAGAATATTCCACCTGGAGCATGATTCTCGAAGTGTATCTGGCTTTCTTCTGGTTAGCTGAGCAGGGTCCTTCTGAGGAGCCAATAACTGATCACTCACTTTTTTATGGATAAGTAATGAAAAGCTCAATGTACATCTTTAACATGTTTATGTAAAACTAATTGCTCTTTACCAATAAAACTACTGGCTAGTGTACTAAATGTTTGATATAGAAACTGGTTTTCCCCTATAACAGAATCGTGAGAAAAATAATAAAAAGGCAATTTTCTTCATGCCCCTCACAGAAACGGATTTTGTGTTTCCTGTTCTGGGGTTCCTGGCTTCAGGCAGTGGCTAACAGACTTTTTGAGTTTCAGGATATATATAGAATTGTGCCAACCTAAGACCACTCCCATTCTGGGCTTGGTTTGGTTAGGTGAAGGATCCCAGACTCAAATGTCTTCTAAGGCTTTGTGACTAAATCAGAAGAACATGGTGTTTAAGGCATTTTGAGGAGGGGTGGCATCTGTGGTAACCTGGGGTTCACAACTCCTTTTTAAAAGAAATATGCAGCTACCACCAAGCTTTAGCCTATTGTTTCCATTTACAAACATAGGTCCAATATTGCCAGGTCTTCAACTTAAAATAGAAATCTTGAAATAGGGATGATATAGGCAATATTTTAATTTTTAAGTGCTGTTAAGCAATGTGCTTTTTCCTAAGCACTTCACAAGCCAACAATTTCTGGAACAAATAAAATACATCTGTAAGCCAGATGTGGCTTATATAATTTGGGGGTCAGTCCTAGTCAATGTTCCCCAAGGTATGGTCCAAGGACCATCTGCATCAATGTCATTTTTTAAACTGGAGATTTACATGCCCATCCCAAACCTACTGAATCCAAATCTCAAATTAAGACCCAGTGATCAATACTTTTAAGTAAATATTCATGATAGAAATAGAAGGGGAGTATAGCCCAACATTGAGGTATTGGATTTTCTGAGACTGGGAGATCTGAGAAATGGACATGCTTTCATATCACAAATAATACATCAGGACACTGATGAGCTTTCTATCCTCTATTTTAAGTATTCCCTATCCTCTTCCTCATCATCATCGTTTTGGACATTTGATCATTGAACAGATACATATTGAGCTCCTATTATGTGCTAGGTTTTGTCCTAGCCACTGAGGATGCAGCTTTGAATGAAAGACACTAAAACCCCTGCTCTCATGCAGCCTAATTCTAGTGGGGAGAGGCGGGGTGGGGGGGAGGTAAAGTTGGTAATAAATGAAACCTAGCAGGTCAGGTAGTGAGAAAAATAAAGAAAAGAGGGAGGAAAGGAATTGTGTGTGAAGAGGGTATGACAGAAGGGAGTTACAATTCTAGAAAGGAATTTTCAGAGGCTTCACTGCCTTAAGCTGAAGGAGAGAAGGGGACAGCCTTGTGGAAATCTAAAAGGGAGAAGGCTTTCCAGACAGAGGGAATAGCAAATGGAAGGGCCCTCAGACATTTGCAATGTGATGAGTTCAAGGAACAACAAGGAGGAGAACAATGAGCAAGAGGAACATGAAGCCAGAGGGAAGGACACCAGACTGTGTATGGCCTTATGGGTCAGGGAAGGGCTTCAGTCTTTTTAATCTCAGGGATCCTAGAGGATTTTGACCAGAGAATGGCAGGATGTCTCTGGATCCTGGAAAGGAGGTGCACAAAGACCATTTTAGGGGGTATGCCAATAGTCCAGGTGGTTTGAACCATGGAGATAGTGGTGGAGGTGGTGAAAAGTGGTTGAATTCAGATGCGTTTTGAATATAGAACTAACAGGACTTGCCGATAAATCAGATGTAGAGTGTGAGACAATGAAGAGTTTAGAATGACATCAAGGTTCAAGGCCCAAACAACTATAAGAATGGAGTTTAAAAAAAAGAATGGAGTTACTATTTACTGGAATGGGAAAGATTGCAGGATGAGTAGGGTTTGGCGGAGAGGATAAATCTGAAGCTTAGCTTTGGACACTTTCGACTAATAATGCCTGTTAGATATCTAAGTGGAGATTTGGAGTAAGCAGTTTGATATGGGTTCAGGTAAGCCATCTGTATTAAGGTTCCCCAGAGAAACAGAACCAACTGTGTGTGTGTGTGTGTGTGTGTGTGTGTGTGTGTGTGTGTGTGTAGAGAAAGGTGAGGAAGAGATTTACTTTAAGGAATTGGTTCACACAATTGTAGAGACTTGATGAGTCCAAAATTTGATGGGGTAGGCCAGCAGGTTAGATACTCAAGGAAGAGCTATAGTTCAAGTGCAAAGGTAATCTGCTGGCAGAATTCCTTCTTGCTCAGAAGAAGTCACTCTGTTCTCTTACAATCTTCAACTGATTGGATGAGGCCCACCCACACTATAAAGGGTAATCTTCTTTACTCCACCAATTTATTTATTTTTTTTCAAAATATGAAATTTATTGTCAGATTGGTTTCCATACAACACCCAGTGCTCATCCCTAAAGGTGCCCTCCTCAATACCCATTAACCACCCTCCCCTCCCTCCCACCCCCCATCAACCCTCAGTTTGTTCTCAGTTTTTAACAGTCTCTTATGCTTTGGCTCTCTCCCACTCTAACCTCTTTTTTTTTTCCTTCCCCTCCCCCATGGGTTTCTGTTAAGTTTCTCAGGATCCACATAACAGTGAAAACATATGGTATCTGTCTTTCTCTGTATGGCTTATCTCACTTAGCATCACACTCTCCAGTTCCATCCACGTTGCTACAAAAGGCCATATTTCATTCTTTCTCATTGCCACGTAGTATTCCATTGTGTATATAAACCACAATTTCTTTATCCATTCATCAGTTGATGGACATTTAGGCTCTTTCCATAATTTGGCTATTGTTGAGAGTGCTGCTATAAACATTGGGGTACAAGTGCCCCATGCATCAGTACTCCTGTATCCCTTGGGTAAATTCCTAGCAGTGCTATTGCTGGGTCATAGGGTAGGTCTATTTTTAATTTTCTGAGGAACCTCCACACTGCTTTCCAGAGCGGCTGCACCAATTTGCATTCCCACCAACAGTGCAAGAGGGTTCCCGTTTCTCCACATCCTCTCCAGCATCTATAGTCTCCTGATTTGTTCATTTTGGCCACTCTGACTGGCATGAGGTGATATCTGAGTGTGGTTTTGATGTGTGTTTCCCTGATAAGGAGCGACGTTGAACATCTTTTCATGTGCCTGTTGGCCATCCGGATGTCTTCTTTAGAGAAGTGTCTATTCATGTTTTCTGCCCATTTCTTCACTGGGTTATTTGTTTTTCGGGTGTGGAGTTTGGTGAGCTCTTTATAGATTTTGGATACTAGCCCTTTGTCCGATATGTCATTTGCAAATATCTTTTCCCATTCCGTTGGTTGCCTTTTAGTTTTGTTGGTTGTTTCCTTTGCTGTGCAGAAGCTTTTTATCTTCATAAGGTCCCAGTAATTCACTTTTGCTTTTAATTCCCTTGCCTTTGGGGATGTGTCGAGTAAGAGATTGCTACGGCTGAGGTCAGAGAAATCTTTTCCTGCTTTCTCCTCTAGGGTTTTGATGGTTTCCTGTCTCACATTCAGGTCCTTTATCCATTTTGAGTTTATTTTTGTGAATGGTGTGAGAAAGTGGTCTAGTTTCAACCTTCTGCATGTTGCTGTCCAGTTCTCCCAGCACCACTTGTTAAAGAGACTGTCTTTTTTCCATTGGATGTTCTTCCCTGCTTTGTCAAAGATGAGTTGGCCATACGTTTGTGGGTCTAGTTCTGGGGTTTCTATTCTATTCCATTGGTCTATGTGTCTGTTTTTGTGCCAAGACCATGCTGTCTTGATGATGACAGCTTTGTAGTAGAGGCTAAAATCTGGGATTGTGATGCCTCCTGCTTTGGTCTTCTTCTTCAAAATTACTTTGGCTACTCGGGGCCTTTTGTGGTTCCATATGAATTTTAGGATGGCTTGTTCCAGTTTCGAGAAGAATGCTGGTGCAATTTTGATTGGGATTGCATTGAATGTGTAGATAGCTTTGGGTAGTATTGACATTTCGACAATATTTATTCTTCCAATCCATGAGCAGGGAATGTCTTTCCATTTCTTTATATCTTCTTCAATTACCTTCATAAGCTTTCTATAGTTTTCATAATACAGATCTTTTACATCTTTGGTTAGATTTATGCCTAGGTATTTTATGCTTCTTGGTGCAATTGTGAATGGGATCATTTTCTTTATTTGTCTTTCTGTTGCTTCATTGTTAGTGTATAAGAATGCAACTGATTTCTGGACATTGATTTTGTATCCTGCAACTTTGCTGAATTCATGTATCAGTTCTAGCAGACTTTTGGTGGAGTCTATCGGATTTTCCATGTATAATATCATGTCATCTGCAAAAAGCGAAAGCTTGACTTCATCTTTGCCAATTGTGATGCCCTTGATTTCTTTTTGTTGTCTGACTGCAGATGCTAGCACTTCCAACACTATGTTAAACAACAGCGGTGAGAGTGGACATCCCTGTCGTGTTCCTGATCTCAGGGAAAAAGCTCTCAGTTTTTCCCCATTGAGGATGATGTTAGCTGTGGGCTTTTCATAAATGGCTTTTATGATCTTTAAGTATGTTCCTTCTATCCTGACTTTCTCGAGGGTTTTTATTACGAAGGGTGCTGGATTTTGTCAAAGGCCTTTTCTGCATCGATTGACAGGATCATATGGTTCTTCTCTTTTTTTATTAATGTGATGTATCACATTGATGGATTTGCGAATGTTGAACCAGCCCTGCATCCCAGGAATGAATCCCACTTGATCACGGTGAATCATTCTTTTTATATGCTGTTGAATTCGATTTGCTAGTATCTTATTGAGAATTTTTGCATCCATATTCATCAGGGATATTGGCCTGTAGTTCTCTTTTTTACTGGGTCTCTGTCTGGTTTAGGAATCAAAGTAATACTGGCTTCATAGAATGAGTCTGGAAGTTTTCCTTCCCTTTCTATTTCTTGGAATAGCTTGAGAAGGATAGGTATTATCTCTGCTTGAAACGTCTGGTAGAACTCCCCTGGGAAGCCATCTGGTCCTGGACTCTTATTTGTTGGGAGATTTTTGATAACCGATTCAATTTCTTCGCTGGTTATGGGTCTGTTCACGCTTTCTATTTCCTCCTGATTGAGTTTTGGAAGAGTGTGGGTGTTTAGGAATTTGTCCATTTCTTCCAGGTTGTCCAATTTGTTGGCATATAATTTTTCATAGTATTCCCTGAGAATTGTTTGTATCTCTGAGGGATTGGTTGTAATCATTCCATTTTCATTCATGATTTTATCTATTTGGGTCATCTCCCTTTTCTTTTTGAGAAGCCTGGCTAGAAGTTTATCAATTTTGTTTATTTTTTCAAAAAACCAACTCTTGGTTTCGTTGGTCTGCTCTACAGATTTTTAGATTCTATATTGTTTATTTCTGCTCTGATCTTTCTTATTTCTCTTCTTCTGCTGGGTTTAGGCTGCCTTTGCTGTTCTGCTTCTATTTCCTTTAGGTGTGCTGTTAGATTTTGTATTTGGGATTTTTCTTGTTTCTTGAGATAGGCCTGGATTGCAACGTATTTTCCTCTCAGGACTGCCTTCACTGCGTCCCAAAGTTGTTTGGATTGTTGTATTTTCATTTTCGTTTCTTTGCATATATTTTTTTAATTTTTTCTCTAATTGCCTGGTTGACCCACTCATTCGTTAGTAGGGTGTTCTTTAACCTCCATGCTTTTGGAGGTTTTCCAGACTTTTTCCTGTGGTTGATTTCAAGCTTCATAGCATTGTGGTTTGAAAGTATGCATGGTATAATTTCAATTCTTGTAAACTTATGAAGGGCTGTTTTGTCACCCAGTATGTGATCTATCCTGGAGAATGTTCCATGTGCACTCGAGAAGAAAGTATATTCTGTTGCTTTGGGAGGCAGAGTTCTAAATATATCTGTCAAGTCCATCTGATCCAATGTATCATTCAGGGCCCTTGTTTCTTTATTGACCATGTGTCTAGATGATCTATCCATTTCTGTAAGTGGAGTGTTAAAGTCCCCTGAAATTACCACATTCTTATCAATAAGGTTGCTTATGTTTATGAGTAATTGTTTTATATATTGGGGGGCTCCTGTATTCAGTGCATAGACATTTATAATTGTTAGCTCTTCCTGATGGATAGGCCCTGTAATTATTATCAAATGTCCTTCTTCATCTCTTGTTACAGGCTTTAATTTAAAGTCTAGTTTGTCTGATATAAGTATGGCTACTCCAGCTTTCTTTTGGCTTCCAGTAGCATGATAAATAGTTCTCCATCCCCTCACTCTCAATCTAAAGGTGTCCTCAGGTCTAAAATGAGTCTCTTGTAGACAGCAAATAGATGGGCCTTCTTTTTTATCCATTCTGATACCCTATGTCTTTTGGTGGGCGCATTTAATCCATTTACATTCAGTGTTATTATAGAAAGATACGGGTTTAGAGTCATTGTGATGTCTGTATGTTTTATGCTTGTAGCGATGTCTCTGGTACTTTGTCTCACAGGATCCCCCTTAGGATCTCTTGTAGGGCTGGTTTAGTGGTGACAAATTCCTTCAGTTTTTGTTTGTTTGGGAAGACCTTTATCTCTCCTTCTAGTCTAAATGACAGACTTGCTGGATAAAGGATTCTCGGCTGCATATTTTTTCTGTTTAGCACACTGAAGATCTCGTGCCAATCCTTTCTGGCCTGCCAAGTTTCAAAAGAGAGATCAGTCACGAGTCTTATAGGTCTCCCTTTATATGTGAGGGCACGTTTACCCCTTGCTGCTTTCAGAATTTTCTCTTTATCCTTGTATTTTGCCAGTTTCACTATGATATGTCGTGCAGAAGATCGATTCAAGTTACGTCTGAAGGGAGTTCTCTGTGCCTCTTGGATTTCAATGCCTTTTTCCTTCCCCAGTTCAGGGAAGTTCTTAGCTATTATTTCTTCAAGTACCCCTTCAGCACCTTTCCCTCTCTCTTCCTCCTCTGGGATACCAATTATGCGTATATTATTTCTTTTTAGTGTATCACTTAGTTCTCTAATTTTCCCCTCATACTCCTGGATTTTTTTTTTTATCTCTCTTTCTCTTAGCTTCCTCTTTTTCCATAACTTTATCTTCTAGTTCACCTATTCTCTCCTCTGCCTCTTCAATCCGAGCCGTGGTGGTTTGCATTTTGTTTTGCATTTCGTTTAAAGCGTTTTTCAGCTCCTCGTGACTGTTCCTTAGTCCCTTGATCTCTGTAGCAAGAGATTCTCTGCTGTTCTCTATACTGTTTTCAAGCCCAGCAATTAATTTTATGACTATTCTAAATTCACTTTCTGTTATATTATTTAAATCCTTTTTGATCAGTTCATTAGCTGTTGTTATTTCCTGGAGATTCTTCTGAGGGGAATTCTTCCGTTTGGTCATTTTGGGTAGTCCCTGGTGTGGTGAGGACCTGCAGGGCACTTCCCCTGTGCTGTGGTGTATAACTGGAGTTGGTGGGTGGGGCCACAGTCAGACCTGATGTCTGCCCCCAGCCCACCACTGGGGCCACAAACTGGTGTGTGCCTTCTTTTTCCCCTCTCCTAGGGGCGGGATTCACTGTGGGGTGGCGTGGCCCGTCTGGGCTACTTGCAGACTGCCAGGCTTGTGGTGCTGGGGATCTGGTGTATTAGCTGGGATGGGTAGGCTAGGTGCATGGGGGCAGGAGGGGCAGGCTTAGCTCGCTTCTCCTTAGGTGATCCACTTCAGGAGGGGCCCTGTGGCAGCCGGAGGGAGTCAGATCTGCTGCTGGAGGTTTGGCTCCGCAGAAGCACAGAGTTGGGTGTTTGTGCGGAGTGAGCAAGTTCCCTGGCAGGAACTGGTTCCCTTTGGCATTTTGGCTGGGGGATGGGCGGGGGAGATGGCGCTGGTGAGCGCCTTTGTTCCCCGCCAAATTGAGCTCTGTTGTCCGGGGGCTCAGCAGCTCTCCCTCCCTTTGTCCTCCAGCCTTCCCGCTTTCCGAGCAGAGCTGTTAACTTACGACCTCCCAGACGCTAAGTCGCGCTTGCTGTCGGAACACAGTCAGTCCGGCCCCTCCGTTTTTGCCGGCTAGACTCAGGGGCTCTGCTTGGCCAGCAGGCTGCCCCTCCGCCCCGGCTCCCTCCCGCCAGTCCGTGGAGCGCGCACGCCTCGCCGCCCTTCCTACCCTCTTCCGTGGGCCTCTCGTCTGCGCTTGCCTCCAGAGACTCCGTTCTGCTACTCCTCTGGCGGTTTTCTGGGTTATTTAGGCAGGTGTAAGTGGAATCTAAGTGATCAGCAGGACGCACCGTGAGCCCAGCATCCTCCTACACCGCCATCTTCCTTTTTCCCTCCTACTCCACCAATTTAAATGTCATTCTCATCCAAAAATACCTTCACAGAAAACACTTAGAATAATATTGATCAAATACCTGGGCATTGTGGCGCAGCCAGGCTGACACATAAAATTAACCATCACACCATCGATCACCATAATGATCATAGTTACAGTTTACTAGGTATCTATTATCCAGGTATGATGCAGCTGCCATAGGTTATTTATTATTAAACTACTCCCCAAAACACCACAAGGTAGATATTATTCCCATTGTGTAGATGACAGAACTAGGCTCTCAGAGATTAAGCAATTTGTCTATGGTCACATGGCAGGATGCAATCCCATATCCAAATCCAGGGACTATAGTCTTCCCCCACTATACCATACTGTCTCCCAATCCACAAACTTCTTTTTTCTCCAAACATGTTCTTCTTTCTGCTTGAAAAGCTCATCCTCTCCTTCACCTGAGTAAGATTTACCTCTTCATCAAGACTCAGCTCAAGGGTCATCTCCCCTAGGAAGCCTTCCTTAATTCCTTCTCCTACCTGGATTTTAGAAGTTCTTCCTTTATACTCTCATAAACAGTGGACTTTACACATGTCTACAAAAGAAATCCTCAAAATACAATTGCTGGTTTCTGACTCTTTTTCTCTATGAAGCTGTAACCATCTTAACGGAGGGGAACCCACCTTATTCATCTTTGTATTTGTACAGCCTCAGCACTTAGCCTAGCACTGGATAAGTGCCCCCATAAATGTTTAATGAATGAATGAACAAATGGTGTGTTTAAAGGAAGAGAAGACAGCAGGGGGCCTGTGAAGAAGCATTAAGACAGGTTAAGGGGCCACCAAGAGAGGCCAGAATCATAGCAGACATGGGCAGAAAGATCTGGTGAACTGTGTTAAATTATGCAGAGATACTGATGAGACTAAATACTGAAAACAGACTATTGTATTCACTGGGGAAAACCTGATGAATTCCATAGAGTGCTTAGTGGCTTAGTGGTTTGGAAAAAAGTTTTATTTGTAGAAGTTTTAATGATGCTGCCTGGACTAGCTGAGATAGCTTCAAAAAGAATTTACAATAGGATCTGGGACTTAGAGGAGGGGTTGAATTAAATCAGTGTATGTTAGGTGGATGGGGGGTGAGGGATTGCAATGGAATAACAGGGCCAGAAAGATCAAATTTTTAAAGAAATTAGGGAAAACTGGCCGACATCAGAGAGTAATTGGGTACCCAGGTGTAGAAACAAACAAAAAACTCAAAACAAAATACTACCCCCTCCTTGTTTCCTGGCAGGGTTCTTTTCCCCTTTAGCCAATAGGGAAGGGTAGATTGCAACTCTCTAATATTCAGATCACTGTGGTGTAGAATTTACGTGGCAATTCCTTCAATGAAAAGTGCAGTAAGAAAGTAATGAGTTTAGACACATTTCAAATGATGAAAATATCAAATCTGATAACAATTCATCTATTTTGCTTCTGTAATTTCCTAGCTAATTCATATGTGACCCAGACACTAAACATTTTTTTTCTCTGCCTATTTTGGAGCCTGAGAATAACTTTGCAATTGATAACAATGATAATTTTTCATTGAGAAATAAAATTAAATGGCACACAAGCCATTGAGGCTGACTAACCATTTCACATTCCTAAACTTCCAGTATAAGTGAAACATTATTTGATATCATAATTCTAAAGAAATATGCTGCCTTAAATATATGCTCTAGCTTTTAGCTAAACCACTGCATTTCTTTAATACTCTCTAACACAAGCTATTTGAGCCAACTGCTTTTCATAAGAAGAGCAGTGAAAGACATTGGAGACCTTTGAGCCTTTTACCAAATTACAGGGCAGAGTTCAATCAATTCACAGTGCTAAGTGTGGTCATTTTTATGGTACTAAGAGAAATTATAGCGCTTTTTTCCTCCAGACCCGGTGTTTCCATGGTAACTGCACAAGCTACCAACAACACACAGGTCATAGCATATAGGGGTGTAGAATTTGTTTACTTCTTAGACAGATGGCAGTAGAAAAATTTCTGTTCAGAGGTTTAATGTTCTATGCATAATGCCCCCTGTGCTGCAAATATTGCAAAGTTAGAGTTCAGTACGCAAAATAGTGTCTAAATAATTTGCTAGATGTTGTGGTATAACTGCCAGAGCCCAGGAGACCTTTTTCAACTCTCTTAGTCTCTGTTGTTCATTTAGGAAAAGAGAACTTTAGGCTGAGCTTCCTTCATGCATAAATAGCCTGCAAAGGCCACAGAAGGTGCTCACAGAAGAATTCTTACCATCCAGGGTGACCTAATGAGAATTAGCACTTCTGCCAGAGCACCTTTGTTTTCTGGGGTATCTCTTCAGCCTGCTAGTAAATATAACTGGTGCCTGGTTTACTAAACTTGCAAACTGATGCCTTTGGGCAGAATTGTTTTCTACAGGCTTGATGAGAAATTTTAAGTGCAATTCACATTCCATATTGAACCATGACATGACATAATATTTAAAAGCCATTTTTAATACACAGTGACTTGCAAAAACCATGACTCGCAATGACCTCATTTGCCCTGCACCCTACTAAAACCTTAAAAAGATGGAAAAGAATGCAGCTGCTTCTCATTATTTCTACTGTGTCTTCAGTTGAGGACTTGAGAGCCCAGAGCCACATGCTTTGGGAGTTCAAAATCATTAGATTTTTGGCTTTTACTCTAGTTCCCACACCTGTGCTCCCAGAACCCACAGGGTAACATGCTGTCCAAGTAGCCTCAGCAGTTGGGAGAAACACAGGTGGCCCTTGCTGACATGAAATTAGCAGAGGATATATATGCAGAGATTGGTTGCCAGGGGACAAAAGCTTTAAAATATCCACCACCTCTGGTCCCATCTCCAAATAAATCAAGTTCCAACTTAATGCCATCCTAACCTAGTATAGAAGAGGAAAGATGTGGATGCGAATTAATAGACAGTCTTGAGTTCAAACCCTCACTTTCACTTATTGAATTTATGCTGAATTTTTATATTAAATATTATTGTGTTGAATGTACATTGAATTTTTATCTTGCTGAGGCTTTTTTTTTCTCATCTTTAAAATCCCTTTCCCACCAAGGTGTTGGAAAGATTGAATGCCATGTATTGTATGCACCTGGAAATGTGGCATCCATATCAGATGCTAGATAAGCAACCAGGCCCATCTGAACCTATAGTAACTTGGGTGTCCACACTTGCTTATTAAGTAAGGAAGAAGAAACCACAGTGCCATGGCAACATCTAAACAAGGTTTTTATAGCATCTCAGAATTGGAAAACATCTCAGTTGTGTTCTAGCCCTTTTTGATGAATGATTTGTCCCTACATCATCTCTGTCAATTACTACTCCTTCCAGCCTCTTAGGTATGAACATTTCCAATACAGGGAAATTGTCACTTCAAAAATCAGCCATTTAATTGTGAAAAATGAAAAGAAGAAAAATCAACAAGCTTGAGGATCAGCTGTGTACCAAGTGCTATGTACATATTATTCTTATTCATATGACTACTCTGTGAGGTAGCTCCTATCCCAATTTCACACATTAGGACACAGGGGCTTAGGCAACAGGTAATTTTGCAAGCTCTCACAGATTTATGTAAAACAGCAGTGATCTCCAAAAGTGTTACTCTCACTGTAAAATGCCAGAGACTTGGGGCATCTGGGTGGCTTAGTCATTTGAGCATCTGACTTTGGCTCAGGTCATGATCTAACAGTTCATGGGTTCAAGCCCCACGTGGGGCTCTGTGCTTACAGCTCGCAGCCTGGAGCCTGCTTCAGATTCTTTGTCTCCCTTTCTCTCTGCTCCTCCCCCACTCACTCTCTGTCTCTCAAAAACAAATAAACATTAAAAGAATGAAATAAATAAAATAAAATGCCGGAGACTGGTCAAGTTTAGTAGAATTGTTCTTACCCCTTGCACAATTCCAACATGTCTGTGTTCTTTGTTTTTTTAATTGAAGTGTAGCTAACATATGTTAAATTAGTCTCAGATGTACAACACAGTGTTTCAACAATTGTATACCTTATGAGATGCTCACCACAAGCATATTCAAGCATACCATTACAATATTACTGACTATATTCTTTATGCTGCCCTTTCATCCCCATGAATTAGTTATTTTATAACTGCAAGTTTGTACCTCTTCATCCTCTTCACACATTTCACCATTTCCCAAACACTTCGCTTTGGAAACCACCAGTTTGTCCTCTATATTTATGACTCTGTTTCTCTTTTTTTGTTGTTTTTTTATTTGTTTATTTTTATACTCCACATAGAGGTGAAATCATATGGTATTTGTCTTTGTCTGGTTTATTTCACTTAGCATAAGTGACAGACTGTAAGTCCATCCATGTTGTTGCAAATGACAAGATTTCATTCTATTTTTATTGCTCTTTTTATTTTTTTAAAGTTTATTTATTTTTGAAGGACAGAGAGAGACAGCATGAGCAGGGGAAGGCAGAGAGAGAGGTCGAAACAGAATCCAAAGCAAGCTCCAGGCTCTGAGCTGTCAGTACAGAGCCTGAGGCAGGGCTCAAATCCACAAACCATGAGATCATGACCTGAGCTGAAGTCAGACGCTTAACTGACTGAGCCACCCAGGTGCTCCCATTCTTTTTTATTGTTAAGTACTATTCCATTGTATACATATACCTTATCTTCTTTATCCATTCATCTGACATTTATGTTGCTTCCATATCTTGGCTGTTATAAATAATGCCACAGTAAACATAGGGGTGCATGTATCCTCTTGAATTACTATTTCTTTTTCCTTGGGTAAATACTCAGAAGCTGAATTACTGGATCATCTGATACTTCTATTTTTAGTTTTTTGAGGAACCTTCATACTGTTTTCCATAGTAGCTACACCAATTTACATTCAGTGCAGGAGAGCTCCTTTTTCTCCATGTCCTCAACAACACTTCTTATGTCTTGTCTTTTTTAGCTATTCTGACAGATGGGAGGTGATTGACATATTGTGATTTTGGATATACAGTAAATAATAACAATTTGTAAAGTCTACCTAATAAATTCAGAGTAGTGTTTAAGCCCCATTGTGTTTTAATATAATCTTTTCTTAAATTTTTAAGCATGTCAAATAGCCTTAAAAAAAAAGAAAAAAGAGATTGGATACTTTGAACCAGAGCTGAGTTTTAGCTTTCTTTAGGAAAGAAATTACCTTCTCCCAGTTTTTTCTGGTTTGAAAGACACTGATTCAGATCCAATGGACTCTTACACTGTTATTCAGAAATCATCAATGTTTCCATACAGTTAATGAAATCATTTAGCTCTTAGCCCCTTATCTACTCAGTTCCCTGGCCTATAAAGAAAAAAATTGCTAAAAGGGTAAGTCTTATGTTAAGTGTTCTTATCACAAAATAGTAATAAAAAGAGGCAGAAGGAAATTTTTGGAGGTGATGGATAGGTTTATGGCCTACATTGTGGTGGGTTTCATGAATGTTTACTTACCTCCAAACTCATCACACTGTATACATTAATTATGTACAACTTCTGTATGTCAAAAAATATTTTGCCCATAGTGGAAAAAAAGGAACTTCTTATTAGATATTATTTCAAATAATGAAAAAATTTTCCATTATACTCAGGATCTGGGAAGACAAATTCTACAATGTTTAGCTTGAGGTTGATAAATATATACCTTGTTTCCTTGTTTCATCCTTGGGTTACATTTTCCATCACTCAAACTTCCCACATTTGTCCTACATGCTTAGGAATTTGGGGAGTGGGCAATCTGTGAGCACTTCTATTTGTGGTGAGCCTACCTTTCCTCAATCCTTTTTTTCTCAGCTCAAAACAACAAAATTAAAGGCCCTGGGGAATAACAAGTCTCAGATATCTGTTTCCTTGTTTAAATTTTCTACAATATTTTCTTTAGAGAGGTCCTAGACCAAATCTTCTCAAGGCATTTCCTAACCCCTTGTCCTTTCCAAGGTTCCTGTTAGGGCGGAACCGATTTCTCTCACATAGGAATGAAAGGCTGACTCCTCGTCCTCAGGTGGAGCAGTCTGGTTCTCCTGCTTCACAGTTCACCACTCAATCCCAGCCACTCTCCCACTTCTTTCTTCTTACCTCTTTCTGATCTACTTTCAGTCTTGTTTCTCCCCTAGACAACATAAACCATGAGATTTCTACCAAGATGGGTTTGGCTTTAGGAATAAAAAAGGGTCCTACCACATTTCCCAGGGGATGGCAAGAATTCTTGAGCTCTAAGAAAGTGTATTGTTAACAGATATGTAAAGAGGGAAGATTGTGCTTTTTGAATATAAGGTTTGCACCTCAGAAAGTGAAATCAAATAAATCCCTGAAAAACAAAAAGTAGCTCTTTCTCATGTTAGGAGCATTTTTTCTTTCCCCTATGGTATAGTACATAAGTACAAAGGTTGGTAACAGCAGTATTAATGGGACCTTAGTAGTATTAATTAAGCCCTTTTGATTTATGACAGAACTATATATCTTTTCAAGTTTTTAGGTATATCCTGCCATTTTACCTCATAAGTAATATTTTTGTGAATCAGGATCAAGAATTTTTTCTCATCTCTTGCACTGGCCACTGGAAGACAGTAAGCTATTTATTCAATAAATATACACTGGATGCTTTCTATGTGCCAGTGAACATGTACAGAATGTCTTTGCATTGTTTCTCTGGAAACTACTTAAATAGTAGAAATGGGCACCTCTTATCTATCAACAGTGGTTCCCACTATACACCAGTCCTGATTTAATCCTAAATTCTCCTATGTTTCTCTAAATATGCCTGTAGAGCCTATTTAGTGAAAAATAAGAAAAATTGAATATCCACAATCCTCAATGTTCCTTTGCAGCCCTGATATAGATCACTAGTCTGTATGGTAAATAGTTCAAAGACCTTGTTCTCACTTCCTCAAGCCTCTTCCACTTTCCCCTTCAATAGGAGAAGGAATCTTTGGTCAAAATCAAAGACTCCAATTCAGTCACATAGCCTAGTGACAAAGCTTTAAAAGGAGTTAAAATAGTGGTTCTCAAATTTGGTTGCAATTAGAATCATCTGGAGAATTTGTTTTTACTACATTATCAGAGCTTTATTTTATAAAAGATCATTGTGTACATGTCTACTCCTGTCCTTAGCGTTCCTGGCCAATACTTTACCTGCTTGTTTTGTTGTCATTTTTGTTGTTGTTGCTGTTGTTGTTTTAATAGCATTTTGTTTTCAGACAATTTTAGATTTACAGAAAATCTTCAGAGATAACGCAAAAAGTTCTGCCTCTGATCTGGTTTCAGTTTCCTGTCATATTATCATCTTACAATATTGTGGTACATTTGTCAAAACTATGAAACCAACATCAGTGCATTACTGTTAACTATCATCCAAACTTCTTTCACATTTCATCAGATTTTCAATTACATCCTTTTTCTCTTCCAAGATCTAATTCAGGACACCAGATTGCACTAAAATATTATGTCTCCCAATATCCTCTGGTCTGTAACCGTTTCTCAGTCTTTCCTTGTTTTTCTTGACAACCTTGAGGAGTGCTAGTAGGTATTTTGTCAAATGTCCTTCAATTTAGGTATCTGATATTTTCTCGTAATTAGACTGGTATGTAGATTTGTGGAAAGTGTGCCACAGAGATGAAATGTCCTTCTTACCACATCAGAGGATCCATGATAGTCACAAGACATTACAGGCAGTGTTAACCTTCATCACTTGGTTCATGTTTTTCAGATTCCTGTACCATAAAGTTACTGTTTTTTCCTTTCCCTATTTTATTCATTGGAAGCAAGTCACAAAGTCTGCTCATCCTCAGGCAGGTGAGGGAAAAATTAAGCTCCACCTTGTGAAAGGAGAAGTATCTATATAAATTACTTAGAAATATGCTGTAAGAAAGATCTGTCTCTTTCTCCCTATTTGTTAACTAAGTCATTTAATTATATCAATATGGATTCATGCCTGATCATTTTATACTTTGGTTTACAATCCAATACTATGTTATTTATTTTGTTGCTCAAACATTTCCAGCTTCAGCTACTGGGAATTCTTTCAGATTGGTGCCTATGTTCTTTTGACATGACCCCATCATTTTTTTTTTTTTGAACACTGCTTTATTACCTGGTAGTATAAGATGCCTCAAGCTTATTTTGTATTTTCCCTGCCTTGTCCCCAGGACCAGACATTTCTCCAAGGAGACCTTCTTACTTTAATTGAGGAATGGTAATTAGAAACCATGATCTAGGATCTAAGAATGGACAGTCATTGCTATTGGAATATCATTGCTTTCAACAGACAGAGCTAGGCAATATATATTTGCATATTAGCCTATGTCTGTAATTCTATTTATCTCTGTGTGTGTAGCTAAACTTGAGTTCATAGTGATGTCTCCAACTCTAGCACACAAAGTTTATTCTAGCTTTCGCTTCTTGCTTATCTATAATTTCCCTCTCTGACTGAGAAAACTGACTCTC
Organism: Lynx canadensis; assembly: GCF_007474595.2. Lineage (NCBI taxonomy): Eukaryota > Metazoa > Chordata > Mammalia > Carnivora > Felidae > Lynx > Lynx canadensis. The sequence goes on from NC_044313.2 coordinate 66,939,294, forward strand.
ACCAGCCACCATTCATTTACTTATTTTTTGATTCTAGTATACAGAAGAAATAGTTTCAGAATTATTAATTCATATCCCAGCTAGGGAAATTTTCAAATGCCTAATATCCAATATACCTGAAAACAATTAAATCAATTTTCTGGAGATGCGTCTCAGGCCTTAAAAGTCTTAAAGTTTCCCAGACTATTTCAATGTATAGCCAGGCTGAGAACCATTGGGTTAATAGGTCAGCACACATGGGTGGGATATTTTTGCCTTTCTCTCGCTGCTGTTTGCTTCCATGTAACTGAAACAGGAAGGGCTAGGGACGGCTTCAAAGTGGAGGAGTTACAGGCAACTCACTATTACTGGTAAACTTTCCCTCCCTGCATCATTTTGGTAGGAAGGGAATTATTTCTGTTGGGCTCTGTCTCTAAGGCTTCAAATTCTCTGGTGATGACAGGTGTGCTTGGGATTGGACTTCTCTATTCCATCTGCGTGTATGATCTGAATTTGGCATAGGCAGGGAAAAACAGATGAAGTCTGTGTCACAGCCTGCTTGGCTGACTCCCTACTTATTTAGAAAGAAAGTGCCTACCAAATGTGTCAAGCCCAAATAACTAGTGTCACCGTATTCAGCATGTTTCTCAAATAAAACCACAGATAAAACTAAAGTGCTATTTTGCTTTCTGTTTTGCCTCCTGAGTGCATATTTCATACGTGTGGACCCTAGGGGAAGAGTCATTGGTCAGGAACGAGATTTGGAGATTCCTGAATATCTGAGCCCAAATGAATATAATTTCTTAGTTAAAAATTGAACACAGGCAGGTGTTAACTAATATCATTTGTATAATACAAACAATATTTTTATTAAACTAGGTTTAATTTTTAATTAAAGTAATACCTTGATGTGGTTTAAAAAACTCAAACCATGCAGAAGAATCTAAAATCTCCCTCTCTTTTCATCTTCAAATCCATGTCTCCCTGAAGTAGTTGCTTTCGACAGTTCCTGGTTTTTAGATTTTCTGGTATTGACTATTCAAGACCTGTTTGTGAAATGAAAGATTGACCCATTGTGAGCTTTACGTGAGTGGGACATATCAACAGGAATGGAGAAATCAGGCAAACCATGAACCCCAAAATTGCCAAAACAAAGAGCACTTTACTCTGTGGTAAAACAACTAAAAATATTTTACTCTTGAAAGGATTGACCTTAAAAATAAAAAATACAGTTTCTGACAGGTAGGTCTGAATTACCTTAAGTTTTGCTCTGCTTTAATTTTAGGCCAAAGCATCTACTCTAGAAATTCTCCTCCAGCTGATTAATCAATTTTTTTTAAAGAATAATCCTTCAGCTTTAACTTTTTGCTTAATAAATTAATAATGAGGACTTGTCCCAGAGACCTTTGTTAAGGTAAGTGAAAGGCTTCTCTGGCATGGCTTTTCAGGGTGGGAGTGGTATAGACTGAATGTGTCTCCCCAGAATTCATGCTGAAACCTAATCCCCACTGTGCTGGGATACAGAGGTGGGGCCTTTGGGAAGTTATTAGGTCACAAGAGTGGAACTCATGAATGAGATTAATGTGCTTATAACAATGACCTCTGTGGGACACCCAGGTGGCTCAGTCGGTTCTGGCCACCATTTTGGCAAGATTCCAAAAGTCTCTTACTATCATTATCTATCTGTAAAAGCATCCCCTTCCCCCCTTTCCATAATTTTAACAGAAATAACAAGCTATTAGCCAAATGACTGAACTAGAACACTTTTATATTAGATTGATCTTATAATACATGATAACATTACATTGAGAAATTTTTTTTCATTAGTAGTAACAAGACTAAATTGCTTTTACTTCTTTTGACTTTAGTGCAATACTCTTTATTTTAGCTAAAGACTGCCAAAGCCGAATATCTCCTTTCTTTCAAAATTATCTTACTTGGTATTTTCAGACATCTACTGTCTAATAATTTGTTCATGTTGGCCTAGACAAAAATGTAAGCCCTTTAATAAATCTTAAATCCAAGGAATACTAATCTATCTATACTGTAATTCAGCATAATTTTATATGTATTTTAGTATATTCTTATGTTTGGCAAAAATTCCAAATACCAGGTATATTAAATATGAAAAACAAAACTATAAAATTTTTATAATAAAGTAGTGAAACACATTAATGAACTGTAGATAGGAAAGTCATAACAAGTCATAAAGCACATAAAATTTTTAAAAGATTAAAAATTTTATTATACAGGGGCACCCGGGAGGCTCAGTCGGTTGAGCTTCCGACTTTGGCTCAGGTCATAATCTCACAGTCTGTGAGTTTGAGCCCTGCGTTGGGCTCTGTGCTGACAGTTCAGAGCCTGGAGCCTGCTTCAAATTCTGTGTCTCCCTTTCTCTCTCTGACCCTCCCCCGTTCATGCTCTGTCTCTCTCTGTCTCAAAAATAAATAAAAACGTTTTTAAAAATCTTTATTATACAAAAGTTTTCTTTTTTAAAAATGTTTTTATTTAGTTTTTAGGAGAGAGAGCACGCATGGAGGAGGGGCAGAGAAAGAGGGAGACACAGAATCTGAAGCAGGCTCCAGGCTCAGAGCTGTCAGCATAGAGCCCCATGCGGGACTCAAACTCACAAACCGTGAGATCATGACCCAAGCAGAAGCTGGACACTTAACCAACTGAGCCACCCAGGCGCCCTAGTACATGAAAGTTTTCAAATCCTATATGGCAAAAGACATACAGAATTAAGAAAATAAGCCACAGATTAGGAAAAGGTGTTTGTAGTAGATATTAGACATTTGGGTGTGTGTGTGTGTGTGTGTGTGTGTGTGTGTGTGTGTATTCTGACCAATCAATAAAGACAACAAAAATAATACAGCACAAAAATGGGCAAAGAATATAAGTTCAAAAAGGGGCATATATTAGCATGACAAATATATGAAAATATGTTCATCTTCACTGGCAATCAGCTAAATGTTACTTTAATTATGCTACTTTAAAAATGTTACTTTAATTTTATTTTTTACCCGTTAAATTAGTATAAATGGAAAAGTTTGAGTATTGGGTCAGATTGAAGGGGAAATTAATTATACACCAGTATATTACTAGTGTAGTTTAATTGGAAATTTCACTCTAAAATGGATAATTCACATATACTGTGATCTAGAAATTTCACTTCCAGCTGTATACCCTTAAACATTGTTTCTCAAGCTTTGGTCAGCATCAGCTGGGTTATTGTTAAAAGCACAAGTTCTCAGGTTCTATCTCAGGTGTCCTAACTCAGAATCTCTAACAGAATCCTCCTAGGTACCTTCTTTTCACTCATCCAAAGCCACTCCCTACCTCACAAACCCTACTCCCTGTCCCAGAAGACTGGACTCCATGATAACAACAGAACTCCATTTCCCCTAGTTTCAGGGTTGGCTTGGCCAAATGGGGAGCCTTGGCAGGAACTCAGAGGAGTGGGGTTATATATTTAATTACTTTCTGAAGGGTCTCTGTAGGCTGGCTCTCTCACAGTCTCCTTCAAGCAGTGCACCTGACTCTAAAGAACATCCTTTCTCCTTTCAAGTCCTAGTAACCTCTCTCATCCTTCAGGTCTGAGTAAGTAAAAGTTCTGTTGCTACTAGCTGCAATTGACTGTACTGTTCCTTTCTTCACCAAACCAGGAACCAGTGAACTACTAGCCTATTTTGTATACCCCTTAAGTTCAGAATGGTTTTCAGTTGTAAAAAAGAAAGATGAATATGCAACAGACTACATGTGACCCACAAAGCTTAAAATATTTGCCATTTGGCCCTTTTACAGAAAAGTTTTCCCAACCATGACCTAGTCTCTTGTAATTAAACTTGTTTCAGTTATTTTGTTTTGAGTTCTTCAGGTTTCCAGCTTGCTCTTGACTCCTAGAGGAGCCTGGGAAGCTATATTTGTAATAAGTGGCCCCAGGTGATTTTACCTCTGGGGACTTAAAAAAAAAACCTCTATCTTAGAGTAATTTGAATAAATATGCCCAAGGAAATGTGTATAGTGATATTAATTTTACTAGTCTTTATAAAAGCAAAAAAAAATAAATAAACTAAATATCTATCGAAAGTGAATGAAAAGAAAATGGTATATATTCAGATGGAAAGTACCAATGAACAATATATCCAAATGAATAGGTTTCAAATATGTGAAAAAGAAAAATCAGCTTATAGAAACATGTCAAGAAAACGCAATGTATATAAATTTAAAATGTATGTTGTTTACAGATAAATATGTACATTGGTTACTTCTGGAAGTGGGAAAGGTTACAGGGAAAAGGGGCCAGAAGTAGTAGTCAAGGGACTGGAGAAAACACTGTTGATTGGCTGTTCCCTACTCATGCCCTCCCTTTCTGGTTTGTCTTGCACCTGGGATTCCTTACAGGGACCAGGTTCTGCCAAGCAGAGACCTCCTGTAATTGCAAGAGGGAAGTGAGCAATGTGAGATGGTGGTTCTGCCCAGGCATGTGCATGAGAGGTAAAGCACCTGATTCTTCAGAAGCATTGTGGCATAGTTTTAGCTTTCAAACCTTAGCACTGTAGGTGCTGAGTAATGGGTGGCAACAGCAGTGGTGCTTCTGCTACAAGAGCCCCACAGTATGATTGGTCAGGTCTTCTAGCTTCATTAATCCTGGCTGCGTAGCATCCAAACCTGGTTCTCTTCCCTCTTCAAGATTATATGTATTATCTTTGTTACCTTTTTTAAAAAACCCTTTCTGCTTAAACTTAATAGAGTAGGTTCTGTTGTTTACAAATAAGAACAGTGACATACATAAAGCCTTTTGTTTTACTGATGTTTAATTTTTCTTAGAAAAGCAAATATGATAAAACATTAATTGTTAATTATGTGTTATGAAATAGTTTTATTTAATTGCTCTTTGTAATATTAAATTTTTTTTGATCCTCCTCAAAAAAATCTAATCTTAGGGCACCTAGGTGGCTCAGTCGGTTAAACGTCTGACTCTTGGTTTCAGCTCAGGTCATGATCTCATGATTTCATGAGTTCAAGCCCTGCATCAGGCTCTGTGCTGTCAGCACAGATTGGGATTCTCTCCCTCCCTCTGTCTCTGCCCCTCCCCCACTCACCCTGTCTCTCTCTCTCTCTCTCTCTCTCTCTCTCTCTCAAAATAAATAAACAAACTTAAAAAAAACTAATCTCTATATGCAACCTAAATTAATTCTCTACTACTGACCTACTGATAAAACCATTCAGGACTGGAAGCTATTTGTCAACCCAAAACAGAAAACAACTATTATACTCCTATATTTAAGAAGTGTCCTAGATAATATCCATTTTTTCCCTGTCTTCTCATCTTTCCTGTACCATTTGTTTATTAATAATTTCTCCAAATTAAACCTAGCCTAAAGATGTTCCTCTCTTATTGAGATATAATTTACATATAACACCACATTAGTTTCAAATGCAACAAATTGATTCAATGTTGGTATATATTGCAAAATGATCACAAGTCTAGTTAACACTCATCACCATACAGTTACACATTTTTTTTCCTGATGATAAGAACTTTTAAGATGTACTCTTAGCAACTTTCAAATATAAAATTCAGTATTATTAACTATAATCATTATTCCATACATTATATCTCCAGGATGTTTTTATTTTATAACTGGAAGTTTGCAGCATTTTCCCATGTTCACCCATTTCTCCAACCTTCCATCCCCCACTCCTACTTCTGCCAACAAATGATATATTCTCTATGAGTTCATTTTTTTGTTTTGGGGTTTGTTTGCTTTTGGTTTTGTTTTGTTTTTTTTTTTTGAGATTCCACTTATAAGTAAAATCATAAAGTATTTGTCTTTATCTGGCTCATTTCATTTAGCATAATGTCCTCAAGGTCCATCCATTTGTTGCAAATGGGAAGATTTCATTCTTTTTATGGCTAAATAATATTCCATTCTGTACACACACCACATTTTTTAATCCATTCATCCTTCTGTGGACACTTAAGTTGCTTCCGTGTCTTGGCTATTGTAAATAATACTGCAATAAATATGGGGGGGGGGTTCTATGTTTTCTTCAACATAATGTTTTAATTTTCTTTGGATAAACTCCCAGAAGTGGAATTGCTGAATTGTATGGTAGTTCTCTTTTCAATATTTTGAGGAAACTCTATACTGTTTTCCTTAGTGACTGAACCAATTTTCTTCACATCCTCACCAACACTCATCTTTTTGGTAATAGCCATTCTAACAGATGCAAAGCGATATTTCATTGTGGTTTTGATTTGTATTTCCCTGATAATTAATGATGCATTTGTGTGCCCGTTGGCCATCTGTATGTTTCCTTTACAAAAATGGCTATTCAGGGGCGCCTGAGTGGCTCAGTGGGTTAAACATGACTTTGACTTGGGTCATGATCTCACTGTTCATGGGTTCAAGCTCCACATCCGGCTCTGTGCTGACAGCTCAGAGCCTGGATCCTGCTTCAGATTTCGTGTCTCCCTCTCTCTCTGCCCCTCCCCCACTCATGCTTTGCCTCTCTCTGTCTCTCAAAAATAAAGAAATGTTTAAAAAATTTTTAAAAAGAAAAAATGTCTATTCATATATTCTGCCCATTTTTAATCATATTGTTTTGGGTGTTTTGTGGGTTTGTGGGTTTTTTTTTTTTTTTTTTTTTGCTACGGAGTTATATGAGTTTTTTTATATATTATGGATATTAGCCTCTTATCAGATAAATAATTTACAACCTCCCATTTGGCAGGTTACCTTTTCCTTTTGCTGATAGTCTCTTTTCTGTGCAGAAGCTTTTTAGTTTGATAAACACTCACTTAATTTTTGCTTGTGTTGCTTTCGCTTTTGGAGTCAGATTCAGAAATTATCACCAAGACCTATGTCAAAGAGCTTGCTGCAGATGTTTCCTTCTGGGAATTTTATGGTTTCAGGCCTTAGCTTCAAATTTTTATTCTGTGTTAGATTAATTTTTATGTATGGTGTAAGACAATGGTCCAGGTTCATTCTTTTGCATGTAGCTGTCCAGTTTTTCCAAGAGTGGACATCTTTGTCTTATTCCTGATCTCAGGAGAAAAGCTTTCATCTTTTCTCCATTGACTATGAGTTATCTGTGGGTTTTTCATATATGACTTTTATTATGGAAAGCAGCATTCCCTCTATATCCACTTTGTTGAGAGTCTTCATCATAAATGGACATTGAATTTCATAGAATGTTCTTTCTTTATTCAAATGATCATATGATTTTTATTCTTCATTTTGTTAAAGTGATGTATCACATTAATTTGAGGGTGTGAAACCATCCTTGTACCCCTGAAAAGAATCCCATTTGATTGTGGTACATGATCCTTTAAATATTTGTTAAATTTGGGTTGCTAATATTTTGTTCAGGATTTTTTCATCTATTTTCAAGGATACTGGCCTGTAAATTTCCTTTTTTGTGGTGTTCTTGTCTGGTTTGGTTATCAGGATAATACTGACCTTGTAAAATATTTTTGGAAGCATTCTCTCCTCTTCAATTGTTTGAGTGACTTTGAGAAGAGTAGGTATTAAATCTTCTTTGAACATTTATAAAAATTCACCAGTGAAGCTGTCTAGTTCTTGACTTCTGTTTTTTGGGAGGTTGTTGTTGTTGTTAATTATTAACTTATTGGTTCAATCTCCTTACTAGTAATTGGTCTAGTTAGGTTTTCTATTTCTTCCTGATTCAGTCTTGGAAGATTGTAGGTTTCTAGGAATTTATCCATTTCTGCTAGATTGCCCACTTCATTAGCATATAATTTTTCATAGTAGTCTTTTAGATCTTTTGTACTTCTGTGATATCAGTTGTAACTAGTCCTCTATTATTTCTGATATTTATTTGAGTCCTCTCTCTCTTTTTTCTTAATGAGTCTAGCTAAACTTTTGTCAATTTTATTTAGATTTTCAAAAGAAGTAGCTCTTAGTTCTACTGATTTTTTTCCTATTGTCCTTTAGCCTCTATTTCATTTGTTTCCACTCTAATCTTTATTATTTACTTCCTTCTACTAGCTGTGGGTTTGTTCTTCTTTTCTCTATTCCTTTAGGTACAAAAGTAAATTCTGTATTTGAGATTTTTGTTTCTTGAAGTAATCTGTGTTACTATTAATATCCCTCTTAGAAACACTTTTGCTATATCCCATAGATTTTGGTCTATTATATCTGTTTTCATTTCATGTATTTTTTTATTCCCTCTCATTTCTTCAGTGGCCTATTGAAATATTTTTGAGTACCCTGTTTGTTTTGTGGTTTTTCCAGTTTTCTTAATGTAACTGATTCCTTGTTTCAAATCCATTTTGGTTGGAGAAGATGCTTGATATAATTTCAATCTTCTTGAATTATAGAAACTTGTTTTATGACTCAACATTTGAACTAGCCTGATAAATGTTCTGTGTGCAGTTGAGAAGTATGTGTATTCTGCTCTTTGAGAGCAAATCTTCTGTATATATGTATTAAATCCATCCAGTCTAATGTGTTGTTTAAGACCAATATTGCCTTACTGATTTTCTGTTTGGATGGTCTATACATTGTTATAAGTGAAGTGTTAAAATCCTCTATCATTGGGGAGGATCCTGGGAAGATGGCAGCATAGGAGGACGCTAGGCTCACCGTGCATCCTGCTGATCACTTACATTCCACCTACACCTGCCTAACTAACCCAAAAACTGCCAGAAGACTAGCAGAACAGAGTCTCCAGGGCCAAGCGCAGATGAGAGGCCCACGGAAGAGGGTAGGAAGGGCGGTGCGCGCTCCACGGACTGGCCAGAGGGAGCCAGGGCGGAGGGCGGCCCGCCAGCCAAGCACAGCCCCTGAGTCTGGCTTGCAAAAGTGGAGGGACTGGATGGAGTGTGTTCCGACAGCAAGTGGGACTTCACATCTGGAAGGTTATAAGCTAACAGCTCTGCTTGGAGAACGGGAGGGCTGGAGGTCAACAGGAGGGAGAGTTGTTGAGTTCCTGATGACACAGCTTAGCTTGGTGGGGAACAAAGGTGCTCGCCAGCGCCATCTCCCCCGCCCATCCCCAGCCAAAATCCCAAAGGGAACCAGTTCCTGCCAGGGAACTTGCTTGCACTGCCCAAACACCCAAAGCTGTCCTTCTGCGGATCCATCCCTCTGGCAGGTCTGACTCCCTCCTGGTGCCCCTCCTGAAGTGGATCTCCAAAGGAAAAGCAAGCTGAGCCTGCCCCTCCTGCCCCTGTGCACCTTGCTGATCCACCCCAGCTAATAAGCCAGATCACCAGCACCACAAGCCTGGCAGTGTGCAAGTAGCCCAGACAGGCCATGCCACCCCACAGTGAATCCCGCCCCTAGGAGAGGGGAAGAGACACACCAGTCTGACTGAGGCCCCGCCCACCAACACAAGTTATTCAAGACAGCACGGAGGAAGTGCCCGCAGTCCTGCACCACTCCAGGGACTATCCAAAATGACGAAACAAAAGAATTCCTCTCAGAAAAATGCCCAGGAAATAACGACAGCTAACGAACGGATCAAAAATGATTTAAACAATATAACAGAAAATGAATTTAGAATAATAGTCATAAAATTAATTGCTGGGCTTGAAAACAGTATAGAGGACAGCAGAGAATCTATTGCTACAGGGATCAAGGGAATAAGGAACAGCCAGGAAGCGCTAAAAAATTCTACCAACAAGTTGCAAAATAAAATGGAGACAACTGCAGCTCAGATTGAAGAGGCAGAGGAGAGAATAGGTGAACTAGAAGATAAAATTATGGAAAAAGAGGAAGCTAGAAAAAGAGAGAAAAAAATCCAGGAGTATGAGGAGAAAATTAGAGAACTAAGTGATGCACTAAAGAGAAATAATCTACACATAATTGGTATTCCAGAGGAGGAAGAGAGAGGGAAAGGTGCTGAAGGGGTACTTGAAGAAATAATAGCTGAGAACTTCCCGGATCTGGGCAAGGAAAAAGGCATTGAAATCCAAGAGGCACAGAGAACTCCCTTCAGACGTAACTTGAATCGATCTTCTGCATGACATATCATAGTGAAACTGGCAAAATACAAGGATAAAGAGAAAATTCTGAAAGCAGCTAGAGATAAATGTGCTCTAACATATAAAGGGAGACCTATAAGACTCGTGACCGATCTCTCTACTGAAACTTGGCAGGCCAGAAAGGAATGGCACAAGATCTTCAATGTGATGAACAGAAAAATATGCAGCCGAGAATCCTTTATCCAGCAAGTCTGTCATTTAGAATAGAAGGAGAAATAAAGGTCTTCCAAAACAAGCAAAAATGAAGGAATTTGTCACCACTAAACCAGCCATACAAGAGATCCTAAAGGGGATCCTGTGAGACAAAGTACCAGAGACATCACTACAAGCATGAAACCTATGGACATCACAATGACTCTAAACCCATATCTTTCTATAATAACACTGAATGTAAATGGACTAAATGTGCCAACCAAAAGACATAGGGTATCAGAATGGATAAAAAAAGAAGAACCATCTATTTGCTGTCTACAAGAGACTCATTTTAGACCTGAGGACACCTTCAGATTGAGAGTGAGGGGATGGAGAACTATTTATCATGCCACTGGAAGTCAAAAGAAAGCTGCAGTTGCCATACTTATATCAGACAAACTAGACTTTAAATTAAAGGCTGTAACAAGAGATGAAGAAGGGCATTATATAATAATCACAGAGTCTATCCATCAGGAAGAGCTAACAATTATAAATGTCTATGCGCCGAATACCGGAGCCCCCAAATATATAAAACAATTACTCACAAACATAAGCAACCTTATTGATAAGAATGTGGTAATTTCAGGGGACTTTAACACTCCACTTACAGAAATGGATAAACAAGGGTCCTGAATGATACATTGGATCAGATGGACTTGACAGATATATGTAGAACTCTGCCTCCCAAAGCAACAGAATATACTTTCTTCTCGAGTGCACATGGAACATTCTCCAAGATAGATCACATACTGGGTCACAAAACAGCCTTTCATAAGTATACAAGAATTGAAATCATACGATGCAAACTTCCAGACCACAATGCTATGAAGCTTGAAATCAACCACAGGAAAAAGTCTGGAAAACCTCCAAAAGCATGGAGGTTAAAGAACACCCTACTAAAGTATGAATGGGTCAACCAGGCAATTAGAGAAGAAATTAACAAATATATGGAAACAAATGAAGATGAAAATACAACAATCCGAATGCTTTGGGATGCAACTAAGGCAGTCATGAGAGGAAAATACATTGCAATCCAGGCCTATCTCAAGAAACAAGAAAAGTCCCAAATACAAAATCTAACAGCACACCTAAAGGAAATAGAAGCAGAGGAGCAAAGACACCCCAAACCCAGCAGAAAAAGAGAAATAATAAAGATCAGAGCATAAATAAACAATATAGAATCTAAAAATCTGTAGAGCAGATCAACGAAACCAAGAGTTGGTTTTTTGAAAAAATAAACAAAATTGATAAACCTCTAGCCAGGCTTCTCAAAAAGAAAAGGGAGATGACCCAAATAGATAAAATCATGAATGAAAATGGAATTATTACAACCAATCCCTCAGAGATACAAGCAATTATCAGGAAATACCATGAAAAATTATATGCCAACAAACTGGACAACCTGGAAGAAATGGACAAATTCCTAAGCACCCACACACTTCCAAAACTCAATCAGGAGGAAATAGAAAGCTTGAACAGACCCATCACCAGTGAAGAAATTGAATCAGTCATCAAAAATCTCCCAACAAATAAGAGTCCAGGACCAGATGGCTTCCCAGGGGAGTTCTACCAGACGTTTAAAGCAGAGATAATACCTATCCTCCTCAAGCTATTCCAAAAACTAGAAGGGGAAGGAAAACTTCCAGACTCATTTTATGAAGCCAGTATTACTTTGATTCCTAAACCAGAGACCCAGTAAAAAAAAAGAGAACTACAGGCCAATATCCCTGATGAATATGGATGCAAAAATTCTCAATAAGATACTAGCAAATCGAATTCAACAGCATATAAAAAGAATGATTCACCATGATCAAGTGGGATTCATTCCTGGGAGGCAGGGCTGGTTCAACATTCACAAATCAATCAACGTGATGCATCACATTAATAAAAGGAAAGAGAAGAACCATATGATCCTGTCAATCGATGCAGAAAAGGCCTTTGACAAAATCCAGCACCCTTTCTTAATAAAAACCCTCGAGAAAGTCGGGATAGAAGGAACATACTTAAAGATCATAAAAGCCATTTATGAAAAGCCCACAGCTAACATCATCCTCAATGGGGAAAAACTGAGAGCTTTTTCCCTGAGATCAGGAACACAACAGGGATGTCCACTCTCACCGCTGTTGTTTAACATAGTGTTGGAAGTTCTAGCATCAGCAATCAGGCACCAAAAGAAATCAAAGACATCAAAATTGGCAAAGATGAAGTTAAGCTTTCGCTTTTTGCAGATGACACGATATTATATATGGAAAATCCAATAGACTCCACCAAAAGTCTGCTAGAACTGATACATGAATTCAGCAAAGTTGTAGGATACAAAATCAATGTACAGAAATCAGTTACATTCTTATACACTAATACTGAAGCAACAGAAAGACAAATAAAGAAACTGATCCCATTCACAATTGCACCAGGAAGCATAAAATACCTAGGAATAAACCTAACCAAAGACGTAAAAGATCTGTATGCTGAAAACTATAGAAAGCTCATGAAGGAAATTGAAGAAGATATAAAGAAATGGAAAGACATTCCCTGCTCATGGATTGGAAGAATAAATATTGTCAAAATGTCAATACTACCCAAAGCTATCTACACATTCAATGCAATCCCAATCAAAATTGCACCAGCATTCTTCTCGAAATTAGAACAAGCCATCCTAAAATTCATATGGAACCACAAAAGGCCCCGAGTAGCCAAAGTAATTTTGAAGAAGAACACCAAAGCAGGAGGCATCACAATCCCAGATTTTAGCCTCTACTACAAAGCTGTCATCATCAAGACAGCATGGTCTTGGCACAAAAACAGACACATAGACCAATGGAATAGAATAGAAACCCCAGAACTAGACCCACAAACGTATGGCCAACTCATCTTTGACAAAGCAGGGAAGAACATCCAATGGAAAAAAGACAGTCTCTTTAACAAGTGGTGCTGGGAGAACTGGACAGCAACATGCAGAAGGTTGAAACTAGACCACTTTCTCACACCATTCACAAAAATAAACTCAAAATGGATAAAGGACCTGAATGTGAGACAGGAAACCATCAAAACCCTAGAGGAGAAAGCAGGAAAAGATTTCTCTGACCTCAGCCGTAGCAATCTCTTACTTGACACATCCCCAAAGGCAAGGGAATTAAAAGCAAAAATGAACTACTGAGACCTTATGAAGATAAAAAGCTTCTGCACAGCAAAGGAAACAACCAACAAAACTAAAAGGCAACCAACGGAATGGGAAAAGATATTTGCAAATGACATATCGGACAAAGGGCTAGTATCCAAAATCTATAAAGAGCTCACCAAACTCCACACCCGAAAAACAAATAACCCAGTGAAGAAATGGGCAGAAAACATGAATAGACACTTCTCTAAAGAAGACATCCGGATGGCCAACAGGCACATGAAAAGATGTTCAGCGTCGCTCCTTATCAGGGAAATACAAATCAAAACCACACTCAGGTATCACCTCACGCCAGTCAGAGTGGCCAAAATGAACAAATCAGGAGACTATAGATGCTGGAGAGGATGTGGAGAAACGGGAACCCTCTTGCACTGTTGGTGGGAATGCAAATTGGTGCAGCCGCTCTGGAAAGCAGTGTGGAGGTTCCTCAGAAAATTAAAAATAGACCTACCCTATGACCCAGCAATAGCACTGCTAGGAATTTACCGAAGGGATACAGGAGTACTGATGCATAGGGGCACTTGTACCCCAATGTTTATAGCAGCACTCTCAACAATAGCCAAATTATGGAAAGAGCCTAAATGTGCATCAACTGATGAATGGATAAAGAAATGGTAGTTTATATACACAATGGAGTACTACGTGGCAATGAGAAGGAATGAAATATGGCCCTTTGTAGCAACATGGATGGAACTGGAGTGTGTTATGCTAAGTGAAATAAGCCATACAGAGAAAGACAGATACCATATGTTTTCACTCTTATATGGATCCTGAGAAACTTAACAGAAACCCATAGGGGAGGGGAAGGAAAAAAAAAAGGAGGTTAGAGTAGGAGAGAGTCAAAGCATAAGAGACTCTTAAAAACTGAGAACAAACTGAGGGTTGATGGGGGGTGGGAGGGAGGGGTGGGTGGGTGATGGATATTGAGGAGGGCACCTTTTGGGATGAGCACTGGGTGTTGTATGGAAACCAATTTGACAATAAACTTCATATATTGAAAAAATATCCTCTATTATTATTGTATTAATTTCAGTTTTTCCCTTTAAGTCTGTTCATAGTTGCTTTATATGTACATAGTTGCATATGTATTTACAAATGTTACATCTTCATGCTGGATTGACTCTTTATCTGTATGTGGAACTCTTCTATATCTTTCATTACAGTCTTTCTTTTAAAGTCTGCTAGACAAAGTATAGTTACACCAACTTTCTTTTCCATTTTATGCAAAATTTTTCCATCCCTTAACATTTAGTCTGTGTGTATCCTTACTTCCTAAGTGAGTCTCTTTAGACAGTATACAGACATGTTTTGTTTTTTATCTATTCAATCACTGTCTTTTGATTGGCAAATTTAATCCACTTACATTTAAAATAGTTATTAATGGAAATATACATATTGCTATTTTGTTCATTATTTTCTGGCTGTTTTTGAAGTTCTCTATTTCTTCTTATCTCTCTCTTTCCTTATGCTTTGATGGCTTTGTTTACTCTTATATTTTGATTTCTTTCTCATTTTCCCTTGTGTATTTACTATAAGTTTTATCTTTGTGGTTACCATGTGGTTTACATATAACATTCTATATATGTAACAGTCTCTTTTAAGTTGAAAGCAAATTAAATTTGAACCCACTCCAAACCTCTACATTTTTATTCTTCCCCATGTTTTGTGTATTTTTTAAAATTTTTTATTGAACTGTAATTAACATAAAATATTGTATTTCAGGTGCTCAACATATCAATTCAGCAACTCTATACATTACTCAGCGCTCACCAAATTAAGTGTAGTCACCATCTGACACCATACAATGTTATTATAATATTATTGACTTATATTACCTATGTTTTACTTTTCATCTCTGTGACTTATTTATTTTATAACTGAAAGTCTGTACATCTTAATCCCTCTTATCTATTTCACCCATTTCCCCACCCACCTCCCTTCTGGCAACCACCACTTTGTTCTCTGTATTTGAGTCCGTTTGTTTTTGTTTGTTTGTTTGTTTTCTTTTGTTTTGTTTTTTAGATTCCATCTATAAGTGAAACCATATGGTATTTGTGCTTCTCTGTCTTACTTATTTCATGTAGCACTCCATCCAAGGATGGACTCCAAGTCCATCCAGGTTCTTGCAAATGACAAGATCTCATCCTTTTCATGGCTGAGTAATATTCCAGTGTTTGTGTGTTTCTGTGTGTGTGTGTGTGTGTGTGTGTGTGTGTGTGTGTGTACACACCATATCTTCTTTATCCATTCATCTATCAATAGACGCTTGGATTACTTTCATATTTAGGCTATTATAAATAATGCCACAATAAACAGGGGTGCATATATCTTTTCAAATTAGCATTTTTGTTTTCTTTTGGTAAATGCCCAATAGTTAAGTTACTGGATCATGTGGTATTTCTATTTTTATTTTTTTGAGGAATCTCCATACTGTTTTCCACAGTGGTTGCACCTGTTTACATTCCCACCAACAATGCATGCAGGTTCCCTTTTCTCCACATCCTCACCAACATTTATTATTTCTTATATTTTTGATACTAGCCATTCTGGGTATGATAACCAAAATGCCCATACTATCCAACACAATCTACAGATTGAAAGCAATCCCTATCAAAATACCAAAAGCATTTTTCACAGAACTAGAACAAATAATCCTAAAATCATATGAAACCATAAGAAACCTGGAATAGCCTAAATACTCTTGAGAAAGAACAAAGCTAGAGATATCCAAATCCTAGATTTCAAGATATACAACAAAGCTATAGTAATCAAAATAGTATGGTACTAGTACAAAAATAGGCACATTGACCAATCCACACCTATATGGCCAATTAATCTATGATGAAAGAGGCACAAATGTCTTTTCCACATTGTATAGTCTTTTCAATAAATAGTGCTGGAAAATTGGACAGCTATATGCAAAAGAATGAAAGCAGATGACTTTCTCACACAATACACAAACATAAACTTAAAATGGATTAAAGACCTACATGTGGAATCTAAAACCATAAAATTCCTAAAAAAAAAAAAAAAAAAAGTAGGCAGTAATCTCTCAGACATCACCTTAATAACCTATTTATGGATATGTCTCCTCAGGAAAGGGAAAAAAATGCAAAAATAAACTATTGGGACTACACCAAAATACTGAATAAAGATTTTTCCAAAGAAGACATGTGAAAACATACTCAGTATCACTCATCATCAGGGAAATGCAAATCAAAACCACAATGTCACTTCACACCAGTCAGAATAGCTAGTATCAAAATACAAGAAATAATAGATTTTGGTGAGGCTGTGAAGGAAAGGAAACCCTCATGTGTTGCTGGTTTGTATGTAAATCAGCGCAACCACTGTGGAAAACAGTATGGGGATTCCTCAAAAAAATAAAAATAGAATCCTGGATATTTTTTATTGGAGTTTATTACTAATTTAATTTCATTACTAGTAATCAGTCTGTTCAAATTTTCTATTTGGAAGGTTAGATGTTACTAGGAATCTATCCATTTCTTTTAGGTTGTCCAATTTGTTGGCATATAATTTTTCATAATAATCTTTTATAATCATGATGTTGGCTGTTATTTATGCTTTATTTATGATTTTATTTATTTGCATCCTCTCTCTTTTTTCTTTGATGACTCTGGCTAAAGTTTTACCAATTTTGTTTCTTTTTTCAAAGAACTAGTTCTTGGTTTCATTGATCATGTCTATTGTTTAGTGTTTATTTCACTTATTTCTGCTCTAATATTTATTATTTTCTTTCTTATACTAGCTTTGGGATTAGTTTGTTTTTGTTTTAGCTCCATTCGGTTTAATGTTAAGCTGTTTATTTGAGATTTTTCTTGTATCTTGAGGTAGGCCTGTATCACTATAAACTTCCTTCTTAGAACTGCTTCTGCTCTGTCCCAAAGATTACAGTCCAGTATAATATCATTTTTGTTTGTCTCCATATATTTTTTATTTATTTTTCCATTTCTTGGTTGACCCATTCATTGTTTGATAATATGTTATTTAGCCTCCATGTATTTGTGATTTTTCCACATTTTTTCTTGTAATTGATTTTTAATTTCATATCATTTTAGTCAGAAAAGATGCTTGATATGATTTGAATCTTCTTAAATTTATTGAGGCTTGTTTTGTTATCTAGCATGCGATCTATCCTGGAGAATGTTTTGTATGTGCTTGAAAAGAATTTATATTGTGCTGTTTGGGAATGGAATGCTCTGTGTATATCTTTGAGGTCTATCTGGTCTAATGTTTCATTCAAAGCCACTGTGTCCTTGTTGATTTTTCTATCTGGATGGTCTATCTTTTGATGTAAGTGGCATGTTTGAGTCTCCTACCATTACTGTATTACTGTCAATTTTTCCTTTATGTCTGTTAATATTTGCTTTATGTATTTAGCTGCTCCTATGTTTGGTGTATAGATATTTACAGTTAAATTGTCCCTTTTATCATTATGTAGTTCCCTTCTTTATCTCCTCCTACAGTCTTTGTTTTAAAGTCTATTTCGTCTGATATTACTACCCGAGCTTTTTTTCACTCCATTTGCATGATATATGTTTTTCCATTCCTTCACTTTGTAAGCAGCATATAGAGAGGTCTTAGTTTTTTATCCATTCAGTCACGCTACATCTTTTATTTGGAGCATTTAGTCCATTTACATTTTAAGTAATTATTGATAAGTATGTACTTACTGCCATTTTGTTAATACTTTCTAGTTGTTTTTGTAGTCCTTTGATCCTTTCTTCTTCTTTTGCTCTTTTCCCTATAGGTTGATGGCTTTCTTTAGTGTTATGCTTAGATTCCTTTCATTTTATTTTTTGTGTATTAAGGTTTTTGATTTGTGATTATCACTGGATTCACATATCACATTTTATGTGTTTAAAAGTCTATATTAAGTTGAATACATTCTGAAAGCACTAAATTTTTATTTCCCCCTCCATGTTTTATATATATGATGCCATATTTTATACCTTTTAATTTTGTATATCCCTGATTTTTTTTTTACGGAATAATTGATTTTACTACTTTTGTGTTTTAAACTCCATATTGGCTTTATAAGTGATTAATCTACTACCTTTACTATATGTTTGCTTTTATCAGTGAAATTTTTTCTTTCATAATTTTTTTCTATTTATGGGTTTTCTTTCCACTTAAAGAATCTTTTTAACATTTCTTATAAGGTTGGTTTAATGGTATGAACTCCTTTAACTTTTGTTTGGGAAATTCTTTATCTCTCTTATTCTGAAAAATAACTTTTTTGCTGTTTTTTTTCCTTTCAGCACTTTGAATAAATCATGCCACTCCCTCTAGTCTGCACAAGTTCTGCTGAAAAATCAGGTGATATGGGTTTCCCTTATATGTAACTGCTTTCTCTTGCTGCTTTTAAAGTTCTCTCTTTATCATTACTTTTTATCACTTTAATTTTTATGCATCTTGATGTGGAACAACCTTAATTTTATCTTGCTCAGGACTCTCTGTGCTTCCTGAATCTGGATGTTCATTTCCTTTCACCAGATTAGGGAAGTATTCAGCTATTATTTCTTCAAATAAACTTTTTGACCCCTTCTCGTTTTCTGTTCTCTTCCTGGGATCCCTGTAATGTGAATATTAATATGCTTAATGATCTCCCTGAGTTCCCTTAACCTATTCTCTTTTTTGCTCTTCAGCCTGTTTTTTTCCATTACTTTGTCTTCCATACCACTGATCCATCCTTTTACAACCTCTAATCTTCTGTTGGTTGCCCCTAGTTGCTGATTTTTTTTTTTAATTTCAGTTGCTGAATTATTCTGACTGGTTCTTTTTTAATGTATTTTCTGTCTCTTTGTTGAAGTTGTCACTGAGTTCATCCACTCTTTTCTCAAGTCCAGTGAGTATCTTTATGATCATTACTTTGAATTATTTGCCAGGCATATTGCTTATCTCCATTTCATTTAGCTCTTTTACTGTGATTTTTGTCTTGTTCTTTCATTCAGGACACATTCCTCTGCCTCCTCATTTTGTCTAATTCTCTGTATTTTCTTGTATGTATTAAGAAGGTCAGCTACATTTTCTGGACTTGGAAATAGTGGCCTTATGAAGAAGTCCTGTGGTACCCTGTAGCACAATCCCCTCTGGTAACCAGAACCAGGGCCTCCAGTGGTATCCCCTGTGTATGGGCTGTGTGTGCCCTACTGTTATGGCTAAACTGTAATTGCTTGCCTGCAGCCCAGCCAACTGCAAGGATCCACTTTTCCTGCTTGGGCACCTTTTCCAGTGTTTGGTCCCTGAACTGTTGAAAAGCCTGTCCTGTTTGAGAATACAAGAGGCTTTTTGATGGGTGGGGCTGGCAGTCAGACTGTCTCCAATTAACCTCTCTGCCACAGTTGTGGGAGTGCCAAAGGCCAAGGTCTGCTCCCTGAGTGACCTGCAAAGAGGCTGGGCTGCTGGAATGGCAGGCACACTGATGCATGGGGTTATCTGCTCCCTTTTCCCTGGGTAGAAATCACTTTGTATTGGTGCCAGTACCAATCTGGGGCTGCCTACAGGGTGTACTGGGGCAGGAAACACTTTGAAAGGATGCCTGTTGAGGTGAGCATGTTGGATGATGTGGCTCTGCAGTGGAACAGCAGAGCAGGGCCTGCAGTGCTGGCTAAGTAGATGGAGACTATTAATGCTGGCCCCAACAAGAATCTAGCTACCTTCCTTGGGCGGGGGAAGGGGGCACAGAAATGGCATCTGCCAGCACTTTTGTTCTTGGAGACATCTAAAGCCCCTCCATTCCATGGTCTAAGATTAGTCAATAAGTCTTTTTGATGTATACATAGTTGTTGCTTCTGTGTTGTGTCTCCAGCTGAGTTATTTATTGTGCTGGCTTTTAAAGGGTGAGAACTCAATTTCCTATGGACCCTCAGTTATCTTGGAATTGCTGATTTTTTTTAAGTTTATTTATTTATTTTGAAAGCAAAAGAGAGAGAGAGAGTGAGCTCCAACAGGGGCGGGGTAGAGAAAGACGGAGAGAGAGAGAATCCTGCTCCACATTGTTAGCACAGAGCCTGACAGGGGGCTCAAACTCATGAACTGTGAGATCATGACCTGATCTGAAACCGAGAGTTGGATGCTTAACCAACTGAGCCACCCAGCTGCCCCAAGACTTGCTGATTTTTAAAGCCCCTGAACTTAAGCTCCACTCTTTTACAAAGCCAGTTGTTATGGGGAATTATCTTTCCATTGCAGGTTTCCAGAGCTAGGGGTGCCTGGTGTGGTCTGATCCTCTCACTTTTCCTTGTTTGTGATGTCCCTCTCATTGGTGGTTAGTCTCACTGGGGGTTCCTGACCATGTCTCTGCCCCTCTTACCCTTTTCAGGCCTTCTGTCTATAATTAACTGTGTAAAGTCAATTCTTCCAGTTTTCAGAGTTAATTTTACAGATGTAGCTGTTATATCTGTGTGTCCATGGGATCAGATGATCTCAGGATCCTACTCTGCCATATTCCTATTCTCCCCCATATTTTATACTTTTGATAACCTTATACATCTTTTTATTTTATATATCCCTTAACTAATTATCATAATTTTAGTTAATTGCACTACTTTTGTCTTTTGGCCTTCATACCTGGTTGATCCACTACCTTTACCATATATTTACCTATTCCAGTAAGATTAGTACTTTCATATGTTTTCTTATTAATTAGTGTCTTTTCTTTGCAGCTTAGAGAAATCCCTTTAACATTTCTTATACAGCTGGTGATGAACTCCTTTACCTTTTGCTTATCTGGACAACTCTTAAAACTCCTCTTCAATTGTGAATAGTAAACTTGCCTGGTAGAGAATTTCTTGATTAATTTTTCTTTTCAGCACTTTGAATGTGTTTCCACTCCTTTCTGGCCTTTAAAGTTTCTGAAAAATCTGTTGATTGCTTTACAGGGTTCCCCTTGTATATAATAATTTTTTTCTCTAGTTACATTTAAGATTCTCCCTTTACCCTTAAATTTTATCATTTTAATTATATTGTGTTTTGGCATGGTTCTGTATGGGTTCATCTTAGTTAGGACTGTCTGGGAATCTTGGACCTGGATGCTCTTTCCCTCCCAAGACTAGGAAAGTTTTCAGTCATTATCTTTTCAAATAATTTTTCTGGCTTTTCTCTCTCTTCTTCTTCTGGGACACCATTTCAATGTGAGTTCCCTTAAAGTATCCTACTTTTTAAAATTCTTTTTCCATTTCGCTGCTCTCTCTGGTTGAGATCCATTTCTTTGTCTTCCAGCTTGCTGATTATTACTTCCACTTCACTATTCTGCTGTTGAACCCCTCTAGTGCATTTTTCAGTTCAGTTATAACTTAGGTTTAGTACTTATATTTTCCACCTCTTTATTGCAGTTCTCACTGTGTTCATCCATTTTTCTTCCAAGTTTGGAATGCTTATGACCATTATTTTGAACTCTTTGGCAGATAGGTTGCATATCTCCTTTTCATTAAGGTCTTGGGAATTTGTTTTGTTCTTTGGTTTGGAAGAGGTTCCCCTGTCTCCTCACTTCACCTGACTCTGTGTGTTTGTCTATATATGTCAGCTATGTTTGTCTATATATGAAGCAGCTACCTCTCTGTCTTGAAGGAGTGATGTTGTGTTGGAGATGGTCTATGGGTCCTGAAGCACAATGTCCCCTGGCCTTCAGAGCCAGGCAGTCAAGTGGCATCCCTCATGTGGATATGCACACGAGCTCCAGCAGGGATATGGCTATGGGATGGGTGGGCTGTGAGGCCCTCATCCTGTCTGGCTGTGGTTTGGCTACTGTGTGAGAAGGGTGGAGGCCCATGCACTCACCTAGCCCAGTAGTGGTGTGGCTGATACATGGGCAGGATATGGAACATGCCTAATGAGGCTAGCAGAATACAGGGAGGGAGGGCACTAAAAATGGTACATGTTATTTACCTCACCAGCAAGTTAAAATGAGGTTGCAGGGGTGCTGGGTGGCTCAGTCAGTTGACTGTACAACTCGATTTTGGCTCAGGTCATGATCCCAGGATCGTGGAATTGAGCCCCAGTGTGGAGTCAGGCTCCACACTGAACATAGAGCCTACTTAAGAAAGAATCTCTCTCTCCCTCTGCCCCTCTCTCCCCACTCATGCGTTCTCTCTCTCTCTCTCAAATAAAAAAAAATGAGGTTGTACCAATGGAATGGGAAAAGATATTTGTAAATGACATATTAGAGAAAGGGCTAGTATCCGAAATCTATAAAGAACTCACCAAACTCCACACCCAAAAACAAATAATCCAGTGAAGAAATGGGCAGAAGACATGAATAGACACTTTTCTAAAGAAGACATCCAGATGGCCAACAGGAACATGAAAAGATGCTCAACATCACTCCTCATCAGGGAATTACAAATCAAATCCACATTCAGATACCACCTCATGCCAGTCAGAGTAGCTAAAATGAACAAATCAGGAGACTATAGATGCTGGAGAGGATGTGGAGAAACGGGAACCCTCTTGCACTGTTGGTGGGAATGCAAACTGGGGCAGCCACTCTGAAAATAGTGTGGAGGTTCCTCAAAAAATTAAAAATAGATCTACCTTGTGACCCAGCAATAGCACTGCTAGGAATTTACCCAAGAGATACAGGAGTGCTGATGCATAGGGGCACTTGTACCCCAGTGTTTATAGCAGCACTTTCAACAATAGTCAAATGATGGAAAGAGCCTAAATGTCCATCAACTGACGAATGGATAAAGAAGATGTAGTTTATATATACAATGGAATACTACTTGGCAATGAGAAAGAATGAAATTTGGCCATTTGTAGCAACATGGGTGGAAATGAAGAGTGTTATGCTAAGTGAAATAAGTCAGGCAGAGAAAGGCAGATACCATATGTTTTCACTCATATGTGGATTCTGAGAAACTCAACAGAAGACCATGGGTGAGGAGAAGGGGGAAAAAGTTACAGAGAGGGAAGGAGGCAAACCATAAGAGACCCTTGAATACTGAGAACAAACTGAGGGTTGATGGGGGTATGGAGGAGGGGAAAGTGGGTGATGGGCATTGAGGAGGGCACCTGTTGGGATGAGCACTAGGTGTTATATGGAAACCAATTTGACAATAAATTTCATTAAAAAAATAAAATAAAATAAAATAAATGAGGTTGCAGAAATAGTACTGACTAGTCCTTCTGTCCCTGGATAATAAAGTCAATTCAGGTTTCTGTCTCTCTAGCAACCACTTTAGGTTTAGTAAGTAGATCTTCTTCTCTTATACTCTAGGTACTTTTCAAATTGTTACTTTTGCAATGAATCTCAAGATAAGTGCATCTATGCACAAGCCTCCAGTCCCTACAGTTCTATGGTTACCCTGGACTTAATCCCTATTGATTTTCAAAACAGACATTTGGGGGGTTCATTTTTCCAATGCTGGGCTCAAGGGTCAGGATGTTTGATATCAGGTGTTATACCTTCACTCATAAAGAAAAAATCACATATTTGAAAACCACTTCCTAATTGTGGGTAACCACACCTGGGATGGGATTTCAGGTGATACAAGTCTCTGCCTCTCTTATTCATTTCCATTTGTCTTTTTTATCTTTGTAGTGGAGGTGCTGTTCATCTAGCTCTCAGGTCCTTTACAGAGGAAAATTATTCCATATGTATTTTCAGATTTGTTGTATCCAGGGGAAAGAGGAGAGTTCAGGGTCATTCTATTCCAGTGTCTTGAACCCCTCCACTCATAACAGTACTTTACACATTGTAGATGCTAAGCTCTACAGTTAAGTAGAGCTCTACAGTTAAGCTCTAAGTTAAGTATATTTTTTTGCAAATATTTTCCCAAGGTTTATGGTTGGTTTTGCTTCAGTTCTTGGTGTCTTTTGATATGCAGTTCTTTGGGTTTTTTTTTTTTAGTTTATTTATTTTGGAGTGAGTGAGAGAGAGAGAGAGAGAGAGAGAGAGAACATGAGTGGGGGTGGGGCAGAGAGAGGGAAAGAGAGAATCCCAAGGAGGCTTCTTTCTGTCACAAACCATGAAATCATGACCTGAGCCAAAATTGAGTCGGCCGCTTAACTGACTGAGCCACCCAGAAGCCACCAATACACAGATTTTTAATTATATTTTGATGTAGTCAAATTTATCAACCTTCTGACATATTTTGTGCTTTCATCTTGTATAAGAAATATTTTTTCACCATTCCTAATATTGTAAAAATATTATTTTATATTTCCCTCTAACATTGTTCCCAATACCTTCATAATAATCCCATTTTCTACTTAAATTAGCCAGTGATGTCTCAACTGACACAGAGTTCCTTTCAGGAAAGTGCTATGATAGTTTTACTTTTATTGAAGAATAAACCTTCTCTACTTGGAAAAGTCATCCTCACAGAACTTCAGGAGGGTTACTCATGGTATGAGGAGTGAGGAAGAGGACACGTCAGCCAGATCATTCACATCAACCCTGACAGAGCGCTAGCATGTACCACAGCTGTACCATCCTTAAGCTCTTATAATTACCAGAGGCCATCAGCCAGGAGGGAAAATAGTTTCTTCCCATTAGGGAGTTCTGGATGCATAAGGAAAGGGATAATATCTACTGAGTTCAGCTTTCCCAAATCTACCAGACTGTGTTTGGGAAACTATTTCACCAATGATAACAGGTAAGGGCCCACTGTTTTCAATGTCTGAACAGGAGCTGCTTGAATTTCCCCAGTTAGTATTCTTCAGTCATGATTCAAGGTGCTCCCTATTTTATTTCCTGACTCATCTTTTGGAGGTCATACTCAGTTCTTAATGTTCAGCTAGTCTGCTTACTCCTCTTTAAATAAATAGATAATTAGAAGAAGAGATGGAATCTTTACTTAGTCTCCAGGACAGACTCCAACAGAAGCAAAAGCACACAAGAACAGGTTCTAGAGGTGCTGAATGTCAGCTGTAACTATTACCTTAGATTGAGAACTATAACTATATTTTTGAAATCTCCTTTTGAAGTTCCTTGCAAATATATACTCCTTAATCTTTAACTGTCTCATTTCTATTTTCTTCTGCATAATCCTACTGCCTTACATTTACAGCACTTTAAACTTGTTATCCCAAGTGATTTTAGTGTTACTATCAAAATTATTGTGCAATGTTATTTTGATTAGATTATTCTTCAAAAAGGAAATTATTTTTTCATCCACTGTTTCTTACTTCTATTGCTTAAAATGATTAGAATAGGTCTGTTACATAGTTTAGAAGTGCATACATTGGAAAAGGCGACTTTGACTAAAAGAAAAAAATTCCTTTTAATCATCTTCTCTCCTGGGGCGCCTGGGTGGCGCAGTCGGTTAAGCGTCCGACTTCAGCCAGGTCACGATCTTGCGGTCCGTGAGTTCGAGCCCCGCGTCGGGCTCTGGGCTGATGGCTCAGAGCCTGGAGCCTGTTTCCGATTCTGTGTGTGTGTCTCTCTCTCTGCCCCTCCCCCATTCATGCTCTGTCTCTCTCTGTCCCAAAAAATAAATAAACGTTGAAAAAAAAAATTTTAATCATCTTCTCTCCTAACATTCTGCTAATTATAATATGCTTTATTTTATTTCTCTGTGTAATGGAATAAATTGCATTTTTGTTTTGTATTTGAGTAGACCATGTACAAGAACAATATTTTAAATAATCACAGACAGTTTGTGGTTTTTGTTTTGAACTTTTCCTGCAGCATGAATTGAGGAGTGATGCAACATTTTCTCTAATTGGCCCTTGTATGAAATTCTAACACTGGACTCGAAATTCTATCCCAGCTCTGGATTTCTGGTAAGGTTATGTGAGGTTCTCAGACTCAGATAATGGTTAGTTATAGTCATAAACAGTCATTGAAAACTTGGCAAGAAGTTGGTATTAGAGAACTTCAGGCAAAATTGAGTCCCAGAGGACAGGGCCCCCCCCACCCCATCTGCTAGGCACATCCCTCTGCAGCTCAGCAACACTAAAACTTCAAACCCAATCAGACCTAGAAGACTGCATACAGTTTTTTTAATTTTCAAGGAACAATCGCTATTTCCAGAAAATGATCTCCTTCCCTAGAAAAAAGCTGGTAATTTGAATGGAAGTTCTTGCAATTCCACTACAAGTGTGTTTCTGTTGCTAAAGCATTCTTGTCTCCTGAGAGATGCTATGCCTCATTTCCTGCTGGCCAGAACAACTTAGCCAGTGACCTATTCGGAACCCTACAGAAATGCCCCAAGGCAGGCCAAGTTTATATTTAAGCTGCCTTATTGCCTTTATAAGCTCCCTCCTCCTCTTTTCCTGTATTCTCCTAGCATTCTGAGCCCTTATACTGTTCCCTGACTGCCCAGCCATTTCTTTTGCTATTTATACAAGCCTGAACTCTCCACACACAAAAAATCTTCTTCATGAAATTTGCTTGCCTTGTTCCCATGATTATATACTCACTGAGCAGTGCTGAAGATGAGGGTGTGAAACAGTGTAGAAATAGTATGTATTCTAAAGCACAGAGATCCAGAGTAAACTACTCCAGCTATAACCCTAGTATCATGAGGAGTTGGTGGGGAACAAACAAAAACTAAAATTACAGGGCATGCCTGAATATAGGGTGGAGCAAAACTACCCTAAACAGTGAGTAACTGTTTTCTAAAGAACAGAGATTTTATTTTTTTAATTATACTATGGGAACCTGAAGGATTTGTATTCCTTTATGTGAAAGTTCCGGAGTCCCTAAGGCATAGAGATGTCAGGAATAAAGTACATTCTACAGTGACAAAAACAGAAGGGACAGAGGGCTAAGGGAAATGTGGGTCTCTCTTCCACCTGTCTTCATCTGTCTGGTTTCTACGAAACACTGCTCCAGAGTCAGCGTAGTGTGATTGTGTTCCAAAAGCTCTTCCTTGTTTTATCTTCCCCTGCCTTCAACTAGAATTCAATGTGATTCCTTCAGCATGCCTCTGAAATAGATTTTACTATGCGGTCCTCTCATCACCCATAAATTTCTCTCTCTCACCATAATGCAAATGTCACATGAAAATGGTGTGTCTTCAATGGAGTACTACGTAGCAATGAGAAAGAATGAAATATGGCCCTTTGTAGCAACGTGGATGGAACTGGAAAGTGTTATGCTAAGTGAAGTAAGCCATACAGAGACAGATACCATATGTTTTCACTCTTATGTGGACCCTGAGAAACTTAACAGGAACGCATGGGGGAGGGGAAGGAAAAAAAAGAGAGGTTAGAATGGGAGAGAGCCAAAGCATAAGAGACTCTTAAAAACTGAGAACAAACTGAGGGCTGATGGGGGGTGAGAGGGAGGGGAGGGTGGGTGATGGGTATTGAAGAGGGCATCTTTTGGGATGAGCAGTGGGTGTTGTATGAAAACCAATTTGACAATAAACTTCATATATTTTTTTAAAAAAGAAAAAAAAGAAAATGGTGTGTCTTATTTTGACCTGTTCTCACAGGGCTCAGCATAAGCATGGCATGCTGTAGGTAACAACAAATCTTCACCCAAAGAGTGGGATAAAGAGGCAATCTTGGGGCTGTAAACCAATTCCTCGGGGAGCTGGTAAACAATTTCCATAACTTTCATGAAAGTTTGCTTTTTTTTAAGTTTATGTATTTATTTTGAGAGAGAGAGCAAGTGGGGGAAGGGGCAGAGAGAGAGAGAGAGAGAGAGAGAATCCCAAGCAGGCTCCAAACTATCAGTGTGGAGCCCTATGCAGGGCTCAAACTCATGAACCTTAAGATCATGACCTGAGCTGAAGTCAGATGCTTAACTCACTGAGTCACCCAGGCACCCCTCATGAATATGTTTTATTATGAAGTGAGGCTGTATCTTCTCAGGAGCTAAAGGGTTTAGAGAAATTTTTTAGTAGCTCTTGCCATTGAAGTTCAAAGAGACTGAATGTCAATTTCAATGAAGGTTAGTGCATGCTGCACCATACCAGGAATAATGACAACCCAAGGACCAGCTTTGATCATCCATTAGTGCCTTGTATGTATTTACCTGATTAACATGACTATATAATTCTGGCACCAAGTCTATGTTAACTTACTATGGGTGGAAAAAATCAACATCTATCAAGCAAACAAGATGCCAGATATTTTGCTGAATATTTTAATTAGCTTTCTCATTTAGTTCTTATAACAAATATGAGGTATGAGTTTGCAGATGAAGAAAGTGAAGCTCTGAGGAGTGAAATTACCAACCATGTACCCAGCAAATAATAGGTGTATTTTAGAGCCATGTCTGCTAAATTCTTTTTACCTGAAACATTAATAGTAATAGTACTAATAGTAACAGCAAATGTTTATACAATGTACTCATTCTGTATTCTAAGTATTAGATATACACTCTTTGAGATAACATCTCACCAGCCTTCACCCCCCCCTCCACCCCACCACACACACCAAGATCAACAGTTATCCACAAATAAAGCAGCTCTGGTGAAATTCTGGAGTTCACCTGGGAAACTTTAGCAACACAGTCGGAGGGAAAAAAGCTGAGGATAAGCACAGAAGAAAAGAAGAAAGACAGCTTCATTTTGCCTGCATTGTTATTGCATCCCCCAAGATGGCATTGCTCAAAGCCAAGAAGGAACTTCCCAGCAAGAAAGAGTTCCCCTTGCCAAGGAAGTAAGAGCATGGTGAGCAACCTTCCTCAGCTTTTCTAGGCCCCAATTCATCCCACCTGGACTGGCAAAGATGAGATATACAGAGCCAGCCAGAACAAGGAAGAGAATCAGGAGTTACCAATAACAGCCACACAGTGGGAGCCATCTTGTAAACAGATTGACCACTCTGCAGACACACCTTGCAGATTTTACTACTGAAGAAACTAATGGCCAGCACAGCTGATGTGGACCCCCTACAGATTTCACTATCTTTTGCCTCACAGATATTCACATACGTTGATACCAGCTTCATGATTACTTCACTCCTTCCCTCCTGCTCCCATTAGAGTCCAGGAATAGTTCTTGCAGCCAGCGCAAGCCTCTGTGTCTCTGCAAATGCAAATGCCAGCTTAGACTCAATAGTTGAACCCTACTGCTATACATGTGCTTAGGGCTCATGCCTCCAGCTATGTACTGCCATGGTGCTGGCATAACTGTCACTGACCTCCACTGCAATGTGCATACCTGAGGGGAGAGTGTTCAGCCAAGGGAGAGCATGCTGACAACTGCGTGTTGTCCCTGCAACTGCTTGTGGGCCCAGATCAAACTTTATTTTCTGTCACTGGCCAGTACCACCATGTTCACCTGTAACTAGCCCCTCTAGCTGTGCACCTCAATGCCCCAGACTAAACCTCCTCACACGTCTCCATTGCAGAGAAGATGCCCTATGGGATACTGTCTAGCCATGAGACAGCACATTGACAGCCAAAGCCTCCATAGTGGCCAGTAAGCCCATAGTAGGCCCTGGCCTTTGCTGAGTGTCCTGGCCTCCACTACTACATGTGTATCTGCAGCCAGCCCCTGCCACTGGATGGATACCTACGGCTGCCCCACAACCAAATATGTACATACCGCCACCTCCAGCCATCACCACTTCCTGCTCTGGCCTATACCTGGAACCAGAGGTCCTCATTTTTGGTGCCACTGAGAACCACAAAAGCTTGCTCAGCCACTGTAGACTCCCTGAAGTCCTCACCAAGAACCACCCAATTATCAATGCTGTGAGCCTCAACAGACTGAGAAAAAAGACATCATGCCCCTCCAGATCCAGTGTTGCCACTGCCACCACATATGGCACCCTGCACCATTAGACCTAATATCACAGTATGTTCCAGGATACTCCCACCTGAAAGTGAAAGCTTCCCTGTTCCAAAATCAGTCCATAAAGTCTGGAAGAGGCGACTACTTCTTCAAATTTACAGACACCTATTCCAAGGCTACAGGGATTATGAAGAATCAGGGGGAAAGGATTCCCCCAGAGAAATACAGCAAGCCTCTGGTAATTAGTCCCAAAGAAATGGAAATCTAGTTAGTACTCCCACAAAGAATTCAAAATAATTTTTTACAGATGCTCAGATAACTACAAGAGAACACAAACAATTTAACAATATTAGGAAAACATTACAAGAACAAAATGAGAATTTCAACAAAGAGATTTTTAAAAAACATAAATAACTAAATCGAAATTTTGGTGCTAAATAACAGAATCATTGAACCCAACAATTCAATAGAGAGTTTCAACAGCAGACTTGAAGAATCAGGAAAAAAAATAGTGAACTAGAAGACAGGTCAATTGAAATTATCCAATAAGAGGAACAAAAGGAATGAAAAGGAATGTAGGAAGCCTATGGGACTTGTGTACATTTTTTTCTTTTAATGGTGTTACATATCACTGGAGTCCCAGAAAGAGAAGAGATAAAGGAGTAGAAGGCTCATTTTAAGAAAAAATGGCCAACAACTTCCCAAATGTGGGGAGATATTTGGATATCCAAGTTTACAAAGCTAATATATCACCCTAAGATTTCAATCCACAAGGTTTCAGCCCTCTCCAAAACACATTATAATAAAACTGTCAAAAATTTAGGACAAATAATTTGAAAAGCAAGAGAAAAAAAAATCTTTTGTAAAGGAAACCCCTACAAGGCTAAGCTCAAAGTTATCAAAAAGAAGGAAACAATGAAGATGAGAGCAGAAATAGAGAATAGGAAGACAATAGAAAAAGTCAATGAAACTAAGAGTTGTTTTTTTCAAAGAAACAAAATTTACAAACAATTAGCTAGACTAAGAAAAATAGAAATTTAGAAATGAAAGATTAGACATTACAGCTGATGCCACAGAAATACAGGCGATCAAAGAGACTACTGTGAACAATTATAGGTCAATAAATTGGGCAATCTAGATGAAATGGGTAAAATCCTAGAAACACATAATCTACCAAGACTGAATAATGAAACAATAGAAAATTGGAACACACTAATAATGAGTAAAGAGATTAAATCAGTAATCAAAAAACTCCCAACAAAAAAAAAGTCCAGGACAAGTTGGCTTCAATGGTGAGTTGCATCAAACATTTAAAGAGTTAATGTCAATCCTTCTAACACTTACTGAAATTTAAGAGGTGGGAACACTCCCCAACTCATTGTATGAAGCTAGCTTTACCCTGATACCAAAGCCAGATAAGGACACTACAAGAAAACTGTGGACCAACATCCTTGATGAATACAGATATAGAAATTCTCAACAAAATATTAGCAAACTGAATTCAACAGCACATTAAAAGAATCATATACCATGAACAAGCAAGATTTATCCCTGGGATAAAAAAATGTTTCAGAATCCCAAAATCAATCAATGTGATACATATTGGTGGATGAATATGATCATCTCAATAGACATAGAAAAAGCATTTGACAAAATCAATATTCTTTCATGATTAAAAAAATCAATAGGTATAGAAAGAATATGGCCTCTTAACAAAGGCCATATGTGACAAATTCACAGCTAACAACATACTCAATGATGAAAGATTAAGATTGAAAGCTTTTCTTTTAATATTAAGAACAAGACAAGGATGTTCACTCTCACCGCTTCTATTCAACATAGTTTTTGGAAGTCCTAGTAAGATCAATCAAAGAAAAAACATCCAAAGAGGAGGAAGTAAAATTGTTTTTATCTGCAGATGACATGATCTTGTATAGAGAAAATCTTAAAGACTCAACCAAAACAAAGCTAGAAGTATGAAATCTGTAAAGTTGAAGTATACAAAATCAACATACCACTTGCATTTCTACACAATAACAATGAAACATCTGAAAAAGAAATAAAGAAAGCAATCCCTATCCATAGTAGCATCAAAATCAATAACATGTTTAGGAATAAATTAAACCAAGGCAGTGAGAGATATGTAGACTGAAAATCATAGAACTTTTTTTAAGTTTATTTATTTATTTTGAGAGTGAGAGAGAAAGCAGGGAAGAGGGGCAGAGGGAGAGAGAGAGAACCCAAGCAGGCTCCACATTCAGCATGGAGCTTGACACAGGGCTCAATCCCACAACTGTGAGATCATGACCTGAGCTGTTATCAAGAATCAGATGCTCAACTGACTGAGTCACTCAGGTGCCCCTGAAAACCATAGAACTTTAATGAAAGAAATTAAAGAAAATGCAACAAATGGACAAATATTCTGTTCTCATGGATTCAAAGAATTCAGATTGTTAAAATGGCTATACTACACAAACTATCTATAGACTTAACACAATCCCTATCAAAAATTCCAATGGTGTTTTTTTTAAGAAATAGAAAAAAACTATTCTAAAATTTGTTTAAAAACAAAACACAAGGGGTCCCTGGGTGGCTCTGTCAGTTGAGCATCCGACTTCATCTTGGGTCATGATCTCATAGTCCGTGAGTTCGAGCCCCGCATCAGGCTCTGTGCTGACAGCTCAGAACCTGGAGCCTGCTTCAGATTCTGTGTCTCCCTCTCTCTCTCCCCTCCCCCACTCTTGCTCTGTCTCTGTCTCTCTCAAAAATATTTTTTTAATCTAAAAAAAAAAACACACAAAAACCCCTTAATAGAGCAATCCTGAGAAAGAAATACAAAGCTGGAGGTATTATACTTCCTGATTTCAAACTATACTACAAAGCTATAGTAATCACAACAATATAGTACTAGCATAAAAATAGACACATAGGCCAATGGAACAGGAGAGATAGACCAGAAATGAGTCCTAACCTATAGGGTCAACTAATACTTATCAAAAGAGCCATGAATACTCAGTGGAGAAAGGATAGTCTCTTCAATAAAGGGTGCTGGGAATACTGGATAACCCACACACAGAAGAATGAAATTGGACCTCTATTGTATACTATTCACAAAAAATTAACTTGAAATGGATTAAATACTTAAACATAAGACTTGAAACCATAAAATTCCAACCAGAAAACATAGGAAAATCCTCTCTAACATTGATTTTTGGCAGTGATTTTTTTGGATGTGATGGTAAAAGCACAACAACAAAAGCAAAAATTAATAAGCAGAATACATCAAGTTTCTGCATAGCAAAAGAAACAATTGACAAAATGTAAAAGGTAATTTGCATAATGAGAGAAAATATTAAATATATAAATAACCCATTCAATACAAAAAATTCTGACTTAAAAATTGGTGAGGGAACTAAATAGACATATTTCCAAAGAAGAAATACAAATGGCAAATGGGTACATGAAAAGATGCTCAATCTCATTAATCATCAAGGAAATGCAAATGAAAACCACAACAAGATACCACCACATACCTGTCAGAATGGCTATCATTGAGAAGACAAGAAATAACAAAGTGTTGGTGAGGATATGAAGAAAAGGGAACCCTTGTACACTGTTGGGAATTTAAATTGGTATAGCCACTATGGAACACAGTATGAACAATCCTCAAATAATTAAAAATATAGCAACGTATGTTCCAACAATCCTACTTCTGGTATATATTCAAAGGAAGTAAAACAGGATCTCAAAGAACTATCTGTATTCCTATGTTTATTGCAGCATTATTCACAGCCAAGATATAAAAATAACCTCAGTGTCCATCAATGGATAATAAATAAAGAACCTGTGGTATATGTGTGTGTGTGTGTGTGTGTGTGTGTGTGTGTAATGAAATAATATTCATTCATGAGAACAAAGGAAATCCTGCCATTTGCCACAACATGAATGGACCTTGAAGGCATTAAGTAAAACAATAATATTCCATGATATCACTTATGTGGAATCTAAAAAAGCCAAATTCATAGAAACGGAGAGTAGAGTGGTGGTTACCAGGGACTGGGGGTAGGAGAAATGGAGAGATATTGGTCAAATGGTACAAATGGTTTTGTGCCAGTCTAAATCTATCAATAACGAAAGTTGTGGCTGGACTGGCCCTCATGGTTCTTATGATTGTTAGATACCCTTTCTAGTAACCATCAGGAACCTTTGGAGAAAAAAGTTTATTACTCACCAGGCCTGGGAAGCACACAGCACACCTAGGACCATACAGCAAGGAACAGGTAGAGAAAGAGGTTGTGGACCTGGGGTATTTTATTAGGATTGTGTGTAGAGGCTTAGGGCTTCAAGGACATACTCTGTTGGTGAATTTAAAACCTAGAATAGGAATTGAAAGTGTGAGAAGAGGAAAAAAAAACACCCCAAATGATCCATAACAGAAATCACTAAAATATGGGAGCCTGATTGGGGGAAAGGAGGATGGCACAGCCTGGCTCTTTATCTAGTCATGTGGCTGGCAATGTGTTTATTTGAGATAACTGACTTTGAAGTGGATGTCTCTTTGAAGTGGATGCCTCAGCAATCAAAGCTTAAGTAAGACCCTTGTATTACAGAAAAGAAAAACTGTTAGGGCTTAAACTACAGATACAAATTTCCAGTTATAAGATGAATAAATTCTAGAGAATCTAAAGCACAGCATGGTAGTTATTGTTAATAATACTGTATTATATATTTGAAACTTGCTAAGAGAGTAAATCTTAAATGTTTCAATCAAAAAAAGAAATTATAATTATGTGACATGATGGAGGTGTTAGCTAACACTTAGTGGTAGTCATTTTGCAATATATAAGTGCATCAAATCAACACATTGAATACCTTAAATTTACACAATGTTATATCAGGTTCATTTCAAGAAAACTGGGAAAAAAATGAAATTAATTTTTTTTATTAGTTTTTAAGAGAGAGAGCACACATGCACAAAAGTGGGGGAGGGGCAGAGAGAGAGATGGAGACACAGAATCTGAAGCAGGCTCCAGGCTCTGAGAGGTCAGCGCAGAGCCCGACATGAGGCTCAAACCCAGGAACCGTGAGATCATGACCTGAGCCCAAGCCAGATGCTTAACCAACTGATCCACCCAGGTGCCCCCAAATTAAAAATTTTTAGTTAAAAAATCACTTTATATATATTCACTCACTTTATTCTCACAGCAACTTTATGAAAAAGGCACTATTATTATGAAAAAGACACTATCCCCATTTTACAGGTAAGGAAACTAAGTTCAGAGAGTTTGAGTAAATTGCCTATGGTCATACAATTAAAGGGGAAGAGTTAGGATTCAAACCCAGGAAGTGTGACTCTAGGCACTATATTCTCAATACATTCTACTGTTCTATTTTCAAATATTCTGAAACTAAGTGCTTTTCAGGACTTTGGACTTTCTAGACAGAGAATCTCCCAAAGTCCAAAATAGCATTGGTAAGTTTCTCATGGGAAACATGCCTGAACAGAGTCCTAGGGATAAGAGAGGTGATAAACCTGAAAACTGAATGAGAAGATGCTGAAATGTCTTGCAGTATTATAATTGCATTACCCACTCCTACTGTGAAATCTCACTTCATCCCAATATCTCCTGCTGGAACTCCAGAGGTTAAGGACAGGCACCTGGAGAAGCCTCAAAGGACCTGGGAAAATCTGGTCTCCACTGTTGAGGCAGTCTCTACTTCCAGCATGAGCACCTATCGCACTGCTCTACTTGTTGCTTCCCTGATATAGATCTGAAAAGTGGGAAAAACATAAAATCTACAAACACCAAAAACAAATTTCATAGGGAGAAGAGAAGTTCATATATAAATAACTTACTTGGCTCTCTTATTTTCCTAAAATATATGTCATGAAGAATTCAGCTATCTCTAAAGGGCCACTGTGGGAAGAATGTGAGTCAAGACTTTCAGAAGCCAAGTAAAGTGATCAACCATCTTGGTCTGCCAGGGACTGGGGAACTTCTAAAGACAGGATCTTCAGGGCTAAAACCAGGACAGTTCGTCACTCTCCACTCGTGTTAAGGTTAGCAAGAACCCTTGGGATTTTTCTTCATTCCAGTGTATCTATTCATGCCATGCTGTGTTGTGCACGGCTACAGAGGCATCTGGTCATGCAAATGTGTTCTGACTGAGCATTTTATTTTGACTCCCACTTCAGCTCTTACTGCTATAACCCCGACACCCATTTCCTCAGATTGGCTGCTTAATTCACTGACCTGGTCTGCTCAAATCAGAAAGGATTATTTTCACTAGTTGCTGCCTCACAGAGAAGAGGTAAAACTTTCTGGTTTATTTAAAATTTAACCCCATCCCTTTGACCTACTTTCTGCTGCTTTTGACCTGGGATAAGCTGCTTTTGACCTGGGATAGAGATGCCAGACATGAATAAGATGCATCTTACCATTAAAAAAAATGGGGTTACAGGGGTACCTGGGTGGCTCAGTTGGTTAAGTGTCCAATTTAGGCTCAGGTCATGATCTCACAGTTCATGGGTTCAAGCCCCACGTGGGGCTCTGTACAGACAGCTCAGAGACTGGAGCCTGATTTGGATTCTGTGTCTCCCTCTCCATCTGCCCCTCTCCCACTCATGCTCTGTGTCTCTCAAAAATAAATAAAAAACATTTTTTTAATTTTTAAAAAAAAATTGTCAGTTACAAAGCAGTACCTAGAACTGCCCCAGTGAAGAGTTTTGACTGATTGTTTTACATTGTTTCTCAATCCCTTACATAATTAGCTTCTCAAAACTATGTGTCTTATAAGCTGAATCACCCACTGTTCCCTGGGAAACCTGAAGATGAGGTATCTTTGTGCATGAGCATTTAAAGTACACTCCATCCCATTTAAAAATCCTCATTATAAGCAAGGCTAAGCATGTGGTGAGAGGCACAGTCCCTGCCTTTAATAGATGCCATGGTCTAATTAGAAAACTGCACATATGTGAACACACACACACACATACACACACACACACACACACACACACACACAATCTTGCAAACCACAAGGACTACAGATGTCAGGAGCTGTTGGTACAGGAACTCATTTCTGAACCACAGGGGAGGAGAAGAACCAGATGTGAGTTCAAGCACCAAAGTTCCTGGCAACTGCAGCTGTTCTCATCCAAATTGACCTTCTGACTTTTTGTCTCCTACACTCTGAAAGGCATCTGGGTACCCTGGTTGTCCCATATGGAGGAAAAGCTGAGTTAGCCTTCAAAGGTGCATGTAGTCCCCCACCTAATCTTCTACTCTGCTCACAGCCACCCATGCAGTTCAGCCCCAGGGACCTTGCTTCTCTTCTCTCTGGCAGAAGTGCCTGCTAGAGGTCTGTAATATCTGATTAGATCAAAAGGATCCATTCCTGAACAGATGGCCACCACTCACAGTGGACTTCATATCTGGCCAAGATAGGGCATTATCTATCTAATGAGCAATATAGCAAATGAGGTTGAACATGCAAGCGGCACTCTTCATTTCAACATCCCAGCTGTTGGCTCTCAGGCCATGGGATATCAATCAGGCTGAGCTGAGCCTCACTGTAAGGTATTGGCATTGGAAGAGCCTCTAAGAGACCAACCAGGGAACCAGATGGAGTGAGATAGCATTACACACATTTAGTTTGTGAAGGTTCAAAATCTCTGATGAACAAGCGGTTGGCTGGCCAACTCCCATCAGGGAGAAGCCATTATAGAGTGAATGTCTAGGGTATAGCCATTTATATGCTGATGAGAACAGTGTTTGTTCATTTTTATAGTCTATTGAAGTGGTTCTCAAATTTTAGCTTTTGGAGGATCATGTAGAAAGATTTTTAAATACAGAATAGGTCCAGGTGGCACCAGAGAATTTGAATATCCAACAAGTTCCCAGGTGGGGACCACAGGTTCAGGGACCATACTTAAGAGGATTATATAAGAAATAATCCTATATAACAAATATAATACTATACTTTTTACATATAATGAGTACCTTCTTCAGGTCCAGCCCATATAGAAATTATTGTGAAATGACATATACCAATATGCCCAGATATTTGTTGAAAAAAAGAGGTATGGAAATTTACAAGTAACAATCAGCCAACTACCAAGTATTTATTGAGCACTTGCCATGTGCAAAACTATATACTAAATTCTGTAACGATTAAAAAGAATTGTCAAATTTGATAGGAATCTAAATCTGAAAAGCCTTTCTTGAAGTCATTTAGTCCTTAGAGTTAACTTTAAAGCTGCCATTCTTTCACCAAGCAATTCCATGTCTAGGAATTTAGTCCAAGAAAATAAAGATTTTTTTTTTAGATTTTTTTAAAGTTTATTTATTTATTTTTGAGAGAGAGAGAGAGCATGAGAGGGAGAGAGATAGAGGGAGACAGAATTCCAAGCAGGTTCTGTGCCTGCAGCACAGATGTGGGCTCAAACTAACAGAACTGTGAGATCATGACCTGAGCCGAAATCAAGAGCTGGATGCTTAATGAACTGACCCACCTGAGTGCCCCAAGAAAATAAAGATACTAAACTAAGGAAATTTTTTTAAAAAGCTTTTTTAAAGTAAAAAGGTGGAGCTCGACAGGAAGATGGTGGTGTAGGAGGACGCTGGGCTCACCGCGTGTCCTGCTGATCACTTAGATTCCACCTACACCTGCCTAAATAACCCAGAAAACCGCCAGAGGATTAGCAGAACGGAGTCACCGGACCCAAGTGCAGAGAAGAGGCCCACGGAAGAGGGTAGGAAGGGCGGCAAGGCGGTGCGCGCTCCACGGACTGGCGGGAGGGAGCCGGGGCGGAGGGGCGGCTCGCCAGCCAAGCAGAGCCCCCGAGCCTGGCTTGCAAAAGCGGAGGGGCCTGACGGACTGTGTTCCCACAGCAAGCGCGACTTAGCGTCTGGGAGGTCATAAGTTAACAGCTCTGCTCGGAAAGCGGGAAGGCTGGAGGACAAAGGGAGGGTGAGCTGCGGAGCCCCCGGACGACAGAGCTCAGTTTGGCGGGGAACAAAGGCGCTCGCCAGCGCCATCTCCCCCGCCCATCCCCCAGCCAAAATCCCAAAGGGAACCGGTTCCGGCCAGGGAAATTGCTCGCTCCGCGCAAACACCCAACTCTGTGCTTCTGCGGAGCCAAACCTCCAGCAGTGGATCTGACTCCCTCCGGCTGCCACAGGGCCCCTCCTGAAGTGGATCACCTAAGGAGAAGCGAGCTAAGCCTGCCCCCCCTGCCGCCGTGCACCTTGCCTTCCCACCCCAGCTAATACGCCAGATCCCCAGCATCACAAGCCTGGCAGTGTGCAAGTAGCCCAGACGGGCCACGCCACCCCACAGTGAATCCCGCCCCTAGGAGAGGGGAAGAGAAGGCACACACCAGTCTGACTGTGGCCCCAGCGGTGGGCTGGGGGCAGACATCAGGACTGACTGCGGCCCCACCCACCAACTCCAGTTATACACCACAGCACAGGGGAAGTGCCCTGCAGGTCCTCACCACACCAGGGACTATCCAAAATGACCAAGCGGAAGAATTCCCCTCAGAAGAATCTCCAGGAAATAACAACAGCTAATGAACTGATCAAAAAGGATTTAAATAATATAACAGAAAGTGAATTTAGAATAATAGTCATAAAATTAATCGCTGGGCTTGAAAACAGTATAGAGGACAGCAGAGAATCTCTTGCTACAGAGATCAAGGGACTAAGGAACAGTCACGAGGAGCTGAAAAACGCTTTAAATGAAATGCAAAACAAAATGCAAACCACCACGGCTCGGATGGAAGAGGCAGAGGAGAGAATAGGTGAACTAGAAGATAAAGTTATGGAAAAAGAGGAAGCTGAGAAAAAGAGAGATAAAAAAATCCAGGAGTATGAGGGGAAAATTAGAGAACTAAGTGATACACTAAAAAGAAATAATATACGCATAATTGGTATTCCAGAGGAGGAAGAGAGAAGGAAAGGTGCTGAAGGGGTACTTGAAGAAATAATAGCTGAGAACTTCCCTGAACTGGGGAAGGAAAAAGGCATTGAAATCCAAGAGGCACAGAGAACTCCCTTCAGACGTAACTTGAATCGATCTGCACGACATATCATAGTGAAACTGGCAAAATACAAGGATAAAGAGAAAATTCTGAAAGCAGCAAGGGGTAAACGTGCCCTCACATATAAACGGAGACCTATAAGACTCGTGACTGATCTCTCTTTTGAAACTTGGCAGGCCAGAAAGAATTGGCACGAGATTTTCAGGGTGCTAGACAGCAAAAATATGCAGCCGAGAATCCTTTATCCAGCAAGTCTGTCATTTAGACTAGAAGGAGAGATAAAGGTCTTCCCAAACAAACAAAAACTGAAGGAATTTGTCACCACTAAACCAGCCCTACAAGAGATCCTAAGGGGGACCCTGTGAGACAAAGTACCAGAGACATCACTACAAGCATAAAACATACAGACATCACAATGACTCTAAACCCATATCTTTCTATAATAACACTGAATGTAAACGGATTAAATGCGCCAACCAAAAGACATAGGGTATCAGAATGGATAAAAAAACAAGACCCATCTATTTGCTGTCTACAAGAGACTCATTTTAGACCTGAGGACACCTTTAGATTCAGAGTGAGGGGATGGAGAACTATTTATCATGCTACTGGAAGCCAAAAGAAAGCTGGAGTAGCCATACTTATATCAGACAAACTAGACTTTAAATTAAAGGCTGTAACAAGAGATGAAGAAGGACATTATATAATAGTTACAGGGTCTATCCATCAGGAAGAGCTAACAATTATAAATGTCTATGTGCCGAATACCGGAGCCCCCAAATATATAAAACAATTACTCATAAACATAAGCAACCTTATTGATAAGAATGTGGTAATTGCAGGGGACTTTAACACCCCACTTACAGAAATGGATAGATCATCTAGACACACGGTCAATAAAGAAACAAGGGCCCTGAATGAGACACTGGATCAGATGGACTTGACAGATATATTTAGAACTCTGCCTCCCAAAGCAACAGAATATACTTTCTTCTCGAGTGCACATGGAACATTCTCCAAGATAGATCATATACTGGGTCACAAAACAGCCCTTCATAAGTATAAAAGAATTGAAATTATACCATGCATACTTTCAGACCACAATGCTATGAAGCTTGAAATCAACCACAGGAAAAAGTCTGGAAAACCTCCAAAAGCGTGGAGGTTAAAGAACACCCTACTAACGAATGAGTGGGTCAACCAGGCAATTAGAGAAGAAATCAAAAAATATATGGAAACAAACGAAAATGAAAATACAACAATCCAAACGCTTTGGGACGCAGCGAAGGCAGTCCTGAGAGGAAAATACATTGCAATCCAGGCCTATCTCAAGAAACAAGAAAAATCCCAAATACAAAATCTAACAGCACACCTAAAGGAAATAGAAGCAGAACAGCAAAGGCAGCCTAAACCCAGCAGAAGAAGAGAAATAATAAAGATCAGAGCAGAAATAAACAATATAGAATCTAAAAAAACTGTAGAGCAGATCAACGAAACCAAGAGTTGGTTTTTTGAAAAAATAAACAAAATTGACAAACCTCTAGCCAGGCTTCTCAAAAAGAAAAGGCAGATGACCCAAATAGATAAAATCATGAATGAAAATGGAATTATTTTTTTTTTATGAAATTTATTGACAAATTGGTTTCCATACAACACCCAGTGCTCATCCCAAAAGGTGCCCTTCTCAATACCCATCACCCACCCTCCCCTCCCTCCCACCCCCCATCAACCCTCAGTTTGTTCTCAGTTTTTAACAGTCTCTTATGCTTTGGCTCTCTCCCACTCTAACCTCTTTTTTTTTTTGAAAATGGAATTATTACAACCAATCCCTCAGAGATACAAACAATTCTCAGGGAATACTATGAAAAATTATATGCCAACAAATTGGACAACCTGGAAGAAATGGACACATTCCTGAACACCCACACTCTTCCAAAACTCAATCAGGAGGAAATAGAAAGCTTGAACAGACCCATAACCAGCGAAGAAATTGAATCGGTTATCAAAAATCTCCCAACAAATAAGAGTCCAGGACCAGATGGCTTCCCAGGGGAGTTCTACCAGACGTTTAAAGCAGAGATAATACCTATCCTTCTCAAGCTATTCCAAGAAATAGAAAGGGAAAGAAAACTTCCAGACTCATTTTATGAAGCCAGTATTACTTTGATTCCTAAACCAGACAGAGACCCAGTAAAAAAAGAGAACTACAGGCCAATATCCCTGATGAATATG
Organism: Lynx canadensis; assembly: GCF_007474595.2. Classification (NCBI taxonomy): domain Eukaryota; kingdom Metazoa; phylum Chordata; class Mammalia; order Carnivora; family Felidae; genus Lynx; species Lynx canadensis. The sequence continues at coordinate 66,981,599 of NC_044313.2, forward strand.
GATGCAAAAATTCTCAATAAGATACTAGCAAATCGAATTCAACAGCATATAAAAAGAATGATTCACCATGATCAAGTGGGATTCATTCCTGGGATGCAGGGCTGGTTCAACATTCGCAAATCAATCAACGTGATACATCACATTAATAAAAGGAAAGAGAAGAACCATATGATCCTGTCAATCGATGCAGAAAAGGCCTTTGACAAAATCCAGCACCCTTTCTTAATAAAAACCCTTGAGAAAGTCGGGATAGAAGGAACACACTTAAAGATCATAAAAGCCATTTATGAAAAGCCCACAGCTAACATCATCCTCAACGGGGAAAAACTGAGAGCTTTTTCCCTGAGATCAGGAACACGACAGGGATGCCCACTCTCACCGCTGTTGTTTAACATAGTGCTGGAAGTTCTAGCATCAGCAATCAGACAACAAAAGGAAATCAAAGGCATCAAAATTGGCAAAGATGAAGTCAAGCTTTCGCTTTTTGCAGATGACATGATATTATACATGGAAAATCCGATAGACTCCACCAAAAGTCTGCTAGAACTGATACATGAATTCAGCAAAGTTGCAGGATACAAAATCAATGTACAGAAATCAGTTGCATTCTTATACACTAACAATGAAGCAACAGAAAGACAAATAAAGAGAGTGGTCCCATTCACAATTGCACCAAGAAGCATAAAATACCTAGGAATAAATCTAACCAAAGATGTAAAGGATCTGTATGCTGAAAACTATAGAAAGCTTATGAAGGTAATTGAAGAAGATTTAAAGAAATGGAAAGACATTCCCTGCTCATGGATTGGAAAAATAAATATTGTCAAAATGTCAATACTACCCAAAGCTATCTTCACATTCAATGCAATCCCAATCAAAATTGCACCAGCATTCTTCTCGAAATTAGAACAAGCAATCCTAAAATTCATATGGAACCACAAAAGGCCCCGAATAGCCAAAGGAATTTTGAAGAAGAAGACCAAAGCAGGAGGCATCACAATCCCAGATTTTAGCCTTTACTACAAAGCTGTCATCATCAAGACAGCATGGTCTTGGCACAAAAACAGACACACAGACCAATGGAATAGAATAGAAACCCCAGAACTAGACCCACAAACGTATGGCCAACTCATCTTTGACAAAGCAGGAAAGAACATCCAATGGAAAAAAGACAGCCTCTTTAACAAATGGTGCTGGGAGAACTGGACAGCAACATGCAGAAGGTTGAATCTAGACCACTTTCTCACACCATTTACAAAAATAAACTCAAAATGGATAAAGGACCTAAATGTGAGACAGGAAACCATCAGAACCTTAGAGGAGAAAGCAGGAAAAGATCTCTCTGACCTCAGCCGTAGCAATCTCTTACTCGACACATCCCCAAAGGCAAGGGAATTAAAAGCAAAAGTGAATTACTGGGACCTTATGAAGATAAAAAGCTTCTGCACAGCAAAGGAAACAACCAACAAAACTAAAAGGCAACCAACGGAATGGGAAAAGATATTTGCAAATGACATATCGGACAAAGGGCTCGTATCTAAAATCTATAAAGAGCTCACCAAACTCCACACCCGAAAAACAAATAACCCAGTGAAGAAATGGGCAGAAAACATGAATAGACACTTCTCTAAAGAAGACATCCAGATGGCCAACAGGCACATGAAAAGATGTTCAGCGTCGCTCCTTATCAGGGAAATACAAATCAAAACCACACTCAGGTATCACCTCACGCCAGTCAGAGTGGCCAAAATGAACAAATCAGGAGACTATAGATGCTGGAGAGGATGTGGAGAAACGGGAACCCTCTTGCACTGTTGGTGGGAATGCAAATTGGTGCAGCCGCTCTGGAAAGCAGTGTGGAGGTTCCTCAGAAAATTAAAAATAGACCTACCCTATGACCCAGCAATAGCACTGCTAGGAATTTATCCAAGGGATACAGGAGTACTGATGCATAGGGGCACTTGTACCCCAATGTTCATAGCAGCACTCTCAACAATAGCCAAATTATGGAAAGAGCCTAAATGTCCATCAACTGATGAATGGATAAAGAAATTGTGTATATATACACAATGGAATACTATGTGGCAATGAGAAAAAATGAAATATGGCCTTTTGTAGCAACGTGGATGGAACTGGAGAGTGTGATGCTAAGTGAAATAAGCCATACAGAGAAAGACAGATACCATATGGTTTCACTCTTATGTGGATCCTGAGAAACTTAACAGGAACCCATGGGGGAGGGGAAGGAAAAAAAAAAAGGTTAGAGTGGGAGAGAGCCAAAGCATAAGAGACTGTTAAAAACTGAGAACAAACTGAGGGTTGATGGGGGGTGGGAGGGAGGGGTGGGTGGGTGATGGTTATTGAGGAGGGCACCTTTTGGGATGAGCACTGGGTGTTGTATGGAAACCAGTTTGTCAATAAATTTCATATATATAAAAAAAATTAAAAAAAATAAAGTAAAAAGGTAGAAGTATAAGTGATCAATAAATATAAATGTAAATGACAGATATATTTGGTTTTCTCTACTACTACTAACCACTACACACATTCTTCCCATATTTCTCTAGCCCAGTGGTTCTAAAAATATCTGGAGGCATTTTTAATTGTCAAAGCTCAGGAGAAATGTATATAACTGGCATCTAGACAGTAGAGGCCAGGGATATTCCACAATGCACAGGACAGCTCTCACAACAAAGGATCATCTGGCCCAGAGTCAATAGTGCTGATCATGAGAAACAAAGCAGCCTGGAGATTCCTCCTCCATACCCCACCCCTGCTACCACATTGGCCAGGATAGTTCCTGTTCTTTTGCCTTTACTTATCTTCCAATATAAGATCCCTCCACCTCCTTTCTGCCTGCCTAAATCTTACCATCTTTCAAGGTCTAGTTCTTATCTTCTATAGGAGGCTTTCAAAATCAGCTAAAATCCTTTGACTATAAGTGGTGACATTTTTTAAACAATTAGTGCTCTTACTACTTCATATAAAAAGCAGTGTGAAGATAGAAAGTTCCAGAGTTGAGCAATTCGACAACTCAGTGACTTCTCTCCAATTCTCTTGGTTTTTGTCTCATGATCACAAGATGGCTTCCACAGCATCTCAACATCATGAAAATCTCCAAAGGCAGGAAGCAAAAGGGAGTTTCCCTGTATCTCCATTGCTTGGGGCACAAGAAGGAATTTGACTGGAAGCCTTTCTTTTTTGGTCATGGAGGAAATTCTTTCCTACAAATCTCCAACAGATATATCTTTATGTTTTACTGGCCACAATCAAAATGATCATTGAAATTATTGTGATGAGCTCTAGTCATTCCTTGGGCCTAGAGGAAGGGCCCATCTTAACTTAGCACATTGAAAAGCATGAGTGTTTTGGTAGAAGGAGACTGGGGCTACTCCTCTAGAATGCAGAGTAGAACTATACTATCTTAGATACTATGCAAAGTAAAATTCAGAATTTATTTGAACTTGTTGATGACGAGAACACATCAAGAGAGACAGGGATTTAAGTTCACCAAATTTTCCTTGCTCCTTTTCCATTGTTCATCATTTAACTGGCTCAGTGAAAGGCACCACAATGGAAACAGCAAAGTTAGGTTTGAGTCCTAACCTTGACATTAATAAATAACCTTGGGCGAGTCACTTACTCTCTCTGAATCTCAATTTCTATCACTCCTGGAAGTTTATTATTCTCAAATACAGAAAATGACACCATGCAGAAGCTGGAAGCTGAAAACAAGTGTTCTCCATGGGCTTTGACTACTTATTTCTCTACCCTTCCTCAGCATTCCCCAGGATGGGAAGCTGTCATGAACCATGATCCTGTCTACTCAGAGTTTATGAGTCCCAACAGCAGAAGCTACAGACTCAACACTGAAGCACTGAATCCTAGAACTCAGGAACATTATACAGAGCAGCTACAAGGGCCTGCCAAGACTAGAAATGTTTGGAATTTCTAAGACACCAAACCCAAGAAAATTACTATATTCAGGACATTGGTATCTTTTTAAAACTTTATCTTTTAGAGTAGTTTTAGGTTTACAAATTGAGAGGAAGGTAGAAAGATTTCCCATATACCCTTTGCCACTACATGTGAATAACCTCCCCCATTATCACTCATCAGAATGGTACATTTGTTACCAAGGATGAACCTGCATTGACACTCATAATTACCCAAGATCCATAGTTTATCTTAGGGTTCACTCTTGGTGTGCATTCTGTGGGTTTAGACAAATGTATAATGATATACATCCGTCATTATAATATCATACAAGACATTTTTACTGTTCTAAAAATCCTCTGTACTCTATTTATCCCTCTCCCTTCCTCCCAACCCCTTCCAACTCACCTTTTTATTGTCTTCAGAAAGTCACATAGTTGGAATCATAGTTGGAATGATATGCAGCCTTTTCAGATTGGCCTCTTTCACTTATTAAAATGCATTTAAGATTCCTCCATGTCTATTCATGGCAAGGTAGCTCTTTTTTTTTTTTTTAATGAGAACTCAGGATTTATTCTCAACAGCATTCATATAGATCATATGGCAATGCCAACTGTAGTTATGTTGTACATCACATCCATAGTGCCTATTTATCTTCTCAGTGGAAGTTTGTATCTTTTGACAACTTTTCTCTAATTCCCCCTCCTAGCCTCACATCCCAGGTCTAGTAATCACAAATCTGATTTCTTTTTCAAGTTTGGTGGGTTTTTTGTTTTGTTTATCTTGTTTTATATTTTGCATATAAGTGAAATCAAACAGTATTTGTCTTTCTCTGACTTATTCTACTTAGCATAATGTCCTCAAGGTCCATTCATGTTGTCTCAAATGGCAGGATTTCCTTCCTTCTCATGGGTGAATATTATCCCACTGTGTGTGTGGTATATATATTAATATATATATATATTACACTAATTATTGTCAGTGGTGTAAAATAGCAGGTTAGTTTCATATATATATATATATATATATATATATATATATCACACCCATCCATATATATACCACACCTTCTTTATCCATTCATTTGTTGATGGGCACTTAGGTTGTTTCCATATGTTGGCTATTGTAAATAGTACTGCTATGACCATTGGCAGTGCAGGTATTTTTTTCAAGTTAGTGTTTTCATTTCCTTTTAATATATTCTTAGAAGTGGAATTGTAGGATCGCATGGTAGGTCTATTTTTAATTTTTTGAAGATCCTCCATACTATGTTCTATAGTAGCTGTACTATATTACAATCCCACCAACAGTGTACAAGGGTTCACTTTCATCCACATCCTTGACACATTTGTTATCTCTTTATCTTTTTTATTATGGCCATCTAACAGAAATGAGGTGGTATCTCATCATTGTTTTGATTTGCATTTCCCAAATGAGTAGTGATGATGTGAACATCTTTTTATGTACTTATTGATCATGATGTATCTTCTTTGGAAAACGGTCTATTCAAGTTGATTGCTAATATTTAAACTGGATTATTTTGGGTTTTTTTTTTTTTGCTATTGAGTTATATAAGTTTTTAATACATTGTGGATATGAACCTCTTATCAGATATGTGGTTTGCAAACATTTTTTCCCACTCCATAGGTTGTCTTTTCACTTTGCTGATTATTTCTTTTGCTGTGCAGAGGCTTTTTAGTTTGATGTTGTCTCACTTGTTTGTGCTTTTGTTCCTTGTGTTTTAGGTACCATATCTAAAAATAAATCATTTCCAATACCTATGTCAAGGATATTTTTTCCCATATTTTCTTCTAGAAGTTTCATAGTTTCAGGACGTATATGTAAGTCTTTAATCCATTTTAAATTAATCACTGTGAGTGGTGTAAAATAGCAGGCTAGTTTCATTCTTTTACATATGAATATGCAATTACAAGCATCATTTATCTTTTCACCATTGAGTATTCTTGGCTCCCTTATCAAATATTACTTGACCATACATACACTTGGTCTCAAACTTCTGATGGTTTGCTTTACTTTTTTTTTTTTTTTTTTTGCTTTATGATGTTGCAAAAGTATACATATTCAGTAGAAATGATACTTCAAATTTTGAATTTTGCTTTTTTTCTTGGCCTAGTGGTAAACAGCAAGATACTGCCTCATGATGCTGGAAGGAGGCCACCAGCTGCAGCTCTCAGTAGATAGATGATCATAAGACTAAACAACTGATGCACTTATAACCATTGTGCCCATGCAACCATTCTGTTAATTTACTATCAGTACAGTATTCAATAAATTGCATGAGATATTAAACACTTGATGATGAAATATCCTTTGTGTTACATGATTTTGCCCCACTGTAGGCTAACATAAGTGTTCAGAGATTGAGGTAGGCTAAGCTAAGCAGGTTAGGCATATTAAATGCACTTTCGACCTATATTTTCAAATTTTTATTTTTCAAGGTTTTATTTAAATACTAGTTAGTTGACATATGTGCCAAAATTGGTTTCAGGTGTAGAATTTAATGATTCATCACTTACATATACTACTCAATGCTCATCACAACAAGTGCCCTTCTTAATACTCATCACCCATCTAGCCCATCCCCTGCCCATATCCCTCCATCAACCCTGTTTATTCTCTATAATTAAGAGTTTCTTGCAGTTTGTTTCCTTCTCTTTTTCCTCCTTCCCCTATGTTTATCTGTTTTGTTTCTTAAATTCCACATATGAAAGAAATAATATGGTATATGACTTTCTCTGACTGTTTTCATTTAGCATAATGTACTCTTGCTCCATCCACATCATTACAAAGGGCAAGATTTCATTCTTTTTGATGGCTGAGTAATTTTCCTGTGTGTGTGTATGTGTGTGTGTGTGTGTGTGTGTGTGTGTGTGAAATACCACATCTTTTTTTTCCATTTCTATTTTTTTTTGTTTATTTTCAGTTGTTTTTTTTTAATTTATCCAAATTAGTTAGCATATAGTGCAACAATGATTTCAGGAGTAGATTCCTTAGTGTCCCTCCCATAATGCTCAGTTTGTTCTCCATATTTATGAGTCTCTTCTGTTTTGTCCCCCTCAGGATTTTTATATTTTTTTTGTTTCCCTTCCCTTATGTTCATCTGTTTTGTCTCTTAAAGTCCTCATGAGTGAAGTCATATGATTTTTGTCTTACACTGACTGACTAATTTTACTTAGCATAATACCCTTCAGTTCTATCCACATAGTTGCAAATGGCAAGATTTCATTCTTTTTGATTGCCGAGTAATACTCCATTGTGTGTGTGTATATATATATATATATATATATATATATATATAACAATTTCTTTATCCATTCACCCACCGATGGACATTTGGGCTTTTTCCATACTTTGGCTATTGTTGATAGTGCTGCTATAAACATGGGGGTACATGTGTCTCTTCGAAACAGCACACCTGTATCCCATGGATAAATGCCTAGTAGTGCAATTGCTGGGTCATAGGGTAATTCTATTTTTAATTTTTTGAGGAACCTCTATACTGTTTTCCAGAGTGACTGCACCAGCTTGCATTCCCACCAACAATGCAAAAAAGATCCTCTTCTCTGCATCCTTGCCAACATCTGTTGTTGCCTGAGTTGTTAATGTTAGCCATTCTGATAGGCATGAAGTGGTATCTAATTGTGGTTTTGATTTGTATTTCCCTGATGATGAGTGATGTTGAGCATTTTTTCATGCATCGGTTGGCCATCTGGATGGCCATCTTCTTTGGAGAAGTGTCTATTCATGTCTTTTGCCCATTTCTTCACTGGATTATTTGTTTTTTGGGTGTTGAGTTTGATAAGTTCTTTATAGATTTTGGATACTAACCCTTTATCTGACATGTCATTTGCAAATATCTTCTCCCATTCTATTGGTTGCCTATTAATTTTGCTGATTGTTTCCTTCGCTGTGCAGAAGCTTTTTATTTTGATGAGGTCCCTGTAGTTCATTTTTTCTTTTGTTTCCCTTGCCTCTGGAGGCATGTTGAGTAAGAAGTTTCTGCAACCAAGATCAAAGAGGTTTTGACCTGCTTTCTCCTTGAGAATTTTGATGGCTTCCTGTCTTACATTTAGGTCTTTCATCCATCTTGAGTTTATTTTTGTGTATGGTGTAAGAAAGTGGTCCAGGTTCATTCTTTGGGATGTCGTCCAGTTTTCCCAGCACCACTTGCTGAAGACTGTCTTTATTCCATTGGATATTCTTTCCTGCTTTGTCAAAGATTAGTTGGCCATATGTTTGTGGATCCATTTGTGGGTTCTCTATTCTGTTCCACTGATCTGAGTGTCTGTTCTTGTGTCAGTACCATACTGTCTTGATGATTACGGCTTTGTAGTATAGCTTGAAGTCTGGAATTGTGATGCCTCCTGCTTTGGTTTTCTTTTTCAAGATCGCTTTGGCTATTCAGGGTCTTTTCTGGTTCCATACAAATTTTAGGAGTATTTGTTCTAACTCTGTGAAGAATGCTGGTATTACTTTGATAGGGATTTCATTGAATATGTAGATTTCTTTGGGTAGTATCAACATTTTAACAATATTTGTTCTTCCTATCCAGGAGCATGGAATCTTTTTCCATTTCTTTTTTTTTTTAATTTTTTTAACGTTTTATTTATTTTTTAGACAGGGAGAGACAGAGCATGAACGGGGGAGGGTCAGAGAGAGAGGGAGACACAGAATCTGAAACAGGCTCCAGGTTCTAAGCAGTAAGCACAGAGCCCGATGCAGGGCTCGAACTCACGAACAGTGAGATCGTGACCTGAGCCGAAGTCGGACGCTTAACCGACTGAGCCACCCAGGCGCCCCTCTTTTTCCATTTCTTTGTGTCTTCTTCAATTTCTTTCATAAGGTTTCTATAGTTTTCAGTGTATAGATTTTTGACCTCTTTGGTTAGATTTATTTGTAGGTATTTTATGGTTTTTTTGTGCAACTGTAAATGGGATCGATTCCTTGATTTCTCTTTGTGTTGCTTCATTGTTGGTGTATAGGAATGCAACCGATTTCTGTGCATTGATTTTATATCCTGCAACTTTGCTGAATTCATGAATCAATTCTAGCAGTTTTTTGGTGGAGTCTTTTGTGTTTTCCATATAGAGTATCATGTCATCTGTGAGGAGTGAAAATTTGACCTCCTCCTGGCCGATTTGGATGCCTTTTATTTATTTGTGTTGTCTGATTGCAGAGGCTAAGACTTCCAATACTATGTTGAATAACAGTGGCAACAGTGGACATCCCTGTCTTGTTCCTGACCTTAGGGGGAAAGCTCTCAGTTTTTCCCCATTGAGGATGATATTAGCGTTAGGTCATTCATATATGGCTTTTATGATCTCGAGGTATGCTCCTTCTATCCCTACTTTCTTGAGGGTTTTTATCAAGAAAACATGCTATATTTTGTCAAATGCTTTCTCTGCATCTATTGATAGGATAATATGGTTCTTGTCCTTTCTTTTATTGATGTGATGAATCACGTTAATTGTTATGTGGATATTGAACCAGCCCTGCATCCCAGGTATAAATCCTGCTTGGTCGTGGTGAATAATTTTTTTTAATGTATTGTTGGAGTTGGTTTGGTAATATCTTGTTGAGGATTTTTGCATCCATGTTCATCAGGGATATTGGTCTATAATTCTCCTTTTTAGGGGGTCTCTGATTTTGGAATCAAGGTAATGCTGACTTCATAGAAAGAGTTTGGAAGTTTTCCTTCCATTTGTATTTTCTGGAATAACTTCAAGAAAATAGGTGTTAACTCTTCCTTAAATGTTTGGTAGAATTCCCCTGGAAAGCCATCTGGCCCTGGAGTCTTGTTTTTTGGCAGATTTTTGGTTACTAATTCGATTTCCTTACTGGTTATGGGTCTGTTTACATTTTCTATTTCTTCTTGTTTCAGTTTTGGTAGTGTATATGTTTCTAGGAATTTGTCCATTTCTTCCAGATTGCCCATTTTATTGGCATATAATTGCTCATAATATTCTCTTATTAATTTTATTTCTGCTGTGTTGGTTGTGATCTATCCTCTTTCATTCTTGATTTTATTTATTTGGGTCCTTTCCTTTTTCTTTTTGATCAAACTGGCTAGTGGTTTATCAATTTTGTTAATTCTTTCAAAGAACCAGCTTCTGGTTTCCTTGATCTGTTCTACTGTTTTTTTTGGTTTCAATAGCATTAATTTCTGCTCTAATCTTTATTATTTCCTGTCTTCTGCTGGTTTTGGGTTTTATTTGTTGTTCTTTTTCCAGCTCCTTAAGGCTGTAAGGTTAGGTTGTGTATCTGAGATCTTTCTTCCTTCTTTAGGAAGGTCTGGATTTCTATATACTTTCCTCTTATGACCGCCTTTGCTACATCCCAGAGGTTTTGGGTTGTGGTGTTATCATTTTCATTGACTTCCATATACTTTTTAATTTCCTCTTTAACTGCTTGGTTATCCCATTCATTCTTTAGTAGGATGTTCTTCAGTCTCCAAGCATTTGTTACCTTTACAAATTTTTTCTTGTGGTTGATTTTGAGTTTCATAGCATTGTGGTCTGAAAATATGCACGGTATGATCTCAATCTTTTTATACTTACTTAGGGCTGATTTATGTCCCAGTATATGGTCTATTCTGGAGAACATTCCATGTGCACTGGAGAAGAATGTATATTCTGCTGCTTTAGGATGAAATGTTCTGAATATATCTGTTAATTCCATCTGGTCCAGTGGTCATTCAAAGTCATTGTTTCCTTGTTGATTTTTTGATTAGATGATCTGTCCATTGCTGTGAGTGGGGTGTTGAAGTCTCCTACTATTATGGTATTACTATTGATGAGTTTCTTTGTGTTTGTGATTAATTGATTTATATATTTGGGTGTTCTCACATTTGGTGAATAAATGTTTACAATTGTTAGGTCTTCTTGGTCTATAGACCCCTTGATTATGATATAATGCCCTTCTGCATCTCTTGATACAGTCTTTAAAGTCTAGATTGTCTGATATAAGTATGGCTACTCCAGCTTTCTTTTTTGACCATTATCATGATAGATGGTTCTCCATCCCCCAATTTTCAATCTGAAGGTGTCTTTAGGTCTAAAGTGTGCCTCTTGTAAACAGCATATACCTGGATCTTGTTTTCTTATCCATTCTGTTACCCTATGTCTTTTGATTGGAGCATTGATTCCATTGACATTTAGAGTGACGTTTAGAGTGAAAAATATGAATTTATTGCCATTATGATGCTTGTAGAGTTCAAGTTTCTGGTGGTGTCCTCTGGTCCTTTCTAATCTTTGCTGCTTTTGGTAGATATATATATATATATATATATATATATATTCATCTTTCCTCCCCTCAGAGAGTGCCCCTTAAAATTTCTTGCATGGCTGGTTTAGTGGTCACAAACTCCTTTAATTTTTGTTTGTCTGGGAAACTTTTACTCTCTCCTTCTGTTTTGAATGACAGCCTTGCTGGGTAAAGAATTCTTGGCTGCATATTTTTCTGATTCAGCACACTGAATACATCCTGTCACTCCTTTCTGGCATGCTAAGTTTCTGTGGATAGGTCTGCTGCAAACCTGATCTGTCTTCCCTTGTAGGTTAGGGACTTTTTTTCCCTTGCTGCTTTCATGATTCTCTTCTTGCCTGAGTATTTTGTGAATTTGACTATGATATGCCTTGTTGATGGTCGGTTTTTGTTGAATCTAATGGGGGTCCTCTGTGCTTCCTGGATTTTGATGTCTGTGTCTTTCCCCAAGTTAGGAAATTTTCCCGCTATGATTTGCTCTCATAACCCTTCTACCCCTATCTCTCTCTCTTCCTCTTCTGGGACCCCTATGATTCTGATGTTCTTCCTTTTTAATGAGTCACTGATTTCTATAATTCTTAAATTGGGCTCTTTTGCCTTAATCTCCATCTTTTTTTCTGCTTCATTATTCCCTATAAGTTTGTCCTCTATATCGCTGATTCTCTGTTCTGCCTCATCCATCCTTGCCGCCACTGCATCCATCCATGATTGCAGCTCAGTTATAGTATTTTTAATTTCATTCTGGCTATTTTTTTCTTCTTTTATCTCTGCAGAAAGGGATTCTAATCTATTTTTGACTCCAGCTAGTATTCTTATTCTCATGATTCTAAATTCTTGTTCAGACATCTTGCTTGTATCTGTGTTGGTTAAATCCTTGGCTGTCATTTCTTCGTGCTTTTTCTCTTGGGGTGAATTCCTTTGAAAAGGAATTAATGAGGTAGAAAAATTAAAATTAAAAAATATTAAAATTAAAAGATATTAAAATTAAAAAATTAAATACACACACAAATCGAATAAATGATGCTAGATTCTAGGTGTGTTTTGGTCTGGGTGTTGGAAGTGGTTTGAAAGATTAGAGAAAAAAATGGGGAGAAAAAAAGGGAAATCATTTGAGAATTTGAAAAAATGAATACACTGAAGTAGGCTAAAATGAGATTATGGGAGTAAAATAGAATTTGAAAAAAAACCCACAAAAGTAAAGAATAAAGTAGAAAAAAATTAAAGAAAATTTATAAAAATTAGAAATAAATTTGAATCTTTTCTTTCCCTGTACTCAAGAAAAAGAAAAGAAACAAAAAAGAGAAAAAAGATTTTAAAAAAGAAAAAAAGGAAATCGTTTGAAAATTTGAAAATTTTCATACAGTGTAGTGGACTGTAGTGGACTAAAATAAAATTATGGAAGTAAATAGACTTTGAAAAAAATTTACTTAAAAGCAAAAAATATAGTAAAAAAATTAAAGAAAAATATTTTTAATAGAAATTGAGAGTAAAAATGAAGTTTTTCTCTTTCTGCATTCAAGAAAAAGAAAAGAAATAAAAAAGAGAAAACAAGAAAAAGAAAGAAACAAAGGGAAATTGTTTGAAAATTTGAAAAGGTGAATACACTGAAGTAGACTAAAATAAAATGATGGAAGTAAAATAGAATTTAAAAACATTTTCACAAAAGTAAAAAATATAGTAATAAAAATTAAAGAAAAATGTTTTTAATAAAAATTGAAAATAAAAATGAGGTTTTTTTTCTCTTTCTGTATTCAAGAAAAAGAAAAGCAGTGTAAAAGAGAAAAAAAAAAGAAAGAAAATTGAATAGATGGACCTGCTAACAAATTGAAGTAGGACTCAAATTACTTCGTTTTCCCCTAGAAGTCAGTCTATGTAGCACTTTATAGTCCATAAACTAAGCCGGCAGTGAGACTTTTCTTGAGAGGGAAAGTTGGCCCAGTTGGGCGGGGCTCAGTGTAATGGCTCCATTCTCCACTAGGTGGTGCTGCGAGACTACTGGGGTGGATTGTTGCAGCTCTTCTAGGTGCATATGCACATGTGCAGGAGTGGTGAAAATGGCGCCACCCAGCCACCCAGTCTGTTCTCCCAGATCAGCAGCCATGCACATGTCCTCTATCTTCAGCTTTCATCCACTCCCCGCTTTTTCACTCTCCATGACCAGGCCCCAGGCAGTACCTCTCTCCCAAGTTTTGTCTCAGATGCAGCTATTTTCCCTGGCCACTTACTTCTGAAGCACTGTGGCTTTGACCTGTTCTGCCCCTCTTCGGGAGGGTCTCACCGAGCAATGGCCAAATGCACAATGGCCGAATGTGGCTGCACCCAGGAACGCTTGCTGGACCCTGCTGCTGCCGGTGCCCCGAGACTACGGCCAGGTGCCAGCCCGCCCCAGAAAAAGTTTGTGAGATACTGTAGCAGCAGTGTTTCAGGGATTATGGAAAATCACAACACACATCTGGCACCAGGATTCACCTGTAATGACCTTGTTCCAGCACCAGTGAATGTGGCTGTTTTCTAGGGTCTGCTGGGACCAGGTGGCTTCAACAGTCTCTACCAAGTGTCCTTCCAGCAGTGGAACTGCTTTTCCCCATGTGTCCCAAGAACCTCCCGACCCCACTCTGTTCCTGGGTATTCGCCCTTCCCACCAGAGCACCTCCAGGTATCAAGCTGCGGAGTTGCAGACTGCACTCCCCCTGTGTACAGTCTTAATGGAATTTAAACCCTCTCCTTCAGGTGGGAGGCGCAGGAAGATGGGGGCGTAGGAGGACGCTGGGCTCACCGCGTGTCCTGCTGATCACTTAGATTCCACCTACACCTGTCTAAATAACCCAGAAAACCGCCAGAGGATTAGCAGAACGGAGTCACCGGACCCAAGTGCAGACGAGAGGCCCACGGAAGAGGGTAGGAAGGGCGGCGAGGCGGTGCGCGCTCCACGGACTGGCGGGAGGGAGCCGGGGCGGAGGGGCGGCTAGCCAGCCAAGCAGAGCTCTCGAGTCCGGCTTGCAAAAGCGGAGGGGCCTGACGGACTGTGTTTCAACAGCAAGCGCGACTTAGCATCTGGGAGGTCATAAGTAAACAGCTCTGCTCGGAAGCGGGAAGGCTGGAGGACAAAGGGAGGGTGAGCTGCGGAGCCCCCGGACGACAGAGCTCAGTTTGGCGGGGAACAAAGGCGCTCGCCAGCGCCATCTCCCCCGCCCATCCCCCAGCCAAAATCCCAAAGGGAACCGGTTCTGGCCAGGGAAATTGCTCGCTCCGCGCAAACACCCAACTCTGTGCTTCTGCGGAGCCAAACCTCCGGCAGCGGATCTGACTCCCTCCGGCTGCCACAGGGCCCCTCCTGAAGTGGATCACCTAAGGAGAAGCGAGCTAAGCCTGCCCCCCCTGCCGCCGTGCACCTTGCCTTCCCACCCCAGCTAATACGCCAGATCCCCAGCATCACAAGCCTGGCAGTGTGCAAGTAGCCCAGACGGGCCACGCCACCCCACAGTGAATCCCGCCTCTAGGAGAGGGGAAGAGAAGGCACACACCAGTCTGACTGTGGCCCCAGCGGTGGGCTGGGGGCAGACATCAGGTCTGACTGCGGCCCCACCCACCAACTCCAGTTATACACCACAGCACAGGGGAAGTGCCCTGCAGGTCCTCACCACACCAGGGACTATCCAAAATGACCAAGCGGAAGAATTCCCCTCAGAAGAATCTCCAGGAAATAACAACAGCTAATGAGCTGATCAAAAAGGATTTAAATAATATAACAGAAAGTGAATTTAGAATAATAGTCATAAAATTAATCGCTGGGCTGGAAAACAGTATAGAGGACAGCAGAGAATCTCTTGCTACAGAGATCAAGGGACTAAGGAACAGTCACGAGGAGCTGAAAAACGCTTTAAAGGAAATGCAAAACAAAATGCAAACCACCACAGCTCGGATGGAAGAGGCAGAGGAGAGAATAGGTGAACTAGAAGATAAAGTTATGGAAAAAGAGGAAGCTGAGAAAAAGAGAGATAAAAAAATCCAGGAGTATGAGGGGAAAATTAGAGAACTAAGTGATACACTAAAAAGAAATAATATACGCATAATTGGTATTCCAGAGGAGGAAGAGAGAGGGAAAGGTGCTGAAGGGGTACTTGAAGAAATAATAGCTGAGAACTTCCCTGAACTGGGGAAGGAAAAAGGCATTGAAATCCAAGAGGCACAGAGAACTCCCTTCAGACGTAACTTGAATCGATCTTCTGCACGACATATCATAGTGAAACTGGCAAAATACAAGGATAAAGAGAAAATTCTGAAAGCAGCAAGGGGTAAACGTGCCCTCACATATAAACGGAGACCTATAAGACTCGTGACGGATCTCTCTTTTGAAACTTGGCAGGCCAGAAAGAATTGGCACGAGATTTTCAGGGTGCTAGACAGCAAAAATATGCAGCCGAGAATCCTTTATCCAGCAAGTCTGTCATTTAGAATAGAAGGAGAGATAAAGGTCTTCCCAAACAAACAAAAACTGAAGGAATTTGTCACCACTAAACCAGCCCTACAAGAGATCCTAAGGGGGACCCTGTGAGACAAAGTACCAGAGACATCACTACAAGCATAAAACATACAGACATCACAATGACTCTAAACCCGTATCTTTCTATAATAACACTGAATGTAAACGGATTAAATGCGCCAACCAAAAGACATAGGGTATCAGAATGGATAAAAAAACAAGACCCATCTATTTGCTGTCTACAAGAGACTCATTTTAGACCTGAGGACACCTTTAGATTCAGAGTGAGGGGATGGAGAACTATTTATCATGCTACTGGAAGCCAAAAGAAAGCTGGAGTAGCCATACTTATATCAGACAAACTAGACTTTAAATTAAAGGCTGTAACAAGAGATGAAGAAGGACATTATATAATAGTTACAGGGTCTATCCATCAGGAAGAGCTAACAATTATAAATGTCTATGCGCCGAATACCGGAGCCCCCAAGTATATAAAACAATTACTCATAAACAGAAGCAACCTTATTGATAAGAATGTGGTAATTGCAGGGGACTTTAACACCCCACTTACAGAAATGGATAGATCATCTAGACACACAGTGAATAAAGAAACAAGGGCCCTGAATGAGACATTGGATCAGATGGACTTGACAGATATATTTAGAACTCTGCATCCCAAAGCAACAGAATATACTTTCTTCTCGAGTGCACATGGAACATTCTCCAAGATAGATCATATACTGGGTCACAAAACAGCCCTTCATAAGTTTACAAGAATTTAAATTATACCATGCATACTTTCAGACCACAATGCTATGAAGCTTGAAATCAACCACAGGAAAAAGTCTGGAAAACCTCCAAAAGCGTGGAGGTTAAAGAACACCCTACTAACGAATGAGTGGGTCAACCAGGCAATTAGAGAAGAAATCAAAAAATATATGGAAACAAACGAAAATGAAAATACAACAATCCAAATGCTTTGGGACGCAGCGAAGGCAGTCCTGAGAGGAAAATACATTGCAATCCAGGCCTATCTCAAGAAACAAGAAAAATCCCAAATACAAAATCTAACAGCACACCTAAAGGAAATAGAAGCAGAACAGCAAAGGCAGCCTAAACCCAGCAGAAGAAGAGAAATAATAAAGATCAGAGCAGAAATAAACAATATAGAATCTAAAAAAACTGTAGAGCAGATCAACGAAACCAAGAGTTGGTTTTTTGAAAAAATAAACAAAATTGACAAACCTCTAGCCAGGCTTCTCAAAAAGAAAAGGGAGATGACCCAAATAGATAAAATCATGAATGAAAATGGAATGATTACAACCAATCCCTCAGAGATACAAACAATTCTCAGGGAATACTATGAAAAATTATATGCCAACAAATTGGACAACCTGGAAGAAATGGACACATTCCTGAACACCCACACTCTTCCAAAACTCAATCAGGAGGAAATAGAAAGCTTGAACAGACCCATAACCAGCGAAGAAATTGAATCGGTTATCAAAAATCTCCCAACAAATAAGAGTCCAGGACCAGATGGCTTCCCAGGGGAGTTCTACCAGACATTTAAAGCAGAGATAATACCTATCCTTCTCAAGCTATTCCAAGAAATAGAAAGGGAAGGAAAACTTCCAGACTCATTCTATGAAGCCAGTATTACTTTGATTCCTAAACCAGACAGAGACCCAGTAAAAAAAGAGAACTACAGGCCAATATCCCTGATGAATATGGATGCAAACATTCTCAATAAGATACTAGCAAATCGAATTCAACAGCATATAAAAAGAATGATTCACCATGATCAAGTGGGATTCATTCCTGGGATGCAGGGCTGGTTCAACATTCGCAAATCAATCAACGTGATACATCACATTAATAAAAGGAAAGAGAAGAACCATATGATCCTGTCAATCGATGCAGAAAAGGCCTTTGACAAAATCCAGCACCCTTTCTTAATAAAAACCCTTGAGAAAGTCGGGATAGAAGGAACATACTTAAAGATCATAAAAGCCATTTATGAAAAGCCCACAGCTAACATCATCCTCAACGGGGAAAAACTGAGAGCTTTTTCCCTGAGATCAGGAACACGACAGGGATGCCCACTCTCACCGCTGTTGTTTAACATAGTGCTGGAAGTTCTAGCATCAGCAATCAGACAACAAAAGGAAATCAAAGGCATCAAAATTGGCAAAGATGAAGTCAAGCTTTCGCTTTTTGCAGATGACATGATATTATACATGGAAAATCCGATAGACTCCACCAAAAGTCTGCTAGAACTGATACATGAATTCAGCAAAGTTGCAGGGTACCAAATCAATGTACAGAAATCAGTTGCATTCGTATACACTAACAAGGAAGCAACAAAAAGACAAATAAAGAAACTGATCCCATTCACAATTGCACCAAGAAGCATAAAATACCTAGGAATAAATCTAACCAAAGATGTAAAGGATCTGTATGCTGAAAACTATAGAAAGCTTATGAAGGTAATTGAAGAAGACTTAAAGAAATGGAAAGACATTCCCTGCTCATGGATTGGAAAAATAAATATTGTCAAAATGTCAATACTACCCAAAGCTATCTACACATTCAATGCAATCCCAATCAACGTTTATTTATTTTTGGGACAGAGAGAGACAGAGCATGAACGGGGGAGGGGCAGAGAGAGAGGGAGACACAGAATCGGAAACAGGCTCCAGGCTCTGAGCCATCAGCCCAGAGCCCGACGCGGGGCTCGAACTCACGGACCGCGAGATCGTGACCTGGCTGAAGTCGGACGCTTAACCGACTGCGCCACCCAGGCGCCCCAATGCAATCCCAATCAAAATTGCACCAGCATTCTTCTCGAAATTAGAACAAGCAATCCTAAAATTCATATGGAACCACAAAAGGCCCCGAATAGCCAAAGGAATTTTGAAGAAGAAGACCAAAGCAGGAGGCATCACAATCCCAGACTTTAGCCTCTACTACAAAGCTGTAATCATCAAGACAGCATGGTTTTGGCACAAAAACAGACACACAGACCAATGGAATAGAATAGAAACCCCAGAACTAGACCCACAAACGTATGGCCAACTCATCTTTGACAAAGCAGGAAAGAACATCCAATGGAAAAAAGACAGCCTCTTTAACAAATGGTGCTGGGAGAACTGGACAGCAACATGCAGAAGGTTAAAACTAGACCACTTTCTCACACCATTTACAAAAATAAACTCAAAATGGATAAAGGACCTAAATGTGAGACAGGAAACCATCAAAACCTTAGAGGAGAAAGCAGGAAAAGATCTCTCTGACCTCAGCCGTAGCAATCTCTTACTCGACACATCCCCAAAGGCAAGGGAATTAAAAGCAAAAGTGAATTACTGGGACCTTATGAAGATAAAAAGCTTCTGCACAGCAAAGGAAACAACCAACAAAACTAAAAGGCAACCAACGGAATGGGAAAAGATATTTGCAAATGACATATCGGACAAAGGGCTAGTATCTAAAATCTATAAAGAGCTCACCAAACTCCACACCCGAAAAACAAATAACCCAGTGAAGAAATGGGCAGAAAACATGAATAGACACTTCTCTAAAGAAGACATCCAGATGGCCAACAGGCACATGAAAAGATGTTCAGCGTCGCTCCTTATCAGGGAAATACAAATCAAAACCACACTCAGATATCACCTCACGCCAGTCAGAGTGGCCAAAATGAACAAATCAGGAGACTATAGATGCTGGAGAGGATGTGGAGAAACGGGAACCCTCTTGCACTGTTGGTGGGAATGCAAATTGGTGCAGCCGCTCTGGAAAGCAGTGTGGAGGTTCCTCAGAAAATTAAAAATAGACCTACCCTATGACCCAGCAATAGCACTGCTAGGAATTTATCCAAGGGATACAGGAGTACTGATGCATAGGGGCACTTGTACCCCAATGTTCATAGCAGCACTCTCAACAATAGCCAAATTATGGAAAGAGCCTAAATGTCCATCAACTGATGAATGGATAAAGAAATTGTGGTATATATACACAATGGAGTACTATGTGGCAATGAGAAAAAATGAAATATGGCCCTTTGTAGCAACGTGGATGGAACTGGAGAGTGTAATGCTAAGTGAAATAAGCCATACAGAGAAAGACAGATACCATATGGTTTCACTCTTATGTGGATCCTGAGAAACTTAACAGGAACCCATGGGGGAGGGGAAGGAAAAAAAATAAAAAAGAGGTTAGAGTGGGAGAGAGCCAAAGCATAAGAGACTGTTAAAAACTGAGAACAAACTGAGGGTTGATGGGGGGTGGGAGGGAGGGGAGGGTGGGTGATGGGTATTGAGGAGGGCACCTTTTGGGATGAGCACTGGGTGTTGTATGGAAACCAATTTGTCAATAAATTTCATTAAAAAAAATAAAATAAAATAAACCCTCTCCTTCAGTCTTAATGGAATTTAAACCCTCTCCTTTCTCTTTTCTCCCTTTTTAGTTTAGTCCCTGCAGCTGTTTCCAATTTTCCACTTTCTCTCCAGCTGTTTTCAGGGAGGGGTGCTTTTTCCGTATTCTCCCCCCACCCCAGTCTCCGTCCTCTCTCCACTCACACAAGCACCTCCCTTCCTGCACCTTCTCACTCCCCAAGTTCACTTCCCCGTGCCATGTACTTGCTGAATTCTGTGTTCAGGTTGTGCAGATTATTGTTTTAATCCTCCAGTCAATTTTCTAGGTGTGTAGGATGGTTTAGTGTTGGTTTGGCTGTATTTCATGGATGCAAGACACACAAAGAAATTTCCACGCTATTCCATCTTGACTGCTCCCCTCCCCGAATACCACATCTTCCTTATACATTTATCAGTAGTTGGATATTTGGGCTCTTTCCATAATCTGGCTATTGTTGATAGTGCTGAAATAAACATCAAGGTTGAAGTCCCTTCAACTCAGTATTTTTGTGTCCTTTAGATAATGCCTAGTAGCACAATTACTAGGTCATAGGTAGTTCTATTGTTAATTTTTTGAAGAGCCTCCATACTGTTTTCCAGAGTGGATGCACCATTTTGCATTCCCACCAACAGTGTACAAGGGTTACCCTTCCTCTGCATCCTTGTCTACATCTGCTGTTTCCTGTGTTAATTTTAGCACTTCTGACAGGTGTGAAGTGGTGTCTCCTTGTGGATTTGATTTGTATTCCCCTGATGATGAGTGATGTTGAGCATCTTTTTCATGTCTCTGGAAGTCATCTGCATGTCGTCTTTAGAAAAATGTTTATGTCCTCTGCCTATTTATTAACTGGATTATTGGTTTTAGGGTATTGAGTTTGATCATTTCTTTATAGATTTTTGGATATTAACCTTTTATCTGATAAGTCATTGCAAAACTCTCCTCCCATTCCATATGCTGTCTTTTAGTTTTGTTAATTGTTTTCTTTGCTATTCAGAAGCTTTTTATCTTGATGAGGTCTGAATTAGTTCATTTTTCCTTTTGTTTACATTGCCTCTGGTGACCTGTCTAGTAAGAAGTTGCTGCAGCCGAGGTCAAAGAGGTTCCTGCCTATGTTCTGCTCTAGGATTTTGATGGTTTCCTGTCTCACACATTTAGGTCTTTCATCCACTTTGAATTCATTTTTGTGTATGTTGTCCTTTCTTATGAAAGAAACTTAGGAAAATTTAATTCTTCTGTTTGTTGCTGTCCAGTTTTCCCAACACCATTTGTTAAAGACACTGTCTTTTTTCCATTGGATATCCTTTCCTGCTTTGTTGAAGATTAGATGAACATATAATTGTGGGTCCATTTCTGGGTTTTCTATTCTGTTACATTGATTTATGTGTCTGTTTTTGTGCCAGTTTAAGTCTGGAATTGTGATGCCTCCAGTTTTGCTATGCTTTATCAGGATTGCTTTGGCTATTTGGAGTCTTTTATGGTCCCATACACATTTTAGGATCGTTTGTTATACCTCTGTGAAAAATGCTGGTAGTATTTTGATGGGGATTGCATTAAATGTGTAGATTACTTTGGGTAGCATAGACATTTTAACAATGTTTGTCCTTCCAATCCATGATCATAGAATGTTTTCCCATTTCTTTGTGTCATCTTTAATTTCTTTCATAAATATTCTATAGTTTTCAGAGTGTAGATCTTTTGTCTCTTTGGTTAGATTTATTCCTAGGTATCTTATGGGTTTTGGTGCAATTATAAATGGGATCGATTCATGGATTTCTCTTTCTGCGGCTACATTATTGGTGTATAGGAATGTAACAGATTTCTGTACATTGATTTTATATCCTGTGACTTTGCTGAACTCATGTATCAGTTCTAGTAAAATTTTGGTGGAGTCTTTGGGTTTTCTACATCACATCATCTACAAATAGTGAAAGTTTGTCTTCCTTGCCAATTTCTATGCTTTTATTTCTTTTTGTTGCCTGATTGCTGAGGCTAGGGCTTCCAGTACTATAATAAATAACAATGGTGAGATTGTCTTGTTGAACAATGTCTTGTTACTGACCATAAAGGAAAAGCTCTCAGTCTTTTCCCTATTGAGTGTGATATTAGCTATGGGTCTTTCATATATGGCCTTTACAATGTTGAGGTATTTTCCCCTCTTTCCCTACTTTTTCAGGATTTTTATCAAGAAGGGATGCTATACTTTGTTAAAGACTTTTACTGTATTTAGTGAGAGGATCACATGGTTCTTATCCTTTCATTTATTAATGAGTATATCACATTTATTGATTTGTAAATATTGAACCACCCCCAGCAGTCCAGGAATAAATCCCACTCGATCATGGTGAATAATTTTAATGTATTATTGTACTCAATTTGCTAGTATCTTGTTGAGAATTTTTACATCCATGTTCATCAAGGATATTGGCCTATAAATTCTCCTTTTTAGTGGGGTGTTTGGTTTTGGAATTAAGGTAATGCTGGCCTTGTAGAATGAGTTTGGAAGTTTCCCTTACATTTCTATTATTTGGAACAGTTTGAGAAGAATGGGTATTAATTCTTCTTTAAATATCTGGTAGAAGTCCCCTGGGAAGTCATTTGGCCCTGGACTTTTAATTGTTGGATTTTTTATTACTGACCTAGTTTCTTTGCTGGTTATGGGTATGTTCAAATTTTCTCTTTTTTCCTTCTTCAGTTTTAGTAGTTTTGTATTTTCTAGGAATTTGTCCATTTCTTCCAGATTGCCCAGTTTTTTTGTTGTATAATTTTTCATAGTATTCTCTTATAATTGTTTGTATTTCTGTGGTGTTGGTTGTGATTTCTCCTCTTTCAATCATGATTTAATTTTTTTTAGATCCTTTCTTTTTTTTTTTTTATAAGTCTGGGTAGGGCTTTATCAGTTTCATTAATTCTTTCAAAGAACAAATTCTTAGTTTAATTGATCTGTTCTACCTTATTTCTTTCTATATCATTTATTTCTGCTTTAATATCTATTATTTCCCCTAATCTGCTGGCTTTAGTCCTTATTTGTTGTTCCTTTTCTAGTTCCTTTAGGTGTAAGTTTACGTTGTGTATTTGAGACTTTTCTTGCTTCTTGAGGTAAGACTGTATTGCTATATACTCCCCTTCCCCCAACCCCCAGGACTGCCTTTGTTGCATCCCAAAGGTTTTGGACTATTGTGTTTTCATTTTCATTTGCTTCCATGTATTTTTTAATTTCTTCTTTAATTTACTGGTTAACCCATTTATTCTTTAATAAGATGTTCTTTAATCTCCATATATTTGTGGTCTTTCCAAATTTTTTCTTGTTGTGGACTTCAAGTTTCACAGCGTTGTATTCTGAAAATATATATGTATGACCTCTATTTTTTTTGTACTTGTTGAGGACTGATTTGTGATGCAGTACATGATGTTCTGGACAATGTTCTATGTGCACTCAAAAAGAATGTGTATTCTGCTGCCTTAAGATGAAATGTTCTGAATATATCTGTTAAGTCCATTTGGTCCAATGTGTCATTCAAAGCCATTGTTTCCTTGTTGATTTTCTGCTTCAATGATCTGTCTATTACTGTAAGTGGGATGTTAAAGTCCCCTACTATGCTTGTTTCACTATCAATGAGTTTCTTTATGTTTTGTGTTTTCTTTATTAACTGATTTATATATTTGGTTGCTTCAAGTTGGGAACATAAATACCAGTGTTAGATATTCTTGTTGGATAGACCCCTTAATTATGATATAGTGCCCTTCTTCATCTCTTGTTACAGTCTTTGGTTTAAAACTTAGTTTGTCTGATATAGGTATGGCTACTCTGGCTTTCTTTTGATGTCCATTAGCATGATAGATAGTTCTCCATCCCCTTACTTTCAATCTGCAGGTGTTTTTAGGTCTAAAATGAGTCTCTTGTAAGCAGCATATAGATGGGTCTTCCCTTTTTTTTATCCATTCTGAAACCCTATGTCTTTTGATCAAAGCATTTAGTTCATTTACATTCAGAGTAATTATTGACAGACAAGAATTTCGTGCCATTTATTATCTGTAAAATTGCTGATTCTGGAGATTTTCTCTGTTCCTTTCTAGTCTTCATTAGTTTTTGTTCTTTCCAACACAAGGTGTCTCCTTTAATATTTCTTGCAGGGCTGGTTTACTGGTCATAAATTCCTTGAGTTTTTGTTCGGGAAACTCTTTCTCTCCTTTTCTGAATGACAACCTTGCTGAATAAAGTATTCTTGGCTGAATATTTTTCCCATTCAGCACATTGACTATATCATGCCACTCCCTTTTGGCCTTCCAGGTTTCTGTGGTGAGATCTGCTGTGAACCTGATTTGTCTTCCCTTGTAGGTTAGGGATTTCTTTTCCCTTCTGCTTTCAGGATTCTTTCCTTATCTGTATATTTAATTTTTTTTTACTATGATAGGTCTTGGTTTTAGCCAGCTTTTTTTTTTTTTTTTAATTTGAAGGAAGTTCTCTGTGCCTTCTGGATTTCAATGTATGTTTCCTTCCCCACGTTAGGGAAGATTTAAGCTTAATTTGCTCAAATAAACCTGCTCCTTTTTCCCTCTTTCTTCTGGGACTCCTACGATACAAATGTTATTATGCTTTATGGAGTTGCTGAATTCTCTAAGTCTGTATTTATGATCCAATACTTTTCTTTCCCTCTTCTATTCAGCTTCATTATTTTCAATAATTTTATCTTCTATATTATAGATTCATTTCTCTACTTTGTCCATACTTGTTGTCATTACATCCAATCAGTTTTATATCTCAGCTACAGCATTTTTTTTTTATTTCAGCCTGAATAGTTTTTAGTTCTTTTATCTCTGCAGTAAGGGATTCTCTAGTGTCTTCAATCCTTTTCTCAAGCCCAGTTAGCATCCTTATGGTTATTGTTTTAAATTCTCTTTCAGGCAAATTATTTATATCTGTTTTGATTCAATCCCTGGCCACTGACCACTTCCTATTATTTATTTTAGGTTGAATTCTTCCATCTTGTCATTTTGTCTACGTCACTGTATTGTGTGTGTATGTATTTGGAAAGCCTGTTATATTTCCTGCTCCTGAGAGTAATGGTTATATTAAGAAGTCCTATACTTTCCAGGAACTGGAGCTTCAAGAAGTGTTTTAGAGTGTGCACTCTGCCATTGTTGTGGCTTCTCTTTTCCTTGGGTCAGTCCTCTGCAGAGTTTCTCCTTGTCTGAGAAGTGTTTGGACCTTGTCCACTGTATGGCAAGTTTTTACTAGGTGTATTTTGATCTGCTTATTAAAGAGGCTAGATCCTATTTCGTCTAGAGCTGAAGCTTTACAGCACTCCATGATCGGTAGACTTGGTGCATGTGAGGGGTTTATGCTGGTCTTCTGGAGGAGTGGCCTGATGCACTGATTCTCAGGCAGACTTGCCCTAGTAAAGATGCACCTGCAGGGAACAGGGGGGTGGGGCTTGGTGTAAGTGGCCCCAGCCTCCATTGTGGGTGCTGTGTTGCTCACTGAGGTCTGTCCATGCTGATGCATAAAATGGCATTGCCCTGCTCTCTCACCTCAGGAGCAGGGAATTCATGCCTGCCACTGTTCAGAAAGCCCTCACAGAAGAATGAAGAATCTCCCTCCTTGTGTCCCCAGCTTCTGTCAGATCCTTACTTCGCCCTGTCTGTGTCTAAACTGTCTGTCTTCCAGGCAGCACAGTACTCCTGTGTTTTATCTCGAGCACATGGCTGTGTTTCAAAACTCCAAATATAAGGATCTGGTATGGAGCAAACCTGTGCTAATCCTCTGGGGGAGGGTCATGCCATGTTGTGACTGGTGCCAGTTAGTGCCAGAATAGCAGTCACGTGATTGCATGGGGTTTAGAATTTATGATAAAGCACAGCAAAAAGCTGGCATCAAAGTTTGCTGCCTTCAGCAGGTGTCTATGTTCCTATGCTACTGAACAGGGCAACACATTGGCACCCGCCATTTCTTTTGCCCCCTGAGAGGCAGTGCTGCCTCTCCCAAATGCCAAATGCACTCCAAGAAGAGGAACTGTCTCTCCCAGAGCTGCCCAGATCCTCAAACCACACTGCCTGTTCCCAGGCCTCTGTTTTCCTTCCCCACAGGAGTACCGCTATGCCCACCAGGTTCCACCTGGTGGTGGCATGGATTTCTAAGACTTTGGACTTTCATCTCTGCTGCTTGTAAAAACTTGTGATAATCAACTACTCTCTCTGTCTCTCAAAATAAACTTAAAAAAAAGAGTAAAGTGAAGTACAAGTGCTCTTGTAAGCAGCATATCATTGGATCTTGTTTTTTAATCCATTCAGCCATTTTGTGTCTTTTGATTGGATAATTTAAGATGTTTACATTTAACTTAATTACTAATAAGTAAGGACTAACAACTATTTTGTTAATTGTCTTCTGGTTGTTTTGTAGATCCATTGTTCCTTTTATCTTATCATGCTGTCTTTGTGTGTGTGTTATCTTTTGGTATCAGTATACTTAGACTTCTTTACCATGTTCTTTTGTGCAATTGCTACAAGTTTTTTCCTTATGGTTACTATGAGGATTACATAAAATATCTTAAAATATTTTAAGCTAATTACACCTTCAAAGAATTCCTAAACTTTATGCTTTTAATTCTTCTCCCCCTTGCATTTTAGATTATTGATGTTACAATGTACATATTTTTTATTGTGTAACTAAAACAGATTATTGTAGTTATAGACATTTTTACTGTTTGTTTTTTAACTTTTAAGTTAGAGTTGTAAGTTAATTATGCACCATCATTACCACATTACAGAATCTAATTCTGACTGTATATTTACCATTACCAGTGAGTTTTACACTATCTTCTTATGTTTCTATAATGTTAATTAACGTTATTTTACTTTCATTTAAAGAACTTCCTTTAGAATTTCTTGTAAGGCAGGTCTACTGGTAATGAACTCCCTCAGCTTTTGTTTATTCAGGAAAGTCTTTATCCTTCCTTTATTTCTGAAGTACAGCTTTAGCAGGTATAGAATCTTCTGTGGATTTTTTTTTTCTTTCAATATTTTGAATATGTCAGCCCTATTCTAACCTAAAATGTTTTTTGTTGTTTTGTTTTTGAGAAATCCACTGATGATCTTATGGTTTATCCCTTGTATTTTCTCTCTTTTCTCTTACTGCTCTTAGAATACCTTCTTTGTCTTTGTCTTTTGACAATTGAATTCTAATGTGACTCAGTGAAGGCCTATTTAGGTTCAACCTATTTGGGGTTGAACATACTTCCCTTTCTTCTTCTTTTCTAGTCACTATAATGTAAATGTTGCTTGTTTTTATTGTATTCCAAAGGTCCTATAAACTCTCTTTGCTCTTTTTTTTCTCCTCTGACTGGATCATGTCAAATATCCCATCTTTCATGTCACTGATTCTTTCTTCTGAATAGTTAAGTATGTTTTTGAAGCTCTCCACTGAATTTTTTAGTTAAATACTTGTATTTTTCAACTCGAATTTTTATTTGTTTTGATGATTTCTATCTTTTTTTTTTGTTCATTCATGGTTTTCCTACTTTCATTTAGTTATTTGTGTGTTCTTGTAGTTCACTAATCTTTAAGAAAATTATCCTGGGGCGCCTGGGTGGCACAGTCGGTTAAGCGTCCGACTTCAGCCAGGTCACGATCTCGCGGTCCGTGAGTTCGAGCCCCACGTCGGGCTCTGGGCTGATGGCTCAGAGCCTGGAGCCTGCTTCCGATTCTGTGTCTCCCTCTCTCTCTGCCCCTCCCCCGTTCATGCTCTGTCTCTCTCTGTCTCAAAAATAAATAAAACGTTAAAAAAGAAAAAAAAGAAAAAAAAGAAAATTATCCTGAATTCTTTGAAAGGCCATATATCTTCATTTCTTTAGGGTCAGTTATTGGAGTTTTAATGGTTTCTTTGGTTGTGTTATATTTACTTGATTTTTTTTTTGTAATTCTTGATTCTTTACATTAGTATCTGTGCATTTGAGTAAATGGGCTCCTCTTCCAGACATTACGGGTTCACTGTGGCTAAGACAGTTCTTTACCATTCAGCTTAGTTGGGGTTTGGAGGCATGTCTGCTAGAAATGGTCTTTGGCAAGTGGGCCCAGCTATTAAGGTCTATTTTTGGACAAGGCAACTGTTTGAGCTTTCGGTCAGGGGTTGGGTGGTGTGCCACTGGTTAAGAGAAGTTAGGTAGGACTGTTGGTTTGTTCTCTGACCAACTAAAGCTGTAGGAAGGACTCTTCAATTGCCTGGATACTGTGGTCAGGCTTTCAATCCTGACTGGTTACTATACTCAGTAATAGGTGAGGCTGTGAATTAGCTTCCCTGTCTTGTCAGGGCAACAGAATAAGACCCAGGGCCAGCATAATGGCTTGTTGTTTAGGGATTGGAATCAGGCAAAAATGTACACTAAATTTCCTGGTCAAGTGAGGTTACCAGTTTTGCTCTGCAGATGGGGAAAGCCATGGCTATGCTCTCTGTTCTAGTACCACTGTAATGAGAGTTGGAGAGACTACATAGCTTCCCATGTGTCCTGGTTAGGTTTCCTGGTCAGGTAGTCTGAAGGCTTATTCAGCAATAAGTGGGGCTATGAATTAGTTTCCTTGCCTGGGTACAGCAGGAGAAGGAGCTCTAAAGCCAATAAGGCTCTGTGTGCTCTTGAGCCAACCCATGCTCCAAGTTCCCTCGCTGCCTAGGGCCACTGGCTTTGTACTGCATACCATCAGCTCTGCTTGTCTGCCTCTTACTTTGAGCATTGCTAGACTACAGAGCTTCCAGGTTTTCTCACCAGCCGTTCTGCTTATATGGGGCCAAGAGTCATGTTCCACAGCAGTACATGGAGACTGGGAATGAGCAAACCATGCTCTAGGGCCAGTCAAACTTGCTTGAGAACCTAAATCAGGCATACCTGCACCCCACTTTGTTCCCTGGTCACTATATACCACCAACTTGGTTCTGCAGATTGGTTGTTAGAAACTCCTCCCCCTTCTCTGTCATAGTCAGATTTTCCATGGTTGAGCCCACAGACTCCCCAGCAATCCTCATGGGTTAGACAAGAGTATGGGCTCCCATGAAGTGACACATAGCACTGGGAGGGGTCACTGGAATGCCCTCATTTTTCCCACTGGAGAAACCATAAGCTCTGGAGAGTCCTCTCCACATGGTGCTGTGTTGGCCATGGGGAGGGGCAATGCAGTCAGCCTGTAGCCACTTCTCTTAGCTTTCCAATGCAGGCTGTCTTGATCTCTGCGATGCAGGGTGCTTTAGCTTCACCTCCATGTTCTAGTTGTGTCTTGTCCATGACTAGTTGTCAGTTCTTTTTGTGAGCTAACACAAATTCAGGAATGATCTGTTTCACCCTCTGGTGATATTACTCTACAGCTCATTTTTTTTTAGCACTAAATAATATTCCAAAAAATAATATTCCATTGTCTGAATGTACCACAGCTTATCTTAAAATGTTTTAGTGTTTATTTTGAGAGAGAGAGAGGAGGCAGGGGAGGGGCAGAGAGAGAGAAGTGCTGCCAGCACAGAACCCAACATGGGGCTTACCAGCACAGAGCCCAACGTGGGGCTTGAACCCATGAACCACGAGATCATGACCTGAGCCAAAATCTAGACTTGGACACTTAACAGACTAAGCTACCTAGGTGCCCCTAAAAATTTTTAAAGTTTTCATATGATTAATTCATCTTGCTCTTTATGCCTCCCTCCAGCTCCCAGCTCATCTGTCATTCTGATACAAACTATTATCACCATCTCCCAGCTCATCTGTCATTCTGATACAATCAAACTATTATCACCATCACTGCTTACATTTGTTAGTGGCCTTCTATGTTCCAGACAT
Source organism: Lynx canadensis (assembly GCF_007474595.2). Lineage (NCBI taxonomy): Eukaryota > Metazoa > Chordata > Mammalia > Carnivora > Felidae > Lynx > Lynx canadensis. The sequence continues at coordinate 67,011,530 of NC_044313.2, forward strand.
TCTGTGGAAAGCTTTGCACACTTTTATGTTACATAATTCTTACAATTCTTTAAGCAGTATTCTATTGCCATCTCACTTGTACAGATGAGAAAAAGGGCTTAGATATGGAAATCACAGTGGCCAAGTTCTCACACATAAAGAAGACTTGGCTAGAACCAAATACTATTTGACCTCAAAGGTGTCTGTCTTATTCATGTTTCCATTCCCAGAACATATTGAAGAGCCTTGCACACAGTTGCACCTTAGAAAATAACTTTGCAGTCAATGAACACAAATATTACTCTGGATGAGCCATTGTTCTAATAGAATTAAAGACCAGAGGTTCTGAGAATATGAACTAGAAGAGAGTATCTTTTGTGTACTCTATATTCTCTGGGACATATATGCTTTGCAATATCTCAAAGCCATTTTGTAATTGGAAAAATGGAAACCAATTGAACCTAATTACTAAAGAAGATTAGAGCTATGAAAAGAACATAGACTTCCTGATTTCTAGTACCAACCTCTTCTCAGGCCAACAGAGGTCTTCACTACTAAGTACATTATTTAGCAGATCTGACTCCCAGTACACTCCAGAATAATCTTCAACTGTCAGCTAGTTCCCCAATTGCTCCTACTTATGTTTCATTTTTGTTCTAAGTGCCATCTCCCCCCTTCAATTTGAAGCTATTCTCACTAATTCATATCAGTTTTATCATTTGGTCTTTGACACACATGTCAGACAAAATATCAGAACAAGTGTGCACAAAGCAATTATAACAGATGGGTCATACTGTGAAATGGCACTGAGCTGCAGTAGAGCACGCTTTTTGCCCATTGCAAGAACAAGAAGCTCCACATTTACAAAAAAAATAATAATAATTGGATCTCATAAGTCTTCCATCCTTCCACTTTCTGCCTTAATTTAGTCATCTCTAGGACCTCCTCCACATGACTGGGTATGAAGTGAAACATATTAAGCAGCAGCAGAAGAGAAATACTGGTCACTTCCACTCTGTAACCTTTCCTCGTTTTCCATAAAATACCCTGGAATTCGATTTATGTTGGCAAATATTTGCTGAACTCTTACTATTCCACAGTCAATATCTTAGACATCATCTTAGGCACCAATGAGTCAATACAAAGAAGAATGAAAGCAAGCCAGCATCTCTCCTTTAACTGCATTATAAGGTAGCATTTGATCAACTATGTGAGAGAAGTAGACAGAGGTACAGGATTTCAAAGAATGAATAAGATACTTCCAATCATGAAAGCTGCATGGTGGAGCTGCCATTTGAATTGGGCCTGCAGAGATGGATAAGATTTATACAACCAGAGAGTGTCAGGGAGGACATTCCAGGCTGAGGGAATGGCATGAGAAAACTCATGGACATGGGGAATGTGCTCAAGGAAGGTCCAGCTGCTTAATTAGGCTGGTCGGAGCATGTGTCTTAGAAGATGAGACTGAAATGGACTGTGGAAGATGTTGAAAATTATAGAAAGCTTGGATCTTGATCTGTAGAAGTGGGGAGTGTTGAGGTGGGAATAGTTTTCCTATCACCTCATATTTCTAGACAGGCTCACATCTAAGGAAGAAGTGTACTTGCTTTCTCTTTTCCATTTATCCATCCCTTCCTATGGCTCCTCCCAAGAGAAAATTTAGTTGTAAATTTAATTGGTAGAGCTTACAGCATTCAACCGATCTGCTTTTCCTAGTGCTTTTCAACCTAAGCCTCACAGACAGAATCCAGGCCTCAGACTACTTCCTAATCATTTCTTGTCCAATCCCAGTGGGCCCTCTTTCCACTGCCTCTTCCTACTTCCTTTGTCCATGTGATAAGTACCCAAAGTTTAGCCCCTAGGAATGAACTTAGACCATGCTCCAATCTAGTATTGCTCCAACCTAGACTGGCTCAACCCAGCTATCCACTGTCAATGGCGAGAGAACAGATTTCCCATTCTACCTCTTGGTTCAACCATGTTCTCAAACTCAGTTTTATATGAGAAGCCCTCTTTGGGAAGGGGAAATGGTGTTGACATTAGACACATAGCCAGCTATTAATAAAAAGAAGCACTTCATTTCCTATTTTTTTAAGTTTATTTATTTATTTTGAGAGAGACAGCACAGACAGGGGAAGGGCAGAGAGAGAGAGAGAGATGGGGAGAGAGAGAGACAGAGAGAGAGAGAGAGCCCAAAGCAGGCTCCGCACTGTCAGTGGGGAGCCTGATGTAGGGCTAAAACCCACAAACCGTGAGTTCATAACCTAAGCCAAAGTCAAGCGCTAGATGCTTCACCGAGTCACCCATGCACTCCTCATTTCTGACCCTTTTCTGGATGGGTCAAACCATTCTCCCAAGGAATAATAAAAGCATGGAAAACCTATGCACCAAACACTGTGAATCCCATTGTCCTTTCACCGCACACAAGGAAAGAAGGTGTCCATCACGTCCTTATCCTGTGGGTTCTTCAGGTAGTGATGCTAAGTAGAACTGGGAAGAAATATGGGTATGCAACTGCATGATATATTTTTAAGTTTACTTTTTTGAGAGAGAGAGAGCAAGTGGGAGAGGGGCAGAGAGAGAGGGAGAAAGAGATAATCCCAAGCAGGCTCTGCACTATCAGTGTGGGGCTTGAACTCACAAACCATGAGATCATTGCCTGAGCTGAAGTTGGACACTTAACCAACTGAACCACCCAGGGATCCTACTACATGATATTTTTAAAAATTTTTAATGTTTATTTTTGAGAGAGAGAGTGTGTGAGCGAGGGAGGAGCAGAGCGAGAGGGAGACACAGAATCCAAAGCAGGCTCCAGGTTCTGAGCTGTCAGCACAGAGCCTGACATGGGGCTCGAACCCACAAACCATGAGATCATGACCTAGCCAAAGTCGAACACTTAACCAACTGGGCCACCCAGGCACCCCAGCATGATATTTTTAATATCTATCTTTACTTCCATGAAAGTGGTAAAAAAAATAAAAATAAACAGGCTATGAGATATACCCAGGAATCCTATGATCACAAAGGCTCCATAACTATTTGCAGAACTCATGTTTTCCCCCTTAACCTCATTTTTCATATCTGTGCCACTCGTCATTGCTCTATGTACCCCATGAAAATCGACAAGAGCATTCACCTGAAACTGTGGGAGAAATATGGGCACAAGATTCTATCCATGCAGAAAGGTGACCTGCATGTCTGTTAGGAACTTTTCAGACACTCCTGCAAATTCCTGTCACCTGCAGTTCCTTAGAGATGACAATGTGCACTCCAGCTACCACAAAAAAAAGCTTTTTGCAGCAGCTGAAGGTGTTTTATGATGAAATGAAGGAGAAGGTTTAGCTCTCAACTGTCTGCATCTTCAAGCTCTACACCCCATCCCTATTGCCTAGTTAATTGGCTTCCTGGACCTCATAGGGTAGGAGTTACGTATCCCGCTCCTTGCCTTCAAACACAAAATTAAAAACCTTGTGTGGACCAGTAACATCTCTTCCCTAAACAGCAAATTTCAGTCAGCTTCAAGGTTGACTTCTATATCGATAAGGACATGATCTACATCACAGACACCAAGGTCACTAGGCCTATGGGAATTTCTTCATCAGGCAGATACACAAATCTGAAGAGCTCAATCAAACCCTGAAGAAGTTAGGACAGAGATCTTGAGTATATTCACACTCTTGTGAATGTATTTCAATGTCTTTGTAGGTGGGACATATTTTTTTCACCATGAAACCCTGACCTAGAGCAGACATCAACGATTCAGCTGAGTTGAAGTTTATTTGAATTAAGGACATTTCAGTTTTAAATAGGTCTCAGCAAAGGATCTTCTTTGGGAAAAAGAGAGAGAGAGAGAGAGAGAGAGAGAGAGAAGATTGGAAATGTATTGCCCTAGAACTGTACACTTACCATGCTCTCTAGCTTGAGCATCCCTAACATCGGCTTGCATTGTCCCTGTTGTCAAGGAACCAGGTCTCTGCTGCTGCCATCTCTCCTGCTACTGACTTCAGGTCCTGCTGAGTCAGCTGGTCCTGATCCTTCAGTATCTCTTGAACATGCCACAACAATATCTTGCTCATTCCCATACTGTATACAATCTATTTAGAGGTCACTGGTCACCCCTGAGGTATGAGATGCCAAAAGACTCTCTTGGAACCCAGAAGCATATGGGAATTGATATTCAGAGAAGCAAAAATGTGATCAACATACAGGATGAGGATGAACTCCTCTTTCTTTCTCTGCCCCCTATCTCTAAAAGCTGGATTAGAGAGGCAGGAGATCCATATGGTCTCTCAAAGACTTTCTGTAAGACCCTTTGGTCATCTTGTTACAAAGCTGTGGTCAGCTTGGGAATGTACTACCTTATCTTTTTCATCCTGCCTTCTCTGACTTTTATCTTTTTATCTTCACTCCTCCTTACCTGTGAATGCACTGCCAGTGAGGTATTAATAGATTTCCCTTTGTTTTCTAGGGAACCCAGGCTAAGAAAGGAGCCACAATGACCACTGGATATTTGGACGTCTTCTTGTATTTTTACATTATTCTTACTGTAGTCATGAATAAGTGACTTCATGCCACATCCTTAATGATCCCTCCTCTAGGACTACTATAATTTACTCTCAGGTTGGTCCTTAAATGAGGAGCATAATCATCCCAAAGGAACCTTTTCCATATATCTTTAGGTCTAACCCAGGAGGTTTCCATGTTGCATTTTGCAACTAAAGCTTTCTTGTCCTTCTGTATTGACCTGAAAGCCTCATTCAGGATCATGATTCCAATTACCAGGAGAGCTATAAGAGAGGCTTCACTTCCCCCAAAGCAATTCAATGGCAACCTCTTATCCCAGATAATTATGTCAGAATTAGGGCACAACTTGACCTAAATCCACACAGCTCTCTATAAAAGTGTCTGGTTTCAGATATCTTTGGTGTATGTCCAATGTGAGTACTAGAGACTCTGTCAACTTCTGAACTGGCTGAAGTTAACACAATATTTTAGCTCAGATTGCCAAAGTATAAGGTAGAAAAGTCATATACTAATAAAAAGAAATTTGGATCACCAACATTGGTTACAGAAAGCACAGCAAGGACCAAACATATTTGTCCTGTGAGGACAGGATGCCCTGGAATGGAGGAGGGGCAAGTGGCACTCCCAGACACCAAATCCCACATGAATCTCTTACGTGGGATCATAGCCTCAAGATCATAACCTCAAGTTTGCAGGTTGAATTACCTGAGACCAGTGTGCCATATGAGTAATAGCCAAAGTATGTGAAAAACAATTTAATAGATTATAATGCTTGACTACCTTTCATTAAGCACTAACCATGAAATAGAATCTATGATAAGTACTTTACATATGCATTATTTAACTTAATGATGATCATCAATCCTCCACAGAGGACACCTCCTATGAGGATTGAACAGGTACCCAGTTCCTTGGTACCATGCAAAGGTTTATGAAAATCAGATTGACAGTCTTTTCTAGGAAGGACAATAGTTGATGCTTGATATTCCAAAACTAGTTCTTCATCCCTTTGGATTAAGCCATTATTTCTGGACAAGATATTAACAGTCACTTTGAGAACTAAAAGCATTTCTTGCAGTTCACATTCCAACATGATTTGTTTGCCCTCTCTTCCCAAAGTGACTTTGACCAGAAAGCAAAACCAATTTGTTGAGGAAGGGATTCCAGGTTGGAGAGCCAGTGAAAGTATATCTAGGAGGGGAAATTGAATACTGAGGAAAAGCTGAGCACAGGGCTTGTCAAGGATTTTTTCCAACAGATAATTTTGCTTCTGTCTTATGACTAAGCCTGCAAAGAAGTGAATTAACTCTAGCATGAGAGAATTAAGTGGGATATGAGGAAGAACTTCCTTCTAGTAGTTGCTACTAGATGGACTACTAGAAGGAAGGCAAGCTTTTTGCTCATGGATATTTTCCCTAGAATCAAACATCCTGAGTCTTTACCAGCTTTGAATTCATCTTTCCTATTTCCACATGCATTTGACATTTCCTTTTGGGTTTTTGTCTTCATTTTTTTGCCCTAGAGAAATACTACAGAGATTACTGATGGTTTTAGATTATAGCTTCAGGAAGAGTCTTAATTTTAATTCCTTTGGAGGATGTACTGCCAAGAGAAGTGTCAAGGAAAAAAGTGTCACTGTGTCTATAAACTGATCACATAGAGCGTTCTGCCTCTTTCCACTGTCTCTGACCCCAACATCCAAACAGCAGTAAGCATTTCATCTGCCAACATAATCCATCTTCCACTCTGTCCTAGAACTATTGTAGTGCTCTCTGGAATGTGACTATCTCAACCCATTTATTCAGGTGTTGACAACACAGAAATTGTTGGCAGCAGGTCTGTTACTTGATATGCCCTCAAGATTCACTAACTCCCTTGTCCACAACTAGACAGAGAGAGAATGAAATAACCTGTCTCTTGCTTTGCATAAACAGATATCAGAGTATAGATTCTTTAACACAGGAGCAGCAGAGAAGGGAGACTGCCCACAGGAGGCATGGAAACATTTGTATTACACACACACACTGTGTGCACACAGTAGGTACTCCATCAAGATTTTTTAATAAATGCAGAGAATCTGGGATCAATGATGGAATGAGAAGTGTCAAGAAGGAACAATTTTTTTTAATAGTTTTAAAAAACCCATAAAATCACTGAAGGCTGCCTTCTAGGACAAACACAATCCTGCCTTCCTTGGTATAGCATAGAAACCCTGAAAAGAGCCATATTGCCTAGGGTTCAATCCTAGCTCTGTCAGCCATGAGCTGTGTCACTTTGAGCAAGTTATTTTACCTGATTCTTAGTTTCCCCATTTATAAAATTAGGATAATGAAAGTACTAAGTTTTTAAGGGTATTATTATTCCTAATGTCTGTGAAGCTCTCAGAACAATTCCTGTCATGTACTAAATAGTCAGTGCTATAAATAACTATGATAAAGCATAAAACTAAAACAAAAAAAGAAAAAATCACAAGAAAGAGAAAGGTGTCCCCTATCATCTGGAAGCTGGCTTGGTACTCATAGACAGATCTTGGTGTTCTCTTGTTGAACATAAACATCTTGTAAAACATCAACATCAGACAAGGCCATTCTGTGACCAAGATGGATCAAGACAAAAACAAGACCATCCCATAATCATATTTGAACACAGACAAAACATGAACATTACCCAAACTTCTAAATTCCAAATATCCCCCTCTCCTAGATAATATGAATTACTGCTTGTTGTTTCTTTACACATTACAGTTTTATCCTGTTCTATATCCTTCTAGGTAAGATGTATTAAGAAGCCCAGTCAAAATTACCCCTGTTTCCTGACAGCATCCAATTTAGAGCAAAATCTCTTTTCCTTTGAAACTTCCCTCCAAATCACCTAACACTAGCCCAAATCCTAGAAGTCTTTTCTAACACTCACTGAGACACCCTCACGGTTCTCCAAGCTGTGTGCTCTCCCTCCCTGCAATGGAGAATAAATCCAATTTGTCAGCTACAAGTGTGTTCCCAGCAAACTCTGGCTGGAGGGCATCAATGACCACCTTCTGTGGAAAATTCATTTCAGGAGAGGCAAGGAACCCTGTATGTCAGATTCTGAAATGTCATTTCTATGCAAATCACTTTAGCCATTGTTTTTTTCCAACTGTATTGCCCTAGAAAGATCACTGTACTGGGGCAAGAGAGAAGAAATCAACACTCATTGAGTACATACTAATTGAAAGACCCTGGATGAGATTGTTAATCCAAATTATTTTACTTAATCCTTAGGATAACCCTGGGCAGTGGATATTTGTTAATTACATTTTATAGATGAGGAGGCCAAGTGTCAGAGAAGCCAAATAATTTGTTCAAAGTAATGAAGATCTGATGAGTGAAGTAAATCCTACAGTAAAGCTTTAGTAGCAAAGCTAAATTCCCTCAGATCTCTAGGAGCAGCAGAGCAGAATATGTGCACACTTTCATAGCAATGCTACTGGAAGAATTCAAAGATACACGAGCGCGTCCCCTGACTGTGAAGAAGGGATGGAAATGGAGGGTAGAGATAGAAGTGGGATAAGGGAGACATGGCTCCTTCCCTGCCTTCTTTCCCTTTCTTGTGACAATTACAAGTTTTTCTTGACTGGTTGAGAAAGTCCACATAGGAACAAGAGCCTTACATTGTTTTCCATGCAAGACTTCTTTAGGTTCCATAACAATTGACAAATCAGAGCATGTGAATCCTTAAGAGGGCTGAAGTGCCAGAAGAGCACATTTCCACATTTACTCCCCATGTGACACCCAAGCCAAGAGTTTTCAACACACAGTCTGGAGGTGCAGCACTTCTAAGCTTTGCACACTCAAGTATGACCCTCGTCTATACAATATGCTCTTATCAATACTTCTCAGCATTGCCTGGAATGGGTATGCTGCACAGAATTCCACCCACCTGTCTGCTCCCAGGGACAGAAAGATTGTTCTATTTTCAAGTCATTTTCCAATCTTTTGACCACAGCTCCCCTCTAAAAAGTTAATTCGTGACCAGCCTAATTAGCCCACATTGCCCCAGATCTTTTGCAGCTCAGCCTAGTGCAAAAGAGTTCCACTTCTAGAGTCAAAGACCTTATATCTAAACCTCTCACTGCTATATGGCCTTCAGCAAATTAGGTAACACATCTCTGCATCCCCCATCTGCAAAAGGGGATGAAAATAGTGCCTACCTATATATAACAGAAGGTTTTTGTTGTCCTTACTGTCATTTATTCACCTTCTTCCAAAAACAGGCCCTCTTTTTCCTTTGGGTAACTACCCCTTCCCACTCAGTCCATGTGGCAATCAACCTCAGAGGTAGGAACAACCATGCAAAATGAAAATGCAGGGTCTCTTATTCAAAGATTATTAAGAATGTCAAGACAGTGATAGCAAAGAATTAAACCAAGCCCAAGGCCCATCTAAGAATGGTATCCTGTGCAGCTGTACTGGTCACATGTCTATGAAACTGGCCCAGCCCAGAATCAAGGAATCCATCAAGGTAGAAAGGATAACAAGAGGCACAATAATACAAATTCCCATCTCTACATCCTGTTTTTGAATGTTTGGGAATATACCCATCTTGGCTCAAAGAGACAGATTTAATGGTGGATGTCAGGTACCATGACAGTCCAGGAAGATAAATGTTTTCAGCCTCAGCACGTGGACTCCCATATCTACAATGAGAGCTGCCTTCTTAGTGCATTCAGTGTCCAGAGCCCATTTTCTGCTATGGGTCACAACTAACATCTCCCTTCACAGGAAGAAAAGGAGAGAAAGAATATGGCTCTGATAGAATATAGCAAATCATTATTTCTACGATGAACCTAAACACATGGAGGTTTGAACTTTAGCATATAAAAAGAACTTCAGTAGCATGGACTTCAATTTTTAAGGGGGAGGAGTTTCACTGATTGGGCGAGGGGAGGCCAGTAAAGGGAAGAATTTTAATTATGTGATTTTTATTCCTTCCAAGTACAGTGTTCAACCTGCTAATCTACTGTTCAAACCACTATTTTATGCAAATCTTTAGGAAATCTGTGACTGGTTTTGGATTATTTTGCAACTAATGTATACATAGTAGTTGTTAGTAAAGCTTGAGGGAACATAAAGTATGTTTTCCTCATGATTGCTCCATTCAGAGCTCTTATTTGCCCCTTTTTATTTACACTTTGAAGAATGGATTTGCCAAACAAAAGCAAATTTGCAATTCATCCCCTGCCTGAAGTCTTTAAATAGTATATAAAAGATTCAAATTTAGAATCACAGAAAAGTGTTAAATTGAAAATAACACTTAACAGCAGTTCATTCAATGGTTCCAAAGACTGGGTTTCCAGCCCTGATGCCAAAGAACCATGCGGAAAGCTTTTAGGAAACTACAGATTGCCTCAACCTCCCCCCAGGAATTTTTCAGTCACTGGAGTGTAACTGGGGACTCTGTATTTCTATAAAACAGAGATTGTTTTAATTTAATAAACATTACAAATAAATATACAGGCAAAAACACCATAAGTGAAAAAGCCAAGCACAAAGTAGGCATTAATCTTTGTAAGTCACAGGCTGACCTGGGGCTGAGAGCCAGGAGTAAGAGCATCGTCATATTAAACCTTCCACTCAGAAACAGACACACAACACACAGGCCCACACAACCAGGCAGAACTGTGGCTGCAGGACATGTATTTATTTATTATAGAAGATTTTGTGTCCAGGCTCTGACCATGGCTCATCATCAAACTTGCCATGGCATCTCCCTCATTCCTCCCATTAAAGGACAATGGGGCTCTCATCTGTCCCCTCTCTTGCCCCCAACTAACTGGGGAAAATCCTGGAAGGCCTGAGTAACCCTTGGAAAGGAAGCCACTTCATGGAATCTCATCATTTCAGGAGTCTCTTTCGGGCTGAAGCAGTTCCCACTGCATTGCTGGAGGATCTGGGGAACCACAACATATCCAAGGTCCACAGACACAAACTCAAAGACTTCATTCCTTTTGTTTCTACGAATATAATTTATTGTCAAATTGGTTTACACACAACACCCAGTGCTCATCCCAACAAGGGCCCTCCTCAATGCCCATCACCCATTTTCCTTCCCCACCCCCACCCCTCCATCCACCCTCAGTTTGTTCTCTGTATTTAAGAGTCTCTTGTGGTTTGCCTCCCTCTCTCTCTGTAACTATTTTTCCCCCTTCCCTCCCCCAAGGTCTTCTATTAAGCTTCTCACAATCCACATGAGTGAGAACATATGATCTCTGTCTTTCTCTGACTGACTTATGTCACTCAGCTTAATACCATCCAGTTCCATCCATGTTGCTGCAAATGGCATGATTTCCTTCTTTCTCCATTGCCAAGTAGTATTCCATTGAATATATATTATAGCAGTGCTTTTAGCAATAGCCAAATTATGCAGATTTCATTCTTTTATGTTGTGACCTGTAGGTCTTGATGTAGTATGTTCCCCCAATTTCCCTCTTTTCCTTTTTCATATTTTATTTGGTTCCTTTTCCTTCTGTGTGAATAATTGGTCCTCATAATCCCCAAGCAGCTTGTAGTTGGTTTGTTACCATCACTACACATGGTTCCAGCAGGCACACTAGTTTGGACATCTTCTTCGCATAGCTGTCAACTCATTTCTCTGGGCTGTAAGCCGGAGTGGCCACTGTTTGGGATTTGGTTTCCTTTTTTGCTGCTGAAATTTTATCTTTATCATTGCCTGCTCTGAGTACTAGGATGATTCCTCTGCTTTAGCAGAACATTAAAAAATCAATTCCAAGAGCATCCTAAAAAAGGTGAAGTTCTCACATCTGCTAATAAAGAATGGCTCCGAACAAAGTGGCCTGGATCAGCCTTGTAAGGGTGAAAATGGCAATGGGCCCACCTCCAAAATGCTATAATATTACATGCACATCCTGCTGGTCTCTGTCTTGGAACCCTACAAACCACCATCTTGAGAAGATCAAAGGAAATATTTTCCACTTCTAGAGCATGCCAGATCCTAGAGGTACTGCCACACAAAATAAACTCCCCTCCAAGTGACTGAAAATGCTATTTCCCCTCAATTGTGGGAAAGCATAAATAAATGGGACAGCGTGAGATGGAGAAACCAGAAGAGGGAGAATTTGATACATTAAACACACGGGAAGCAGCTGTAGTAGCCACAGGGCTGGCAAAAGAACAGAAATCAAAAGAAAAGCACATTTACATTGAGCACACATGTGAAGCACATTTCAAGATTTCTCCAAGAGATTTATACACAACTTACTGTATCTTAAAGACACTAGAAAGCATATCCGGGTTCTTTCTAGGCTGGTGCAGCTGATAAAACATGCGGATGACACTTGACAATTCCATGTATCTTTTAAAAATACATTTTGTAGCTCTTCTATTATGAAAAATTTATAATTGAGTACTCCTGTTAACAGTCATCTATGGACAGGTGTGAATACAAAAACTGTTCTCTGCAGTAAGTACAGGAAGTGAACAAAAGCATTTAGAAACTTTTATGACAATTCTATACTGCCATATCATTTTATCTTACAAATGTATTAGTCAAATAAATTCATTTTTCAAGTGAATTTTTAAAAACTGGCTTTTCATCACATATGGTTTGAGAACTACTGGCATACCACCCAATTTTACATCACCTAGATTTAATTGTTTTTAACAAAGTGGCAGAAATATAGAATAACTCATAGAAAAATACTCTTTGAAGGGTACATTAAGTTATTTCTTTTTTTTTTTAAGTTATTTCTTTAACTAGTTTCTCAGTCTCATTAACTTTTCGTTGCCTTGAAAGTAGCGTGGCCAAAAAGTAATGGATCCATTTTGCATATTTCCACTTCCTAACATGGATATTCCATGGATATTCCAAAAAGTTTGTATTTACACTCAGCTTATAAAGATGCAAGGGAGATAAGTATTCTCATTCTGTTACCCTCTTTTCTAACTTAATTCTGTGTCCTCTGATATTTTTTAGCAAGTCGGTTCTTTAATAATATCTTCATTATATTGCAGTGCTAATTTAAAGGTTATTACATGACAGGTAAGGCTAACTTTCCTTAAAGCCACTCTGTCCTCACATTTTCTGATGGAAATATTTAAAGTAGTTTTATGTGTTTTTAAAAGCTTTTAAACATATAAAGAAAATAATAAGATAGGATTTCCCTTCCTCATCTAGGAATTCAACTCAGCTTTGTAAAGCAGAAAGTGGTGTAATTTTTCATTGTGGAGACTTTTTCAACTTATAGGAAGAATTTATGTAGAGCAACTTCATGTGGCCCTTATTAATGTCAGCTTAAGATTCTGGCAAAGAGGGGTAAAAACAAAGGAAGTGTCACCCACCCACATCACCAAACTTAAAAAGCTGGAAAACTTTATCCATAGTTACTTTGTATCAAATTGCATTGGCAGTTTGGACAAAGAGTCATTTGTGCTTCAGTGAAAAGTTTGTTTGAACATCCATTGTTTTCTAGATGTTTTGCTAAAGTCTTTTAATGTCTAATTCCCACAACCTCTTTATTAGAGATTGAGAAGCAGTGAACACTGTGAGTTAAGAATCATTTGTTTTCCCTGGACTTGGAGGGAAAAAAAGGCCACACACACCAAATTATTGAGCTACTCCTTTTTTTCCTCTTGTAACCCATCCAAACATTCTATTATGTAGTTGAAACATTTCAGTTACTGTAATTTTTTCCTAAAGGTTCTGGTTCCCACACTGAAATTCTGCCTCCAAAGTCAGATTCAGAATCCAATTCCCAAAATCTGCTCCAAAACACATTCGTGGCCTAACCCTTGAGAAAGAGAATTTTAAGCTCCACTTGTCTCTTTTCAGAATGAGTCAAAGCATTTTAAAAAGCAACAAAAATGTGAAATCCCCTGATGAAGTGTTTTTGAAGTGCCCTGGCCACATCTGTAGGAATAGTCAAATATTATCTAACTCAGTTCACTTTTTAAAGTGGAAAACAACTAAACTTAGCACAAATATAGGCAAATGGCTCCTTTCAACAGAAACTAAAAGCTTCTTATACACACACAAAGAAACGGGTATTAAATCCTGGGGTGGTAGACCCCCCAAAAATGAGGGTGGGGAAAGTGAGCAGAACCACGGGGTAAGATTGAGGTGATCTTAGGGGAAATGCCATCTGGAAGTAATGACAACACTCTGAGAACATAACAATTAAACACAAAGTATATGACTCTTAGAATTAGCTACTAACCCTTTCCACAGGTGTGGGGAGCTTGGGTTATCAGTGTTGTGGTGAGTCAGAGATTTAAAAGAATCAAAATAAAAAGTAATCACAGTACAGATTTCTGTACAAAGTATGAGACCCTATCTATACCTTCACCTTCAGGAAAGTGTTCTGACTTTAACCCTATCAGTCTAGAGGCAGGCCCCTGAACTTGAGTTTACAATTCTCATGACTAATGTTCTGGCACGAGAAATGGGCTTCCCCTGTTGATGCAAAAGGCAGATGAACACAGTGACAATCCCTGATGGGAAAAAAAATGCCCAGGCAGTGAAAAGAATAGCCAGTTAGTAATAATAGTAGCTGCTAATAATTCACTGCTCACTATGTGGGAGGATTTACATAAGTCCTCTCTCTACCATTTCAACCATTCTAGGAGGTATTATATCCATTTTACAGATGAGGATTCTGAGACACAGAGGAATTTTCCTGAGATCTAAAGACAAGATCTAAATGCACATTTGTCAAACTACAAATTCCAAGCTCTCATTTCTGAGCCAGATTACCTCAAAGGTATCTGAATGGCTGTTGGTGATGAGGAAAGGAGGGTGACTTACCTGGAGTAGGATTATAGGAGAAAACATAACCATGGCCTCTGGTATTGCCTGGAATTATATAATATTGAATAAATATCAGTTTATTAGCAAAATGAGGTTAAATGCACAATAACATATTCGAATATGTGTAGTTAATAAGTACTCAAGAAAAGGACAAATTCTGAGCTACTTTAATAATGTACGTCAAGATTTACATAGTCAAGCTCCCTTGGAAACAGGCAACTAAGGAGACTCCACTTATTACATTGTCCAATGTTTTTTGGGAGGTCTACTTTTGGAATTAATTTCCAAATATTATTACATTTTTTCCAGTTTTACTGAAACATAGTTGACATACATCACTGTATAAATTCAAGGTGTACTGCATAATGGTTTAACTTGCATATATTGTGAAATGATTACAACAATTTTGGTAAGCATCCAACATCTCACATAGATACAATAAAATGAAAAAGAAAAAAGAAAAAATTTTTCCTTGGGATGATTACTTTTAGGATTTATTCTCTTAACAACACGTATATATATCACACAGCAGTATTAACTACAGTCTTTATGTTATACCTTACATTCCAAGTACTTAGCTAATCTTATAACTGAAGGTTTGTACTTTTTAACTACCTTCTCGAATTTCCCTTCCACCCACCCTCCAGATCTGGTAACCTGGAGGTTACCAAATATAATCTCTTCTTCTAGGAGTGTTTGTTTGTTTTAATTAGATTCCACATGTAAGTGATATCATGCAGTATTTGTCTTTCTTTGGCGTTTTTCACTTAGCCCTTAGATTCATAGTGCCCTTAAGATTCATCTCGTGTTGTTGTAAATGGCAGAATTTTCTTGTTTTTTCTATAGCTAAATAATAATCCTGTGTGTGTGTGTGTGTGTGTGTGTGTGTGTGTATCACATCTTTATACATTCATCCATCAGTGGGCACTTAGGCTGTTTCCATGTCTTGACTGTAGTAAATAATGCTGTTATAAACATGGGGGTGCAGATAACATTTTGTGTTATTGTTTTCATTTCATTAGATGTATTCCCAGAAAAGGAATTGTTGGATCATATGGTAGTTCTGTTTTTAATTTTTTGAGATCCTCTGTATTTTTTCCATAGTGGTTGTACAGTTCACAATCCTACCAATAGTGCAAACCGGTTTCCCTTTCTCCACATCCTTGCCAGCATTTGTTTCTCTTGTTTTTTCCCTACCCATTATTATTATTCAGTTAAGGAACTGACTCTTGATTTTGGCTCACATCATTATTTCACGTTCATGTGATCGAGTCCTGCACCCAGCTCTGCTGAATGTGGAGCCTACTTGGGATTCCCTTTCTCCCTCTTTCTCTGTCCCTCCCCCGCTCATACTCTTTCTCTCTGAAAATAAATAAATAAATTCTTTATTGCTAAAAAATGCCAACCCTCATTTGAGCTTTCAGTGAATCCTAATTTTGCTGGTGGAGGGTCTTGTCTCAATGTTGATGGCTACTGACTGATCAGGGTAGTGGTTGCTGAAGGTTGGGACGGCTGTGGTAATTTCTTAAAATAAGACAGTGAAGTTTGCCACATCAATTGAATCTTTTTTTTCACAAATAATTTTTCCATAGCATATGATGTTGTTCAATAGTATTATACCCACTGGAGGACTTCTTTCAAAATTGGATTCAGTCCTCTCAAACCCTGCTGCTGCTTTATCAACTAAGTTTATGTAATAATCCTGAATCCTTTGTTGTCATTTCAACTATCTTCTCAGCATCTCCAGCAGGAGTAGATTCCATCTCAAGAAAACACTTTCTTTGCTCATCAATTGGAAGCAACTCCTTTAAGAGTGCGTAAGATTGCAGCAATTTAGTCACATCTTCAGGCTTAGTCACTTCTAATTCTAGTTCTCTTGCTATTTCCACTACATCTCCAGTCAGACACACACAGTGTTTATTGATTAAGTTCACTGTCTTTTATGGACATAGTTCATGGCACCCCAAAAGCAATGACAATAGTAACATCAAAAATCACTGATCACAGATCATCATAACAAATACAATAATAATGAAAATATTTGAAACCTGCGAGAATTACCAAAATGTGACATAGAGACACAAAGTGGGCAAATGCTGTTGGAAAAATGGCACCAAAAGACTTGCTTGACCCAGGGTTGCCACAACCTTCAATTTGCTAAACACACACACACACACACACACACACACACACACACACAGTATCTGTGAAGTGCAGTAGAGCAAAGTGCAAAAAAACTAGTTATGCATTGTAATATATTAGTTTTGAGTGTACAACAGTGATTTGACGTTTGTATATACTGTGAAATGATCACCACAGTTAATCTAGTTACTTCCTGCTGTCATATAAAGTAAATTCAATATTATTAATTATATTCCCCATGCTGTATATTATATCCCTATGACTTATTTATCTTATAACTGGAAGTTTATAATTCTTGATCCTCTTCACCCATTTTGTATTTCCCTCAACCCCCCTCCTTTATGGCAACCACCAATCTTCTTTTTGTATCTATGAGTCTGGATCTTGTTTTATTTTGTTTGTATGCTTTATATTTTAGATTCTACATATAAGTGAAATCATATAGTATTCGTCTTTCTCTCTCTGACTTACTTCACTTAGCATAAATCCTCAAGATCTATCCAAGTTGTTGCAAATGGCAACATTTCATTCTTTTTATGGCTGAGTAGTATTCCATTGAATATATATAAAACATCTTCTTTATCCATTCATCCTTCAGTAGATACTCTGGTTGCTTCCATATCTTGGTTATTGTAATTAATGCTACAATGAACATAGGAGTGAATGCATCTTTTCAGATGAGTGTTTGTATTTTTTTTCAGATAGATACCCAGTAGTGGAATTGCTGGATCACACGGTAAAAATTTTAATTTTTTAAGGAACCTCCAAATGGTGTGCCATAGTGGCTGCATCAATTTACATTTCCACCAACAGCACAGGAGGATTCCCTTTTCTCCATATCTTAACCAACACTTTTTTGATAATAGCCATTCTGACAGATGTGAGGCATTACTTCACTTTGGTTTTGATTTGTATTTCCTTGATAATTAGTGATGTTGAGCATCTGTATGTCTTCTTTGGAATTATGTCTATTCAGATTCTCTGACCATTTTTAATTTAAATTGAATTGTTTAGTTTTCTGTTACTGAGTTGCATGAATTTGTTACATATTTTGGATATTAACCTCTTATCAGATGTATCATTTGCAAGTATCTTCTCCCACTCGGTGATTCCCTCTTCATTTTCTTGACGGTTTCCTTTGCTGTGCCAAAGCTTTTTAGTTTGATGTAGTCACGTGTTTATTTTTGCTTTAGTTTCCCTTGACTTTGTTGTCAGATATTAAAAACCATTACTAACACTGATGTCGAGTTGCTTACTGCCTGTTTTATTCTAGAAGTTTTATGATTTTGTGTCTTAATATTCAAATTTTTAATTTTGAGTTAATTTTGGTATATGATATAAGAAAGTGGTCTTGTTTCATTCTTTTGCATATAGATATCCAGTTTTCCCAACACCATTTATCAAAGAGACTTTCCTTTCCCCATTGTCCATTCTTGACTCTTTTGTTCTAAATTAAATGACCATATATGCATGTGTTTATTTCCAGGCTGTCTGTTGATCTATATTTCTCTTTTTGTGCCTGTACCCTACTGTTTTGTTTACTATAAGTTTGTAATATAGTTCAAAATCAGGGAGCATGATACCTTTGGCTTTGTTCTTTCTCAACCTTACTTTGGCTATTCAAGGTCTTTTGTGGTTCCATACAAATTTTAGAATGATTTTCTAGAGTTCTGTGAAAAATGTCACTGGAATTTTGATAAGGATTGGATTGAATCTGTAGATTGCTTTGAGTTGTATGAACATTTAAACAACTTTAATATGTCCAATCTATGAACACAGTATATCTATTTGTGTCCTCTTCAATATCTTGCATCAGTGTCTTATAGTTTTCAGAGTACAAGTCTTCCATCTCATTGGTAAAGTTTATTTTAGGTGTTCTGTTATTTTTGATATAATTGCAAATAGACTCATTTTCTTAATTTATCTGATAGTGTATTAGTGTAGAGAAATGCAACAAACTTCTGTATATCAATTTTATATCCTGCAAATTGACTCAATTCATTTATTCTAATATTTTTTAGTGGAGTCTTTAGGATTTTCTATATATAATATTATGTCATCTGCAAATAGTAAAAGTTTTACTTCTTCCTTACCAATTTGGATTCCCTTAATTTCTTCTTCCTGTCTGATGCTATGGCTAAGACTTCTAGTACTATGTTTAATAAAAGTGGCAAAAAAACATCCTTTTCTTGTTCCTGATGTTAGAGAAAAAGCTTTCAGCTTCTCACCATTACATAGTTAGCAGTGAATTGGTCATATACAGTTTTTATTTTGTTGTAGTATATTTCATTGATAACCACTTTGTTGAGTTTTTATCATGTATGGATTTTTAATATACTCAAATGTTTTTTCTTCATCTATTGAAATGATCATATGATATTTATTCTGCTATTGTTAATGTGATGTATCACATGATTATGTTTATTGAACCATCTTTGCATTCCTGGAAAAAATTCCACTTGATCATGGTGAATTATTCTTTTAATAATATTGTTGAATTCAGTTTGTTAATTTTTTTTAGGATTTTTGCATCTATGTTCATCAGGGATTTGGGCCAGTAATTTTCCTTTTTTATAGCGTCTTTGGTTTTGACATGAGGGTAATGCTGGCATTATAGAATGAATTTAGAAACAGTTTTTCCTTTTCAGATTTTTTTTGAATAGTTTGAGAAAAATAGGTATAAATTGTTCTTTAAATGTTTGGTATAATTCACCTGTGACTTTCTGGTTCTGGATTTTCATTAGTTTTTGGTTTTTTTAATTACCAATTCAACTTCATTATGAATATAATCAGTATGTTTAGATTTTCTATTTCTTCCTGATTCAGTCCTGAAATATTGTATGTTACCAGG
Source organism: Lynx canadensis (assembly GCF_007474595.2). Taxonomy (NCBI): domain Eukaryota; kingdom Metazoa; phylum Chordata; class Mammalia; order Carnivora; family Felidae; genus Lynx; species Lynx canadensis. The sequence goes on from NC_044313.2 coordinate 67,030,827, forward strand.
GATTTATCCATTTCTTCTAGATTGTCCAGTTTGTTGGTGCATCATTTTTTGTAGTAGTCACTTATAATCCTTTGTAGTTCTGTGGTGTCAGTTTTAACTTCTTTTTCATTCCTGATTTTATGTATTACCTCTCTTTTTTTCTTGATGAGTTTGGCTGAAGGTTTATCAATTTTCGTTTATGTTTTCAAAGAAACATAAGTTTGTTGATCTTTACTATTTTTTTTTTAGTCTCTATAGCATTTATTTCTACTCTGATGTTTATTATTTCATTCCTTGTATTAACTTTGTCTTTTGTTTGCTTTCTTTTTTTGGTTCCTTTAAGGGTAAGCTTAAGTTATTCATTTGAAATTTTTCTTGTTTTTTTTTTTAATTTTTTTTAATGTTTATTTATTTTTGAGAGAGAGAGAAAGAGAGAGCAGGGGAGGGGCAGAGAGAGAGGGAGACACAGAATCCCAAGCAGGCTCCAGACTGAGCTGTCAGCACAGAGCCCACCACAGGGCTCAAACTCATGAAACATGAGATCATGACCTGAGTCAAAGTCGATGCTTAACCACCGACTGAGCCACCCAGGCGCTCCAAGATTTTTGCTTCTTAAGGTAGACTTGTATCACTATAAACTTCCTTCTTAGAATTGTTTTTGCTATGTCTCATAGATTTTGGAATGTTGTGTTTCCATTTTCCTTTGTCTACAGGTATATTTTAATTTCCTATTTGATTTATTCATTGACCCATTGGTTGTTTAGTAGCATGTTGTTTAGCCTCCGTGGTTTTTTTTCTAGGTTTTTTTCCTGTAATTGATTTCTAATTTCATAACATTGTGGTTAGAAAAGAAGGTTGGTATGATTTTAATCTTCTTTAATTTACTGAGACTTGTTTGTGGCCTAACATGTGATGTATCCTGGAGACTGTTCCATATGCACTTAAGAAGAATGTGTATTCTGCAGCTTTTGGGTGGAATTTTCTCTATATATTAAGTCTATCTGGTCTAACATGCTGTTTAGGGCCAATATTTCCTTCATTTTCTGTCTGGATGATCCATTGATGTAAGTGTGGTGTTAATATCCCCTACTATTAATTATCCTCTACTATTAATATTCCCTACTACTGCTGTCAATTTCTCCCTTTTGGTCTATTAATATTTTCTTTATATATTTTGGTCCTCCTGTGTTAGGTACATACATATTTATACATGTTATATCTTCTTTCTGTGTTGACCCTTTTATCATTATGTATTACCCTTATTTGTTTTTTATTATAGTCTTTGTTTTAAAGTCTTTTTAGTCTTATAGAAATATAGCAACAATAGCTTTCCTTTCTTTTCTATTTGCACAGAATATCTTTCTTCATCCCTTCACTTTTAGTCTGTGCATGTCCTTCTGAAATGAATCTCTCATACGCAGTATATAGATATTTTTTGCTTTTTCTCCATTCAACCACTCTGTGTCTTTTCATTGGCAAATTTGGGCCATTTAAAGTGATTATTGATTGGGGGCACCTGGGTGGCTCAGTCAGTTAAGTGTTTGAATTCAGCTCACGTCATGATCACACATCTTGTGAGTTCAAGCCCTGTGTCAGACTCTGTGCTGTCAGCTCAGAGCCTGGAGCCTGCTTCGGATTCTGTGTTTCCCTCTCTCTATGCCCTTCCCCAGCTTCTCTCTCTCTCTCTCTCTCTCAAAAATAAATAAACATTAAGAAAAAAATAAAGTGATTATTGGTAGGTATGTACTTACTGTTATTTTTATTTTTATGTTTTAGGGCTGTTTTGTAGTTCTGTTTCTTCTCTTTCTCTCATCCCTTGATGAGTCTATTTAGTGCTATGTTTAGATATTTTTCTCATTTTCTTTTGTGTAAAGTTTTGCTTTGCTGTTTGCAAAATTCACATATATCATCCTATGTATCTAACAGTCAATTTTAGGTTGACAGTAACTGAAATTTGAATACATTCCAAAACTCTACATTTGTATTCCCTCCCACCAACATTTTATGCTTCTGATGTCACTTTTTACATCTTTTTATTTGATATATATATTAATAGTTTTAGTTAACTTCACTACTTTTTTAAGTTTCATAGTACCTTAATATGTGATTAATCTACTATCTTTGTTATATATTTACCTTTTTCCAGTGAGGTTTTCTATTTTCATATATTTTCCTGTTACTTATTGGTGTATTAAGCTTTAAAGAAGTTCCCTTAACATTTCTTATAAAGCCAGTCTAGTAATGATAAACTCCTTTAACTTTTGCTTATCTGGAAAACTTTTATCTCTCCCTCAATTCTTAATGATAATCTTTCTGGGTAAAATATTCTTGGTTGGAAGTTTTTTCCTTTTAGCACTTTGAATATGTCATGCCACCCTCTTCTGGCCTGCAAAGACTCTACTTAGAAATCTGCTGATAGCCTTATAGGATTTCCCTTGTTCATAAAAATTTGTTTTTCTCTTGCTGCTTTTAAGATTCTCTCTTTAATTTTTGACATTTTAATTATACTATGTCTTGGTGTGGCTCTCTTTGTGTTCATCTTTTTTGGAACTCTTGGGACTTCCTGAACCTGGATGTCTGTTTTCTTCCCTAGGTAAGGGAAAATTTTAGCCATTATTTCTTCAAGTAAGTTTTCTGCACCTTTATCTCTTTCTTGGACCCCTGTAATGCAAATGTTACTCCACCTGATGTTGTCCTGTAAGTTCTTCAAGTTGTTGTTGTTCTTGGTCTTTTTTTCTGCTCTACCATCATAAGTTCTGTTGCTTAGTCTATCAGCTCTCTGATCAGTTCTGCTTTATCAGTCTAGTGTTGAAGCCCTCTAGTGTATTTTTCAGTTCAGCTATTTTATTCTTCAGCTCTGTGACTTATATTTGGTATTTCTTTATATTTTCTCTGTTGAAGTTATTACTGTGGTCAACTATTCTCCCAATTTTGTTGAACATTTTTATGACTATTACTTTCAGTTCTTTATCAAGTGCATTCCTTGTCTCCATAGCATTAAGGTCTTTTTCTTAAGTTTTGTCTTGTTCTTTTGTTTGGAACATATTTCTTGTTTTCTCGTTTTTGTTTGAGTCTCTGTATTTGTTTTTGTGTATTAAACAGCTACTTCTCTTTTTCTTGAAGGAACGGCCTTGTGTAGGTAATAAACCATCTCATTCAACCTTGTTCTTCGTTGTTTTTGAACCTTTGTGATTGTGATTTATTCTTGATATATCCCTATTGCTGAGGTTGTGCCAAGAACTGGGGGTGTTCCAAGGGGAAGAATCTCATTTAGTACCTAGTTTCAGGGTAATTGGAAGCCAGTCTCTCAGGGCAGCAGGTTTTAAAGTATGCAAAAATATACAGTCCTGGAGGCTACAGTCAAAATTCATGCTGGCCTCCATTTCAGGAGATCATGAGGTATCCTCTAGGTGACAGCTGCAAAATTCTGGGTTCCAGATGACAGCTGCAAAATTCTGGGTTCCAGATGAATGTATAAACTTTCTGGGAGGTCTCTTTGAGCTGTAGTGAGTCCAGGAGCGTGCACAACAATGGTGTCTCCTTGTTTACATTCCCTGGAAGCACCTCCATATGCTTTAGATGTGTGGGAAACCTGAAGTCTGCCTTCAGTTTGAAGTTTCAGGCTAATAGTCCTTTTCCTAGGTAGACTGGGGTTGTGTTTTAGTGTGCTGTCTGTGCAATGCCTGGTGCAGGGCAGGGTGGCCTGTTAAAAATTGTCTGTTACATTCCTATGGATCTCAAGCATGCCAGCTCCCGTGGCCACCAAGGCCAGGCAGTAATAGGGAATCTTTGTGTAGATTTTGCAAGCCCATTGGCTTTAGCTAACTAGCTGTGAATGTAGGTGGAGGGATTTACTGGCCAATTATAGAAAGGCAGTGGGAAATATATATTGACTGAACATATTTATGGGCTTCTGGAATGCAGCAGTAGAGTGTTTTGTCTATGTAGAATATCTATATAGAATGCCATGACCACTCATACTCACAAGTCCAAGCCATCGAGCGGGGGAGGGTGACAACCACCTGTGGTTGCAGACTGTACCTAGGGAATGGGAGAATGCTACAACCATGCTCACCTGCCCCAGCCAGGAAGCAGGAGGTGCTACAACTGCCTGCTCTTTCATGCTTAAGCAAGATAGCACCATGACCTCTAACCCCTGACACTTTTAGCAAGCAACAGAATTGTGCGTCTGAACTTGCCAATTCATGCTACTGGGGTAAGTGAAGAGTGCAAAAATGGCATCCACTAACACCTCTTATCCAGAGTGATAACTCTCCCCTCCCCCTCCAGTAGATGCTTTTAGACTAGCAAATCAATCTCCTTCAAATTTAGTCTAAGAGCTTTCAAACTGCTGGCTTTTTTTTTTTTACTGGGTCTCTAGGCAAGTGAGGTCACATATGATCCCTTTGAAAGGGAACTATCAGTTTCCTATAGTACTTTGGATCCCTTAGACATTATCCCATTGTTTTTCTAAGCCAGATGTTTTGGGGGCTTGTTTCTTTGGTACAGAGCCAGAAGTTGGGATGCTTGATGTGGGATACCAGCCCCTTATTCCTCTGGAACAACCAGACTTGTGATATCCCTATTTTGTGTCACCAAACCAGGGGAGGGGGGGTTGGCGACACTGTCTCTGCCTCTCCTACATGTTTCAATGTTATCTTTTTATCTTTTGTTATAGAGAAAGAGTTCATCTACTCTTCAGGTCTTTTTTTTTTTTTTTTTCAGAAGGAAAAAGACATATGTAGCTATAGATTTGGTGTGTCTGTGGGAAAACTTGAGTTCAGAATCTTCTTAGGCTACATGGAAATCATCTTTCCTCTTTTTGAAGATGGACATTTTAACAGACAGGAGGTGATATCTCATTGTGGTTTTTATTTGAATTTCCCTAATGACTAGAGATATTGAGTATTTTTTGAGTATCTTTTGGCCATTGATATATATTTTTTGGAAAAATATCTATTCAGGTCTTTTCCCTTATTTTAATTGGATTTTTTTTTGTTTTGCTGTTGAGGGTGGTTGTTGCTACTGAGTCATAGTTCATTATATATGTTGGATATTAACCCTTTATATATGATTGCAAATATTTTTCCCATTCTCTAGGTTGTCTTTTCACTTTATTGGTCCTTTTGCTGTGCAGAAACTTTTTAGTTTGATGCTAGTCCCACTTCTTTTTGGTTCTGTTGCTGTACTGTGTTGACACTTAAAGGTGTCATACCCAAAAAATCATTGCCAAGACCCAGACCAACAAGCTTTTTTTCCTGTAATTCCTTCTAGGAATTTCATGGTCTTAAGATTGTACATTTAGTCCATTTTGAGTTAAATTTTGTGAGTGGTGTAACCTAAGGTTTCCTGCTTTTACTATGAATAACCAAATTTTTAAAGCACCATTTATTAGACAGATCATCTTTTTTCCATTGAGTATTTTTGGTTCCCTTATCAAATATAGTTGACCATACATGCTTATGTTCACTTCTGGGCTCTAGTTCTATTCCACTGATCTGTATTTATGTTTTTATCCAGGACCATACTGTTTTGATTACTATAGCTTTCATAGCATAGCTTGAAAACAGAAAGTGTGATGCCTTCAACTAAAGTCTGTATTCTCAGAATTGCTTTGGCTATTTGGGGTCTTCTGTTGTTCCACTTAAAATTTTAGGTTGTTTTTTCTACTTCTGCAAAAAAATGCCATTGGAATCTTGATAAGGATTGCATTGAGTCTATAGATGTCTTTTAGTAGTATTGACATTTAACAATATTCTTTGAACACATGAACACAGAGTACCTATTTATTTGTGTCTGACTTCTTTCATCAGAGTCTGTTGTTTTCATATTATAAAGCTTTACCTCCTTGGTTGTTTATTCCTAAGTATTTTATTGCTTTTGATGCTATTGTAAATAGGATCATTTTCTTTTTCAGATAATTTGTTGCACATAAATAGAAACACAATTGGTATTTGTATATGAAATTTATATCCTGCAATTTTATTGAATTCGTTGATCAGATCTAAGTTTTTGGTGAAGTCATTAGGAATTTTCAAAATATAAAATCACATCAACTGAAAATAGAGAAAATTTTATTTGTTCATTTCCAATACTGATATTTTCTTTTTTCTTGCCTAATTGCTTGGACAAAGATTTTTCAGTACTTTGTTGAATAGGAGTGGTGCAAGTGGGCACTACAGTCTTGTTTCTGATCCTAGAGGAAAAGCTTTCAACTCTTCACCATTGAGTATGATGTTCTATTTCTCTCCCTTCCTTGGGAAAGTTTCAGCTATTTCTTTAAATACATTGTTCCTTTCTCTTCTCGAATTCTCATGTGTTTTTGTGTGTGTGTTAATATTGTTTTTATTGTGTTCCATATGTCCTCTAAGCTTTCTTCACTCTTTATTCTTTTTGCTCCTCTGACTTGATAATTTCAAATGTCCTATCTTCCAGGTCTCTGATTATTTCTTCTGCATAGTTGAATCTCCCTTTCCATCTCTTTCTTGAGAATTCTTCAGTTATTGTATTTTTCAGCTCTGGGATTTGTTTCTTATAGTTACTATTTCTTTGCTGAACATCCTATTTTGTTCATGCATTGTTACCCTAATTTTGTTTAGCTGTGTGTTATTCGAATTCATTACACTTCTTTAAGAGGATTATTCTGAATTCTTTACCTGATAGTTCATTGATTTACATTTCCTTAAGGTCAGTTATTAGTTTTAGCTTTGGGTTTCCTTTGGTGGTGTCATATTTACCTGATTTTGTGATCCTTACATTGGTATCTGAGTATTGAAGTTGTCTCCTCTTCCAGACTTCACAAGTTCACTTTGCAGAGACAGTACTTCACCAGTCAGCTCACTTTGGGTTTCTGGACCTGTGTACTGGAGTAACATTCTTGGGCAGTGGGGCCTGCTATTGGAGTCTATTTAGGGGAAAGGTAATTGAGCTGTCAGTGTTGGGGTGGTGTGATATCGGTGTTCTAGGATTTTCTGAGTGGTGTCTTGTCCATAAATAGTTGTTAGTTGTTCTTGTGTGGGGGAGAAAAGTCAGGAACAATGTATGTCATCATATAGGTAGCCTCACTCTCTACTACTACATTCTCAGAGTGTCCTCAGTTGTAGCAGACTCATGTTCTCTCAAGGTGAACCTGACTTCTAAATATTGCAAAGTCACTTGGAGTCAAATCTAAGAAATTATGGGTCATATAACTATAAAGCTGTGGGTCATAACCCTTTGGCCACAATCCTTTTGAGGATCTCAGTAAACCTCTGAAAACACAAGGCAGATGACAGAAATACTGCATTTGAAAGCACAGGCACATTGCTACAAGATGGGCCCTTTCAGCAGTTTTATGAGACTCTGGGCTTTCTAGATGGATGCAGGAATCCTGGTGCCATAAACCTGTGGAGGTCTGTGTTGAAGGCTGGGGATAATTCATCCTCCAGTCCATTGGCTCCACCATTTTCCATTTCAAATGTAAGCTTCATAAGGACAAGGGTTTATGTTCCATTTACTGATGTTCCTAGAACAGGGCCTGGTACTGACTAATCCCTATGTATATATGTAAAAACTGAGTAATTGGATGAATAATTTACTATTGGGTTTATAGGTAATATTTCAGTTTTCAAAGATTGTCTATTTTTAAATTTTTTTTTTAAATTTTTTTTTTTCAACGTTTTTTATTTATTTTTGGGACAGAGAGAGACAGAGCATGAACGGGGGAGGGGCAGAGAGAGAGGGAGACACAGAATCGGAAACAGGCTCCAGGCTCCGAGCCATCAGCCCAGAGCCCGACGCGGGGCTCGAACTCACGGACCGCGAGATCGTGACCTGGCTGAAGTCGGACGCTTAACCGACTGCGCCACCCAGGCGCCCCAAAGATTGTCTATTTTTAAAAAACCACTGGCACAGGTAATTCAAGTGGAGATATTTCTGGAAGCATAGTAACTGGAAGGTTAGGGTTTCTCTGAGAGTTCACAAATCTCAGGACTAGTAATAAGACACTGATTCCATCTGAGAATGAGTTCACACAGAATCTCAGGGCAAGGCGCAGTGAGTGTTCAGCGTGCAGTGTGACAGCACCATGGTCAGTGTCTGGAACAGGAACCTGGGTCAAGAAGCCCAGCTGACTTTAGGAAGGAGCTCCTCTCCTGATGGATGAGATTGTCACAGTGGTCAGATATTTGACTCTTTATAAAACAAAGAAGAACAATAATAAAATCTGTTCTGTAATCTTACTCTTTTTGTACATACGTATGGGTGGCCAGAGAAACAATGATTGATTACTGGTCCTGGACTCCCTGGCTAAAATAAAGTACCTTAGCTTCTGGTTGAAAATGAGGATAGTCAACGCAAAACAACAGGAGAGAAAATTCAAACTCAATTCTACTGCAGAAACATCTTTCAATTCTGCTGAAAATGGGGGGAAAAAAGCTTTCTTAGAAAACAAAGACAGGCATAAGGTTTATGCATAAAGATTTTTTTTTCTAAAGAAAGACACATTTCATCTAGCAAGGGCAATACAAAGGGGTTATATAAATTTATTTTTCATATAACAATTGATTACTTTAGAAAAAATTCCCATTTTCAATGCTTAATTCCATCGCTCATTAAAAAAAATCACTAAAAGGACAAAAACCCACACAAAAATACAATCTGTATCTGTTCTCTATTTACAGATAACCGGTCACTATTAAGGCACAGATTGATTAAAAACTAACATTTATTCAAATAATCCAAATATTTTGTGCATCATATAACACTGACAACACCATAGACTGTAGTGTCATATTCCCTTCATTGCATCAAGAGAAAGTGAGAAAAGTAATTTCCAGTGTTTTTGTTTATTTTTAGCCACCCTATTTAATCTAGTTTAATTGGGACAGTTTTCTCTTTGGCATAGCATCAAAGCACTGTTCATAAAACCTGTATTGACTTAATACTGCAAATTCATTCTATCTTCCTCTATTGCAACTGCATGATAGAGAGCTTGGGAAAGAGCTCTAAATCATTAGGTTTTTTTTTTTTTTTTTTTTTGGAAGCTCTTATTAAGTAAAATTTAAGGCACTGAGTTGTTCAATAGGAAACAAATATGAATTCCTACCCCGTGCTGAATGTGCGGCATGATGTGTTCATATAGCCATGTAAGGCAGGGAGCGACATGTTGCACAGGGTGATTCTGTTGTACTTGCAAAAGGAGCAACTTAGTTCTTATACTTAAGCACGTAAGATTTAGTTTAGAAATGGGCATCCCCTTGGTAATGTTGTAACTGACATAATTTTATGACAGGCCCATTATCTATACCTTCTAGGTTACCAATATTATTTTTTAAGGTGAAAATTTTTCTGTGTGCAAAACTTCTCTTCAACTCTTTTTCTTACTTTAATGGTAAGACTTAGTCATGGAAAAATGTCTGGTGAATCTGTCTGATCCCACATTTGTATGAAAGTCGTCAATTATGTACGCTTATGTAATGCCTTCTGCTGAGAATATACGACAGTGGTTTATGTCCATGGAGAAAGTCTTGAATACTGAACATAAATAAGTCATTACAGTACAGGTAATTCACAACATTTCCTATGGGAAAGTTTTCCAACAAATTAATACACTTGGAAATAATATTGCTTTGAAGAAAGGAGAGGCACTTGGCGATTTTCTTCATGGATTGAAAACCTTTCATTCATCTACAATAAGATGTCTGAAAAGACCTAAGAAACAATGTTGCCAAAGTCCAAGAAGGACTTTCACAGTATAAGATAGTAACAATGAGTCTAGCCACTTAGAAAACAGTCCTTTTTTTTTTTCTTTTTTTTTTTTTTACTTTTTGCTTTCCTTTGGAACTCAGCTGTTTTTATAAACTGTCACCCTGGAAACTTAAATAAAGCCTTTCTGTTCTCAACAAACACAAGTCTACTTCAAGCAGACAGATATGGTTTTAGAAAGTCCTGTGACCATATGGAGGACAGCTAATATGTACATGATAAGGATAGCAATTTATTTCTCCTCTTAATGGCAACAGTGCTGTCTTGTCAGATGATTATTTGTCTTTTTTAAATAAAGTGACAATCTAGGGCTCCAGTTATTGAATGCCGTCCATTCTCTACCATAAATCTCTAGTAGATATCAATTTAATCAGTTATGTACTGTATGCTTATAACATCTAAAAATAAAAGTTTGATATAAATAAGTGTCCTTTAGTGGCAGTATACTACAGAGTAGCCCTTTGCCTTCAGACAACCATTAAAATCATTTTAGCAATACAGGCAGCAGCTAAATATGATGACTGCAAAGGGTTAATATTGCAAAGTTCACTTGGTCTTTCTTTGCACCTGTTATGTGAAATAGGTTCATTGCTAATTGTTTCTAGGATGCTGACATCAATGAACAGAACTGGTCCAGAACCAAGTGGAGTCACTTGCATTTCCCAAAGTCACAGAATACTCAGCATAAAACTAATAATCCAGTACCATTTCAAATAAAAATTTTACAGTCAGAAAAATATGACTAAATCTGATTTGTACCAATACATCAGGTGACATGAAAATGAGAGAAAGAGGGATAATTTCCACAGGACAAGAAATTAGAAAGTGTAAAGTGCTGAAAGACCTCAATAATTATTTTAAAGCAGTACCAGAAAATTCCATTTTGATTATTTTTTAAAATCCCCAAATGCCTAAACAAAACAAGCAAACAAAAGAACCTCTATGTTTTCTGGTATTCCAGATGTCAATTAATCCTTCATTTTAAGTAAAAAATCAGTGCATATGTTATTTAGGTAAATAAAAATAGGAAATAAAGCCCTACCCTCAAATTGCAAATTCTGTCCGATTGCCATTAAAAAAAAAGGCATCCAAGTGTGGCAGTCTGTATGATGACGTAAGATCATCTCCTCTCTTTTCTTCCTTTTTGGCACAAAGTTCAGGTGTGAATAAGATGCTTTGGTCCTGATACCAGACACCCAGAGTACTGAGGACGGTGTGCAGTGAAGGCAGTTCACAGATCTCCTGTGTCCAACTCGACAGAGGTGGTGGTGTGTACCTGGAGGTACGTACTGCTACCAGCGGCCACTGACGCTAGCAACATCTGAGTGATACTGACGGGGTAGCCTCCCACTTGCTCCGCCTTCCAGGAAAGAGGTGCGTGCAGTTGGTGGTTCAAAAAGCTTTCTTCGATTTTTATTCAGTTCTAGGAAGAAAAAGGGAGAATTGTTAGGAAATCAATGGAGAAGCTCAACGGGACATGGCAGTAGAGCTCAGAAAATGGTGACAGTAGGGTTTTGGAGGGGAAGTCAAATCTAGTGTCAAAAGGAAAAGTTTTAGTTGCTGGTCAAAACATTTCTGAAATTGCTAGAAGGTCTGATATTAAATACAGCATTTTGGTAGCAGGAGAACCAAGGACAGGAAATCATTTTTATTGCAGTTTGTAAACTATCTGGGAGATATGTCATTCTCAGAACCCTCTATACTCCAGATATACAAATTGAACAGTTTGAACTATCCCAAATGTCATTTCAGAGGCAAAGGGAGGGGCCCATCAAGCTGGTGAAAGGCATAAGAGAGAATGTATTACCAACGACACAGAAAATTATTACAGCTATTGAACTCATCCATGTGAAACACAGCCATCACTAGATTACTGAAGTCAGACGTGAAAAGAAGACCTCACACACAAACAAGAAAATAATGGAGGAGCACGCTGAAGTGTTAAGCCACAGCCCAGTGGCTCCACTGATGCCTCTGCTCCTTGGGTCAGAAAGAGTTATATGAAGAAGTCTATCAGCAGCAGTTTTCTTTGAATATAATAATCAACTTAGTAAAAATACTAACAGTTGAATCCAAATTCTGAGGAAAAACTAAGATGCTTTATTTTAATTGTAAAGAAACCAGAGTACTTAGAAAAAAAGTTTACTTTGTCTTTTGTCAAATAGAAACTGTTAATCAGAAAGGTAGAAAATTAACAGAGGCAGTCCATCTTGTTTATCCCTATGCAACATCACTCCTCCCCACCCTCTACACCACATACATTTACAAATCCTCAAATAAACCAATGTAACTCTTGCTAATAGAACTGTCAGACTCTGGATATTAGGGTTCTGACAGCCACCAAACGCAAGTATCAAATAATGGGATTATATAGTTGATGTGCTTAAAGTTGTCTTTTTTTTTTTTTCTTGAGGGGGTGGAGCCAGTGGTTCAGCATGTGCATTTGCACAGTACTCAGAACTTTTTTTTTTTTAAATTTTTTTTTTCAACGTTTATTTATTTTTGGGACAGAGAGAGACAGAGCATGAACGGGGGAGGGGCAGAGAGAGAGGGAGACACAGAATCGGAAACAGGCTCCAGGCTCTGAGCCATCAGCCCAGAGCCTGACGCGGGGCTCGAACTCATGGACCGCGAGATCGTGACCTGGCTGAAGTCGGACGTTTAACGGACTGCGCCACCCAGGCGCCCCACTCAGAACTTTTTTAACCACACATACACACAATCTCCTTTTCCAATTCTGAGGTTGCATAAGCTATGGCTACATTAGTGCTGGAGCTGAAAACAACAGACTCAAGTTGCAGAGCAGTCACAGGTGGCTAAGGACAGCCATATGGCCAGAAGTGCACTTATCTCCTGAGTTCTGGAACATGAACCAACACCCTAACACTTCACCCCACTGCCTTCCAAAATGTTAACATCTGCCCCATTGAGGTGATGCACGAGTGGAAATATCTCTCTTTTGTTCACAGTTAGGTCTTAGTGGAGAAGAAAAATAAGTGATTTAGTAGCGATTGTAATAACAAGCACTTTACAATTTGTTTTGTCCTATTTAAGTCCTCCTTAAGGAATAAATGATATTACCATTCTCCATTTTAGACACGAAAACTGAGTTTTCAAAATACACAAGAGTAACCTATCCACACAGCTGTCAAGTGACAGGCTGAAACTCTGCCTGCCTATGCAAATGCTGTGCTCTGGGCCCTGAGCTCCAGTGATCCATCCATCGAGTAGAAAAGACCAACCAAGGCATTAGGAATACAAATCTGAAAACTTGGTAGTTTCAGGTATGCCAGATAACAGAGCTGCACTTCATATTTTACTATACTAAATTTATTTTTTAAATAGAATAACATAGCTTTAAAACTCTGGAACAGCAAGGAAGGTTATCTTTATAAGATGCAGGCATGCTTATAGATGGCTATTGTTTCAAATTTCTGCAAAAACACTGTAGCAATGACATTCCTACTAAAAGCTGAACACATGTATTGTTTTTAAAAAACAAACAGAAATTCATAAATCAAGACAGAATTTAATATATTTAAAGGCAACTGTAGGAAAGTTAAGAATAAATGAATCCCATTAAGCACACAGCCTGTGAAAGTTTTATCCACCTTCTAGTAAGAAGACTGTCTTGGCCTTCATTTTCTCCTGAGAGAGTAATGCATGAATCAGGAGAACATTCCCATGCTATAGAGAAGGAATAGGAATGCATCTACCCTAGCACACTTAACATGCACAATTGAAGAAATTGGGCCACTGAAGACATACACATTTTTTAAAAAGACATTGAAAACTTTATTCTGAAAAGTCACATCAACTAGATTTTTGAGAGAATAAAATGATCATGAAGGAATTCGGCCATTCCCTAAAGATATAATTTCTAAGGTGTATATTTCCAAATGTGAAGCAGAGATAAATCTACTAGAGAGACTATCAAAGATCAAGTCCTACTGAAGAGACTTTATTTTTGTTGTTGTTTTTTACATTAAAAAGTAAACTCCCTCCTGATTTTTTTTCAAGTAAGCCTAAGAGATAGTTTGGGAAAATACCAACCTTTTTCTTTGAAATTCCAAGGTTCACACAATCCTGGCAGCTCTCAGGATCTTGTTGCGGGTCTGAACAGAGTCACAAACTAAAAGAATAGGTCGGGAAATGTTAGATCTACCTGAGGCCGTGGTGGGAAGCTTGTCAATAGGATGTTAAAGTTCCTTTTACTTTGTCCCTGTACAATTTAGTTAATCACTCACTAAAATACTGAGAAAAATCAAAGAATTTTCAAAAAAAATCACAGATTTGAAAAAAAAGATTTTTTTCTCTGATCCATCTATACTAGAGATAAATCTCATCTCCTTCTATGACATTAAAAGAAATGTCTTCTGGCCCAAGATTAAAAACAGAATAAAACCTATACTGAAGGAACAACCCTGATCACAGATTAAAAATCTATAAAATTTTTAAAAGGAATTTTGAACAAACTCTGTACCTAACCAAACTATGTAACCACAAGACAAACGTGAGTAAAAGCTGCCCAGCTACCCTGCATCCACCCCTGGAAATGGAATTTTCTGAGACTAGAAATGGATGCCTTTGTGGTCAGATGAGCTGAACTGGAAAAAGAAGGCTTTTGATGAAGGGTTTCTCAATAAAAACTTATTACTTGCAGAGAAAACAATTTACCAGGTTCAAACAGATGCACTCAACAAAGTAAGGCAAAATCATCCTTAAAATAATCAAGTACTTCACACTGTGCAGAACATTCATAAGACATCTATTCAAAGCCTCTAATTCCCTTTAAAAGCAAGAAGACCTGTGAACCCCATTGAGAGAGGTGGTCTAAAGAAATAGTATGTAATCTCAACAGAACCACACAGAGGATGACTGGAGTAAAAAAAAAAATTTTAAAGAAGCTTCAAAACCCCTCCTTTCCAACTCTACTCCCCCAAACCCACCTGAAATACATCACAAATGTGTTCCAGAATAAAGATCCTGATGATTTAAAGAGATCTGCCTGTTGCTGGAGGCTTTACAAAGTTTGGGTGCACAAAGAAAGAATTTTCATTATATGGTCTCTGACATTCCATAAATCTCTAATGAAAAATTACCAAATTCTAGAACAGATACTTTCCCAGTATAAATGTGTTGGCCCACAAGCATATTTTAACACTACAGACTTGGTGATTATGTGAGTTAATTAAATTTCAAATAGTTATTTTTTTTAATTAATAAAAGAATGTGAACATATACAAAGTTATTTTGGGTCTAGAAATAGCCCTTTAAGGCTGAGTTATAAACAAGTTGAAAACTATCCTATTGCTAGAGGTAGTAAAAAAAGAAAGAACAAGAGAATATACTGCTAATAACCATACACTGTTAAAACTGTAGTTTATTTCCACTACATCTGATGACATACCATGGGGAAGGACAGACCTCAGAAATGGAAGGTAACCTTACACAATCATCTATTCCAATCCACCTTAATGCTTAAGAAACCAAAACCAAAAGAGGTTTGGAAACTCACCCAAGGACTAATGACTTGGCAGAGGAAAGCCCATATCTCTTTATCTGAATACAGTGCTTTTTCCACTCTACCAAGCTGATCTTATTAACAAGAAAAAGCATCTTCCCTGTGGAGTTCCATTAATGCAACCACTTGGTTGGAAGAAGGATGGAAGAAGACTCATCAAACTGATGCGTGTAGAACTCTATCCATGAAGGAGCCTAACAGGCTGCCCAATGGCTGAATTTCCACCCTTATTTCAAAGCTGTTCTGCTTATATCTGCTTTAGGTATTAGGTCTAAATATAAGATTTTCTTGTGGAGTTGGGAGGGGGATGCAATCTCCTGCTAAAATAAAATGGAAAACCAGTGATTTCCATTTTATTTGCTGATCTGATTAGTGAATATTGTTTGGAAAGGATTTGCACTTGGTTAGATGCCACTGTTGGCTTCACAAAGGCATAGCCTGCAAAATCAATGTTTTGAAAAGGCAAAGTCATTTTCCCACCACACCTGACACTTGGCTTCTGCCCTTGGTGTCTCTGTCTTTTTGAGAAACTGGTACATATATAACATTGACATTAATGAACTTTATCAGAACTTCTTCAAAAAGTAACCTCATTTTTTGCCCCTAAAATTTCTGTCATATTTTTCTATATACCATTTGGAAGTACATGGTTATGTACTTATCATGCAGCTCAATTCCTCATAAATGGAAGATACCCAGTAAATATACATAAAGCATTTTCTAATACCTAGAATATGCAATAAGTGCACCAAAAAAAGTGGTCTGGGACATTATTTTCCTTCATTATTTTCCTTCATTCTGTGACTACATTCAGGATTCCATACCTTTCTGTGTCTCACAAATTCTATTAAAAGTTTGGGAAAAACTTAAAAGCATTAAGACAATACTACTAGATTCCAGCTATACCAAGGATCATTCTTTCTCTGGTGCAATTATCTTAGTTGGTATGCAAGGATACATGCATTTGAAACATGACAGCCAATCCAGAATAATTATTCACTAGTCCAATCATACTTGCTTAACACAACCACAGAAAGGAGAATTCAACTTCTCCCCCATTCTTATGTTCTGCAAAGGGCAACTTTGATTCGGTCTTTCTGAAGAGATCTGTTTTAAAGAACGACATTGTCAAGGCAGGTTTTCAGGCAATGCCTTGAGGAAGGAGTAGGGATGTTCTAGGCATTTGTCACAATGTTAATGGCAAAACACTCTAGAACCACAACCACAAGGTGCCAGCATAGTAAGCAAGTGGTTGATGGACAGAACCAGCCCCAGTGGCTGAGGCTACTGGCAGAGGTTATTCAGATTTTAAAATAGGACTATGAGCATTTATATTCACCTGAGATTGCAAGCAGCATTTTCCTCCTGGCACCAAAAGTCGTAATTCCCAGCTCCTTCAGATCCTGATCTGTGAGAGTGAGGAATGTCTGCAGATCGATCTGTGGGTGAAAAAGTAATGTATAACCAATATATTAAGTACTTATTTTTGTGCATTAAAAGTTCAACTCATTACTACACATATTTCATTTTCTAATTATGCTCTGCCTACTTCCAAAAAGGAATGATGGTGTCACAAATCTAGGGGACAAGAGACAATAAAGGTGGTGAAATGAAAGTAATGATTCTAGTAGGAGACTTAGTCTAAGCCAGTTATTTATTGCAGTTGAGATTAAAACGTTAGGTCTTAGCATCCTGGCAGCCAGAGCAAAAAGGGAAACACAAATTCCACAGGTTTTGTGAACTGATAAAAGAATACATGCCTGTCCAGAAGATAGAAAACATTTCTTGGCTTTGGATTCTGAATTAAGTGTAGTTCTATAAAAAGAAACTGAATAATACCATAAATGCTATCCTCCATTGTGTTCTACATAAGAATGGTAGAAGAATTCCCAGACTACATCAGACCCATGATTCACTTGGCTCGGTCTAGCATGTTATCTCTGAAAGTGGCCTACAAGTATATATTGGTATATAATTGCACACTCTGGCATCAGCAACAAATTGTGAAGGGAGGAAGCCCAAGGATCCCACCCTTCCTTTGAAGAAAGGTAATAGGCTCTGAAGCCAGAGAGATTTGGCTCTCTATTCCGCCTCTGCTGTTACAGTTGTGGGCACTCAGGGCTGACATACTGCACGCTGCAGGGCTGTAGTGGGCATGAAGTATGATCGCAGAGATAAAGCAGTGGGCTCACCACAGTGGTGAATAACTGGCAGTTATGGTTAGTAATTATGTATTTAGACATATCATCTGTGAAAGCGGCTAAACAAATCTTCAACCTGCTTATAGTAAACTAAATCCCACAAGCTCACTTAATAAATTCTTTTTAAGTCGTATTTGAGTATTAGAGAATATCCTACATGAAGGAAACAGAACCGAATTTATACTTTTCATTCAAATGATACAGAAATTAATTTGAGATTTTCTGTTTTCATTTTGGAAAGTACATCCAGGTCTTGGAAAACCTTTTCATTTATCATTTCTAAAGATATGCTTTTAGAAATTCTATTAAATATATATTCTTTATTATAGGGACCCCCTCTTTTAAAGTGCCAGAGATGAAATATTTTGGGTTTAGTGGGCCATACTATCTCTGTTGCAACTATTTGACACTGCTGTTTTAGCTCAAAAACAGTCATAGACAATATGGCAATATGTAAATGAATGTGTGGCTGTGTTTCAATAAAACTTTATTAACAAAGGCAGGTGTGCAGGCTACAGTTTGCTGACCTCTGCTGTAGTGAATAAATATTAGATAAAGGCAGTCTGGCTTTATATTATGTTTTCTTCTTTCTTAGATTAATTCAATAAGAAGTACATTTAATATATTTCTATGCTTCTTCAAATAAGAAATAAATATAAATTTTAAAAAATCCAGACTATCACTGAATAACACCCAGTCTTTTACTTCAAAACCTTCTTTTTCTGGACTAATTAAAA
This sequence comes from Lynx canadensis, assembly GCF_007474595.2. Lineage (NCBI taxonomy): Eukaryota > Metazoa > Chordata > Mammalia > Carnivora > Felidae > Lynx > Lynx canadensis. The sequence continues at coordinate 67,049,012 of NC_044313.2, forward strand.
TACTTCTGTCCTTGAGCTTCTCAATCAGCTACACTTGTCTAACCAGCAAAGCTAAATACGTAAATGAAATTTTTTAACACACTGATGAGTGCAACTTAGAAAATCCTCAGTTAAATGAACACTAATTCAGATTTCGGGAAAAGACAATGAAATCAATACGCTGAAATCCAACACACAGATGACAACCTTTTTTTGTGTTTGGTGTTAAAAAACAAAGTTCAACAATTACACTTAATGTTATTGAACCATGGGCAATACATTAAATTTATGATACAAAGGCCTAACGTTAGATTCTTTTTGAGAGATACATGCTTGGGAATTATGGATTTAATCAGATGTTCTCTAACATGAAATAAGCCAAACTGGAATGAAACTTAAAAACCATGTCTGGACTTGAAAAATACATACATTTATTGAAGTGTTCTAATTTTATGTTGCACTGGGTTAGCTATGCCCTAGCAATAATGACAGCATTATTAGAAAGAATCGTGTTCAGGGCTCTTCTCTTTAAGTCAGTGCATAATAATTTGGCTGATCAGTTTGGTCAAAATCCATGGTAGTGATGTTTCAGAAAACATCTTATTTCTGTCTCAGTTCAGGGAAACCCAAACAGTAAATTAATGAATAAATTAACATATATAAAAAGCACATTCTATTTTGTGAGAACAGATTCGGTAACATGACTAGGATGGGGTCAAAAAAAAACAACGGATATTTATTTCAGATGCTGTTATTTAAGAACCACAAATAAAGATAATATGGATTAAACAGTGAAATAATCTTAAATACAGACTTTGCTGTTAGGGGAGTCGTGAATCAAACGTTCCCATGAATCAATACACCGATTGGGTATTTTAGCTAAAACTAGTGGAGGTGTGTTTTTGGAAACACAATTTTCTATATTTCTGCTAACCTGTGTTTACTAGTTGCACTAAATAAATAAGAAATGAGATGACATTTTTATTAGCAGTGGAAACAAGTTATGAGGCTTTAATAAGTGCTCAGTGAAAGCACAGCCATAGGTCAGTAAGCCATTTCATTCTAGAAGTAGTCATACACACAACCAAAACAAAGATGCCCAGGAAAGTAAATAAATAATGACTGACCTCTTGTTGCTGGAAGACATCTGTGTATTTGCCCAGGCCCAGTTTGCTAAAGAGCTCAGGGAGGTCAGAGCCTTTGAAAGAGCTGTTCAAGTTACAGCCATTGCTTCCTGTCAGTGAAGAAATGCAGTCCATATAATTGCTACTGCTGAGATAGTGCTCCGCTGAAAGACAAAGGAGAGGCAGGCTTCAAGTGAAAATGCCCAGAGACAACACGGTTTAATTAAAAATTTTAATCACTCAAATATTTTAGATTTCACTGTTGGACTGAATAGAGCAGTAATTGCAGAAATACTGTAATTCCTTACTGAAACATTGGCTTTTCATTAATGAAATGCTGGTTATTGCTTTAGAGAGGCTCTTGCCATTAAAATGTTACACTTGGGAGGCAGCAATTCACCAACAGTGCCTCTGTAGTTAATAATCATTAATCATATTCTCCTGAGCATTCAGAAACATTTGCTCTTCATAATTGATATGAATTAAATGAGAAACTGGAAGAAAGATCCCCAGGATACAATAAAGGTATGGGAAGTTACTGTGAGTCCAGGCTCCTTTTGGAAAGCAGGATAGCCCTCTGTGTCCACACTTGTGTTTTCCTGTGGTCAAAGGAATTGCAGGATATTGCAACGTGTAAATCTCATCCCTTACAAAAATATAATTAGGCAGTGAGTTCACAAAACAGAGTGCTTCCAAAATTAAGAGCAAATGCAAAGTTTAAGAATGGCGCTGGAGTTTCTGGATGACAGAAATGAATCTGTCTACTGAAAAAAATTCTAAGACAGCAAAACTAGACTTAACCTTGGCTCCGCCATTGATTTGGCGGGCAAAGATTTCTCCACATTGTCTGTGGTGCTCAGACCCAATAACACTCATTTCTGGGTGATGGACTGGTGAGTCATACCAAGTACTTGACCAAATATTGAATATTTGAAACACTCTCCCAGAGCTGCTTTGGAGAGCCCAGTAGAGCCCTGCAGCTATCCCTACTTCCCTGACCAACAACTAGCTCTTATCCATGCGGGAATTCTTCCCCTTATACCAAAGTTGCAGCTGCAGGAATGATTCCAAGGTTGATGAGGGCAGAGGATGCTCACCTAGCTAATCAGATACATCTTATCTCCTCCGGCCAATGCATTCTCCAGATCTAAGAATCCTGTTCTAGATTGTTTTGTTTGCCACTAATCACCTTCTCTGGTCATTTCATTTCCCAAATGACAGTACATATACTTTCTATATTTCAAGTGGAAGGAATTTCCTGATCAAGTTTCTCTTTCTCTTAAAAATAGGTGTTTTAGTGGTGCCTGGCTGGCTCAGTCTGTGCACCATGCAACTCTTGATCTCTGGGTAGAATTCAAGCCCCACATTTGGTGTGGAGCCTACCTAAAATAAAAATTTAAGGGATGCCTGAGTGGCTCAGTCAGTTAAGCATAGGACTTTGGCTCAGGTCATTATCTGGCAGTTTGTGGAGCCCCCAGGTCAGGCTGTCTGCACAGTGCCTGTCAGCACAGAGCCCGCTTCAGATCTTCTGTCTCCCGCTCACTCTGTCCCTCCCCTATTCACGCTCTATCTCTCTCCTTCAAAAATAATAAAAAAAATAATAGAAACAAAAATGTAAAAATATACATTAAAAAACAGATGTTTTATCTTTTATGGGGAGAAAGTGTAGATGAAAGAACCTAGGACCAAGCCCTGGAGCGTTCCACCATTTAAAGGGAAGACCCAAAGTCATCAACCCAGTGAGGTATTGGCTCGAGGTTGACACAAAGCAAGAATGCAAAGAGCACATGGGAGTAACCACTGGAGTTGACAAGATGAAGGCTACTGAAAGGCTAACCATATAATTTACTGTTTAAACAATAAATTTACTTACTTGGAGAACAGATGAGGGAGTTACTGAGAATCACAATGGTACAACTCCTGTTAACAGGCTCTGAGAAAAACCTAGACATTGCTAACTTTGAAAAGGATGTCATGAAAAATCATCTACAACTGTGGTCTTCAATACAGTAACCACTGGCCACATGTGGCTACTGAATGCCTGAAATGTGGGTAGTGGGAATTGAAATGTTCTGCAAGATTATAAGATCTATTCATACCAGATTTTAAAAACTTAGTACAAAAAAGAATGTAAAATATCTCATAAAAATGTCTTTACATTGATTACATGTTTAAATAATATTTTACATACGTTGGGTTAAGCAAATATGTTAGTAAAACTGGGGAAAAAACAGAGGTTTCAAAATTAAATGTTCTTAGTGATATTTATTATGACACATAATTTCCCTTATATTTCTTTTTATCATAACTATTTATAGTTTTTATAATCTCTTTTAAACTCCTTATGTTTTTAAAGCATCTCACAAAAGCCAAACACCTGTTTTTCCTTAATCTTTCCTTTTTATTAATGAGTTCCCTATCTTAACTCTCATCCTGAACTTCAATGCAGCTAAGTTGTACAATTTTAATTATCCAGTGTTAAGTGAAGGGAAAGGAGATAAAGACTGAAAAAGAAGCACAAAACGAACTTATATTGAGCCACAGAACAGAGCTCATTTCCACCCCTAGATCTGCACCTGGCACCAGCCTGCCTCACAGCTCCATGCTCTTGTCAGTGGTGAGGTGCCCTGCCCACACAAGTTTCCTGGCTACTACTGATAATACACTTGGAATGTGGTTTTTTTTTTTTTAGAGCTGGCTGACACCATGACTGGCCTTTTCAAATCGGAGACTCTTGATAAAATGGCCAACCTAATTGATGGCAACAACTGACTGTTACTGAGTGTCCACTACACTCACTTAGATTGCCTTTCTTCAAGTATTCTTCAAATACTCCAAACTATGTTTCAGGATCCCAAATTCATCAAAAACCCTGAAAAAGGCCATTAGGGGAATATCTTGTGATTACTATTGTCAATTCTTGTCTGCTTACCTATTTATACAGCCCAGAAGTGTGAGAGCTGTTACAGACAAAACCAATACACGCATGCTGAGTCTTCACCACATTTGTTCAAAGCCAGAACCTGTATGCTTTAAACTTTTTCTTCCTATTTATGCCAACCTGGCTACATATTGTCATTTTAAAAAATTAAAACTTGCTCTTCACCTTTAGTAGCTACCCACTGGGCAGACTTTATTTTCCAAGATGCTAATTTGATCTCATTTGGCTCAACTCCTTTACATCCCTGTCTTTTCCTTATCATCTGGATGTTTGTGGGAGCATGACTCATCCATACATTCACTCAACAAACATTTACTGAGTGCCTATCTGTGTCAGAACTGCTAGATATTTGGGAATAAATAACAAATAAGCCTCTGCCTAACAATACTCGGCACACGGGCAGTTTGTAAGTTCTTACTGAATGGATAACTATGGTTCCTAGCTTGTAGAGCTCAAATTATCCACAGGTATAACAAGAATGAGTGTAACAAGTGCTAAGTGAAAGCACAGACAAAACGCAGTGGAAACAGAGAACTCCACCATCTGCTTCACCTGGAAAAATAAGGAAGGCTTCATAGAGAAGGTGGCATGTGATGCCAAATACTTGAAGGCATGGGGTTCAGAGTTTATATTTGAGCATCACCCTAAATCAAATGGACAAATTCCAGACTGATTACATCTAAAAGTATGATGAAAAGTCAAAGCTCACTTGATTTGTTCTGTTTACGTTTGGGGCTGCCAATAGAAGCGGCAAATTCACTAGGACTTGTGGGTCCTATTCCATTTCGGTCTCTCCAGTTATCAGATTCACCTCCACTTCCCAAGTGTTCACGACTGTTGGACCTCGAGAGGGACACTGATGAACCCTGTAGACAATCAAAGCCAGATGAGGAAATATTTAATAAGGTAGGTGTCCTGAGCTTTGAGGAGAAAAGAATGCACGTTACACCACCACCATTTACTTCTATTGTTCACCACTGCTGATTCTCAGGAAGAGGCCATGCCATCTGTCTACAGGCCTTCTATCCTCCAGCCACCAAGGACACCTGGTAATATACACAGTATTCATTCACTCCTCCTTCATTATGAGAGCCCCCAGCACAAAGACTGAGTCCTATAAGATTTGGAGCAATGGATACTGAGATTCCTCCCTATTATAGAGAACCACACAGCAAGTCTTCCATCTGGTAAAGCAGAGATTCTCTGCCTTGTATCACCTAAAAAGGACACATGGGAGGGGGTGTGCCTAGACCTAATGCTCTAACAAGAATACAGCTCCCAGGCTACTAGAGTCAGAGTGGAGAGAGGGTTGGCATTTCTTCCGTGTTACCCTCATCCAAACAATTATATGGTCTTTCTAATAAATTACAAATACCTGGAAATATTTTTAATTCCCCCAAATAAAAATTTAAAAGATCTCAAAGTTTGAACTGATTTGCATTTATTTATTCATTTAGTTAACCAAAGGCAATCTATTTTGTACTATATCTAGAGTTTTGAATTCAGGATTCCCCGGTTTTCAAAGTATCCTGTTTGTTAGATAAATTAAATTCTAATTAGTATATGTGCTGCCAAAGTGAGCACTGTTTGTTGGGGAATTCTAAGAGGATCTTTCACAATTCCATAAATTCACTTCATTCAGTCTCATAGCAGCATAACCACAACTGGCCATGCCCTCCTTTTTTTTTTCTTCATCTCTGGCCATGCCCCCTTTAACACCCTTTTCTTCAAGCACTCCCCATGTGTTCTGCCCACTTCCTGTAGCCTTGCAGGATCCTCCTCCACTTTTCCACTCCAAATATCACATTATCCTGGGGCTGGCCCTAACATGCCTTCTTGTCTCTCTCTACACTTGCTCATTAAATAATCTCAACCTCTTTCAGAGCTTAATGACAACCATGACTTTCAATGTTTTACTTCCAGATTTGACTTTTCTGTTGAAATTTATAATTGTGGAATTGCCTTGTAGGCATTTTAAACTTGGAATGCTTGAAATTTAATTGTTGACGACCCATTCCCACCAGCTAAACCCACACACACTCCTGCCCCAGAATTCCTACATCTCACCCAGTTGCTCAAGCCGAACTTCTGAGTCATCTTCATTCCTCCTTCCCCCCACCACAAACAATTCATCAGCAAATTCTATAATCTCTTAACATACCCCAAATCTACCTTCTTCTTGCCATCTCCACAACTGTAGCCAATAGCCAGCCTCCTTATGAACCTTTTATTCTATTCTTGCCTCCCACCCCAATATCCATTATCCAGAAAGCAACTAGGCTGATTTTTTAAAAGCAAATTAGAACAAATGATACCTTCTGTGTAAAGTCTGATAATGCTTTTCCAGTACTTTGTCATGGGCTAAGATGCTCCCTAGCTGATCCTCTGCCTCTCTAACTCTGTCTTCCCTTCCCACTGCCCTTCTCACTCAACTTCTGCTCCATGAACTTACCAGCTGGTTCTGACTTCAGGATGATTATGCCAGGATGATCAAAGCCTATTACTGTTTCCCTAGATCTTCACAAAGCTGACCCTTTCCTGTCATCTAGGTCTTAGCTTGAATGCCATCTGCTCATTAAGGCCTGCTATGACTACCCACTCTAAAGCAGGCTCTGTTGCTTATTTATCAGGGACTTTTATTACCTACTGGCTTCTTGTTTGTTTTGTATCTCTCTGTACCTAACAAAAAGAAAGTTCTATCCATGAAACCAAGAACCTGTATTTAAGCACTGTATCCCTCAAATTGTGTCTGGAACACAGAAAATGCTCCATAAATATTTGCGGAATTACTGAATCTAGAGATACCTACCTTTTTATACATCTATGAAGAATTCTAATTCCCTTTGCTATGGGATGCCCTTTGTTGACTTTTGGGAAGGGGCAGAGGGAAGGAAAGCTCCTGAGACCAAAGAATGGTGTTTTCAGTTAAAACTATCTTTAACATCATACTTCAACCAAAATGAATCCAATGTAGCAAGGGAAATAAGAATATGCTCAAAACTGGCAATTACCAGAACGTCAATGAGATCATTATTATAGTATTTATACGTATATTTAAAATTCTACATCTAAACTCTTTGAGTATTAAAAAAAAAAAACACTCATCTAAGATCTAAGCTGACTTAATGCACACAGCTATATCAGATCTGGCTAAACATGGTGATTTCTAGGGGCGCCTGGGTGGCGCAGTCGGTTAAGCGTCCGACTTCAGCCAGGTCACGATCTCGCGGTCCGTGAGTTCGAGCCCCGCGTCAGGCTCTGGGCTGATGGCTCGGAGCCTGGAGCCTGTTTCCAATTCTGTGTCTCCCTCTCTCTCTGCCCCTCCCCCCGTTCATGCTCTGTCTCTCTCTGTCCCAAAAATAAATAAAAAACGTTGAAAAAAAAATTAAAAAAAAAAAAAACAAACAAAAAAAACCATGGTGATTTCTAAAACCATTAAGTAAAACGTTCTCTTGTGATACCTACTAGTTCATGATCTACTCACTAATCCAAAGTGTCACAAAGCACAGCTCATCTCCATTCTTGGATTTGTAAAACTGAAAATAATCAGACAACTTCATTACTCTTAGTGGTGGAGAAATTAAAAATCATCTTTGATTCTCAAGGCATGTTTTTTTTGGCTTTAGAGAACATGTAGCAGAGATGAGTGGCAAATAGAAAAGGAAAATCCCAGAGCTTTTGTAGATCTGTTGATGTTACAGAGATAATGCAGGTCAAAGCAGCCTTTTGTTCCACCTTTCATGTCTCAGTATATGACCAAGTGGATTGGGTCATATTTTTGAGTAATGGAAAAAAAAAATGCCTCAAGCTGCCTGCTTCTTATCTAAAGGAGCTCTTTGGAACAGGCTCATTTCTCAAAGCTGCCCTCAAACTGGAAACAACTGCTTAAGTCTAGCTTCTCAGAAATCTGAATAAGAAGCTCAGAGCATCAACTTCTTGCCTCAAGCAAGCTTCCTAGAGCAGGAAATTCCATGAGCCTTGATCCCTGGCCCATACCCATCAGAACCTACTGGCTAAACAAACATGCTTCTCATAGATCAGCATTCTACTTGTCTATTTGGGTTTGTTTTGTTTTCTTTAGAGTGTTAAAAAAAAAAAGTGTTTCATGTCATCTTCTAATTTCAAAATATTAGTGCTATATATAAGCAGAGAGGTGGTCAATCCTTCAATAAAGATTTTTAAGTTCTCTCTACTTTTCTTCTCTATCCCACCCTGTCTCCATGTCCTAACCCAAAGAAGCAGTCCTCACTGCTCAGTTTTTAATCCTTCTGAGCTATAGCAGAATAAAGGGAAAGGCATGCATGTGCAGATAGCAACTGCTGCATAATATCAGATCATGCTATTGTAAAGGACTCTCTCATCCCCTTTCAATGGATTTGGGATGAATGAAGAAAAGTTCGAGTCCTACACAACAGGGAAATCTAGAATGCTATTACCAAAGAAATCTTGGTTATATCTTTTCATCATCATTGTTGAAGGGGCTATAAACAAAAACAGGTTATGAGGTGAAAGCCCATGCACTAATCTAGGTGTTCACACCCTCTCCCCCACCTTCCAGTGTGAATAGGTTGCCAGATATTAACTAGGAAGGTGGAACAGACTAGCCCAAGATAGCCAAAAGAAAAAGCTACAGGAGCCACTGTACTCAGCCACTGAGTCAGGACCCTGGCACATCCCTGCCCACAGAAGGTGGTCTATCCATCCTTTGACAAGTGCTGGAGCAGAAGAGTCTTTTAAGTTCTGAAATAATTTCTGCATTGTCCTCCTAGTGTTACATCTCTGTAAAGCAGTGTTTCCAGAAGGGTGTCTGCATCAGAATTGTACTAGGCTTTTCCTGAAAATGTAGATTCTTGGTTTTTGCTCCCCATCTAATGAATGAGATCCTGGAGAAAGTATCTTCATTTTTATCAAGCTCTCTAAAGAGAATCTTATGTCCGTTAAAGTATGGCCACATGGTTCTAGATCATTTACTTATCACCTTTGCTATGTACCCTCTTGGGTTAAACCATTAGGAAAGTATGAAGGAAATTTCGTAAAATAAATTCAAGTCTTTTCTGTGACACCTACTGCCATGATCTCATGTAAACCACTTAACTGATCAGGGCCATTCTTTCCTCACTGGGAGCTTGTAGGGACTGAATAAGCTTGAGGATGAAAATGCACCTTATTAACTACAAACAAATTATGTGATTTATGATAATTGTTACTAGCACATTATGTGTTCATATAATACTCCAAGACATTCCTTTGGAAATAAAAAGCATATCTAGCTGGACTAATCTCAACTTTCAGCAGGTGGTTGGTCTTCTTCAGGGTAAAGTTCTCCAATTTGAAAGAATAGTACCTGTCAAATATTACTGAGAACTTACCACCCACTGTGCTACATACTGGAGGGTTTCTTCCAGGTCATCTTCAAATTAACTCAAATTAGAAAACAAGTACAGAGGAGAGAAGTCACTCATCAAAGCTGAACCTCTTATTAGTGGTGGGTGTCACATTCCACAGCCCCTTCACTTGACAGCTACATTATTAGAATGATCATCATTTCAAACTAACAGAGTGTTGGTCTTTAAGCACACATCTGAATTAGCATTTCTTGAGTAAAATATTTTATCTCTGAAACTAGAGAAACACGATCAACCACCTAACACTTCACTCTGCCAAAGGCACGCGTGAAAATTGGCCATAGGTGTATCAACTGAAAGCCTAAGAAGTAGCACAGCAGTTTTAAGGTCTCTACCAACAAAAGGAAATGTTAATTTTCTGTCAGAACTATAATGGCAGAGAGTGGAGTATGCCTCATAGAACCTCGAAATTTTTCATAATGGTTCCTGTGTTCTAGCTGCTGACAGTGACTTCAATCTTTATATACAGCCTGCCAGGTTGCTACTAGATAGAAGTCTGACAATGAAATTCACATGAGACTGTTCTTTTTAGTATTTTCTTTTACACTAAAAAACAATGAAAAAATTGCATATTTCCTTTTGCCTTTCTTCAACAGTCTAATTTATTACAAAGAAAATTGGTGCAGAAAAAAGATCAATCTACAATGGCTAATGATTTTGAAACCCTTAACCAGTAATTGTTTTGCAGCCTACAGTGTTCTGGTTGAACACTTGAATTAATCATTTTTATCCACGTTTGGGTTTGCATTCTATCCCCAGTATTGTGTATGCATGTGTGTACTCTAATTCCACCCTGGCTCACAAAAGGCTTACAGCCAAAATCTGATACTGTCAGATTGAAAAGGCCTTGCTTAGCAAGTCACGTGGAGCCTGGCTGAGAAGTATGGAATGCTGGATCCTTTCCCCATGTGGCAAGGATGCCAGCTTCCCAGTCTCACCCTGAGCAGTGCAGCCAACATCTGGGAAACATAAAATTTTGGAGCTCTTGTTTATGATACTTCCTGCTGTGTTCCTGGCACATCTGAACATGCTGAATATTTAACTCATATCTGAAAACTTATTTTTGTTGAATATTTGCTTTTTCCCCCTTTGGTGCCTGCTAGTGATACTCTTAAATAAAGGGATTCTTTATATATTTTTATGGAATAGTACATCTGTCCTTTGCTTAATCTCAGCCCTGCTCTATCATTTATGACACTTTCTCCCCCTAACAAAAACACATTTATCCAAATTTACATCTCTGTAACAGCTTATCAACAACTTTTAAAGAAGGTATATAAAGATAGTAACATACTACGTTGAATCAATTTGATAGCAACATGTTCACAGGAATAGAAATTAGAACAAATCACCATTAACGACTTCTCTTTATGTAAATAAAGAATGGTACCTCTCGTTTGCTGAAAGAACAGACAGGAAGAATGGGTAGGGCACAACTGTACAAACCTCAAAAGTGGTTGTCATTGTGGGCTTATAGGACACATGGTTGGCCCTTCTCAGCTCCTTTATAGTTTCAGCTGGCATGGATTTAGAAAACCCAAGTCCACTCCAGGTATTTGTGGGTGTTCTGACCTCCGTCACCACTGGTTTCTTTAACATAGCTTTGGGAAACAGAACATAAAACAAATGTTTGGTATTTTTAATGTTTTTCTTAAATAAAATGTTGATGAATGTTGTTTCTTTGATAAAATGTAAAGAAATTATCACTGAAAATTATTTCTTAACATAAAATGCCTTAAAACAGCTTCATAAAACACTCAATACCAAGTAAACTGAAAAATGCTACATTATTTCTTAATTGATCTCATGCTATTCTAATCAACAAAATACATTCAACCTCAACAAAATGTGTACAACTTGAACCTAAACATTCTAAATTTCTTTTTATGAAGGTACAATTGCTCAATTCAACATGAATACTAGAAAACATTTTATGGCTCTACTAAAAAAATATATATTATATATATATTAATATTATTATATACAATTATATATTATGTTAATATATATTAATATAGATCATTAATATAGCACAAACCTTTAGTTGCTAATAGTTTCTTTTGTTCATAGTCAAATGCCTGAAAATAAAACAGAAAGTATCTTTATTGCCAGTCTATCCAAATGTCATGCCAATACTCCATAATTACGAACAAAGGTTTTGACTATAGTCCATGAATCCGCCTGGGACACATGCTAAGCTTTGCACCACAATGTGAATCCAGTGCAAGTCTGATACATTTCAACATGTTTTCAAACTAATTAATTAGAATAAATTAACTACTTCTGACATGACAGTGATAGATTTAGAAATTTTCCTTCAAAAGAAAAAAATATCCTACTTACTGTGAGTATTTAATGCACTAGGGCCAATATATGCTAAAGTATAGTGAATAACCTAAAAGTATTAGGGCTAAGTTTCAAAACACGCATCTCCCAAATGCTTTCTGGTTATCTACTGGCCTCTTTGTTTCTGTACATCCTCTCCTCATTTAAGTAAAGGATGGCATGAAATGGGATGATGTTAAGACAACTTAAGAAATTATTTGGCCTAATTGGCATAGTCTTTGCTTTTGAAGTAGGATAAATGACTAATGTCTAGCTTTGATCTGTAATGACATTAAGCAATACAATAAAATTAAACCTAGTTACTTTTTATTGTACAGGACTAGGAGGTCATCATTCATTCTTTCCATTCATACTGAATAAATGAGTATTCAGTAAGTCATGTCTAGTAGGGACCAAGGCAGGGCATTTTGAAGAAATTAGTCCAGACATAGCTACATCTCAAATGCTACTTCAGTGTTCTCAGATCTCCAATTTAGGGGATAGCTAAGACTTAAGAATGTCTCAAAGGCCTACCAGGAGGGCCAAGAACCAACTAGGGAGAGTTCTTTTGACCCTTCCTCCAGGAGGACTATACTATCATATATAGGGTGCCCATGTATGTCGCAGTCTGAAACAGGATACTTCTGAGAGTGAAATGTGCTACACATAAAAATTAGGCCAGAATTATAAAAGTCAATGGGCTGATCCAGACAAACCAGGATGTGTGATTAACTCCAAGAACATGACAGTAAATGAGGAGAGCCAGGTTTTTAGATAACACAGGTCGATAATGTTTTTGAAATCCTAGGTCTAAAATGGCCTTGGGAATTAAAATCAACTTGTAATGATTAATGTCTATTGGTAAGGTGTGGGGAAATCTTAAATTCACTTGTTCAGTAAGTATTTATTGAGTGTCTTCTGGTTAAAGAGACTGTGCTGCTCTTTGTGGAAGAATATAACAATGCATCAAAAATTGTCTAGACCCTCAAAACATATAATCTTAAGTGGGGATGGGTAAAAGAAACTAAAATTAGGAAGTGAGAAAAGTGTGAAGAGAGAGCTGGAGATACAGCATTCCAAGAATGGTCAGGAGACAGAGATCATTTTTAGCTGCAGGAATCATCAGTTAAGTCTTCAATCTCTCCCTCTGTCAATGCTTGGTGACTATTATCATTCAGTTCTTAGTGACTTTAAAAGTTAGCTCTTCATTAATGACATAAATAAATCTATTTAAGTTGAAACTCTATCACCAAGAACATTCTTATCCATCCCAAAAGAAAGGAACATGAAAATGATTCACTGTAGATGTAAACCTGACAGAAAAGAAGCACCAGATGGACAAAAATTAGAAAAAGGGATAATACAGGGGATTAGAAATTGATTATATAAGAAAATTTTAATTTATGTGAACTGAAAATAAATCCACCAGAGAAAATGTAAATGTTTTATAAAAACATTTATCTAAAAACTCATAAAAATGTTCAAATGTGAAGGATTAAAAAAACAGACAAACAGGCCTGAACTGTAGCTTTCACTAACATCATAAAAGTATAATTTAGTTCCATGAGTTAATTTCTTTGACATACCTGTGATAGCTTGTTTTTAGGATTCTGTGAAAAGTTATGCCCTTCTTTGGGAGGTTCGGGGAGGGTTGTGGATAACACATCTTTTACTATGAAGTAGGAAAGTCTACCTAGCAATTCTGATACTGAAATAGGATGTTTATACGAATCTCTGAAAGCACAAAGTACAAAATCTTTACCTTTCATATTGTAGTTTATACGGAAATCAAATTTTCAAATAATAGTCCACTCTGAATAACTAGCCTAATACTTTAAAAATGGATAGAAAGAATATCCCTGCTTAGGAAATAATCATAAAATTCTCTCAACTAACATAGTCATCAATAATATTTAGCATTTACTTTCAAAAACCTAAAGCTTCAGATTAGTTATTTTTATAACTATCTAAATGACACTAAATTTATCATCTCCATTAAATAGATAGAAGAATATTATATTTACCCAAGACTAAGTCATGAGGCAGTAATACTTAAAAATAACAGCTTTCACATGTATGTAAACTTTTTTAAGTGATCGATAAGTGATGTCATTTGTGTAAGATACAGTGATGTAAAACATTTTATGTCAATTTTAATATTGTATTTTAAAGAATTCTTCTTGGTTAAGCTAACTCCTGCTTTTCATTTTTAACACTTATGGCATACCAATTCCTAACTATTGTGTATACATTTAAATTTAATTTTGACTACAATGCAGAAGGAACCCCTAATTCCGCTCTACTGTTAACCATTCACTGAATTTCCCATTCCCTAACCCAACCTCTTACATTTGGAAGACTCTCATTTTTTACCATTACCTGCATGTTGACATATGATGGCCTTGGGGCCAGGCAAGTCCTTTCAGAGTTCTGCTGGGCAGCTGCAGCCCTCTCAGCAGCACGCTCACTTCCAGGAGCCTTTTTGTCAGCCAAAGGGCTTTCTGCAGCACTTAGTTCAGGATCTGAGAGCAGTCTGTCAGTACTGCTGTGAAACAGTTTGGAATTTAACACTCCATATTTATATACAAATGTACTGAACATCCCCTATGTGCCACATTTACTATACATCTATACCACTGTCAGCTATTTATATGTATTATTTCATTTAGTCCTCACAATCCCTCTCTGAGGTAAGTAGTAGACAGATAAGGGAAGTACCTTACCCAAGGTCATACCTCTGATAAATGGTAAAGCTGAAATTTGAACCCAAGCATATGACTCTAGAGCTGCAGTTGAAATGATTTCATGATACACTTTGATAAACATTGTATGTATGGCATATTGTATATGGTACATATGGAATAGACACACAGACAAGATTTCTAATTTGCACATATCAAGAAGATAGCAGTGAGTCATGCATGCGCAGTCTAAAAAGAGTCAATCTGAAGGCATGTAGATGATCCAATTTGTGTATGTGAAATGCATATGATTATTGCTAACAAATCTAATAAGATACAGATAGCAGATAAATAAGTATTTCCAACACCTGTTCAGGGTGCATGGATGAACATAACAGGGCTCCGTAAAATAGGAAAAATGATCTGAATTACAAGATTGATAATGCCCTATACCAATGCACCTCAAGTTCAAATCTAATTCCAGGTTAAGCTTAAGTAAAGGAGAAATAAGAAACAGTATTATTAGTCAAAGAGCTGATCTGTTCATTCATTCTTTCTTTTATCACTCACTATTATATCATGCCAGGGGATTCAGAAGAATTCATAACAGGCTATTGGAACAGAAGAGGAGGAGCAATGAACTCTGTTTGCTGACAAAAGTTCACAAAGGCTTCACATAGGACGTCAGAACTGGAATTTAAAGGGCATCTGCAGGTTTACCAGCGTGAAGGACAGGAGAACAGCACAAGCAAAGGAAAGGAAGGAGGTAATGTGGACAGCTGGTGCATTTAAAGCCAGAGTATAATAAGATGAGACTTGTGTGTTCAAAAAACTGCTGGAAGGAAATAAAGGACTGACTGAGCTGCTGAGAGGGTGGAGGCAGGGAGACTGTTCTGGAGGTTGCAGCTTAATTCAGATGAGAAGTAAGTTCAGAACATACTTAATGATGAAAGGAAAAGGCATTCCCTTCAAATGCTTCAATACAGGGAAAAAAGCAAATTTACCTCTCTAACCTATGCTGAATAATGTTCACTGTGGCTCTTAGTACCATGTGAAGAAAAACACAGATAAAGCAGATTTGGACAAAATGGGAACAACAGTAATTAACTGACAAAAGGGTTTATAAAAGCAAAAAAAAAATTTTGGTAAGAAAAAGAGGAAATAAAAATATAAAGGCTATATTTAAGATATTCTCCTCTGTAAGGATATACAAGAAAACTAGTAAGACAGTAGAGGAAATTGGGTGGATGGAGATGGATGGGAGCAAAACCTTTAAACACAGAAGCTTTCCACTGTATTTTTGAAGTATGAATAGATTGTCTATTTGAAGAAAATAAAGTAAATGGGAAAAGAAAATAGAGTAAGGATAACACATCTGTAACTGTGCTATGGTAAGGAGAGTTACAGTTAATACATTGTACTCACTGTGGTTTATAATAAATAAAATCATGAAACTGTCAAATATTTATTATCAAAATTAGCAATTAACTACCTTGAAATAAGGAAGCCATAGTTTAAGTTAAAGACTCAAAGCAAAATAGAAAATTCACAGCAGGAAAATTTCTAACAGAAAAATCAGAGAGTAAATATTGCCCTGCTAAAGTTTCAGAACAATAGGGATGGGTTTAGAAGACCCAGATATAAACCTAGCCAGTTATAGAGAAGACATGAGTGAAAATTACCAGATGCTATTCCTTAATACAATTTTTAAAAGGAAAAAGAAAAGTATTAAGAAAAATAAAAAACACTCTTGGAGAAGATCAAATCCACTTGATCCAAAGAACACAAACTACCAACTTTAAAACAAACTCAGCCCGTTACATTTTATTTCAAAGGATCAAGGGATTTTAAAGATTAAAATACATACTGTAAGTGTGAGTTTTTCGTGCCCTGTAATAGTTCTACTGTCTGCCTTTTGGCACAGGAAACTTTGGAGGGACCCATCATCTGTTTCAGGTCACCCGCATTCCCAGAATGGGAAGGACTTCGAGGCATGCCTACTTCAACAAAAGCATCGTTACAACCTGCAGAAGGGATAAAGTGAAAATCCAAGTGTCAGCTTATCGTCAACGACCACTTGTGACGGAAACAAATCAGAACCCAACTCTAGGAAGACCCAGGCATACCAGCTTTCAACTGCAAAGAAGGCAGCCTAAATTCAAGCTGTCTCAAATTTCACCCAAGATGAAATGTGAAGAGAGACCCTCATAATTTTTAAAAGATTATTAGGGGTGAAAGGGTTATAAAAAAAAGAAATAACTCTACTTGGAAAAAAATCACGTGTGTACATTTAGTAAATTGACGCCTTCCTCTTACATAATTACACTTCAATTTAGGAAGTTCCAATGTAATGGGAAGTGATTTCTTTCTGTGGGAAGTGTTTTTCAGTTTATCTTTTCCATGTTCTTTGGAATTTTATTCAAGATGTCTTTCTGCATCCTTGAGGCAAGATGAGTCATAACTGGTTAGCAAAACCAACTTGAAATCACTGCAGAGACTTTTTACAACCCCCTTTATCCAAGTAACAGACCAGGCTGAAGTTCAGAAGGGAAGATACCTTCTGCAGGGTTTGATTTGGGAGATGCCTGCTCAGATCCAGTTGTTTGTCTAGATGGATCACTGTGATTCCCACTCAGTACTTTTTCTCCAAGTGATGAGGTGGATATTGCACCATATTTTATATTTGGAGACTAAAATAATAATAGAAAATAACATACAGATATGGTCACAATTCTAAAATTCATTGCAGGTGAAAGTTTAAACATATTACCAGTGGCTTATCTCTTAGAAACAGCATAGATCACACTACTCTAGCAAAGGACATTACCTGTGCATGTCCATTTAAAGAAGCAGAGATTTTTTTTCCTTCTGTCTGCATACTGTTGATATGGACATCAACAGGAGTCAAGCCAGGAGGGGGAGATGGAGCTGTGTGCCCATAGGTGGGCACTCCAGACAACAAAATATTGGTTAATGTGGCTTGGGCAGTAGATGGAATCATAAGATGTGGTATAGCAGAAAAACCTGTAACAACATTTCATGAAGACAGGTATTAGACTGGAAAAAACTCAGATTCAACAAACATTACTTTATTATTTTCAGAAAAACAAAAAAAACCCTCATTTTTTTGCTATAAATTCAGAAGAGAATTCAATTTTGATACCTTCTCTGTAAAAAGGTTTAACATTACTATAAAAACACAAAATAATGTTAAAATGGAACAAGACTTTAGAGAAAATTTAATCTAAGCTCTTCATAGTACTGATGAGGAAACAAGCTAGATTTAGCATGTCCATATGACTACCAAGCACATCTGTCCGAATGGAACCTACATTTCTTAATTACCAGGTCAGTGACCTTCTGGTGTCTTTGCCACTGCTTCCTGCTCATCGTACTCTTCTTCCTGATCTGCTTGTCAGGTCTGAAGACTGTATTTCACTTTTATGAAAAACTCACTGCTTTGTCATGCTTCATTTTAACTAATTTACACATTGGGGAATTTGTGTTTACCTGCAGTATGCTTTGAACCATAATTTTTCTCTAAGGAAACAGAGCCATTAGTGAATTTTACTCAAAAACTGATACCTAAGAATGCATGCCTTTGACTGTATTTGAATTATACTCACCTGTGGCACTTGAAGTGTTAGCAAGTGGGGGTGCCCATAATGTGGGACTCGGGGTGCCAGAACTTGGACTTTGCAAAGGACTGACTGAGCTATTAAGAGCGTTCAAGAGTGAGTTTGGGGTTGTTGATGTGTTTAGAGATAAGGTGGTAGGCCCCAAAAGACCTGCAATAAATGAATGTAAAGTCAATATGCATAAATTCAAGATTTGAAAATACAGATGGCACCAATATTGCCAGTTGGAATGCACAGATATAATCTGATATTTTCCAAATATAAAGAACAGGTTACCTTCTTTCAAACATCCACGTGAAATATTGCATGATACAACTCCGACACAGAACTCAGACTATCCACAAACATATGCTGGTCAGAAAATGGGAGATAGGTGTGTGCAAACCAGGGAAACGATCAGGGTCCCTGAGCACTGCCAGCTGCTCTGCATTCATCTCAACTAGCCAGGATGAACCAAATTCTGTTCAAGTGGAAGCTCATTTTTATTTCTCTGCATAACTCACTGTTTTCGGTTTCCAAACTAACTCTTTTCAAACCACCTGCAATTAGCAGAGAACAGGGGAATGTTCTCCTGCAGCAGAATAACTTCATTTGGCCCATTTGTGGATAGGCCGAGCCACTTGGAACAGTTTTCATTCATGTGTCAAAACAACCTCTCTGGTACTCCATCTCAATGTGTATGAAACTTTCCTCAGAAACGATTTTTTGTTTCTTGCTTGTTTAAAGGATTTAATGTTTGATTTAAGTAATGAAAATTTCCCTTCAGGCATTTAAAATATATTCTAAAGTAAAATATGAAATTGTATACAATTTTCCAGGAATATTTAAAGTATTAAGTATTACAGGATAGGTACAGACATGAAAACATTTAAAAACCTGAGTAACTGAATCTTTGCTCACTTTTTTCTCTCTAGTGCAGGAACAACTTGGTTCCTGCTAAATTCTCTCACCTGCCACTTCCTGATTCACATGCATATGTTATTATGACTGTCCAGGTCTCCAGTGGAACGGACAACTTTGGGAGATTAGAGGCCAAGGGAAAAAGAGTCTGTCTTTACTGTAATGATGCCTAGACAGGGCTACTTGGAATCTTAATTATATTATAACCATATTATAATTTTAAAAGCATGAAATAACCATTAGGAAAAAAGTTTACAGAACGCTGAGAGTATTTTTTCTGTCTCAGATCAACACTGAGTGAGGCAGAATGATTTTCTAGGGTTATTACATTCACTTTTTATATTAAGGCTACTGAAAAATGTGCAAGAAAGTAGTGAACTAGCATAACTGCAACACGGCAATGAACTTTAGCCTGTCAGATGGAAATCCATAAATGAGGCAGTACATATCATCACAACCATGAAACGCCTCACCTCACTTTCTCAAAGAACTAAGGCACTGAGGGGGTGATGCTCTTTCATCTTCTATTTTTCTTTTTCATCTTCTTCACCTTAGATATAAATACAAGTCCATTTGCCCCTCTTGGTGGCCGCAGGCTAGATTTCCTCTGCATCTGGATGAGGCAGTTCTGACCTCTGGGAGTGGGGGTTCTGCTCACTTTCACTTCCCCCTCTCCCTACCCCTCATACAGATCTGCAATTACTTTTTGAAAAGCACACTGGATAATCTTTACCTCTAGGGATGGATGGCAATATTGCAAATGCAAGAGAGAACAAACACATAAATTATAGTTAGCCTGCTTACTTCACTCTCAATGGCATTCTTAATTTAAAAGAACACAGCCACTGAAAATGAAACAGTTAGACCTCGATTATTTATGCCGAAATAAAAAGAATCTGAGTAACAAAAATCTATATTCTAACAAAAAAACCCAAAATGGATTGATGTGAGTTTTGTTGCTTTTTCACTTGATCTTAGAGCCTGATGAGAGAAAAAGCCTTTAAAATGTAGCCCCAAAAGGTAGAAAGAAAGGGAACTGGCTAAGCAATCCCCCAGTGACTGAGAAGCACTATAATAATAAATTTATACCTAGTCCAGTGAGTCCAAGGCCTGCTGAAGCTAAGATGTCCAGGCTGGGACATGCCAGGCCGGCAGGGCACGATGCTGGGGATGGACTGGTTGTTATGGTAACCCCACTGCTTTCAAGTCCGAGGAGACATTTCCTTGCTTCATACATATTTAAGGCATTTCGCTCAACACTTTTCACAATCACAGACTATGAAAACACATAATGGGAAAGAAAAAGGTGATATGCAAGTAGTCTACAATGTATTGGGAGGTGGGTGAGAAACAAATATGGTAAAAAGGATTCCAGTCAGGGAATCAATGCTGTTTTAAAATCAATTAAAAATTCTAACCGCTTATTTCTTATGTTTATTCCTTTTGGTAAAACCATAAAATGTTAGTGACATTTTATTGGGTATGTCCTGTGTGCCAGGCACTGTGATTGAAACTGCACATACATCTTAATGCCTGGCAGACACCTTCTGGGTGGGAATGAATATTCATATTTAGTGAGGATAAGGGACCTATCCACAGGCAAGCCTAGCTGGAGGGGCAGCGAGAAGACTGGACCTGAGGTCGTTCGCATCTACAGCCCATTCTCTTTATGTCCACTTGCCTTTTTTTTACATTAAAGCTTTCTGCCCTTTATCTCATCTTTACAAAACAAATCAAACTAGTCACTACATACAGACTGCATAATAACAGTCACTTACATTTGACATTTATAGCCTACTAGTTAACTAACAGACCTTAAGGTACCACTATTCCTCACTGATATCTATGGCAAAGCTTATGGTAAAATAAATTTCTAAACAATATATTTTTTCTCAATGGACTCATCTAGAAAATTGGAAGTGTGAACTCAAGAGGGAGAGCCTCCAATGGGCAATAAAGAAAATTTGTGACTGAGAAAGCAGTTAATGCAGTAGTCAGCTTCAGGGCCAGCTAGGAAGAATTAAATGGCCCTGGGATGCTAAAAGGCTTTAGAATTCTCACAATCTATTTTCCCCTGATCTGTGCTCATTTCTTACTAAACTCCAGGAATTTCTCGTGTGTTTGACCCTCTTTATATGCACAAAATCTCTTCTGTCTTTAGCTTTTAGTCCTGGTATCTACAGTGACTTCAGTCAACTCAAATTAGTCAAGCATGAAGCTTCAAGATACATAAAATTAATGTCCTGTTCTCTAACTCTAAACTCATTATATTAAGCTCACTTAGAATAAATCCTATCTTTTCCTTTAAAGTTTACTTTTGAAGAAGGCATGATTGTTTTTCTTTAGACACTGAACGCCATGTTATTTACATATATACAAAATTGTCCATGATACATACTATACATACACCATGATACACATAACAAGATTAACAAAAATTAAAAAATGGAAAGCATAACTATTATGTGTTTTAACTACTAGAATAAAAATTTTCATAAATGATTTCATTAGTACATGTTAAAAGAAGCAACTTGCTTCTTGTCTTCTGACATCTGGTACAAAGGTCTCTTCAGGGTGTATAACTAGGCATAAATACAGGGGGCTTGAGGCTATCAATATTTTCAGTGTGATTTGACAGTCGCTATTGCTCCTCAAAGTGGCTGTGCCAATTTACCAAACATTAATGTAGGAACATTCCTCTTCCCTCACATTCTCACTAGCATTTAACATCATCAGGTTTATCCTATTAAATTTTGACTATACATGTAATTATTGAAATTCTGCAAGATCTTAGAGGAGAAGTTCCAAGAAGGCTGAACTGGGAATACTTCATTATTTACTTTTGATCGTTATTATCACTTTATTTTCTTAAAGAGAACGGGCACCTATTCTTTAAATCTCCAGGGCCAGCAGAGTGGCTCACAGAGTACGTAAGCTAAATATTTTTGAATTGCACTGGATATGTACACATACACATGCACACTTAACACAATGTTTAGCCTTATTTAACTCTCTGATAACTTAACAAAGCTGAAAGTTACCAGACTGCAAATTAATAAAAATGTATTTTCTCTTCTCATATATTTGTAAAAAATAATGGTCATTCAATATGGACTCCAAAACCAACCCATATTTAAATAAAATGATGATCAATAATGAATGGTACAAATTTATGTATTTAAATAACTAAGTATAATATATAATGATATATATATAATATAGAATATTTAATTCCGTGTATATGCAAATAACATTTACATGAAAACAGAACTAGCTGGAATGTGGTGCTCTGGGTCTGGACTCTGAACCCACCTTGCTTGGCTGTTTCGGCTTCGGTTTAATGCTGATGAAGACATCAAGCTGTTCCATCAGCTGGGCAGTGAACTGTGGGTCCACTTCAATTTCTTCCTTCATATCAAACATCAACACAAGAGGAAGACAACCCTACGAAATGTCACAAAAGAGAGTGTCAGAGGTAAAAACATTGCTCATTTAAACATCTGATAACTTAACGTGCCTACAAATAATGCAATATTCTATGGGCTTAAAGAATAAACCCAAGTATTAAAGCTAAATTACATACTTTAACAAAGCTTAGAAAACTGGTGTGGAAATAATACTGAGGGCACAAACTATTTTTCAAAAGACAACATTATACATGTCTGAAGTTTTCTGTTATTGGCTCTGAATTTTTTTACTCACTTTCCACCTTGGAAAACTCTTCCATTCTCTGACTTCAGTTTTGTTACAGATGCCAGAAATTAGATTCTCATCCACATCAAGAGTATGAGTCTTGTGCTTTTGCTCAAAGACTTACAGTAGTGATTTTTTATCGCCCTCTGAATGAAATCTAAACATGTATCAGTAGAGATGTCCACAATCTGGCCCTTTGCTTGTGCAATCACAGGTCTGTATGTCTATACATCTGTCCCTTCCCCAGGTTAGACCGGCCTCTTGACCACTGTTCAGATACTGTACTTTGGTCTCAACTCACCAAAAGGCTTCTTCACCAACCAAAGTCCTACCTCTCTTCTGCTGCAGCTCCAACCTTATCTCCTTCCTGAGGTAAACTACTACTACTGTTCCTTCTTTTAGCCTTCTCACTTTTTAGCACTGCACAGGTTAGCACTTGTTTCTTTCTCTGATGCTTTCTTCCTGGCCCCGAATCTACTACATATAGGAACCACATCCCATACTTTTACTGATTCACAGGATGCTCAGTACTAGCCTGCCTAGTACTAGTTGAGTTCTGTATATAAGTATCAGGAGAAATAACAGCCAAATACACTGGAATTAAAGTGAAATTACTGTGCTTCATTTTCCTTGTGGATAAAAGTCATTTTTGGATTTAAAATATAGATTAAAAGCCTTTTAATTTACTCCTCTCTTCCTCACTTCTTTCAATATTGTACAATAATATATCTCATTGCACACTTGTATTTTTGGCAGGTACAGTCAAAGCATGAATATGAACTCCTAACTGCATAGAATGCCTGAAAAAGTTCACTTAAAATAATACTTCAAGAACTTAAAAATCAGAAAAAAAGAAAATTATGAAAAAGCAATCATAATAATCTTTGGATACAAATATGCTACCTAACTAGTGATATTTTAAAAGTAGTCTGGTAAACTAAGCTTGGCTAAAAAAAATCATTCACAACAAAATAATTATGTATGCTTAATGACTGTAACAAGTTGTTATCTGTCAAAGGAATGGAATCAACAATAAAAATTTGGATTTTCTGAAAGTTTCTCAAAAACAAATTCTGTGAGTTAACAATAGCAAAGATCACACCCAAAGGTTACTGATTCAAATGTCATTATAGATCAAGTTCTTGAACAGAATAAAATGGTGTTTTTAATAAGAATATTTATGAGTCCACATTGTGTCAATCCACTTTGTTACTATGTATCAACCTACACACTGTGTTTTTAAATGAATATAGGAAGGACAGAAATATAGCAAATTTTAAGTCGGAACCAGTATCAAATTATATAATTGCTATTCTCTTCAATGCGTTAAGACTCAAATTCAAGGCTTAAATTCCATTTTTTAAATTGTATCAGAGATTTTTGAAATTTTAAAATGTTTCAGGCCACTAAAATTTATGTCTTTGAGGGTAAAAAGTTATTTTTACTTTTCTGTTTAAACAGAAGACTTTTTTTGTCAAATGCAAACTAATACTACATGTCAGATGAAAATAATCACCTCCTACAAAATACAGCCCATTATTTCACTGTATCCTCTTTTGTGTTTAGTTTAAGTTAAAAAAATACAGCAAATAAATTACTCACCTATGCAATGAAATTAAGCTTGTGAGGTACTACATACTTTACTCTTATTTTATGTCCTTTTACCAAGAAACTTCCTTATCTGACAAGGCTTCCAAATGTTTTCATAAATACCAGTAGTATGGTATGTGCGCCAACATATACTGTACTCAAAGAAGTAAACGAAGTAAAATAAAATAGTAACACTAATATCAATAAACCTACCATGAGATATTGCCTTGCAAGACAGACAGACTCAATGGTGCCCTGGAGGTAGACGGTGGATTTCTTTTGTGGGTTACTGGGGTCAGGAAAGTGGATCTGAGCACCTGTTCTTTGCATGATATGTTTGATGTTGCTTCCATTTCGACCCATCATAAAGAGATGATGTTGAGCTGCAATATCTAGTTGTGTGCTCACAGGAATAGCTGATGCCAAGCTCCCAGCGAGATGTTCCAACAGCATAGCGGTTCCTTCCTAGGAGAAAAGGGTGGGAAATAATCCTATAAAATGACTGTCCATATACAAGGAAAGATTCTAGTGTACTTCTAATTGCTACAGAGAATTTCAAAGAATTCTATAACCCATAATGCAATACAAGGAAAAATTCGAGAAAACGGATTAGTCTAAAATCCTCTGAAAGTAAAACTTGCATAATTTGTACACTTACAATGTTCATAATTATCTCAATTACTTACCTTCACAGCGCTGGTGTTATTCTGAGACCCTCGTACTATCACAGTAGCACCATACATTCGGGAACGCTGTTTAAATGACACTGAAATGTTGTATGTTTGTGATATGTGCTGAATCGAGGGGGAGTTAGGATCGGGAACTGGCTGAAGAATCCCAGCGATTGGTAACTCAAACATCAGCACCAAAGGAAGCAGCTCCTAAATGAAAGTATTAGAGCCCAAGGCAGACAGTTGAGTCACTGCATGCTTAGAGATATGCATAACTTGTTCTTTTTTTTCTGAGGATGGAATTCTAAAACATAAATTGCTTTTATTACAGATATAAGCTTGAGCAAACTAGGTAGTTTCTCGAATAAAAGGAGTCTGTGAAACCAGAGAGTTTGTAACCTAAACTGCCTGTGGTATTCTTCCTCGGGCCTCTTTCTGATCATCTCAAAATCATCAGAGAAATGGAGTCAGGTACAAAATGGAACATCACTAAGAAACATCTTCAACACATTAAAACAACTTCTGTCACTATTTCCTACCTATTGAACATATGATTTGGTTATAAATTGATACACTAAGATATTTTTATTGCCTTATGATGCAAACACTGCTGATACTGATTTACAGTATTAAAGTAATAAATAGTTACCCGAATTCTAACTCGGGCAGATTCTACTCCTGCTGGTTGTCCTGCTATAGATACCTGCAAAAATAAGAAAATACAGTAGATTTATTTTGAGCCCACATCTGCTTTTCCAGCTATCTACACCCTTGCCACTCAAAGTGTCATCCAAAATGTTATCTAGGAGCTTGTTAAAAATGAAGGGTCTCAAGCACCAACCCAGACCTGCTTAATCACAATTTGCATTTTAACAAGCTCCTCAGCTGATTTGTGTCAACTGATTTACATCAACCCCCAGACTTATGTAAGCCTTACAGTCCTCATAATGCCATCCTGCTCCCCTTCTCATTTCTCGTTTACTGCATTTTCTACCTTTTGTTTAAACTCTGCATACTGTATATCAACTCTGTACAATATATCAATATACAATGATATTGCTGCAGTAGGTACTCAAAATATTGAACCACTTCATGCTAATTGGTTAAAAAAAAACTACTGCTTCAACACCACCTCCAGCTCTCTCCTGGGATCCCCTGAACTTTCCCACGATCCATCAAGTAAAAAATTAATCTTGGGGGCGCCTGGGTGGCTCAGTCAGTTAAGCGTTCAACTTCAGCTCAGGTCATATCTCACTATCTCATGGCTCATGAGTTCAAGCCCCACATCAGGCTTTGTGCTGACAGCTGAGAGCCCGGAACCTGCTTTGGAATCTGTGTCTCCCTCTCTCTCTGCCCTCCTCCGTTTGTGCTCGGTCTCTCTCTCTCTCTCAAAAATAAACATTAAAAAAAATTAAAAAAACAAAAAAAGAATTAATCTTGGCATGAGAGTAAGGGTGTAGGGCTCCAGGACACTGCTCTTAATGGACCATGCCCTGTGCCATACCAATTGTCAAATGTTTTGAATACTGCCCTTGCTTTCTATCTATCTTCCTTATGTGTGTGTCACCATCACCATTAGTCCTCATAGAGAAAAGGCTACCCTATTCATCTTTGAGGCTGACAGTTTCTAGTATTGTGATTAGAGAGAAAACTTCCAAATAACACAAATAATGCTATCTGTTCTTCAAGTACTGAAAGTGCTTTGTATGTACAAGTAAGTTTCATTTGTTTCCAAATACAAGAACTAGAAAAAACGTGTATAAAGAGAAACATAATTCCACCAACGTGAGGAAGTCGGGCACTCGTGCGTGGCCTCTGAGCAGGTGATCTGGTGTACCCTGGAGAACCACGGGTATGATGCTACCAACAGAATCCCCACACTGAACAGGTTCTTGGACCAGGCAAGGCTGTAGGTCCTTTCCTAATGTAATGCTCCCTGGGCCTTTCCTTAGGGACTTTGTTTTATATTGCCATCGCATTTATGTTGCTCCCCTCTCTTCTACCAACCAGTTAGAGATAAGCACTTTATGGCCTACCTATAATTCATCTCTTTAAAAAAGTAGAGCACCTTCAATCTCCTGGGAAAGAGTCATACATTCTTATTTATTTTTATTTTTTCGTATAGTTGACACACAATGTTACATTAGTTTCAGGTGTACAACATCAGTGATTTGACAAGCTTATACACTATGCTATGCTCACCATAGCTACCATCTATCATCATATGTTGCTATTACAACACCACTGGCTATATTCTCTATGCTGTACCTTTTATTTCCATGACTTACTCATTCCATAACTGGAAGCCTGTAACTCCCACTCCCCTTCACCTATTTTGCCCAATCCCCCCTCTCCTCTAGGAAGCATCAGTTTGTTCTCTGCATTTAAAGGTCTGATTCTGGTGTTTGCTTATTCATTCATTTCTGTATAGTCACATATTAGTAAAATCAATATGGTATCTCCATGATTATTTTTTTGCTTTCATCTCCCAAAAAAGATATGCATATGGAAAATCAAAGCTTTAATCTGTCCCATAACAGTTCATGTCAAAAGACAATGCACCTGGTTGCTTTTTTCTGCTTGGTTATTCCTGTTGGAATCTGGAAAGTGGATGTGGCATCCTGTTTCTTCCATCACTTTTTTAATATTGTTGCCACCTTTGCCGATTACATGAGAATGTTCTGTATGTGAAACATCCATCTTCAAAGTGACTCGATTGCTCTACATGGAAATAATGTATTATTTCTTGATGCATGCAAAAGGAAGGAACAACTCTTTAAAACATATTTTATCCAAGGGGACAGTACTAAAAACAAGTGACCTGGTGGGAAATCTTACAGATTTTTTGGAATCATATTAATCTATAAATGTGCAATTTCTATCATTTCTCTTTGGCTATACAAGATATTTATTTGGAAAATATCATTTAAATAAAGTCAGGCAGAGTTACAAATAAATTACTCATCTCATTTTTTTCTTTAACAGACATTATTCATGAAACATTTAATTCAAATAACTAAAAACAGATGAAAACAACTGCAAGACTGAATATATGTATGTTAGTAGGACTGTTGAACTGTGACAGAAAACAATAAAAATAAAACTCAAAACTAAAAAGGTATTTGTAAGCATTGTTTTCACAACCAGTCCATTACTATAGGCCAAACTACAGAGCAGATCTACTATTCTTGCTGGTAGGAAGAAGAGTGAGGAAAGGAAAACAAAGCACAGCTCTCTAGCAGTAACACGGCTTACATAAACCAGTACAAAATGTAAGATTAGTTATAATAAAGCAAAATGTAAAATTCTAAGACATAATGAATAACTGTGGTCATGTTAGAATCTATGTATTTAATTTTGGGGAATTCAGTACTGTACAATTATAAACACATGAAATATTTTCTCATTTATAAGACTAATATCGAAATTCTTCAGTCCTCAGTTTTTAAAGTAAAATTAAAAAGTCAAAATAAGACATTAAAAATATCAATAGTTTTTACATCTTAATTCTTAAATTTTAAACATATCCATTAAATACTTTGGTCTTTAAACTTTGTTCTTCTTTTAGTTTAACATTTTAAATACAGGGAACATACATTCTTTTTTGGGAAAAAATTAGAATATTTAATAATTAGAAGGTGAATAATTCCAAAAATTAAAAGAACAAGAAAAGGAAAAAAAAAAAAAAAAAGGAAGAGATCAGAAACTATTTCAATGGAATATCAGGTCGCAAAACACAGTGGTTAAGAACCAGACAGCCTGGATTTAAATCCCACTTCTCCATTTATTAGCTACAGATTCTGGGAAAATTCCCTAATATCTCTGTGCTGAGTTAGTTATAAGCATTAAACAAATTAGTATTTGTAAAATGCTCAGCAAAGTGCCTGACATATACTAAGTGATTTAGAAATATTTACTAGAATAAATTCTCAGAAGGGAGTGTATATTTTTACACATCTAAATTTCCCTATTATCTCTCTATACCTATACATGCAGAGAGAAAGAACTTACAAAAGAAACTGTCAGGTTTCATGCCATCACGCACAATTATATAGAAGATCATTCTGGCATCATAAAGGCAATATGCCAATTCTTCTAAACTTCACTATTTGCCCCACGCTAATCAGGGTCAGTGTTGATATCTGAAAATATCACTCAATTACCCAGCATGACAGAACCCATTCAAATTTTAAACAGAATTTTACATCCATTGTAGAAACACACATGCTTATTTTAAAACCCACCATTACTTTCTCCTGGTTTTTCTTCTCCAAATGGTTCTTTTCATAACAGCATGAAGTAGCCCTTGCAGAGACAAGGTTCTGACATCTGAGTGTCCTTAACATTCACTTACTTTTGTGTCTAAGACAGACATGATCATTTCCTTGGCCTCCTTAACATCTTCTTTCTTTCCAGAAACCTTAATATGGGGATCTATAAGAAATCAAAAAAGGGCTCATGTGAAACCCCTAAAACTCTTTGTTTTAAAATTTATGTTACAATATAAGAAAATAGATTCCATAAGAAATTCAATATTTGATTCATTCTAGGTGTGTTAACACTGCAATTAAGACAGGAATATGGAAAATCCCCAAGTTGTACATTTATCTGTGTGGTCTTTTCCTTCTGACAACTGGCCAAATCACTTACCTGCAAAGTAAGTTTATCATATAATTTTTTTTTTAAACAAGAATCTATAAATTCAATTTATGACTACATTCTTGCTATACTCCAAGCCCTTATCTAAGGCTTTAGATGCATGAGCTCATTTAATCCATAAGCTAATTTAATCACAGTTCTGTGAGGTTATTTCCAGAGGAAACTAAGGCATGGAGCAGGTTAGTAACTTGCCCTAGAAAACCACCAATAGGCTCATTCATTATAATCTCATGTCTTCCAACTCTGCATCCAGACTTTAAACCATGTGCTAACCTAATTCAGAAGGTATCTTTACAGGTCAAGGTTAACAGAATAAAACATAATCTTCATTCAGTAATATTTAATATTTATTCAGAATTAGTGTTAAATGGCTAATATATACTATATGTGTTATTTATTACAGCCACAGAATGTTATAAAGGAAAGCATTAATTCATTCAGCAAGTATTTCCTGTACCAGGCACTATTCTAGGGCCCAAGGGATATATTAGTGAAGAAAAAGACCTTTGTCCACATGGAGCTGACAGTCTTGTACAGGGAGACAAAACTGAATCAAATAAACAAATTATCTAGTGTATTATAACATAACTGTTATGAAGAGGAGAACGAGACAAAAGCATGAGGAGGACCAGCTGTGGGAAGGGGTCAGTGCATTAGGCCTGATTCAGAAAGTGAGGTCTGAGTAAAAGCTTTGAGGAGATGAGACAGCTGGCCAAGCTAGAATCTTCAGAAGAAGGGAAACATCACAGCTAAAACTCTCCGGTGAGGACGTGTCTCTTCTCTCTTTCTAAGTCTCTGCCATAATAGGGTGCTCTATTACCCCATGGGTAGCCTGACAGAGACCAAGACCATTTTGAGGTAAGCCAGAAGTTCCATACCACTAGCCTTATGATAAAGTGATATCACGAAAGCAATAAAGCTGGATAACAGAGCATCATCATCACCATCATTAGTGATGCCAATCTTACTGACTGCCTATAACACGCCACCTTCTCTGTGGAGTCCATCCTATACTGAACTACACCTCAGATCAACAACAGGGTCAGGAAATATTAGCTGAGAATTCCAAACCATCAATTCTCTAGGATAAGAAAAGAGAATCACCTGGTGGGAATTTTATCAAAGTACATGTACTTCCCTGGTATCATGACTTACCCATCCTCAACCAGCAGTCCATCTGAAAATCAATGCCATGATGAGCATGTCACATTAACAAGGTCAAAATGAGCAACTGAAGGATGGATGCATGGGTGGACGGATGGATGGAAGGAAGGAAGGAAGGAAGGAAGGAAGGAAGGAAGGAAGGAAGGAAGGAAGGAAGGAAGGATAGGAGAGATGGGAGAGATGGGAGAGATGGGAGAGATGGGAAGGAGGGAGGAAACCCTGTCCTAAAGCTACTGGCTCTTAGGACAAGGGCAGAACAATCATAGTCAACAACAGTGCACCACCAAGCCTCAGAACTAAGGAATGCATCTGGCTTCCTGGGGAGACATTCCAGCAACTGTATTTTGAGTCAATGCCATCACCTCTAGCCCCCCACCAACCCCCCCAGACTGTCTCCTGGGAGCTGCCCTTGGCCTTAGACTCTTTTCCTTAACCCGTTCTTTAATCCTTCCTCTGACACTTGCCATGTAACAGGGACACTGTGAAGATGAAAGACCTTACAATTTGTTTAAAGTATCAAGTATTATAAGGCAAGGGTCCTAAAAGTAGGGCAAAATCGATGTCCAACAAACTCAAGGTGGTATGGCATTGTGTCCACATTGCTTGCTCTTTGGTGCATTCTAACAGAAACCACTTGTTCTCTGTAGGATTATCACCAACTTTACCATAGTAATGTAAAAAAAAAAAGCATTTCTTCAATAATTTTTATTATATGCATTATAACTCCTGTAGGCAATATTTATATTCTGAGCAGTCTACATTCAAAATTTTGATCCCAGCTATCTTTGACTTTGGTTTCAATTACTGTATGCTGACTCTGATGTTATTCTCTATTGAAAATGCTTACTCCTGGGGGATTAGAATCTGGCACTTCTCAAAACATACCTGATCACACTGAATTGTAGCACTTGCTAAAATATACGTTCCTGGGTCTCCAGGATCCAGTAATTGTCATTTTGTTTGTTTCCCAAGTCATTCTTCAATCAAATACAGGACACAGCAGATAAAACCACATAAAAGATATAATTGTAGTGTCTTATGTATCAGGCAAGTATATATAACATAAAATGGTTCTACAGGGGAAAACATATTTTCTTACTAACAAATTAACAGTTAAGTATTGAGTGGTATGCTAATCTGAAAACCTATTACTTTACACATTGGATAATCACATTAAAATTCCTATGCATCTCCAGGTGGACAAGGAGACTCAGATCCAATTTATTTCTACCATCTCTGTATGAACAAAACAATAAGCAAAATAAAAAGCAAAAGCCTCAATAGAAAATACATTTTATTTCAAAGTGAAAGAGCACCATCTACTGACCAAAAATATAAATTATCAATGGACACAGAGCTACACACAAAACACATAGTCACCAACATGTAACATCAAATCGTATCCAGGACCCAAATTAGCACTTGTTTGGAAAATGGTTCTTTAAATAATCAAGTCTCATAAGTGTAAAGAAAAATAAACATGACAAAATTCTGGTTTATACTGCTAATGAACCAAAAATAGTGTCTTCTTCATTCCCTCCTTTGTCCTTGCTCAAAAGATATCTATAGAATGTGAACTCTGATTCCAAGCTGAACTTAACATGCTTATTTTAAATCCTGAAATCCAGTTCTCCACATTCAATGAATGTTCCATTTCACAGTTTAAACGTGTCCTACATGGGACTGAGGTTTTATTAAGACCCATTCTGGAAATACTTGATGGAGAAAAGCCAAAGAATTAACTATATTAATAAATATAAAAGTAAAGAAAAGCCCAGCTATAAAGATTGTTGAAAGATGGTACAGTAATAGGGAATAAGTGTATAGTCTTCCCCTCCCTCAAAATAATTACTTTGAAGGACAACACCAATTTGGGCATGAAAATTTTAAGATATTTGCTCTAAAAATAATATTCATTGCTTTATAATCAACGCTCAAGTGCTCTAAACACAAGGATTGTCTTAATTGGTTTTGTAACTTCCATGATGCCACCCAAGTAGTAGATAATAAGTAAACAGTAGGTGAATGGACTGAAGGTGCCCCTATTTTTTGGAAATGGCTACCTATACAGAGGAAGGAGATGGAAATCGATGGGAAGAACCTAAACTTCATATCTAAGGTGATCATATGTCCTGCACTTCCCCAGACAGTTTTGACTTCAAATATCCTGATCTCAGTACCTCTATAAAAATATAGAGAACTGTCAGATGTCCTTCCAGATTTTGGGGTTTTAGATTCCTGTCCCATCAATTTGTTCCCAAATCTGTGGTGTAACCCTATGGAAGAGAGGAAGACCAGAGTGGTCCAACCTTCAATAGGTTGTATGAAGCTGTATGAAGATGGGTATAAAATGGGTATTTTACATGTGCATACTGCAAAAGAGGTAAACCTTTGAGCAAAAAGGTTTCTATGACTTCCATGTGGAAATTCATAAGGAGTTGATAAGGCAACAATTGTTCTTATAAGAACACAT
The DNA here is from genome assembly GCF_007474595.2 of Lynx canadensis. Taxonomy (NCBI): domain Eukaryota; kingdom Metazoa; phylum Chordata; class Mammalia; order Carnivora; family Felidae; genus Lynx; species Lynx canadensis. Next base: position 67,082,255 of record NC_044313.2, read on the forward strand.
GCTAAAAACCATATTTTCAGTAAAGATAAATATTTAAAAGAGTTGGGATGTTATATGAACTTAAGTGAAGTTTAGTAATGGTTTTAAAAGATTATCTCTTGGTACTCTGGTTGTACTCTCTGGTTTCCCATCCTTGGAATCATTCCCGTTCCTGGAAACATCAGTGAAATTTTTATTGCCTTTTCCTTCTTTCCTCAAGTTTAAATTTCCTTTCCCTTTCATTCCTGTCCCAGAGCAAAATCTACAGAAAAGACTCATGTCAGCCATTTTCATTGTAGTTATAATGCTACAGAAAGTAATGAGGGGCGCCTGGGTGGCTCAGTCAGTTAAGCGTCCGACTTCAGCTCAGGTCATGATCTTACACTCCATGAATTCAAGCCCCACGTGGGGCTCTGTGCTGACAGCTTGGAGCCGGGAGCCTGCTTCAGATTCTGTGACTCCTTCTCTCTCTGCCCCACTCTCTCTGTCTCTCTTTCAAAAATCAAGAAACATTTTTAAAAAATTAAGAAAAAAAAAGAAAGTAATGAGTTGTTGACATATGATAGATTTAAGCCATCACTGTTTCACCAATGATTTGTTTGTAGCTACTTTCTTGTCTCCATGATTGAGTACGGTTGAGAAAAGATTCAACACCCAAAATTCAATGCAATGCTTTCATTTCTCAGCATGTTCTCTTGAAGAGAGAAAACAACAGAAAATCCCTTGTTTAACTAACCTGACTCCTCCCACCCACAACACCCAAAATAAAAGATCATATTACAGTCATTTGTTTATGAAGAAAAGTTCCATATCATGGCCTGAAATCAAGATGGTTTTAGTATATTTTATGCATGTATATCAAACTAGCCTCAAATCCATAAGAGAAGAGTGGACAGAATTCACTTTCCTTTTTTTTTTTTTTAATGTTTATTTATTTTTGAGAGAGAGAGGGAGAGAGAGAGCGAGTGAGCGAGCATGAGCAGGGGAGAAGCAGATAGAGGAAGACACAGAATGCAAAGCAGGCTCCAGACTCTGAGCTGTCAGCACAGAACCAGATGTGGGGCTCAAATCCATCAGCCATGAGATCATGACCTGAGCCAAAGTCAGATGCTTAACAGACTGAGCCACCCAGGTGCCCCAGAATTCACTTTCTTTTGGCTGGGAGACCTCTTCAGTTTTATTTCAAGTTCTTTCTAAGAAGCCTTAGCCTTTAAAACTGTCTAAAAAGGAGGGCATTGGCTGGGACTGGATCCATCAACACCATCAGGAGTTGTCAGTGTTGAAAGGCAGAGAGGTATCTCCACCTTGCTCCAAAATTCCCCACAATACTGGGAATATATCCACAACTAGCAAGTAGTTCTAAAGCAGTAATGGGTCAATTTTTTTTTTCCTATAAGGAAGACTGTGACTGTAGGGTATGGATTTTGTCAAACAGCAAATATAAACCAAAACTCTAAAAAAGCCCTGGACATCTCAAGGGTACTGATTGACTTGGATTACATAGGGAAAAGCCAGCAGATATCATGCAGGATGTATTAAAAGTTTTAATGACTGACTCTGCAAAAGTAAAAGGTTACATTGTGGGGGGAAATATGTAAAGTCCACAATTATGATAATAAATTCTGAATTGTAAGTCATAAACAAGGTCTGTTACCTTGGAAAAGTCACTGAATCTCTGGAGTAGAGTTTCTTCAATGAGGGAGTTTGGTCAGAACATCATTATACTTCCAAATAAATCTAAATGTCTTCAGTGTAAAGCAGTACTATAACATTCTTCAATAAAACTAACTTCATAAACAACTTTGTTCTCCAAGTTTTTGGTATTTCATGATAAGCAGCTTACCCAAGACATCATAATGTTAATGTTTCCAAGAGCCTTAAACTATTAAGTAAACTATAGTTTACTTAAACTGGCAGTAAACACAAATGTGTGAAATAGTGATCTGCCGTGATCCATGACCGGCTTCAGAGTGGCAGCTTGGGCTTTCCTCTTGTTTTTCACACTCTAAGAATGCAATTAATTCTGCATCAATATAGGTGAAATTTGGTGTTCACTCCACTGAAATTTCGTGAATGTGCTTGTAGGCACCAAACAAATGCAGTGAAAACCCTCTATGGAGATGGGAGTCTACTTCAAACTCTATCTGAGCCTTGTCACAGTTCAAAATTAGATACCACCCAATCCACGTGCTACTTTGATCACTTTCCCTTTAAGCTGGCAAATCACTGCTGATCAGCAAAAGTGAATTTGACTCATAATCATGGGGCCACAACCCACATTTTTCTGTGAAATAAAATTTTCCTTCTAACCTCTTGAGAAACAGACTTTCCTTTAAAAAAATGTTATAACAGGTCAAATAACATACCAATATCACATTTTTCAGTGAAGATATACTTTATCAACAGATAGAGAAAACCTGAACTGACTCATTAAATCTGACTAGAAATTATTTTAAAGGAATGAAACAGAATGACAGGAAGTCAACACACTTTAATTTTGAAGCCAGTAACACAGACTCCAGATTCTTTCAAGGAATGCTCTTTGACAAGAATTCTAATAAACTGAGAATAAAAAGGAGTATATTTGAAGAGCAGGTGGAAGAACTGAAGCCTTAAGTATTTAAGGGAAAATAGTGGTAAGCACCTATAACACATCAGATATTACAACTGGGATCAAGAAAAAAACAAATCTACCTGTTGCAGGCATTCCCCAAACTTACTGTGCTGCTTTAGAATAAGGCATAAAATCATCCGTATTTGCCTTATTTTAAAACAGAAAAAATCAATCTCCTTCCTAGTCAATGAGAAGAGAAGGGGAATGAAAAGAGAGAGAAGTGCAAAAGCAAATGTGTTTCAAAATAAAAACCTAGTTTTCACGAGAAAAATATGTTTCCATTGATACCCACAATCAGTTTACATGCCATGATGCCTCAGGATAACTTCCTATTCAAAATTCCATATGGCCAAATGAAACTTAATGCTCAACAGAGGAACTGTATTCTTTTTTCTTTAATGTTTGTTTATTTATTTATTTTTGAGAGAGAAAGAGATCAAGCAGGGGAGGGGCAGAGAGAGGAGGGGGAGAGAGAGAATCCCAAGCAGGTTCAGCACTATCAGTACAGAGCCAGATGTGGGGCTCAAACTCACAAACCATGAGATCATGACCTGAGCCGAAATCAAGAGTGGGATGATTAACCAACTGTGCCACCCAGGCGCTCCAGAGGAAGTACATTCTTGACATGATAGTGGCATACGTGACATGAACAAATCAAACAATAGAAAGTATAACTAGTTCCTGAAGACAATTCTCAGTTCAACTATTTGGCAATGACTAGGGAGGAGGTGCCTTCACACTATGGTAATGACAATTTTAGGCAGGTTCTTGCTAAATGAAAGAGTGTGTCCACATGCCAAGATGGAGCCTATGGAGCCTTTACCAACTAGGTAGAAAAGAGCTTTTAGCCAGAGAAAATTCACAGCTAGTTATAAGATATACAAGAACTTTTACTGATGGAATGCCTATATCTCCAATATAATCAGCAATAAAAGCATTCAAAATACAGTGACAATACACTCTTCTAATTGTTCTCTGTTGTTTTAACTTTAGGAGGAAATAAGGCAAGAGAGAAGGAAGAGGTAAACTGGCATATGTCTCTTCTCTGTTTAAGATTCCTATGTGCCTTATCAAAGCTTTTATGTAGTTAGAAACAAGTTTTATGGACTTAGAAACAATTATGGACTCTAGAAACAATTTCAGAGAAGAACAAAATGCAAACAAAGTATAAAGCAAAATCAAGGCATAATAGGTGAAATAATCAAGAACAGATGGATTTAAGAAGTGTGAGAATTAGGAAAGAGTAAACTACCTTATCTTACAAACCACTTTATCTTATGCACTATAAACTAAACTCCAAGCATAACTGCAGATTTGCTGTTCAGGCAGAAAGAGGAGAGGGAAAATCCGAAGCACAAGAGAAATCTAGCTCTGGAACATGGAGCGTGGAAAAAGAAAGCTACAAACACAAAGCCTAACTCAATTAGTTTCTGAAGTCTTTTGGCATCTGAGCTTTATACTCCAGAGATAAGGACAAGGATTCTGGGAAGAGGGAGAAAAGGAAACTTAAATGCCAGGAGGAAATCTGGGATAGTCTGAATGATTTGTATGTAACAATTCTACAGAAAGCTTCTGCAGTGCTAGGTTACTGCCAGGGTGCTAGAGACGGAGGACACTTGTGACAGTGGGAACAAAACCCAAGACATAAGACATGACAAAAACAATAACCCAGTACCCAGGATGAGAAGGAGAGCCCAAATTGAATGCTGGCCCTCCGAAATGGAACAGGAGTCGCAGTGGGCAGTCTAATGAAGGAGGGAATGTTGCAGTGGGGATGCAGGCATGTGCCAAGATAAAGCCTTCCCAGGAGACTGTACTGAGATAACAGCAAGTTATGCAAGAATTTCGAGGAGCCAGATGTGACTAATTGTCATTCTCTCTCCAAGGAATACTGATGTTCACAGTGTACATGGCAGGTCCCCATGGTACGGCCTGTGGTCTAAACCCAAAGTGCTATTATCTGTGGCTAGGGCAGACTGTTCTTTTTTACAACAGCTGGGACTATTCATGAACAATCCTAACATACATGCTGGCTATCATTACCAAAAGCAACTATGCATTTAAGGGTTCACACACATTAGACAAGGAAAGTCCTGTAAATGAAGACTTGACCACATCATACCACATGCACGATATCTTTGTTTTATTTTTGGCCTACTAAGAGAAGAAATTTAAAAACTAGAAATTCTGAAGATATTTGAAGTACAATTAAGAATGTATGTAAGAAACAGCAAAACTCTTAGGAATTCAGTTTCAATAATTTTTTAATGTTTATTTATTTTTTAGACAGTAGGGGAGGGGCAGAGAGAGAGGGAGACAGAATCTGAAGCAGGCTCCAGGCTCTGAGCTGTCAGCACAGAGCCTGATGCAGGGCTTGAACTCACAGACAGTGAGATCATCATCTGAGCCAAAGTCGGATGCTTAACCAACTGAACCACCCAGGCACCGCAGGAATTCAGTTCTAAAAGTAACTTGCCAGCCTGAGACTGGCATAAAAACTCTCCACCTTTCCTCTCTTCTTTGTTGTAAGATCTACTGAGAAATTTCCATAGCTTGCACTGAAGAACAGTTAATTAAGGGTAAGTCTAGGTGTTAGACTATTCCCAGCTTGTTCATGGTATCAGGAAAGTTAATTTTTCATGAAAACTAAAAGTATCTAATAAGTAAATGAGCCTTAAATTATTTGGAAAATGCCTATCTGCCAATCTGTTCTTCTTACTCCCACTTTCTACAGAATAGCTGAATAGCTGTTAATAGTTTTTTTTTTTAATGCAGTCACACATACTGAAGACAACTGTCATACCCCTGTCTTCAACTGCAACAATATTCTGTATATTATTTGTTTCTTCCATACTTTTTTGATGACTGTTTTGAGTAAGCTGGAACCAAGGGTCTTAATCTCTTAGTCCTAAGACATTTATATCTTCTGGGGCAAAAAAAATATAAATTAAATTATCAAATAACTTCAAAATGGTCCTTTATTTTTCTTAAAAAAAATATCTAAAGTTACCTTGAAGTCTAAAAATTTTTAAATCAGGATTTACCATTTATCCAAAGGTAATACTCCTTTGCCTCAGCCCACAGCAACCACCATTCTACTTTCTCTCTTTTATGATTCTGCCTAATCGAAGTGGAATCATACAGTATTTGTGAAATTGATCTTATTAAATATATTTGTTTCTCTACAAAGTGCTCCTATAAGTTAAAAACAAAACAACAACAAAAACCCCCACTAATTGTCCCATAGAAAAATAAGCAAAAGACATGGATAAATGATTCAAAAGAAAAATGGTCAATAAAATATATAAACTTGAATAAAGTTCAACCTTACTAAACATTTTTTATTCATAAAATTGGGGGGTGACTTTAAATTATAAGGCCAATGAAGATATAATTAGGCAAACTAACATAATTTTTATAACATATACTTTTTATGGAAATAAAAACTGGCACAAAATGTCTGGAGAATAATGAAGTACTGGAATTTTTTTTTTAAAGAGAGAACGACAGTGCGAGTTGGGAAGAGGGGCAAAGGGAGAGAGAGAGAGAAAATCTTAAGTAGGGCTCCAAGCCAGCACCATGCCCAACATGGGGCTCGATCCCACAAGCCCGGGATCATGACCTGAGCCCAAATCAAGAGTTGGATGCTCAACAACTGAGCCACCCCACACTGGAAATATTAATAAAGAATCACAGTACCATAATTTTATTGTAGGGATACACATATATTGAACAGAATAAAAAGGAAAACAACCAATAATGATTACTTCTAAGTAATAAGTTCTCAGGTCATTTTTATTTTATTTTATGCTTGAAACTCTTCTGTATTTCTTAACATGAAAAAGTATACATTTATAATGTGGAAAAAAAACCTCATACCTTAAAAGAAGGTTATCTGTATCACTAAAGTCCTGAAATCAAATCACATTCTTATACTTTAAATATTAAGTCAAAAGTCCTTGTTTTCTAAGCATGTTTTAAGAATTCCCTTAAAAAATTTAGACCTTTACAAAGGTTAATGATAATGGCAAGTGTTTTTTCAGCTTGAAAAGTTCTTTCTTTCTCATCTACAATTCTGTGGCAGACTTTTTGCCATGCAGTTTATGAACTTTACCTCTTTTTATTTGTTGGGCCATTACTCTTAATATTTTATCAATGTAATTTGGCTCTGAACACAGACTTCGTCAATGAAAATGGAGCAGGAATATATAATGATGGGGTTCACAGCAGTTGAAAGACATGGTTGGAACAGAGTTCAAATACTTGGTGAAGGCCATATGTTTACAGCCACCACTAACTACACATGGAATTCTTTTAAACATTTATGGCCACATCTCTTTCTTTCTTCAGCAACTGTTTCCAAAATAAATGGAAATAACAACAATCCTGGTAATGGGAATTTAGTGCTCTTTCTTGAAAGAATTCTCCAACGTCCCCACAAGAAAAGCATTATTTACATATCATTCTCAGGGTGTGATTAAACCACCCATTAATATAAATAAATAATAACCTCAAAGGATGGTGCCCTCATAACAGTTTCACCAGGATGACAATAACACTTTGTCTTCTCAGCAGGGAAGTCCAAGAGTTGAGAATGTACATGGTTGTACTCTACTAGCCACTGTCTCAGGGCCATTCTCTCTCCATCATTGGCTTTGTCCCACTTTATGACCAGGAAGCTGAACCAGCATTTGCATGAGTGCAACTCCATTTGCTTGTCCCTTTACTCTGTCATTAGAGTTTATTTAAATCTTTTGGAGTTAATTCTATTTTCTCTCAGACCAAGACTGCTAACACCTTTCCCACCAATTCCTTATCTTCTCTCTTTTTTTTAAATTTTATTTTAAGAAATTGTTTTTAATGTTTGTTTATTTTTGAGACAGAGGGAGACAGAGCACGAATGGGGGAGGGGCATAGAGAGGGGGAAACACAGAATCTGAAACAGGCTCCAACCTCTGAGCTGTCAGCACAGAGCCCGACGCGGGGCTCGAACCCACGAACTGTGAGATCATGACCTGAGCCGAAGTCAGACGCTTAACCGACTGAGCCTCCCAGGCACCCCCCTTATCTTCTCTTGATGACAAAATGCACAGAGGATTGGGCATGGTGAAGCAGAGAAGCTCCCATTCAATATTTGGGCTTGTTTCTTTTCTTCATAACAGCTCTAACTTTTAGAGGGTAGACTCCATGCCTTATATAGGTTAAAGAATACTATTCCTTAGGTCTTAGCAGACACTCTTTTGAAAAGATTGATTTCTTCTTATTGTTCAACACAAGTCAATTCCACAACTATAGCAGAGACCTATAGTGCACTTTTCTCTCCCTTCCTTCCTCTCTTCTCCCCTCCCCTCCCCCCTTTCATCTTCTTTCTGGTCTTCACCCTGACCTCACAGGTTATTATGTAAATGTATTTTTATCTTATGGTCATGTTTATTCTGGTACATTACTGGAAGTATCTTGGCACCTTCAGATATTCCTTGATAAATGTGTTGTAATGTTTACAGGACCTTTGAGAAATATGTGCGGATTCAGCAGCATTGTAAAATTTCTTTAATTTTTTCTTGGCTTCCATATAACTTTTTACCTCTAAAGGCATTTGTTTGCATATTCCACCCCCCAAGAAAACCACTGTTTTAACTATATACATACATCTTTCTGTGCCAACTTCAAATCTTTGGAAGTGAGATTTCTGTAAACCATTAAATCCTTCTAAAGTCATAGTTTCTTACTGAAGCAGGGGAACTCAATGGATAACCTTCATGGGGCTGGTGAACTTGCCTGTAATTGCCTTCAAAGACTATTCACATACTCATTGGTAAAATTTTCTGAATGGATCTACAGATTCTCAAAAAGGCTGAAACAGCTGAGAAGTCTTCATCTAAGCAGTATGGAATTTCATAGAGACATTAAGAAAGCATATTTTAAAATACTTCAAGAATTCAACTTTGGTTTGGCATTACTGCAAGCTGCTGTTTGGCTTTTTTCCAGAAATGTTCAATAATTACATTTTTGGATATAATTTCAGCAATTATAATTAAAACATTAAAGCTGGGGCGCCTGGGTGGCTCAGTCGGCCGGGCATTCGACTTCGGCTCATGGCTTGTGAGTTCGAGCCCTGTGTCGGGCTCTGTGCTGACAGCTCAGAGCCTGGAGTCTGCTTCGGATTCTGTGTCTCCCTCTCTGTCTGCCCCTCCCCTGCTCACACTCTGTCTCTCTCTCCTTCAAAAATAAGTAAACATTAAAAAAAGTTTAAAAAAAACATTAAAGCTAACCAAAAGGATGACAGCAAATTTGTGTTCATCATTACTTTCTTTCAGTTATTCTAAGAGACAAAGGAGAAAATAGTAACAGAAAGAATGAAAGGTCTGGAGAAGCAACAGTTGAATCGAGCAAACCCTTTTAAAAACAATCCTACATATTTTATTATAGTAAAAATCCTAGAACTTTTATCATTCTGCTACAGAAATGTATCTTTATTCAACAGATGATATAAAATTTTGTTTCAGATCATCCCCTACAGTTGTATCAAAGACCATCAAAGATGTAGTCTTCCTTCATCAGGGTTCATGGAGTGCCCCCAGAATAGGCCAGGCACATCCCACAAAATCCAGGCACCATGATGAGGACATGTCAGTCTGAGGCATGTAAGTGACCACAGATTTTAAAACCTTCCCCTTTCCAGCATGCCTCCTCCAAATGTCATCTTGACTGCCACATTTTTAGTAACAGAAGTGCACCATTTTATAAAAAGCAAAATTTAGCTGTTAACAATAATTTCCTAAAACCATCTTTCTCACCATAAATCCTCCATGATTTCCCAACCTTATAGAATTAAGAGTTAATAGTTTATTGTGGTCTTCAAAGCTCTCATGATCAGGACTGTACCCAGCTGTTCAGCTTTCACTTCCTTTCCTTCCCTTCAGATAGCCTGTGCCACAGCAAACCTAAACACTTCCCACTGACAAAATGTCAATGGCTTCTTACCTCCATCTCTGTGCCTGAAGCCAGCTGACACTACACTGTTCCTACTTTTGGCTCCATCTGTCTCATTCTCACCACCTTAAGGTCAACCCAAATGTCATATTTTACCAGGTCCCTCCAGAGCAACATAAATCTCTGCTGGCTTCTCTTATCACTGCCCAGGCCCCAAACAGAAGACAAGCATCGGGTCAGTCCTCAGTCTCCTATCACAAGCTACCCTCCTGCCCACATACCTACTATTCTCCTTAAGTCTGCAGGTTTCTTGATCTCATGGCAGACACCGTGTCCAGTTTTTATATCCTCCACAGAACACACTATTTGTTGAATCTTCAAATTAGGTAACTATCTTCATTTCCCTAGAGTAACCGATATCTGCTTTCTGATCTTTTTATGCATTTATCCCCTCTTCCTCCGCACTGAAGAGCCACTCCCCCCTGGCACACTCACAACAGCCCTTTGGGCTCCAGCACAGCCATCAACTATGCTCCCAATCATTTTGTCTTTGGGAAATCACCCCTGCTTCCTTCAGCTCTTCCTTCTATGAACTGATTTTAAGTGAATCAACTTTAATTTTCTGAATCTTCAATCTCTGACACAGACTATGGAGTAAAGGAGGTGTCCACACACACAGATAACTGTGAGAATTAAGTAACAGTAAGTGGGATAACACAATGGGCTTAGCACAGTGTCCCTAACATAGTAAGTACTCCATAAGTGTCAGTTATTATTAATGAATGAAGGATTACCATTCTAGCTCTTCTCTAGACACATTCTTCTTTGCTCTTACTTCTTTTAGAGATGTGCTATGATTATCAGAGTCCAACAGGTCTACATAAGCTCCTGATCACCCTGATAAAGCTGCCTAAGACAGTGTTTGTCACAGTATCATAGACACTCATAGCTGGTGTACAGTGACTCTGAACAATGAAACCCTCAGAGCCTTCACATATCAACTGGTGTTAAGCCCTGCATTTCTCCTCTCTGGACTGTCCCATCAAGTGCAAACAACTTCTTTTTAACTATGGTTTTAGTATAAATTATATTAAAATGTCTCAGAGATCAGCTTTATTCTGTTAGTGTTTGTTGTTTTTTGTTTTGTTTTTTAATGGGAAACTCCTACTGGACATATGATAAGCAAGAATATGATCGATCAACTGTTATTCTTGTTTTTTTAGGAGAAATTTTTATATGCTATTTGACATTTGATACGTTTATTTTTCCTCACTTTTTAAGGAGTATTAGGAATGTTCAACATATCAGCATGGTAACTCCTTGATGAAGATAGGTTTTCTCTGCAGCTCATGAGAGGAAAATATTTGAAAAGTTTAGAAAAGCAAGAATAAAAATGGAATGTATTCACTGTTTCTCTTTGCCATCACCTCACTATTCCTTGAAGAAGAAGAAGAAGAAGAAGAAGAAGAAGAAGAAGAAGAAGAAGAAGAAGAAGAAGAAAGAAAGAAAGAAAGAAAGAAAGAAAGAAAGAAAGAAAGAAAGAGAAATTAGATTATGGCCACAATAAGAATTCTAAAATCTAAAAATCAATAAAGACTAATTAAGCATAAATCTAATATCTCTACAATATTTATTTTCACAGCAGAGCCTACAAGTAATATTTCCATGTTAGAAAGTACAACAAAGGTATTTTAAGCAAGATTTCTAAAAAAATTAAACTAGGTCATATTTGTCAAATATTATAAAAGATTACTCAGAAAATGTTTTTCATTTTGCATTTTAATTTAAAACTTAAGAGAACTAATTTAGCTTTGAATAAACATATAATAAAGACACTTAAACTTGAAACACTTTGTACTCCTTTCAAACTTTTCTTTGGCAGTTCACACAATTTGGTATGTAAGTCCTCAACCCCCACTACTTAAATACTTCCTATTTTACTGCCTACTTGTAGGAAATGAGGCCCCAAATATTAATTATTTTAACTCCCTAGATGTTAAGATATAAACAGGGTGTAGTTAGTGAAGTACAATGTATGATGGGAGAACCTCAAACTGAATTGCCACCAATATTCACAAAAATATTTTCCAAGAAAAATAACAATTACTGAGTCCTTGAGTTCAGGACTGATCATGCAAATACGGTTGGGCCAACAACAGTTCAGAGAATACTAATTAAAATCAAAGAACACACACAGGACATGGTACTTATATTCATGATGGTATAAAATCCTTCCCATATGAAATATGAGCATGAAAGGTGGGATTTCTTTGAAAATGATGTACTTTCCTTGTTGAAAATATACCTTTATTAGTCCTTCAGTTGATAATTCTGAGATGATCCAAATTTTACTATGATTTACACATCACCAAAGAAATGAAAATGTGTATGCTAAGAAATTGAAACATTTCCTTGCCCCCACACCCACTTACTCTCCCCATTCCATTTTCAAGGGAATGATGAATGAAAACACTATGTACATGGGATCATTCTTCTACGGTGTTATCCCAGCAAGTTCCAGCTTTCCCACCTGGCAGTGCCCCTGCCATCACCCTCTACTCCCACCTCACAGAACTGTGTCCAAGACCAGATCTGGCCTTAATCTGGTTTACAGATTGAGTTTCTTGGAACATAATGCAGCATGAGCCACTTCTGCAACTACCAGACAATAAGTGGTAGGCATAATTGGGGAGGAGTACCACTGCACTGCCAGAAATTATCAAAATTTTCAAATCTGCAGGGGCAGCTTTGGGGCAGGTGACTAAGAACTAAACTGAGTCAAATCAGAATATTTCTGTGCTGCAGCCAATAACACAATGCATACTCTAATATTATTATGGACTGGGAAGATTTCATATGCCCTGTGGACTAATTTATTGTGTGCCTGGAAAAGAGAGGGTATTTGGACTCACTTTCAGATTTCAACAGATCTACCCTTCCCTGTAACACCTGCTTTTGCTGATTAAATTTTAGTAAGATATTTTCTCTTAATAGGGTCAGTTCTTAATAGGGTGAGAGAAGAAATACAGTTGGCATGATTATTAACAACTACAAAAGCATTAGAAGTATCCTTCTAGAGCAGGAGAGAAAGAATTTTCCCCTTGTGGGTCCTTATCTTAGAATCCAAAATTTTACTTGGAGAAAGGACGGAATGCTTCCCTTGACCTATGTGAATTGTTGCTTAGATAAGTTTTTACATTTTAGATATTAATGGAATTTTCATGCCCTTGATAGAGAACATGTTTCAGGATTCATATTGAGAGATTACTATGTGCAACCTCATTAACATGAATGTCACTAATTCACAACATGAAGGTTTTGAGCTATGCTGGGATTTAGCTTTTCTTTAGAAAGGAATAAAGTGCTTGATAAGTAAATGAATGTAAATAACATCTGGGCAAAAAGGTGCTATTCAAACACCATAAAGTCCCTTAGAAGCCAAATTTGTATATTTTAAACCGCATAGTATCTATAAAATCATAATAACTAATCATGAACTGGTCTCCCCAGGAATATTAGGCCATAATATCCTTATGTAATCCAAGGGAGTGAAAGAAAGCTTTCTTTTAAAAAGAGCTTTTGCATTCAGATTTTCCTTAATTGACACAGATATCACTGATTATTCCAGATCAGTAATGATTTACTAAAATGTTTGTTCTCATATAATCTGTTGATTATCCTGACAGAACGTCAAACTTGCCTGAGTTCAGTATTCCATTTTCATTTTCTCAGTGTCCCTGAATTTCATCTCACTGATTTTATGCTTTTATCTCCATCAGGAAAGGATTAAAGAAAATTAAAGGCATAAAATTTAAAACCTACCCCCTTTCCTGTTTTAAGAGGACAAAAGTGGGAAATGCTCAAACTGGAACCAAAAAAAAGAAGACAAAAAAAGGAAATTACTGATCAATTTAAAGGCTGTGTGTTTCTCTCTCCTGAGCCTGGAGTGGGTTTTATGCTTACTCAGATCTTTTTCCCTTTCTGCTGTATCAGCATATACACACACATTTATCACCTTCTTCACTTTCTATATGATTTTACAGCCTTAAGCATTTATTTCTTTCCCTTTTTAACCACAAGTGAATTCCAGGTCCCTTCCAAGTTAATAGATCTCATTGCCAATAAGGTGTCCAGAACAGGATACAGCATTCCACATAGAGGATTTTCTCCATAGTCATATAAACCAGATTTTTTCCACTTCTGCTGCTCAGTCTAAGGTCTCTAGGTATGTAAGCTGAATTATTATGGATCCTTGATGGAAATGTGCTTCTGGCAATTTTCAGTAATTTCTAGCTCTTTTTGTTTGATCATTATCTAATTAAACATTCAAAAGCCTGACGTAGGCAACTGGTTATTATCAGGTAGGAGTCCTTGTTCTGCTGATGTGAACTCAGCTTCCTCACTTAAAATGGTTTTGATAATATGGTCTATTTTATAATAAGTGCTTAGTAAACATTAGTATGTGTCACTGTACCTGTACCTTCTGGGGGCCCCAAAACAGCACTAAACTTAGACTTTGAGTCTTCGCTTGGTATTCCTTCCGGTGTCTTTTCCTGCTTCTCTTGTTTTGTTCCCAGGGTACGCCTTTGACATTCTTGTATGTCATTTACCTGAATAATCCATCTACTCATGTAGCTTTAACTCCCAACCAATACTCTGATGGTTTCCTACTCTAGGTTCCCAACCTTGACCTCGCTATACTTCCAGCCACCCAGTAAACAACTTCTCACTATCCTCATACTCTTCAATTTCAACATGGCAGGCCCCAAATCTGTTATGGTCTTCTATCCTTTTGGCAGCAATGGGGATCTCCACAGTTTAGACAGGTACATCCTTGTGCAAAAAGCAATTCAAAGATTAACAGATCACCATCAGCATGTGATCCTGTCTTACTTTAATGCAAACACTAGTCTGTGCCCAGAACTAAACCCCTCCTGAATCTCTCCCATGTGAATCATTCAATTTCAGTAGTACTGGTCAGGAAGGTATTGTCCATTATTAGGAATCATCATGGTTTCTTTTCTTTGAAAAATTCTAAAATTTATTGGGTTCACTTACATTTGAAAACATCTTCCTCCTCCATCTAACCCAGATTTAACCTGTCATTTGGGATGGTGTCTTGGGAAAAGCTCAAGGCTATACTCATGATTTTTAAATCACCTTTGAAGGTGGACCAACCCACGCTATCAGCTACATGGTCTGGTGCCTAAACAATATTAAAAAAAAAAAAAAAGGTAACATACTTTAGGCAATAACTTTTCCCAAAGTCTCTAATATTTTTAAAGTAACTACTACATCTTTTCAGGGCTTATTCATTATTGAAAGACTCTATTATTATTATTATCCCTGCTAGAGACGGTCAAAGTTGTACAAGTTTGAGGATTCCACAGAACTACATCTGGGTATTAAGAGGAAAATCATGTCACATTATCAATTCAACACTCAACAGCTTCCCCTATCTTTTCCCTAAATCACAAAGGTAAAAGGTCACAAGGTCTTGAAACAAGCATAATAGAGCTGTCTCCATTTTACATTTAGAACCTATGAAATTCTGATAGACTTTCTATTCTACTCAATCTCACCAATATATGGAGATTTGCTTAGCAATGAAGACTGTGCTGAGTGTCCTTTGTTTAGGAAGAAATTGCCCAAGTACTATAATGTACCTGTAAGGATAATCTAGAGATTAAAACTCTGTTTTTTTAAGGTTTCCAAAGTACACCTGCAAGTCTGACCAATGCCTATTAAGTTCCACCTCACAATAAAAACTATGTCAACTGTCATGTAAAGAGAATGTACAGAAGCTTAATGTCATGTATGTCACCATTACCTGGCACTGAAATGGTCCGTTACAGTAACTAATCCTTTTCTGCAGCAGGGCTGACTCAGACTCCAGAGTTTGCAAAAAGAAATGCTGGCTACTTTACAATCTATTCCTCCTTCTTTTACCATATAGTGTAGAAAAAGAAAACAAAGATGACTACATTTTTGGCCAGATTACCACAATATAATGTATCATGTTAAGACCTTATGGATCTTGATTTTGGCACTTCCACTGCATGCTTTAAACATTTTTTTTTGCTGTATTCAGCAAACCTGACAACTACATTCCCTAATATGTCACAGACATTCCCATCATGTTTGGCTTCAAATCAGGTCTCCATGTCTGACCCTGTTTCCTCACATCGGTGGCACCTCTTACACTCTCTCGTTTTGTTCTCTTCAAGTTTCCGTGATTTTTGTTTTTCTATGTTTGTACATTCTTCAGCTTTCACTTAGTTGGCCTCAGATTTGATCAGTCTGTGAGTTTCTGGCCACAAATCTCTATCAGAGTGAGAAGGAACTGGCCCACGTGAGGTTGGGTATGTAGCATGTGCAGGCTCTTTCTGGCATAAATCAACAACAAAGACATGTTGGGAAACTAGTGTCATGAGGGAATGTGGTGCCAAGCTAAAATGATCATTTAAAAAGGAGTCTAGGGGCGCCTAGGTGGCGCAGTCGGTTAAGCGTCCGACTTCAGCCAGGTCACAATCTCGCGGTCCGTGAGTTCGAGCCCCGCGTCAGGCTCTGGGCTGATGGCTCAGAGCCTGGAGCCTGTTTCCGATTCTGTGTCTCCCTCTCTCTCTGCCCCTCCCCTGTTCATGCTCTGTCTCTCTCTGTCCCAAAAATAAATAAAAACGTTGAAAAAAAATTAAAAAAAAAAAAAAAAGGAGTCTAGTTTCAAACCGAAACCTGGATTACACCTACAGAACAAAGTTAACTTCTACAACTTGATCTATTTTCATTTAACTGTAGGCTCCCACTTTTTTTTTTTTGATGGAAACATTTTGTAAGAATTTTTTTCCTACAAAAATCATTATGGGAGTGGTTGCTTTTAATAGTGACTGATAGGAACTTCAAACACATCAGTTTTTGAAATGTGTTCATGAGAAAGATTATATAGACACAGGCTTCCAGCTATGGAATGAATAAGTCACAGGAATAAAAGATATAGCATAGAGAATACAGCCAATGATATTGTCATAGTATGGTGACAGATGGTAGCTACATTTGTGCTGAGCACAGCACAGTGGACAAACTTGTCAAACCACTGTTGTACACCTGCAACCGATATAATATTGTGTGTCAACTATCCTCAAAAAAAACAAGGAAAAGGAAAAAAAGCAGATTATATAGACACTTACTCTAAACTCCTAGAAGATGAAGGCACACTCCCAAGAATCAAAGATTCCCATGCCAATGCTTGCTTTGCATTCCCCAGAAGCCCAAATCACCTCATTCAGTTATTTTTCTCTCTTACACAGACTTAAGAAATCAGCACCCTGAACTGTGTGTTAGTTGTCCATTCTCAACAACCTTTATCCAGAGGAACAGATCTCCCTTTCCAGCTGTATTATAATATTGAACCACAAATACTACCACATTTTTCTAAGACATTTTATCTAAATAAATACAGACAGAACTAATTAACACACATGGGAAGTCATAATAAATCATCTGTAAAACTCTAAATTGATGGGTATCTCTGCCAGTTCCTTTAAATGGAAGTTGATTTAGGCCTCATGGAGCTTAAAGTTCTTCACAGATTCATTTTGTAGTGTTTCTTGCATGTAAATTTTAAACTTTGTCACTGCCCCCTCATTGGTATACCTCCTCTTTCAACTAGAAAGGAATCAACTTTCTTCCCAGCACCATCCCTTTCCCTCTATAGACAGCTACAAAGTTAGAGTGACTTCATCTGTATCTCAGCATCCTCTAGTTTCACACAAACTCATCATCTCTTCATAAATTCCTAGTCTCTTATCTTATAAAATCTTAAATCATACCCTTAAAGAACAAACTTTACATATTTTATAAAAGTGAATGAAGAAGTCTTTGTCTGAAAGTAATTGAAATAACCTCTGTCTCTCAGGAAATAACTAAAAGATGACTATGCGTTACTTACTTCTCAACTCGTTCTTCTGGTACCATCAAATGTTCATTTATATCATTCATAACTAATGTAAGAAAATAAGCAAAGGATTACTGAATATCTATAATAGAAAACTACACATCATTTGGAAATATCCTTCCAGGTTCTCTGATTCGACCTTTTCCATTCCCTTTGAACTATTTTATAACTCTTTTTTTTTTTCCACGTTCACTTATTTATTGAGAGTGAAAGTGCAGGGAAGGGGCAGAGAAAGAGGGAGACAGAGAATCCCAAGCAGGTTCTGCACTGTCAGTACAGAGCCTGACATGGGGCTCGAACTCACAAACCATGAGATCATGACCTGAGCTGAAACCAAGAGTCAGACACTTAACCGACTGAGCCACCCAGATGCCTTACTATTTTATAACTGTTTAAATTTCATGTAACTGGGAGCAAAGCAAAATACATGTTGCATGCAGACATGCAAATAAATTCTTTCCCTTGGTATTTCAATTGATTCCCTTCCCTTTTTCATTAGAAAAGGCCAGCTTTAGATCCATTTGTAAATTCATTTGACATTCCTTTACTCCAAATAAATTGATGCTTCTCCTTTGAAGGGTTCTATCATTCCCTGGTTCACTCATTAATAATAAGATAAATAAAATCCTTAATCTGTGTTCTTTTTTTTTAAATCTGTGTAAGAGTCATGATTTTCCATTTTTTGGGAAAATTATCCTTTAATACTAAAACAATTTTTAAAGCCATTAATAAGAACAGTTTAAATCCCATTACAATAAATTCCAAAAAGCCTTTTTTGGCTAACAAAAATTACTCTGCATTGAATATTAGTTTAAACAAATGGCTTAGAAAATCTATTCTCTGGTGTTTGGTGGTAATGTATCTATTGTGGTGAGATTTCACCTGCAGTGAATATGGGAGCTTCTCTGTGGAAGAGATCATAATACGTGAGTTCTACAGTTTAATAAGAAGCATAACTATTAGGGATAGATACACTAAGGAGATGGAAAACAGTAGAAACTGTCATTTGGGGACTCAGCAATCTGCTGCATGAATGTAATTTACAGTAATTTAACACCTTTGATGGAATAAGGGTTTCTGGAGAAAACCATTCGCATTCTCAGACCTGGCAACAAGGAGGTTCCTTTTAACACCATTCGCTCTTTCCACAATATACAAATTCACAGTGGACTTATTATTAAAACCAAAAACAGAGCTAAGAATACATTAGCTTAAAACATATTTATGGAAAGCAGCTAACATTATGTCATTTTTCAAATGACCACAACTCCCTCCAAAAGTGATCAATTTTTCTCACTCCTTTGTCCTTCTTCTTAATATAATTCTATTTTTAGGTTTCACAAAGCAGAAGATCAACACTGAGTTTCTTTTACACCACAGAAAAGGAGTATGCAGAAAGCATTAGCTTAACAATAAAAAACAATTTAGTAGTTTTAATTTTTTCCCTACTTTGATTTGTAATTTAGTGGAGAATGCTTTATGGCACTATACAAATACATACATTAATACCCAAAGCTGTTCATATCAATTAATAATTTCAATGTGCCAGCAAAAGAGCTAAATATTTCCAGATATTTAGCCTGATGTTCTTTCTCTGGAAAAGTCTGCAAAGATTTTAGATTTTACAGATTTTTTTTTTACTGAAATGTGCACAGTTCTTAAAATATTTTAATGACTGAAGCTGTTGTCCTTTGAATCTAAAATGGGCTTTCACAGGGGCGCCTGCGTGGCTCAGTTGATTGAGAGTCTCACTTCTGTTCAGGTCAAGATCTCACAGTTGTGAGTTTGAGCCCCGAGTCAAGCTCTATGCTGACAGCTCAGAGCCTGAAGCCTGCTTTGGATTCTCTGTCTTCCTCTCTCCCTGCCCTCCCCCGTTTACACTCTGTCACTGTCTCAAAATAAATAACAACTTTTTTTTTTAAAAAAAGGGCTTTCACCAAGTAACTAGCTTAAAAAAAAATTGCTGGAATGAATGCTCATTTTTAATTTTAATTTCAGTGCCCTTTCTCTGATCACAATTTACAGAACTTAATTGTTTTTATTCCCAAGGGCAACAGAAATTTTTAAGAAGAAATAAAAAAAAATCTGGTGCCATCTGTTCCATTATCTTGGACCTACAAATGGTGAGAAGAAATGGCTGGTAAAATTTTTCTGACACTTGTCAGTTTTGGGTAATGATCTATAGGGTCCAAATGAAATTACTATCTAATCTGGAAGTTTGGTTATTAGAATGAACCTTGTCTTTGCCAGATGGAGGACAAGAAGGGATAATGGGCTTTTATGTCACAGTCCCAACAGGGGAGGGGAGAAAAACTAGATGAACTATGCCATGAAATACTTTGTTGCTGAATATCATACTCATGGTAGCAAGCCTAATTGCTTCTGCCAGGATCCAACACACATACCATTTTTTATTCAGTAGAATAGAACTGTCAGTTTGGCAGGGGAGGAGGGCATTAGAAATCATCTAGCAACCATGTAGCACCTACAGTGAGAGTTCTCACCTTTGACTATGTGCGACACACAAATTTATGAATAGGTTACATTCTACAGATGTTTTTGTGAATTGGTGTATGAAATACACAATGTTTTTGCAGCCCCCCCCCCCCCCAAATTATTTACATGATGATTCTGGTCCTAGATTTGGCTCCCAAAGGCCTAATAATCCACGGAGTAAAAAAAAAAAACCTAGATACATATTTCTTAAAGATAGTAAACCTATTGCAATTTCATGTCAGTACATTTTGTGTTCCTCACAACAGCTTTAGAAACTAAGCACCTTTTCTAATATTGTTTGCTATGTGTTGTCTCTGAGCTAGGAGTGCAGGTCTCAGTGTCACCAAAATCCAAGGGCTTGAAACCTCTTGCTATAAGAATAAAGAGAGAAGCCTTTGATGTGTAAACCAGCTGCATACACCTGCTCTGAGTTGGAGGTTTCAGGTTTAAGGACAAACTGCCCTGGTATTTATGGTATCTCTTGTTCTAACAAACTTTATTCACAAGCAACCTCAACATACAAACAATCACTGATGGAATTCCTACTGTGGTCCCAGTCCTGCCACATCCCTTATTCTTTAACTCAGAATACCTAGAATGACTGATGTGGATGAGGTTGTAGCCCTTCTGGTAGGGCCAGAGATTACACAGGCTAAGGGAGTTAAGAAAAGGCCTGTGCCCTTCCTATCCCTCTTTGCAGACAAGACCTCTTAAAGCAACTGAAACAGTCAGAGACCCTGAATATATACATCCCTCATAACATCCATTTATTGATCATAAGCTACTCTTTGGCATAGACTCTCTGATATTTACTTTTGCATCTTGAATGCATAATGTGATGCTCACACAAGGCACTTTGCTATTTGGTGTACTTTTGACCACCCAAATCTCAATTTGTAGAGTATAGAATGTAGAAATATAGTAATGTAACAGTTGGGCAGATGAATTGGTAGTACACCTAATGGTAATGTCAAATACTCGTCCTACAGGAAACATGCTATAATTTCAAAGAACTTATTGAAATTTGTGTTTCTCCACTGAGAAATGTCCACTTACTCATGAGCAAATATAAATCCACAGAACATAATAATATACATCATGCAGTATTAACATCCAACAAGGAGGCTGATTTTGTGCCAGAGCCATAGACCCCTTGCATATTCTAAAGTGATATATCGTCTAACTATACATATCAATTGTGTTCAGCATTGTGCATTTTCACAACATATGGTTATTTCTACGTATAATAAAATTTTTCCTATAATAACAATTAAAAATTAAAGCAGCAAGAAAATAAGTTGGAAATTTTAATGTCAGCACCTATGAAAATTCTTTGCAAATATAAGCACTCATCGCTATCAAAGTCCATGATGTTGCTGAAATCCAACTGCAAAGGGTATGTTATCTGAATCTATTGGGTCCCTGGTTTTTATTTTGATAGCATGATTTGCATAACACAGTACAAAGGCTAGAAAGTTATTTCTTTTGTGAAATGAAACCTTTATTTTTAGAGAGACTGAGAGACAGTGAGGGAGAGGGAGAGAGAGAGAGAGAGAGAGAGAGAGAGAGAGAGAGAGAGAGAGAGAGAACCTAAGCCGGCTCCACACCCAGTGTGGAGGCCAACATGGGGCTCAATCTCACAACTGCGAACTCATGACCTGAGCTGAAATCAAGAGTCAGACACTTAACTGAGTCACACAGGCACTCCAAGATAGATCCATTTTTAAAGTCATCTCAATATTGTCAAAATACTAAATTGGAAATAATTGTTCAAATATAATTTTATGTATAAAATTTTCCTTACAAAGGAATTAATTGCTAACTTAATATGATACTATAGTTACTATGGAGAACATTATGGCAAAAAAGTGATAATAGGTGCTAAAAGAGTCCTGAAGACCAAGAACCTCCGTGAGAAGAGTGTGATCACATGGAAAACCTTTGGGGCGGGACCAGAACAAGAGGAAGCAAGCAAACAGGTCCCTTGGGTGTCCTGCCAGAAAGGGAATGAGAGGTGAACTCAGTAAACTACCCCTAAATGTAGGAATAGCTTAAAATCAACAAAACGTTAACGGAAAGCCTGTGGGAGGCAAAGGCCAGTGACTCTAAATATTACCATGCCCCCCCACATCAACCCACACACACAGAATCACAAAACAGGGAATTTAATTCCACACAGGAATGCTTGTGGTTTCTCAAGTAAGTGGCAATCCAGTCTACTTAGGAAAACCGAAAAGCAGAAAAGCAAAAAAGCAGCCTTTCCAGCTGGTCTTAAAGTAAGAAAAGCTACTGTTTTCTAAGATATGAAAGGGAATAGAAAAAAAGTCTCCATCTTGATGATGTTGGAGCAGATCACATAAGAAAAAAGGAACATCTTTCAGAGGAAAATATGCAAAACCTCAAGACCCAAGTGAAAATGGAACAGGCAGAGGCATGATGTTCAAAGGGTAAGAAGAGGCAAAGGTACAAAGAAATGTGAGGGGAACAAACCTGGAGGAAAATGAGAAAGCAAAGGTAGGTGAAAGCAGACACAGAGGGCTCGTGTGCACTGAAGGGCAATGTGAAATTATCTCATGGTGAAAACAGCAGCACTGAGGGGTGACTAATCACCAAGTAGTGGAAAATGTCCACAAGCAGCATCTCTCAGGTTGCTCAAGAGAGCAGGTGTGGCCAATGGAGAGAGAAGCTTCCACTGTTCACTGTGGGATCTAATCCAGACTCAGCTGCTGTTGGAAAGATTTTCCCAAAACCCAATTTAAATCACCTTCCAGAATGTCACTTAATACACCGAAAAGGAAAAAAAAAATTTTAAAGAAAAAAAAAGTATACACACTCACACAGGCACAATCCAGAAATATAATTTTAAAATTCCCTTTCAAACCTGAGGTGTTTCTTCATTTGTCCATTTCGAACTTTGGGGTTTCCACACACTCTGTGGAATTTTTCCTCAAGACCTCAGATGGAAAAATCCCTAACATAGAGAAAATGGCACAGAGTTGTCAGAGCTTAAGAAATAATTTACCAAATGTATTGTGATGTGAAAACCAGCCAAATGTAAACCAAAATCACATGAAGAGTCTCACTGCCCACCAAGCAACCAGCTTTGTTTTCAGTTTTTAATTTAATAGCCCCACTGACTTTGGGACCCTGGTGTGTGGAAACTATATAGTTTGATGATAAAAGCTCCATCTTTCCCCAAGATGACCAAAATCAAAACATTAGAGGTGGAATAAAAAATAAAAAGCAGGGTAGACACAAAAATGTGTGCCCTGGCAGTCAGAAAAAAGAGAAGGAGAAGGAGGAGGAGGAGAAACAGGAGGAGAAAGAGGAGGAGGAGAAGGAGAAGGAGGAGGAGGAGAAGGAGGAGGAGGAGAAGGAGGAGGAGAAGGAGGAGGAGAAGAAGGAGGAGGAGAAGAAGGAGGAGGAGGAGGAAAAGGAGGAGGAGGAGAAGGAGGAAGAGGAGAAGAAGGAGGAGGAGGAGAAGAAGGAGGAGGAGAAGGAGGAGGAGGAGGAGAAGGAGGAGGAGGAGGAGGAGAAGGAGGAGGAGAAAGAGGAGGAGGAGAAGGAGAAGGAGGAGGAGGAGAAGGAGGAGGAGGAGAAGGAGGAGGAGGAGAAGGAGGAGGAGAAGGAGGAAGAGGAGAAGAAGGAGGAGGAGGAGAAGGAGGAGGAGGAGAAGGAGGAGGAGGAGGAGAAAGGAGGAGGAGAAGGAAGAGGAGAAGGAAAGGAGGAGGAGGAGAAGGAGGAGGAGGAGGAGAAAGGAGGAGGAGAAGGAGGAAGAGGAGAAGAAGGAGGAGGAGGAGAAGGAGGAGGAGGAGGAGAAGGAGGAGGAGGAGGAGGAGAAGGAGGAGGAGAAGGAGGAAGAGGAGAAGAAGGAGGAGGAGGAGGAGGAGGAGGAGGAGGAGAAAGGAGGAGGAGAAGGAAGAGGAGAAGGAAAGGAGGAGGAGGAGAAGGAGGAGGAGGAGGAGAAAGGAGGAGGAGAAGGAGGAAGAGGAGAAGAAGGAGGAGGAGGAGAAGGAGGAGGAGGAGGAGGAGAAGGAGGAAGAGGAGAAGAAGGAGGGGGAGGAGAAGGAGGAAGAGGAGAAGAAGGAGGAGGAGGAGAAGGAGGAGGAGGAGGAGGAGAAGGAGGAGGAGAAGGAGGAAGAGGAGGAGGAGGAGAAGGAAAGGAGGAGGAGGAGAAGGAGGAGGAGGAGGAGAAAGGAGGAGGAGAAGGAGGAGGAGAAGGAGGAGAAGGAGGAGGAGAAGAAGGAGGAGGAGGAGGAGGAGGAGGAGAAAGGAGGAGGAGAAGGAGGAGGAGAAGGAGGAGGAGGAGACGGAGGAGGAGGAGGAGGAGACGGAGGAGGAGAAGGAGGAGGAGGAGAAGGAGGAGGAGGAGAAGGAGGAGGAGAAAGGAGGAGGAGGAGGAGGAGAAGGAGGAGGAGAAGGAGGAGGAGAAGGAAGAGAAAGGAGGAGAAGGAGGAGGAGGAGAAAGAGGAGGAGAAGGAGGAAGAGGAGGAGGAGAAGGAGGAAGAGGAGGAGGAGAAGGAGAAGAAGGAAGAAGGAAGAAGAAGGAATCAAACCAAAGTTCATAAGGCTAAAATAAGGGTGTCTATTTACTCCCTGCATTTGTACTTGGTTTAAATAAAACAGTCACCAAACCGAGAACAACTCCTCCACGGAAAAAAAAAAAAGAGAGAGAGAGAAAGAGAGAAAGAGAGAAAGAGAGAAAGAAAGAGAGAAAGAGAGAAAGAAAGAAAAGCGAAAAATCTTGTGATCTGGACACAGTTGCTTTTCAAAATTTTCAGAGTCAGGCTTCAATTCACTAACAGTGTTGGTTTACCAAGAAACTTTAAGAGAAAGCAGATGTAACCTATAATACAATGACTGCAACACAAACTGTAATTCGTCTGGTATTGCAAGCAATAAACCTCAGGTCTGTAGGGGACCCATTTGCAATTTTGGTCTGCTAAAAGAGAAACATTTTCATGTTCGGAGTCCGTTTCCTGGCTTCCTCTTTTCTGTCCAAGTATTTGGAAGGTAAACAATTTTAGCTCGGAAATCAAAGCTCAAGGAGAGTGTTACACACTCACACACACTCAGAGGTCAGTCCCTAAAGCCGGTACGGTAAGACAGCTATAGAAATAAAATTTCCCAGTCACACCTGAGGTGCCCCTGGGGAGACCACCTGCTCCAGTCACAGATGAGACATTCCTTCTGTTCCCTGCAGTGTGGGACATCAACTGAGCAGAGGTTGCCAACCTCTGGCAAGTTGTGAAGAAATCAGATAGAAATGCAAGAGACTTTGGACTTCTCTCCAAGAGGAAATGCCCACTTTTAAACTGCTGCAGGGTTTTTGTTTTTTGTTCCTTCAACAACTTGTAACCAAAGGGGCTTTAATCCTCTGTGACAAATTTTTGCAGACCCCATGTTTTCGGCTTCAGAATTATCCAGTTTATTGATAGAGTTTACTAAGTTTATTCAGTCTCTCAAGTACTATTCACCTGAACAAAAAAGTTACTTTCTACTTGGAATAATAGAAAATAAGCTCTTCAGCTCAAAGTTCTTCACTCTAAATTCCCAACACACCACTTTTCAGTCAGATAAGGGCTGTAAGGAGACAAGAGCAGAAAACAGCAACATTGTACGGAGCTTCATTATGGCAGTATGGTGAGGGCTCAAATTCATCTGGCGGTAAAACAGAAAGCAAACCAACCCAAACCAAAAACTTCCATCATGGCCAGTACGTTGTGAGTTTCATACTGCTGTGTTTAGGGCATTATTGTTGAATCTAGGCTTCTAATACACCTAACACCTCAACATTGGGTTTTAAACTGGTGATCGGTGAAAGAGAAACTGAACAGTTAAGACCTGTCACATAGGGTGCAGTGATACCATCTACTACCACCCTGTCAGTGTAAAGATGGGAAAGAAAGAAAAAAAGGAAAGGACAAGGAAAAGAAAAAAATTAGGATAGAACAGAATAGAAAATGGAATGGAAAGAAAGGAGCAGACAAGGACAGAAAAAGAAGAAAAAGTCTTTCCTACCATATATTAAGGTATATTTTACACACACACACACACACACACACACACACACACACACAATATTTACAAAGTCTAAGGCAAAAAAGAACAGAAATTCCAAGAAAATATGAGGGAGGGTGGAAGAGCAAGTGAGAGTGTGTATATACCAACTTTGTTAACAAGAGAAATGGTATCACAAATTACTGGGATAAGATTATCTAGAAAGTGTTGCTGAGAAAATTGCCTCCTTTTAAGGAAATAAAATTGGATCCCAAACTCACATCATAATACAAAACTACACTGCAGGTAGAACAAAGATCAACACATGAAAAGTAAATAAACAAACAGAAAAAAAAAAACCAATAAACTGAGCCACTTCGGGGATAGACCACCAGAGGTGTCTAAATTTCCATCAGCAGAGGAAGGAGTGATGGGAGCACCATGCAGCCCTTCCCCCTCCCATTCTTCCTGACTGCTTAAAGTGGCAGCTACCATCCTGTGACCACATACTACAAATCACAAAGAAAACAGTACATTACAGAGATAATGAAAGTACCTAGGTCCCTGGCCTTGGACATCTCACATCAGTGGAACCAGCTCTGGGCTGCTGATCTCCAGATCTCTTGTGATGAGGAAAAAGTAACCTCTGCCTTTGGAAACTACTGCTAACTGGGGTTTCTGTTCTTTGCAGCTAAATGAGTGGAAGTCCATGATAAAGTAAATGCTGTCTACTCATGGGAATAAGACAATGCCTACTGCTGTTTTTGAAACTGTCTCCTAATGTACAGAACAGGTGTGCTCTTGAAAATGATCAAAACTTATTCTACAATCAACAGTGCTCATAAAATATTTAAGGGAGGATCTGACTGTCAGAGGGAGAGACATGAGAGACAGGGGTCTAGCAGCCAAACAGGATATGGATGTTAGAGACAACCTGTTCCCTTATCACCCCTTGTTGAGGTCTGGTTCAACTACTGCCAGTCCTGGGTCTGGGGGCATTCCACATGGGATTGGCCTTGGATGGACAGGAAGACAGTCAAGGAAGGTCTGAATCCTGCACTGTTATAGAATCAGGCCCATCCTATCTATTGAGATCTTCTGCAAGTAGATATTCAAACTCTGTCCCTGGGAACTTCTGATATCAGAAAATTGCATACCAATACACTGTAAATGCCAAGAATATAATGCTGATGACAAAAACTTAGGTTTATATGTTTTACTCAACAACTCCATAATAGCCCAGATGCCTCACACAGCGGGCCCACAATGCCTCAGGTAAGTTCTTTCAGACTTTTTTGTGCAATTGAGAAATGCCTTAGATTCAGAAATATATACCAAATTGCTTTTTGTTTTTACCATTTTCCCTTCTTACTTGAAGAGGTATAAAAGAAAAAATGCATACAAATTCAATTCTATGTCTAAAAAATAAGAAAAATTGAAAAAGTTCAATTGTTCATGCTAAATCATCATGAAGTATACTGCAGAGAAAGTTAAAATAGCAAAGGTGGCTTGTTTCCATTTTAACACTTTCTTTTTACTTGGTTTTCTCAAAAAAATAAATGCACCCTGTAGGCATTTTACATGTATAGTCTTAATTCCAAATGAATTAGATCACCTAAAATCATACAGCCTGTGGATTTTTGGTTCCAAACCTGCATGTGAATGAATAAATGCTTCAGGCACTTTAAAAAGTGAATCTCAGGGGCGCCTGGGTGGCGCAGTCGGTTAAGCGTCCGACTTCAGCCAGGTCACGATCTCGCGGTCCGTGAGTTCGAGCCCCGCGTCAGGCTCTGGGCTGATGGCTCAGAGCCTGGAGCCTGTTTCCGATTCTGTGTCTCCCTCTCTCTCTGCCCCTCCCCCATTCATGCTCTGTCTCTCTGTCCCAAAAATAAATAAACGTTGGAAAAAAAAAAATTTAAAAAGTGAATCTCAGTTGCCTCCTAGAAACAAAATTTGAAATATTCATAATTCAATAAAGGAAAATTAAAATACAAGAATATGTATTCTGACTAGGGGTAAATCCGGTTACATTTTGGGCTATATTATTTCCTGGGCCTTGAATTATTCTTCTCTAGCAGTACTGATCTGCTTGCTTTAATAATCAAATATTTTGTATCTTAACTGATAAGTATTGCATCTCAGACACACAGAGAGAAAAAAGATGAAATTATTCCTACTAGACATGTTACTTCATAAATATAAAACATAGCCCAGGTATTATGAATGAAAGAGTTAAATTTTAAGGAAATCTATGGTTGACATAGTTTTTATAGCTATATTTTCATTACAAATATTACCAATGACATCACAAAACTGACAGCACATTAGGCTGACACCAGTCAAAAATCACCACAGTGGAGACATTAAGAAATGGTTGTGATCAATGTTTTAGCAAGTGTACCATATATGTCAGAATCACTTTACTAATACAGAAATAAGAAAGGAGACTTCAGGTAAGTTATAGGAATGAGTGATAAAAAAAAATAACAGAGAACAAAAACCAATCTTAATCATTTGGAGTCTGTGGCTCTTCCTGGTTTTCCTGAATTAAGAATGGTTTCTGGAAACTCACAGCCTGTACATTTCATTGCTACTAATTTGGGTATGTGCATCTTCCATTTCAAACCTCTTCAATGCCTATGATTAATAGTCTATTCTCTAGGGTTGTGTTTCATTTTCATAAAGTCTTAACATTTCTTTGGGCGGGGGAGAGAGAAAGAAAAAGGAAAAAGAAAACTGGGGAAGCAAAAGACTTTTCCAAAGGAAGAACATAAACATGAAATAGGAATCACAGGTTTTTTGTGTTCAATGAGAATCCTTCATGTAAGAAAATATCTGTGGCTTCAAAACAGTAAAGACTGATTCCAACTAAAAAGGATGTGCCCTTTGGATTTGTAGCACTTAGGTTTTAACAAAACTTTTCACTTGCAAGTGATAATAGGTGGATGGTAATGGAAGTTATGATCTAGCTGTTTAGCTTCAAATATCTTTTACTCAATCCAGTTTATCGGCAGAAGCATAATATCCAGCATGTAGAATTTTTCACCTATTGTATTTCATTGGTTGCAAGATGCACATTTCAACACCAATGAAAGAGTGATGGATCTTAAAATTGACAGCTACCATAGCTCTTAGTCCACTGGCAGTCCTGACAGTTCCACTGTGTGCATAAATAAGGACACAAATATTTTCACAATTCTTGTGTCAAAACATATCTAAAAGAGCTCTTATAAAATAATTCCAAATGATGATAAAGCATTGTGTCATAGTTTAAATGGCAGCATTTTTTTCTTTCTTGGTGCTATATGTTTCTAACATTCAATGGCATTGTAGATTAAATGAAATAGGGCATAAACATAATCCAGATACCTAATACTTGTCCATGACTGGTGTTTCAAGTTGCCTAACAAGTATAAAGCTTTCCCACTAGCCATCGTGGCCCCACACCACAGAATCCCAAATAAACTTAACTAGGCTTTTCTCTCACTAGCTACTATTCTTGCTGTCCTGCTGCTAGAAAGTGTTCGTGATGGCCTCAATATTTGTTCCATCTACTTGCATTCAGTATTTTTTCACGCTCTCTCTTGCTAGGACCCACTACCCTAACGCTGTTCTAGATTTTGAACCCTTAATTATCTTCAAAGTCCAAACCAAGTACCAACTTATCTAAACAACCATTTATGATCTCTGCATCTGAATTTGTTCTCATCCCCCACCCTGTGAAACACTCCAAATACCATCTGGATGATCCATATTTGAGAATTACAAACTGAAGATATGATATTGGAATTCAGCTGGTGAATACAGGTTTTGTTGGTTGATATTATGTTTTTGTTTTATTTTTAACTTGAGCAACATGTTTTAAAAGCTCATAAAAATCCAAAATCTTAGTACTGGGTGCCTGGCTCCTTAGACATTTGATTTTACAATCCCTGCCTTATCCAACAAAAGGTATGGAAGTCTCTTAGTGGTAGAAATTCTATCTTACATATTATTCTAGACCCATAGTAGGTAATTTATGAGCAGAAGTGGAAAGGCATATTTACTTTAAATATTCTAATAATGTTAGAGCTTTGGAGGATGTTCTGTAAGAGTCCAATTTAAACATTAATTTCTTGAGTTACACTGAAGTAACTGCATAGGTTATTTTTTGCAATGGAAAACACAATGAGCTTTTGTCTACCTTATTATGCTGGCTGTTTTGTATTTGCTTATTTGTTTTGCTGTATGTTTAGACTCAAGAGAGGAGACAAACTGAGTATCAATGAGCGGTTTTTTTGGTTTGTTTTTGTTTTTGTTTTTAGTTTCTACAAAAACAACACTACTACAGTTTTAAGGAACAGAGTACATGTTGTAAACAGTTTTAGAGTTTTGACCAACAGTGGAATTAATGCTTAATTCAGAATGGAATTTAATGTAAAACCAAAAGCACCTCAGGAAGATGACCATAAGAAGCATTCTGTCCCTCTTTAAGTTCATATCAGATAAACAGATCAGTTTTAAGCACCTACTGCATACCGGCATACTTGGGATACAAAAAGGAAGAAATCATGATCAATTATGGCCTCCACCATTGGAATTTAGCATACTTCTTCCAAAGAAACCAGAAAACCCACTTTTAAAGGGTTTTATATGTAATCAAAGCAAATGTTTAAAAATTCTCATTCTTTGGAAGCTCTTCTTCACTAAACATCCCTGAATATTAAGCAGTCATTTGGGCCAAACTATTACTTAGTGGGATCTTCCTAGTCTAGTTCAAAGAGCAATAAGGTTTTTTCAGGGCGTTTAAAAATAATGGAGGAACTGGTAGGAACTAGAATCACCTAGGGAAGTGGTTCTTTAAGTGTGGTTGCCAGGCCAGCAGCACAGCTGACCTCAACTAGGAACTTAGACGTGGAAATTCTTAGGCCCCACCCAGACTCACTGAATCAGAAACTCAGGGGTTGGGATAGCAATTTGTATTTTTAAAAAACCCTCCAGGTGATACTAATGCACACTCTAGTTCAAGAAGCACCATCACTGATGGTGATGGAGTGCTTCTGCGACCCTTGACATGTTGCAGAAAAAATTTTTGAAGGCCATTCAGCCAAAAAAGAGACACAGGTTTCCTGCTGCCCAATTAAATATTCTTCTACCATGGCAGAACACAAAATATATTATTTGCCACTCTGTATCAAAGTGTCATTTTGAGCCACATGTAAAAGCTCAGAGAAAGAATTGCTGGCTTGAGCTATTTTCATTCTCCATTTGCTCCCTTTTAAAAAAATATGAAACTCATTGGAGATGAAGATACTTAGGAAAATTAATTTATTGCTAAAGACAATACCATTAGTGTGGTCTGGGCTTGAATCTCTCTCTATGTCATATAGCACATACCAGGCATTATACTATACATGTTCATCTCTTTATTATCTACCTGCTCCTCTAGGCTGTAAGTCCATAAGGAGAGAAATCTTTCTTCTTTGTTTACCTCTACATCCTCAAATGCTTAGAACACTGCCTGGCACACAGGAGGCACTCAAAACCCACTTAATTTGAGTCAATGAATAAATTAACCTAAAAATTAACTTGTGTTAGCACTTAAACTTTGGAATATCTTTTCTCCAACTATACCGTAAGTTATTAGAGACTCAGTCTTAAATAGTTATTGAACCCACATCAACCAGATAGTGATATATGTAAATGATGGATGGGCTGTATTCCAATAAAATTTTATTTACAAAAACAGTCAACGGGCCAGAATTGACCTGCAGAATGTAGTTTTGCTGACCCCTGATCAAAGCCACAAAAGTAACAACTATTATTACTTTTATTAGTTTCAAAATCGAATTAAGCTGACAGATACAAACAAGAGGCTATAAGCACCTTTCAAATACCTATTTTTAGAGAGAGCACATTAATGTTTATGTTACTTAAAATCTATACCATATCTCCTAAGAAAATGAAAAAAGTTGTGGAGACTTACTTATTAATATCAATTACTTATTTACTTATTTTCTTTAAATTGGTCAATATAAAGTTCATTCCCATATCTTTTTAATAAACAGATATAATCAAAGGGGATATTAACGAAAGGCTGCCTCCTTCATTCACTGACCTATACAATTCAGGGGCAATAAAGATAGTAGTAAAATGGCCATAGTTTATTAAATCCAAGTTTACTCTGGCATCCCAAGGCTAAAGTTAATCTTCTCCATAGCATAGAAAAGTGCTTTAATAACAAACAGATATATCACTTTATATTTCTCTTTTTAAAAAAGAATACTTCCTTTGTGATTATAGCCACAGGAAGAAAGACCAGGCCCTACAACCACACTGTGTGGTCCCATGAACCTCAGCAGCTGACATAAGCAAGGATAAATCACGTGGTTCTGTTGATGGGGAGACTGTCCTTTGGAAATGGAGGGAAAGGAGAGAGCCAAGAGTTGAAAGTCATCCTCTCAAGCACTATTCTGTTGCCAGAATCATGGCTATTGTTATTGGCATTCATTTTTCCAAGAGAGAATGAATTATTTCCCTGCTGTTGACATATCAACTGACTTAAAATTTTTTCTTTAGGAGTTTTATGAACTCTGAACATGTATCTCCCTCTACCTCCTTTTTATTAAATGCAATCATTAAGTGTGCTGGTAAATGTGCACTGTACTAGAAAACAATGGCTTAATATATTCATGGCCCATTTTAGGACAGGAAAAGAATGCCTCTCTTCCCCATCATGCTCCTGCAAACTGATTCACAGAAAGGAACAAACAGAACCAGACTGAGATAGAAACATAGCCACAACCAATGGGCAGCCATCACGTTTCTCTCTTAGTTTCTTTGACTGCAAAACTGGGAACTCATTTACTCATTCATTCCCCCCCCCCCTTCTTAGTAATCATACTTCTGCCAAATTCTTCTTTTTTAATGTTTATTTATTTTTGAGAGACAGAGAGAGAGAGAGAGATTGAGAGAGAGAGACAGAGGCAGAGAAAGAGGCAGACACAGAATCCGAAGCAGGCTCCAGGCTCTGAGCTGTCAGCACAGAGCCAGACGCAGGGCTCGAACCCACAAACCACAAGATCATGACCTAAGCCGAAGTCAGACACTTAAACCAACTGAGCCACCCAGGTGCCCCACTTCTGCCAAATTCTAATTAAGGGAGAGGTAGGTGTTTTCATCTCCCTGTCCTCTTTAGCAGAAGAAATGAGCAAGCAAATCTCTGGAAAGACTTTGCTGTCCAAAGGATTTGAACTGTTTTACTTCTCAAAATGCTGATAGGCTCCATAAAATAATTTTTATAAAAACATATGTAAACTGTGAGGTATGTCACAACTGCTAATATATTTTATTTCATTGTTTGAGTCTTTGCCCACTCTAAATCATAATATTTGATATAGTTAGTTCATATTTTATAGATATGAAAGCAAGAAAAGTAAGTTTCAGTAGGAAAATGACCTCTCATGGATAAATAGATTAAATGTTGTCCATATCTTCTTAACTGTTAGCAAACCTTCAGAGGCACTAGCCAAAGGGAAAGACCAATTTGGATGGCTATAAAAATATGAAAAAGGAATTATCTCCACAATTATGTGTGGCTGCAAAAAATAGCATCAGCACATTATTCTTCCTACTCCTCCCTCTCTTAGGCCCCTCTCATCTGTTGTGGTAACACATCTCCTCTAAAAGAGAAGTATGGAAAAATACAAATATCTACCCTAGAACACTAGGGTAGAATGAGGTAAAAAGGGAAAGGGGACAAAATAATGGCCCTTCCAAAGACTTCCACGTCCTTTCTTCCTAGACCTGCTGAGTATGTTAGGTTACAAGGCAGAGGATATTTAAGGTTGCAGATGGAATTAAGGTTGCTAATCAGCTGATCTTAAAATGGGGAGATTATCCTGGATTATCTAAGTGGGCTCACTACAACCACAGGGGTCCTTAAAAGTAGAAATGGGAGGAGAAGAGTAAATTCAGAGAGAGATGTGACTACAGAAAAGGCTTTGAGAATGAAGAAATGGGGCCATAAGCCAAGGAATGTGGGTGGCCTGTTGGAGCTAGAAAAGGCAAGAATATGAATTCTCTCTTAGAGTTCCCTGAAGGGAACATAGTCCTGTCAATACCTTGATTTTAGCCCAGTCAGACCTTTGTTGTTCTGACCTACAAAGCTGTAAGACAGGAAATCTGTATTGTTTCAAGCCAATAAATTTATGGTAATTTGTTATAGCAACAATAGAAAACAGTCGGTCTTTCTGGTATATGTTTTTTTTTTTTTTTTTTGAAAGAGAGAGAGCAATTGGAGGGGCAGAGGGAGAGGGAGAGAGAATGTTAAGCAGGCTCCACACCCAGCACCCAACTTGGGGCTTGATCTCATGACCATGAGATCATGATCTGAGCTGAAATCAAGAGTCGGATGCTTAACCCACTGGGCCACCCAAGCACCCCTCTGATATATTCTTATATAATCCTATTAAGCAGGTACTACTAGTCTTCCCATTTCACAGATGAAGACACTGTAACAAGCGAAGTTAGTAATTTGTCCAAGGTCACAAAGCTAGTAGGTGGTAGAGCCAGCATTCAAGCCCAGGTAGTCAGACCCCAGTGCCCACACTCTTAGCCAGTCCTTGGCACCATGAAAGATCCAATGCTGCAGAGAACTCCTTAAGTACAACCATATCCTGTGGTTAAAATGTGAAGTTTTGTCATGGAGAGTCATGGAAAGATTAGAGACATCATGCGGTCAAAGGAAATGAAGTGGTTTGTTTTAACATTTACTCAGGAATATGGAGGTAGCAGAATAGTGTTATAATAGAGGACAAGAGAAAATCTAATTTAAGGCCTGAATGAAACTGTAAAAATAGACCAAAAAAAAAAAAAAAAGATCCACAAAAAACAAAAAAAAGAGAAAAACCTTGTAAGATCTCTCAAGACGAGTCAATATTTCTAATTTCTTCCACACCATCAATCCTATCCACTTGCTATAATTCACTTCCGTTCCATGGTTCAGTTCCTACAAAATTAGCCCTGTTCACCTTCAAGTGCCTTCTACCCACCAATATCTTTTCCACAACTTCCTACATCTATTCTTCCTGAGCCACAGTCCAGAGGTGGATACTGTACTGAATACAGACAGACACATCTGAATTTAACAAGGGGGATATATCAGCAAATGATTTCTTGCCCAAGGTAAGGATAAAGATGTCAAATCAGAAAAAGTTTATCACAGAATTGAAGACTTTATGCTTTTGTCTCAATAGTTAATTAAATAATATATAAAATTTAACAATAAATACAAGAAAAATAATTGTCAGTTTTAGAAAATAAGATCTTATTAATATTCAAGTGATGCTGGCTAATGAATAATAGCTATTCCCTTAGGTGGCACCATATACCTTGGTGCCAGTTTAGTCCTCTACAAAGCTTTAAAAAGTATGTATTACAATGGCCATTAACTAAAACACTGAAACTTTTCAAAATTACATCTTTAACAAATATATGGCTTCATCAGGTGTTAGCTTAAAAATGAAATTTTTCTTTGGCAGAAAAACTGGGGGGGAGAAGGTGTATGCCAAAACTGAGTTTATTTATTACACTACAAAACAAGTGATATTAAAACAGCAATCTTCAGCTGTGCTTAAGAAATTTAAATTTTTCTATCATAAAACAGTATTATTTTTTCCATTTGGCAACTGAAATAATACTTCCTTGTTTTTGGTGAACAAAACATCAATTTAAGAATACGATATATCATCACTCAATTTTTTAACTGTTCACTTATAATTGCATTTTATTAACCTCTTAAAAATGATTTTGAAATATTCATCCACGTAACACCTTGAATAAGCTAATTTCTTCTGCCTGAGTTTATTAGAGTAGCTTTAAGGATGAAATGCATTTTTGTGGCATGACTGTTTCACAGCAAAGATGATACTCGATACCTGCACTGAGTTTTGTTGTCATGGGGACCATCTTGGAGAAACCATTTAAATGCCAGAATTTCAAACTCCTTAAAACACTGCCTTCAAGTCTGGCTTCACTTATAACTTGGAAATCAAAACTGTAGTAACCATTTTTGTTTTTTAAAAATGCATAACCCATCTGTTGAAAAAAAAAAAAAGGTATTGACTTCACTCTTCAAAGTCTTGAATTTCCTTTCTATGAAAAATTCTGAGACTAGAGCATACCAGCTTGGGGGATTCTGCTGCCTAGCAGGTATCCATGGAAATAGAAGTATACATCATGAGCCTGCACCAAAGCTAGAATGATAAGACCATAACTGAGAAGTGTGGCATATGTTTTTCACAGCTGCTGTCTCCTTGTTTTATTACTGTTGGTATTTTAAAAGAAATTCAGCGAAATTCATCTTTTCCTTTATCAGAAAATCACCATCAAAATAGATGGTGATGCCCAAATGATGAAATTAAATGGTATCAGAGAAATAAAAATTCAAGTGGAAAGAAGGGAAGACCTGGTTCCCAATTAGTTGAAAGCATATGTACACATTTTATCAGCTCCAGTTTCACTGGCCTAGTAATCTCCCACTTGTCCATGGAAGGGTGATACCCAGAAGCACAAAGACACCTGAAGATTGTATTTTCTTAAGAAATCACAAATCACAAAGTCCTCCTCAACATGGTTCCAAGGTACCTTATTTTAAGCCTGTCTCCCAACTCCACTATTCCATGAACTCTGCATCCCAGCCACCTGAGCCTGTTTGTAGTCCCATACATATGTTGTGTGCCCTTCGGAATTTCCCTCACCATACCCACCACCTGAATGCCCTTTGAGCCCTCATCCTGCAAGAAATAAAGGATCTAAAAAACCATGACCAACCCCCACCTAGCAAAAGTGCCTTCTAAATTGCCATAATTATTTTATTTACATTGCTTACATTTACTTTATACTTTCTAGAGAATGCAGGTATCTCCCTCACTTTTCCATAATGTTGACCATTTGAGGGGAGAGAGGATTAAAGCTCTTAATCTAATAGCTAGTTCTCCAGTAACTTGATGACAATAATAATAGAAGGGATGGCAAAAAATTAAGGAATATTAACTTCAACCAACGAATATCTAATAATATTGAAGTATAAACCTTTAAGCAGATCAAACCAAAGTTGTAGGAGACACACTAATAGCAAAAAAGTTTTTTGTTTAAATATAGCTAACCTCATGGCAGAGGTGAACAGCTCTTGAGAATACTACTGAGATACAACAATTCATTCACATGGACACTTACTGGTGTCAAGAAATCTTTAAAATACTCTATAAAGGCTACTGAGTATAATTCTAAAGAAAATGATTGAAGATTTTTCTCCTAAAGTTTCTTCCAGACAGCTTTTTAATAAAACATACACACACATAATCAAATACAATAGTTGGGCATGAAGTAAAAATTGTGTCTAGAAAAAACCACAAAGTCTTTACAGTGACTACTTTGGCATTTTTGGACACCAACTTAGAAACATTTATTTAAAGCCATAATAAAACTGAATATCCAAATTTCAATGGCCCATTTTATAACAAAAAAGTTACAGTTCTGTCAAGTCCAAAAATATACTTTTCATTTTTTGCTATCCCAACTGCTCACTAGACATCTCCACCAAGTACCTCCATTGCAAAAAGTCCAAAGCTTAAATGATTACCCATTCCATTCCCACATATACAAAGCAAAAACAAAACTGCTCCTTCATTCATATTTTCTATTTTAGTTAAAAATGCCGGGGCGCCTGGGTGGCGCAGTCGGTTAAGTGTCCGACTTCAGCCAGGTCACGATCTCGCGGTCCGGGAGTTCGAGCCCCGCGTCAGGCTCTGGGCTGATGGCTCAGAGCCTGGAGCCTGTTTCCGATTCTGTGTCTCCCTCTCTCTCTCCCCTCCCCCGTTCATGCTCTGTCTCTCTCTGTCCCAAAAATAAATAAACGTTGAAAAAAAAATTAAAAAAAAAATGCCAACAACTGTGGTCATCAAAGCAAAAGCCTCTAAGTTAGTCTTGATTTGTTTCCTAACCTCAAGCCCTAAACCCAACAATTTCAGTAGAGAAACTATATCTTGTAATATAAACAGCATGGATTTAAATATAAAGAGCTTCTTATGAACTATAAAATCCTTGGACAAGATACCTCACAGTTTCCCAGTTTCTAAAGTGAGGTTATAAGAGTTCTCTCAATATGAGTCTTTTAAGAAATTTCTTTAAAAATCAAATGGGGGGCGCCTGGGTGGCGCAGTCAGTTAAGCGTCCGACTTCAGCCAGGTCACGATCTCGCGGTCCGTGGGTTCGAGCCCCGAGTCGGGCTCTGGGCTGATAGCTCAGAGCCTGGAGCCTATTTCCGATTCTGTGTCTCCCTCTCTCTCTGCCCCTCCCCCGTTCATGCTCTGTCTCTCTCTGTCCCAAAAAAAATAAATAAACGTTGAAAAAAAATTTTTTTAATAAAAAAAAAATCAAATGGGTTTTTTTAATATGAAATTTATTGTCAAATTGGTTTCCATACAACACCCAGTGCTCATCCCAACAGGTGCCCTCCTCAATGCCCACCACCCACTTTCCCCTCCCTCCTACCCCCATCAACCCTCAGTTTATTCTCAGTTTTTAAGAGTCTCTTATGGTTTGGTTCCCTTCCTAACTTTTTTTTTTTCTCTTCCCCTACCCCATGGTCTTCTGTTAAGTTTCTCAGGATCCACATAAGAGTGAAAACATATGGTATCTGTCTTTCTCCGTATGACTTATTTCCCTTAGCATAACACTCTCCAGTTCTATTCACATTGCTACAAAAGGCCATATTTCATTCTTTCTCATTGCCAAGCAGTATTCCAATGTGTATATAAACCACAACGTCTTTATCCATTCATCAGTTGATGGACATCTAGACATCTAGGCTCTTTCCATAATTTGGCTATTGTTGAAAGTGCTGCTATAAACATTGGGGTACAAGTGACCCTATGCATCAGCACTCCTGTATCCAGAATTGGACCCACAAAAGTATGGCCAACTAACCTTTAACAAAGCAGGAAAGAATATCCAATGGAAAAAAGACAGTCTCTTTAACAAATAGTGCTGGGAAAACTGGACAGCAACCTGCAGAAGAATGAAACTAGACCACTTTCTTTCACCATTCACAAAAATAAACTCAAAATGGATAAAGGACCTGAATGTGAGACAGGAAACCATCAAAACCCTAGAGAAGAAAGCAGGAAAAAACCTCTCTGACCTCAGCCGCAGCAATTTCTTACTTGACACATCTCCAAAGGCAAGGGAATTAAAAGCAAAAAACTATCGGGACCTCATCAAGACAAAAAGCTTCTGCACTGCAAAGGAAATAAATGGATTTTGAGATATACTTCCATTATTCTACATTGTTCTCTTGGAATTCACAAAACATATCAGATTAATGGTTATGAGAAAAAATATAATTATAGCAAAAACTATTTCATTTTCTTCAATCTACTCTTTTCCAATTGTATTCATTTTTTAAAATTTAAAAATTTTAATTCTAGTGTAGTTAACATACAGTATTGTATTAGTTTCAAGGATACAATACAGTGATTCACCAATTCCATATATTACTCGGTGCTCATCATTACAGGATACTCTTAATCCCTATCACCTATTTCCCCCATTGCCCTACTAACTGCTCCTCTGGTAACAATCAGTTTGTTTGCTATAGTTAAGAGTCTGTTTTTTGGTCTTTTTTTCCTTTTTTTTTCCTTTGTTCATTTGTTTTGTTTCTTAAGTTCCACATATGAGTGAAATCATGGTATTTGTCTTTCACTGACTGGCTTATTTTGCTTAGCACAATACTCTCTAGATCCATACATGTTGTTGCAAATGGCAAGATTTCATTCATTTTTATGGCTGACTAATATTTCTATGTTTGTGTGTGTGTGTGTGTGTGTGTGTGTGTGTACACACACATCTTCTTTATCCATCTGTCAAAACCACAGTGAGATATCACCTCACATCTGTCAGAATGGCTAAAATCAAAAGCTCAAGAAACAACAAGTGTTGGTATGGATATGGAGAAAGGGGAACCCTTCTATACTGTTAATGGGAATTAAACTGGTGCAGACACTGTGGAAAACAGTATGAAGGTTCCCCCCAAAATAAAAGTAGAACTACCCTATGATCCAATAATTGCATTACTGGATATTTACCCAAAGAATACAAGAACACGA
Source organism: Lynx canadensis (assembly GCF_007474595.2). Classification (NCBI taxonomy): domain Eukaryota; kingdom Metazoa; phylum Chordata; class Mammalia; order Carnivora; family Felidae; genus Lynx; species Lynx canadensis. Next base: position 67,122,375 of record NC_044313.2, read on the forward strand.
ATTTGAAATGACATATGTACCGTGTTTATGGTTGCAGCATTGCATGGTTGCAGTAATGTTGCAGCAATATTTATAATAGCCAAAATTATGGAAGCAGCCCCAGTGTCCATCAATACAGTATTCCTGTTTAAGGAATGTATTAACATTTCTTCTTAAAAAAATCAGTCACAGAATACTAACCTATTTCATGGGGTTGTCATGAGGTTAAAGCTCATGTTCTACCACATATATCCCATTCATATTAATAAAAATCCTTTCTCCTGAAAATCCATTTTATTGCCTCAGTGTCACATTCCTGACCTCTTCTGTTTCCATTCTTATCACCACAGTTCATGTCTCATCTGGTTTGTGAGCAACACCTTGCAACATCTGATCTATTCTCTCACCTCTTCAGCTCATCCTCCACTCAGAAACCCTTCTAAAGTACAAACGTGAGCACTGTCTTCCCGGTAAAGAACAAATTCCTTAGAATACACACCCTTCTCAATGTGGCTCCAAGTCCTTTCCCAGCGTATTGATGTACCCTCTCCCATTTGAGGCCATTCCAGCACAGTTCTGGGGGCAGCATTCACACTGTGATCTCTTAGGGTCCCAGCAACTAGTTTCTCTGTTAATGAAATGTGTGTGCTTTCAAGGCTCTGCCTTTCCACATGTTACTTTCTTGGTCTATAAAAGCCACCCCACACCCATCCCCTTCTCCGTCTGGCAAACAATTCATCCTTCAAAGCCAACCCAAATGTCACTTCTTCTATGAGGTCTTCCAAAATGAGTTAGTCACTCCTGTGGACTCCCATGGCATTTTGTTCTCAAATCTATGCTGGGGAGCTATTAAAACTCAGGAATAAAAGTGAAAAAGACATAAACAGTGATTTAGAAATTATTAACTCCTAAAGAGGTTTTTTTTACCCAAATCCAAGCCACTGCATACTGTTCTCTACACATACACACACACACACACACACACACACACACACACACACACACACGATACAGAGAAATACTGGGAACAAAATCCTCAACATAATCAAATAAATTCAGAAACCATCAGATTCGTCCAAATGAATCAGACTTGATCTCATTTTGAAATACCTGATGGTGTCTCGACAACTTCTAAATGTCAAAGGAGTTTCAGGGAACAGCCAAAAAATTTTAAGACTCTCATAAGTTTCCAAAATATAATTTCTAAATTGTAATAATTTTTTCTTTATACATGTGCAAAACTTTTAGAATTCAATGGGGACATAAACCTTCATTTCAAAAATCAACTTTGAAATTGGGAAATAAAAACATATGCTATTTCCAGGCACTGGTCATAATAATAATAGCTACCATTCGCTAGGGGGCCTAGTGCCAGAACTCCTCAGGGCATTTCCTGCAGATTCCTGCATTTAAATCCTACAGCTACCCAATGAAATAGGAGCCATTATTCCTATTTTACAGACAAGGAATTTGGTCAAAAAGGTTAATTGAACTCAGCTAGACACTGTCTGGTCAGGACCCAAATCCAGACTTTCGGACTTCCTGGCCCACGTGCATATTCTATAAGCTACAATAGAGTATGAAAAAGCTAGGCTGATTGGATAACTTCTCTTCGAAGCAAATAACCAAAGACTTGCTCAGATTGTGAACTTCACAGAGGCAGCCTTCTGTAGCTAGAAGGATTTAACAGGAGCTATTCACCTCAGACTTATATACTAATCTCCTACTAAAAGAAGTTATCAGAATTATTTTTATTTCCTTATAAAGTATAAAACTTCCTTAAAGGGGATATATGTCTATTTTCTATTTATTTTGATAGACCTATAAACTCAATATAAGGAAGATTAGTTCTAAGAACACAGGAGTCTGTTAAGCTAAAATTTATCTATGATATCTCAAAAACAAACAGTAGGGGAAAAATCTTGCAGTTCATGTAAGAATTGTTGGACAGTCACTGAATTTGGAAATAAAGTATAGAAAATATTAAGCCAAGGTTTTGTAAATCCAGTTGTATTTTCTTCACTTCAACCAAATCAGTGTTTCTCATCCTGGCTGAACATGACAATTTTGATTTATATTTCCCTTGAACTACTCAACTCACTTCTCTTTGACAAGTACTGGATAACTGTAAACAAAGAGTACTGTGCTTTAATAAGTGCAAGAATGCTGACAGTACTGGCTCCATCTTCGGCCTTCCATCTTGTCCATGTTCACCTGATGACATCTCTTGAGGCTATGTGTTCTGCACCCCTTGGACATTAATATACATACCTTAGAAATGCCAACCAAGGCCAGGATGGGGAGTGGCCTGTTTTGGCCTCCCATGAATTTGGCAGAGATAACATAGTCTTTCTCCCTCCCGATGCACAGGTGGCGCCATGAGATCTAATTAAAGATTCGCTATCAATTAGGCCCATGCAAACTCTTTCAGGTGCATGTGAACCCTGTGATCTCACTACAATGAGATCTTCTATGTGTCCCATTGCTCTATAGAGTCTGTGGACTAAGGTTTGGACATTGCAGAGAATAGTTATTCTATTCTCAGCTGTATCATCATTTGTCCAATCCCCACTGTAATAAAACTCTATTTTTACCCTGAATAAAATTCTAAGCAAACTGTACAGAGTGGCCTGCTTCCCGTTTCAAAGTGCCTTCTCAGTTTGGGTGATACTTTACTGTCCACCCCCACTTTCTAACATTAAGTCCTCTGATAACACAAGAATTCCACACCATAACAAGGACCTTGAATTTAACTATTTTGTACATATATATTTATTTTCATACAGTCTTTAATAAGAATGGAGATAATTTGAAGATAATGTCTGGTTGTTTATACTTTCTAAAAATGCATCAATAAATCACAGAGATTCTAATGGAAAGATAGCATTGCAGTGCTTCTCATATCTTATGGAAATTTAGTCAGTCATAAATACTCCAAACTGACCAGTATTTTCACTTCTGTGATGACTCACCTGAGTTATATGGTACTTGATCTTTCACAAGAATAAGGAGTGCAAGAAAAAAATAGCATGCTACACTTGATGGAGTGCTGAATAAAGCAAGTATGAAAAGTAATCACAGATTTCTGCATATTGTTTAAATTGTTTTCTATGATAGGATATTTGGTAAGCAGAAAATAATTTAAAAATTTATAATACTCTTACCATTTTAGTGAGTCAACATCTATTTGTTGAGTGCCTGTTATATAGACCACGTACTACTACCCCTTAGGGATGCAGTGGGATGGATATGTTACCACCATCCCTTCTCCTAAGGTACTCACATAGGGAATAAAGACAGTAAACAAATAATTGAAAATGTGATGGACACTAAAATGGAAAAGAAATATAGGGTGTTTGGGGCTTGCATAACAAAGAGTTTAGATTGTAAGAGCTTCCCTGTGGAGAGACCTATAAGATACGATCTCAACAATGAACAGGAGTTAAGTAAACAAAGTAAGGGGAAATAGTGAACAAGAAGTTTAAGTGAAAGAAATAACAGACAAGAAGGCCCAGAGGCTTCAGGGAGAAGTCAAGTGTGCCTGGAGAAAAGCACATATGGTGAGCCAAAGAGATCCTGTAGGATTAAAGGGCTCATTTTGCGTTGAAGGGCTCATCCCCCCAAGATTTCTGGGAGTACTGCCAGCCAACAGCCCTCAATTGTAACCCTCTTTTGTGGATTTCCTCTGCTAAAGAAATCTACCCTGTCTGGTCATGCCTCCTTCCAAGGGCATTTATGGACTATCCAATGCAGAGGTATAATATCCTGGCCCCTCCACTCAACCTGGAGCAGCTCTCAAGGGCCTCCCAACTCCAAAGCTTCCACTGGCGTTAAGCGAAAGCTGGACTTCTCCTTCTAGCCAGTTAGGCTTTCTTCTCCACCCTTCTTTCCCAAAAGTATTGATCTCAAGGGCACTCCCCAAACAAATTCTTACACAAGAAACTCCCTCACAGAGTGTTCTCCAACTCCGGGATCTAGTGTGAGTTGGAATGAAAGGCTGAAAGGCAGATAGAGGACAACTCATTCAGGGCCCCATTCAAAATTCAGCCCAAGGGTTTAAAATAAAGGTGTGACAAGATCACACAAGTACCTCATTGTCCTCCAAAAAGAGGACAAGAGAAAAAGAAATAATCACCCACTATGGAATTTCTCCCTGAGCCATGAGGCCTGGTGGACACACCTAAAATGGGAAGGAAATTACCTTGAAATTCTGATATAATAGGACTATATCTCAGTTTGTGTCCTGGTAGTCATCCAAACCTGGCTGTCATACAGGTATTATGATGCTCCAGGCTTTAGGTTGGAAATACTAGAAGCATAAGATAGTATTCATTAAAAAATTCTTATACGAACTTACATGAGGATAAAACAGATCCCATTCAAAGCAGGTATTTTCTAGGGAAAACAGTATAACAGAAAAGAAAAATAAAAAAGAGAAAAGAAGAACAAAGAAATCCTTTCATGTTGAATAAGGCTTTGGGATTTTAAAATCTTATGCAATGTAAAACTCACAGCAGAAAAAATTTATTGAGAATTTCTCCCCGTTGCTACTACCATTTGGTACGCTGTAATTAATTACTTTGGGGGCTTTACTTCTCAGTGTACAAGTCACCTAAAATGTGTTAGCAAATAAGCCATAATTCTGGCAAAGACAGTTTCTTCAATATGACCTGTACAAATTCATTTTAAATATAGCCTTACTGGGGCGCCTGGGTGGCGCAGTCGGTTAAGCGTCCGACTTCAGCCAGGTCACGATCTCGCGGTCTGTGAGTTCGAGCCCCGCGTCAGGCTCTGGGCTGATGGCTCAGAGCCTGGAGCCTGTTTCCGATTCTGTGTCTCCTTCTCTCTCTGCCCCTCCCCCGTTCATGCTCTGTCTCTCTCTGTCCCAAAAATAAATAAACGTTGAAAAAAAAAAAATAAATAAATAAATATAGCCTTACTTCAAGATATACCCTACAAGAAGCAACTTTTTGATTTATTTGCATTTGTTTAATAAAGCCACTTTCTTAAAAATCAAAGGAAAACAAAGGTCTGAGCATAGTGGATGGATTACAGTGGAATGCCAACAGGGACCCACCGGTCAGATTACTGGCTGTGGGTGAAGAGACTAAGAGCCGCAATGGTGGCTGCTGAGGGGTGCTGTTCAGATCTCCCTTTAAGAAAGAACTTGTAGAACATCTGCAAGAGGGTAGCTAGTGGACTGTCTCCAGCTGCAGCATCTTCAGGATTCACCTCAACTTTTAAGCCCAGGCCACACTCTTCCCTAGCAGCCCCCAGAACAGCAGCATATTAGGATCTCATCATTTCTGCTCAAAACGGGAATTCTGTAAAGGCAACTTTTGCTCCAGTGCTCTTGCTGGACCAGCTGAGGTGCTGTCAAATCTGCATCATAATCTGGGGGTCTTGGCCCAGTCCTGTCCTACCTCTGTCCCTCCCCCACTATGTTTCCTTTCACAGGAGTCAGATCTGAACTGTGGGCATTCCTGCCACTGACACAGTGATGTTTACCATGGAGAACCATTAGTCCTGATGAAATGTGGGGGATGAGAGAAAGAGGGGTCAAGGATAAATCCTGAGATTCTGGCTTATGCACCTGAAATGGGACACTGAAAGAAGAACAAATCTCTTAAGGAGATTCCAAGTCTACCCTGGGTCAGGCTAAGAATAGGGTATTTTTGAAAAATCCACCTTCATCCAGTGACCTAAGGGTACAAAGGGTGTAGTTTGGGAAGCAGACTGGAATTTTGTGAATTTCTTTCCAGCCTGACAATATTTACTAATGACTTTGAATATTTCACTTCAGTGTGAATTCCAGTCAGGTGGCTGATGTGGTATGTGGGCTTTAGATTCTAAAAGACACAGCTTTGAAAACCAGCACCTATTAGTTGGAGAGTTTCCCAATCATAATTGAGGGTGGTCATTCCTACTTGACAGGGTGACTGTGATCTAGTATGTTGACAGAGATATAGCTGGCACTTTTTTTATTCTTAAAGGTTTATTTTGTATTCTTTTTCCTATCTCAATAAACATGCTTGTTAAGCACAAGTAATACTAACCCCTTCATTAGATGGTCCTAAATGCACATGTAAGAACTGCTCTGTAAAACTTGGCTAGCATCAAAATGCCTTAACAGTGTGTAGCATGTCGCAATTGAAGGCGTCTCCACATAGGCCACAGCTAAGGCAGAGAGGGTATTTCTAGTAACAAAAGCAAAAAGAAGAAAACACATCCTAACTATGGCATCCAAACAGGAGCCTACGTGTTCCAAGTAGTACCTATTGCAGTCAGAAATAAAAACAGCCACGAGAAGAACATAGTCCATCACATTATAGATAACACATATTTAGAAGAAACTTTTATTAAATTGTTTTTATAGCATAAAGGAAACTAAAAAGCAATTTACTTCTGCTTAAGAGTGAGAGTACTGTATCCTTATACTATTTTTCACTGTCTACCTTTGTCAGAAAGGCCACTGTGATTTATTTACTGGAGAACTAGAATTTGTATCAACCAATGAGGGAATGAAAATTCATTCCATAAGATCTGCTTGACTGACAGTTACAGAAACCAAATCTGCTGGCAGATGTGGAAATACACATGGCTGACTGTTTTTGTGCCCTTGCACTACATACCATATACTACCCAGCCTTCCTAAAATATTTATTTAATATTTAGACAAAGAAAACAATCTCTTGATGTGCCAGAAGGTCAAATAATGCCTGAAGCCGCTGCAGACAACTTGGCAGCAAATTCCCTTGAAAAAGTTTTTCCTATGAAAAATGGATCATTTGCCTCTTCACTGAAAATTTTAAGTCACTTTTCTCAGTTAGTATAAAGTTACCACCAATTTCCTGAAAATCCAAACAGTTTTGAAACCCCAAAATTATGATGACAAAGAAATATTTCCAATTCACTTCAGCATCAAGCTAAATGAAGAAAAATGTTCAGGATTCCCCAAATCATAATCATTCCTCTTCATCCAGTTCACATATACAGTAAGCAGAAGCAAAGTATTTATCGAGTCCATATGGACACTTGGAAATGTTAGCAATCTCGTTTAAACAAAATAAATTCAACTATGTCAGCATTTCAAGAATTTATAGCCAAAGACCACAATCAAAGCATGCCAAAAATCTCATTCTAACCAGAAAGCATTTTCAAACTTTTCCAGAATGGACATTTTTATCATAATGATCACAGACTCTGATGAGTTTAATTAAACACTGGCACCTGGATGGAAACAGTGACTTAAAGTCCTTGCCAAGCTGGCAACTCACAAAGAAAGGGTGTTTGCTCCTTTATAGTTGTAGATGATGAAAGGCAATGACAGACAAATAGTTAAATATGGCTCTAGCTATGTGTTAAAATCTTCCTCATTTTTGTCTAGACCCCTGTGCAGATTAGTGACAACACTCAACAACTTTTCCCATGGATGGAAGAATAGTTTCTACTAAGGCAGACATCAATATAAATCCCCTAAGAAGTAACCATTATTTGTGTTCGTATTTTACAGACGAGGAATCTAGAGGTTTACAGTAAGCCCACTGTTTCATGGCTAGTCAGTAATAAGCCAGAAGTCCAATATATGCAGTTCTGGATCAAGACATCAGGCTCCTAACCATTACCTGTATTACAGTGAAAGATCTTTATGGCAGGAAAAAAGTCTTTCCCGGACAGTCAAGGCCAGCCAGATGTGTATTCACAAAGCCAGAATGACTGACCCCGCAACACTCAGTGGCCAATTAGCCACTTTGACTTATTTAGCTTTAACTGAATCTTAAAAGGTGGGTAAAGCAGGTCATCAAGAGAATAAGCACTAATATCTGCATCAGCAGCAAGCCACAGAAACCAGCCAAACCTTATGGCATCAGACTGTCTAGGGGGCTGAGGCGATTCTGGGCGAATTTCAGGCTATTCCACCAACACCACCCCCCCATAACATAAATCTCCACCAAAGTGTATCTGGATTTTAGGCCTGGGATTATCATTCTAGTTTTAAGCCAACATGTTCTATCAGCATGAATCTAAATATACCAGAATAAGGAGACAAGGAAGAGAAGAAGGATAGTTTGTTGCATATTAGAATCACAAGAAACTGCGATCGTAGCAAAAGGTGGTGTTAAGCTCATGGATTCATACATCAACTCAATGATCCAGGCATCAATCACACACGCTCTCATTCATTCACACATGAAAAACATTCTGAACAACTATTCTGCACAAGGCACTACTTCAAGGACTGGTGGTTGTTTCACAAAGTCTTATTTTCAGTGATTCATAAAAATGAGAATTATAGGTTATCCTTATTTTAGCTACATCATGATTATCTAATCTCCTTATACATTAATAGTTTGTTGATTAAGAACTTATTAAATGGTATGACTCAGGTGTGCTAAATGAATATAAATCTGTTTTTTTAAAGATTCTCAGGATGAAATTAACAGAACTTTGCTATGAATCCTCTTGCAATTCTAAAGTATGAAAACCACTATCTATCTGGTTAAACTTTGGACACTTAGGCATTAAGCTTTTTAAGGAGAAGTAAATGCATATAATATAGCCAGAATATAGCACTTTAATCATGTTTATAATATTTTGTTACTATCCCATAGAAAATTCCATTTTCTGTCTGTAAAATTCAGTGGGGTTTTATAACAAAAGAACACCAAATTCTATCATCTTTTAAAGGCCAACATTAACATTAGTGAGATACAGTTATAAAGCTTTTTAAGATTAGCATTTAGACTTGCTTTTTTAATCAATTGCTTACATTTCTCAGTCAGCTTCTTCAGATTTCCTCCATATCCCACCCACACACATACTTTTTTCCTCCTAGATTCAATTCTGCCAAACTCTAGGAGGAAAAAGTATCATTTTACATAACAATAGCCTGAAGATCTGATTTTCTCTGCCGGGGAAATTTGTTCCTTTGTACACAGACAAAAAGATATTTACCATCAACTGAGTTATTCAACCTTAAAAAGTAACTGCAGAACATTCCCTGATAATAGATGTGTATTTTTAAGAGGACAACCTAAATAAATACATACATACATACATACATACATAGAGTGGGAGAGAGGACAATTCCAGTTGTTCCAAAAGAAAATGCAATCAGTTAATTCCAGTGTGTAAATATTAGACACAGGACGGATGGGGGCTGCACATCTGCATATGACATGTGATAAAAACATTATCTGCTAAATCAGAAAGATTTAAACTATTAAAGTGCTCAACACATGCAAGTGTTATATGAGTACACATCAGGTCCAGGGTTCTAGTCCACAAGCTCTAAGCACTGTAGAAGAGGATGAACTACCCAGCCAAACGAAGAGTAACTGCAAATCCCTGTCAGGGAACCTGAAGTTGTATAACCATACAAAGTTCTCTGAGCCTCTGTTTCTGCAGCTGAGATGCTCACTCCAGAGAATTATTATTTGTAAGAGTCAGATAAATTAAAAAACTCACATAATCCAGTGCTTGATTTGGTAGGTGTCCAATCAGTGATAGCGGTTATTTTTTTGACTTTATTATTAATATTAGTATTATTGAAACAGGTTAAAAGATTCAACACATTAACATAGTCCTATCTAGATGAAAATAGACATGCTTGTCAACTGATCTCATTTTATTTCTAATGCTTCCCATCTAAGTCTGCAAAGACTTAATTTTAATGGGAAGGGAAGAGTGGTCAAACTAGTAAATTTTCAGTCTAATTAAAATTATATTACACAAGGAACAGATTCTAATCCTTTGTGGATATGAAAAAATAGTAGAAATTTTTTAAGTAATTAAATTTTAGAAGTAAAAATAACACTGACATTACAGTTGGTCTTGGCATCCCCAATTATAAAGGGCATTTTTAATGCAGAGCGTGTAACCATTCCCCACAGTTGTTAAGAAACATCAGTTGAAACAACATGGCCAGTCCTCAATAACTTACAGTATAAATTTTTTTTTACTAACTTTTCCCTAAAAACATGTTTCTGAAAAGCCAAGAGCCTATATAGAATGTCTCCTCAAACAGTGCCACATTTATTGTATTAAGAGTAGCAATCCAGGCTAACAAACCTGAGGTAGCCAGGAAGGCACCTTGGATTAGACAGAGGACCACAGGTCCACAACGTAAAAGATTCAAGAATCATGTGGATTTGTAAAGGCAAAACAAGCAAATATACAAACACAAACACATGTTACTTAATTCCAAAAATAGCTTTATCCTGCCTTTCTTATATGATGTGCTCATACCAGTGATAGAATACATTTCCACCTTGCTCCTTTTAAAGACTGGCAAATGAGAGAGAAGATAATTTCACAAGCTAGGACCTAGAACAGATGATCTATACTTCAAAGAAGCCCAAATAGGGACCTGAGACAAAATGAAGGTAGAGAGATAATCTGATGTTTTTAAATGTCTGCTGAATTACACAGAGGCATAGCCTGGAGTCAGGGGACTACAGTAGGGTGGGGCTGCCAGAAAAAGTCTCGGACAGAAAGAGCAGTCTAAGCAAAATCGCTTGCTGCTGCACACATTTATGTCAGCCACAAATGCACGTCTTGTATGGTTGATGTTTGCAAGAAGAAAACTCAAAAGAAAAGGCTGTGTCCTTGTCTTTAATACATAGTAACAGGTACAGGACAGGAAATGAGGCCACACTTTACATAAGAAGTGACTACTTGAAAGTGTCCCAAAACCTATCCTCACCAAATTGCTATAAAAGACTCCAATTCTCAGTGCAAATGGGGAGAGATTTGAGCAAAGTATATTTGTATTTCAAAGGGAGTTTCAGTGTACTCCAGCTTACACCTGCATCAGACAGAATTCTGAGTTCAAATGAGACTCTAGGCAGTAAAGGAAGAGAGACAGACAGTCCAGACAGACAACAAGATCCTCAGAGACTCTGTACTGCCCTCATCTCTTGAAAATCCTTCTCAAGGGAGGCTGGATCCGATGATGAGTAACTGGAGGTATAAAAGAATAAAAAACCTGAAGGTACACCATCTGCCTCACCAGAACAGAGGCAGCCATGGCTTGGGCAGATCCGTTCTAGGGACTACCAGTCTGAAAGCCAAACCCTACACATCTTGGAAGCCACCAACAGACCCTGCCTCTTCAACCAATTCAGAGGATGAGCAAAAATGGCTACTCAGGCAGAGTCAAAGTCCAGGAAAAGAAGGAAAGGCTGAGAGGGTGGAGAACACTCCCTGTAACCCCAAGGAATCCTGTGCATAGCTTTGGGCTGACACAGGTCACAGCTTTTGATGTTGTGGAAATGAAAGGAGACCTACATGTTCACTGGGAAGCAGCCAAAGAGATGTCAGATCGACCCTAACTAGTACTTAAGTATTTGTGTATTTTCAAAATTACACACACACACACACACACACACACACACACACACACACTTCTTTATCCAATCATTTCATTGAACTTCTATATGTATAACTTTTTTCCCTCTTGTAAGGAGCCGTGAGATTATACAATGACTTCAGATTATGTAACTAGGAAGTCATGAAATTCCTAGATTATGTAACATTCAAGAACCATGGATGCATTTATTTTCTTTCGACCTATGATGTAATTCTCACTGGAAAACATGCATAAGTTATGAGGTGGTTGCACATGTAACATTTTAAAACTGACTAGCAAAATACTGCTTGCTATTACATAAGTTTTTCTTCCATACGTGAAAGTCAATTACTACAGGAATACTAGCTTGGCTACTCAGCTTTAAAATCACATAGATTTTAGTAAACTGGAGTCATATCGACTTTAACTGTTTCCATCTTACTTGGTTTTAACTCATTAACAAGTTTCTTATTGCTTGTTTAAAGAATCCAATTTATTTTTGCTAAATCGTCCTAAAGGTGCTGAGAATTGCCAAATTGTAAAACTGGTCATACATTTGTAACCCACAAACCCAGCCTTGAAGCAGACCTTATTACAATCCCAACCATTCCGCTTTTAAGACTTCTAACTTGACACTTACTTCTGTGGCCACAACCTCCTACCAGTGCAACTCTTGAATACCTTCAACCCCATAAGTTCTTTAAGTTGGTATGACTCCCAGTTCCCTGCCTCTCTCCACCTTCCCTGCTGGCTTCAAAGTTCCCTGTGCCAGCACACTCCAAGATCAACCATTGTGCCCTCTCACCACATGCCCTAAAATTCCTGCTCTCTGGTTTTCTGACATACCCATCTTATCACCCTCCACCGTTTTCCATTGCTGATAAGTCAAAGAATTGGAAAAATCATATAACTGTTCTAAAAAATCTGACTACAAAGTCATATTATGCAGACTCAGCTGGATACTAATTTGGCTTGACAAGTTTTTTTTAATCATTTCTATTGCATTTTACATAAGCAGCTGTTCTGAATCTCTCCTAGTTTCTTCAAGTCTCCAAACCAACCCCCTATACTCCTAGGAGATAACTTTATTTCCAAATAGACTAATCAAAGTAAGGAAAGTTACACTCAGTTTTCTCCCCTTTACCTTAAATCTATCATAATTACTACTCTTCTTTCTTCTCACCAAATCAGGAATATATGTTCAAACCAGTTTAATAAACATTTTATGTAGTACATGCTATATAAGCCAAGCATTCTACTGAATGTGTACCTGGCCGAATCAGTGACCTCAGTCTTTAAATCCATGAGCATACCTGGCAGAGTCCAATGGGGACTATAGAAATCAGAAATTGAAATCGGAGTTATTTCACTAAAATGAGCACAGTGCCAGTAGAAGGACCCACAAAGTGAGGTCAACAGCCCAGGGCTAATTGACCCAGCCCCAACACCTGTTAAAGCCTGTATCCACCCTGCAAGAGGTAACTCGATACTAAGCTCTGCCCTATTTTCTCATCTCTATACTTTCTCCACTTAATTCACTCAAGTAACTTTTATTCTTATAAAAGAATATGAATATGAAACAGGAAAATAAAAGTAAACTTATTTCACAATGGTTTCAAGCAACTACTCCATCTGTTAACATTTTCTTTCATAGACAGGCACCCCTAAATATTAGTTGCTGCCTATTCCTTTCTAGATTCTGTTGTTCCCTCAGTGGTCATTAACGTGACCATGATTTTAATTTGATTTCCTGCATATGATGTTTTCTACAATGGAGGTGTACTTTTTCTGATTTTTTAAAGAATGTGCTCCTAAAAAGAATTCAAGTAAGTTTATTCCTTTTAATTCAAATGATGGATGAGACTATAAATAATACCTAAGAACTCTCCAAAATTAAATGGTGAACAAAAAATACATGTTTTAAACTTGTTTCAACAGAATTAAGAATCTCTAATAGATTTTAGAAGGAAAAATAAACAAGAAACACTATTCTTTCCCTTCTAGAATAAAGTTTCACATACAACACAAGGCTCCAGAAAGCCATGGCTTCATTTCCTCAGAGAATGTAATGGACAGGACCACCCCTGTGTGGGCATATTTATAGTCAGGCATCAGTTCCAAATGCTGAAGAACACAGGTATGATTATTCATGGAAACCAGATGGATACTCCGCTTCCTTTAGTTATAAGCAATTTTTGTGCCATTTATCTATAAAACTCCATCAAGTGCTGACTTTTAAAATATTTTGATGCTAATGTGATCATGAGGAAAAATAGGAAAAGAATGAAATTCTAATGCTTATTACTGTCAAGTAAATATTTCAGAATCCCCACAGAGCACACTTAACAACTATATTGTTAGTAACGGAAATATTTTTCCTAACTTGGCGCAAATCACCATGAGTTTCAGGAGAGTACAAGTGGACAGAAATAGGCCTATGGCTGGGTTCTTTCCCCTGTGATCAATAATCAATGCTCCCCTAACCAGGCAGAAATCACAGTATAGCTGCCAATGGCCTGGGATCCTTAAACCACCTGGATCATACCCAGGTGAGGGAGCCAGGGCTCCTGCCCTGCTTACCCACTGACATTCTTCTCCCTGACCTGCCAGAATCATAAGTTCTCAGACCTTTTCTCTCTTCTTGCTTCTCCCTTTGGTATACATTTTTCCTTTCGTCGACAACAATCTAATGTGCCTGGAAACTGCTTCAAGTGCCTATGTTACACTTGGGATCATTTTAATACTTTTGCAGATGGTTTGGAGCATTATTTTTTCTCAGAATGAGCCGTGAACTCTAAATCATTTTTGCCATATTTCTGCACTGACATATAAAATACACTTGGGATGACTGCAGTCATTTTTTCACTAAACAGTGTCGTTAATTAACAATGGAAAGGATACCGACTCCATTTGTCACAGCATAATGATTATCCCAATCATCCAGGAGACATATCTTAGTGTGGGTTTCCCCGCAAAAGACGCTGAGACAAGGACTTGAGTTAGCGTGTATTACTTGAGATAGTTTTCTTGGGAGGTGATCCCAGGGAGCACCAGTTAGGAAGAAAGGAAAATATGACTGAAGAGACAGGAAAGCCAGTGAAGGGAGTGGTATGGAGCAGTCACTACTGGGACTCAATCCCCCTGGGGGATTCTGAGGAGACATGAGTAATGTACTTCACAACTGTCCCACAGACAAAAGGGGGAAGTGGACATTCATTTTCTGACTCCAGTCCTTCACTGGCTGAAGGCTGTCCCTGGGAGAGTTCACTTGCCAGCAGCAGCACCCGCACTTCTAGGCTGCTCTGAACTAGAAGAGGAAGCTCCCACAGTGGTGCACGAAGTGCTCTGGAGAGGCTTAGGCACCCAGCACTTAGAGTGGGAAGCTGTCAATGTGAATGGGAAATGCCCACCCCCAGCAAACTCAGGGATGGGCAAAAAGCGTATCAACAGCGTCTGCTACAGCAGCCAACTCCTTGTTTTTGTCCAGCCACCACGTCCTGCTGTGCACTTTTTAATAAATCTCCTTGACTGCACCATCACCAAATATGATCTAAATACAATCTACTATACTCATCTTCCAGTCTTTACCCCATTCCCATGACAGCTATCAATTACCTTCTGTGACCACCCCTACCCCAGGCTCCCCACTGTCTACACAATGGATGAGGTTCTCATGAGGTCATGGCCCTCACTGACCTGCCCCCACCAGTCCAACCTTACCGGTCACCAACTCTTCCAACTTTCTCCCTTTCACCAAACAGCCTGTTCCCTTCCTCCATCAAACAATGATCCCTCTAAGCTTTGAGCCTTTCCTATACAGAATGCCCCATCCCTACCCATCCTTTTGAGACCCATACTAGGAACTATCAACTCCTAAAGAGTTTCTTTGGCTGTGGCTTGCACTCTCTTCCTCCTGTGAACTACTCTAGTCCTGATGTCAAACAATACTATTTAAAAAAAATGTTTAAAGTGAGTAGGGCAGGAAGCCCTGGCCAAACTCTAAGTATCCAACAGGCAGAAACTGAGATCAATACTTCTTTCTTAAGTTCCACCAACACTCACTAGAGTGCCCACTAGCCAAATACCACCAGGAACACATTTGTAGTAAATAAAAAAAGCTTTCTTTAGCTTGCTGCAGCAAGAGGAAGAGTTCACCAAAGGAACTGGGGCATCTTAAGAGGAAACTGCAAGAAGCTTATTGCAGAATTTAGATTCGTTCTGGGTGATTCCACAGATAGCCTAGGAAAGTAGAGGCCAGGTTTGGAATGGAAGCTATCAGGAAGTAGGGGCAATTCATTATCTTGGCAAATTTAATCTAGAAGACAGAGGATTGAAGCTGAGGTGGAGTCATCATTGGTAAAGCAGCAGCAATCACTTATAAGAGAAGGATGTTTAATTACTTCTTTGGGTTCAGTGTCCTTGTCTCCACCTTGCTTCATGTATACTCAAGGAAGTAGCCTTGTGTGATTATTTATACTCTATGAGAGGCATTTATGTTCAATTGGGAACATTGTGGCCTAGCTGCCAGAGTCATTTTTCACTTTCTCACAGGTTATTCAAAAGATACCAGAATGACTTAAATCATTGTTGAGTTAATTTCAAATTTATTCTAAACTTAAATGATAATGCTAGCTTTAACTTATAATGTTTAACTCCACCTTCCTGGCAGGCACCATGCACACGGAAGGGAATAAGACATCTTGGCCTTGGACACGGGTCTATGAGCTCACACTCCAGAAGGAAAGACAAATATCTAGGCTGACATAACACAAGCACAAAAAGTGCCAAAATCGAAATATGTAGAAGGTATTGAGTTAGTGCAGGGAACAGAGTATTAAACTCCATCTGGAGGGTGAGTGAAGCTTTCCAGGAAGACATGTCATCTGAGAAGGATGTAGAAAAGTGACTAGGAGTTGATCACCTGGAAAAAGATGGGTGGAGGATGCCCTTCTGCAGCAGACACACCATATATAAAGGTGTGAGATGGCATAATGGATTGGGAAACAGAATGTAAAGTCAGTGTTGCCGAAACAAACTTTACTCAAAACTAAAAAAATATTTTGCAATGGAATTTAATGAATTTTCAAGCCTCGACTATGTAGATATTACATTTTGTAGGTGTGGAAAGAGAGACTGTTACATAACTTATAATGTAAAAACTCAATTAGTCACTGGCCTAAGAAGAAAACAGAAGAGGGTTAGAGTAGTATATATGCATTTGATGGTGAAAACAAAGGAAACAGGGACATACTGCTTGATTTCAAATATTTATATTTGGACTGAAAGTCCTCTTTCCTTTCTTCTCCCTCACTTTCCTAAATTCACATATACCTCCAAGGTAAATGAAATAAATCAGGCCTTCAGTGCTGGGTCACATTTGAGAAAGAGCTTGGATCAGACTAAGAAAGGAAAAGGGTACTTCTGGAATACACAAAAGTGGTTTTTATTTTCTTAAGTAAGCTGAGTGTTGAGGAGGAAGTAAATTATTCCAAAACCTAAATACTCTTATTTACGGATACACTATAGAAGTGTGTAGAAACAGAACACAACCTTCCCTTGACTATGAGAGATTAGAAAAATTTTCAGAAACTTGTACTAATATACAAAACCAAAGCCCAATACACAGAAATAAAGTCAAACAATTTATAACATTATATAAGAATCACTGAATTAAGTATTTCTCATCTGCCACATAAACATACACAGATACATATATGTGTATATGTGCATATTAAATTTCCATACTGCTAATACTGAAGATATAATCTTTCAATAGTTTACTTTGTGGGTGCCTGGGTGGCTCAGTTGGTTAGGCATCTGACTTTGGCTCAGGTCATGATCTCACGGTTCCTAGGTTCGGGCCTGCACTGCTCAAAGCCTGCTTGGGATGCTCTCTCTCTCTCTCTCTGCCCCTCCACCACTTGAGCACGCACTTGTGCTCTCTCTCTCTCAAAATAAATAAACTTTAAATAGTTTACTTTGTAAATCCAATGTCCTAAAAGTTAATGCATACTTTTCTACAATCCTTCAAAAATTAATACATTATTACTATTTAAGGTCAATTCATTTCTTTCTAGTTTGAAATAGAAATGATCCACAAATTACTCATAAATAAATATTAATGGTAAGAAATGAGGTGTCTATACTAAAATTAGAGAGAAGCATTACCAATCTTAAGCTTCTGAATACAAAAAATTAAAGAAAAAAATTCATTTGAAAAAATTATTTCATTAGCAAAAAAGATGAAAAACTAACTAGAATAGGGAAAGGATATTAATAAACCAAGGTTAAGAAAAACGATCCACACAGTAGTACAAATAAGTCTCCCATGAACATGTGAAAAAATGCACAGCTTTTCTATTAATTAAGGAAGCACAGGAGACACCATATTTTACACTATCAAGGCTGGCCGAGGATGGTCACAAATATGGGAGGTAAGAATCTTCCCTTTCCAGAATCCAGACCTTGCCTGTCAGGAGTTCAACAATCATTTGGAGGAAAAGGTGGCAACTGTAAAAAAATATTAAAGTTGTTCATTACCTGTGACTTAAAAATTCTACTTGTAAGAATGTTTGCAACAGAAAACCTTGTACAAGTAGACCAATACATTTGACATTCACTGTAGAAAAAGAAAAAACCCAATGTCCATCAAAACGGATTTGTCAAAATATACTATTGATATATCTTTACCCACACACACCCAATGGTATTTCTTACTTTACTTGTGCTTTATGGAAGATGTTCTATTACTTTTTAAGAGGAAAAATCCAATTGCAGAAATGTATACCTGTATAAAGTGAACCCATTTTCATAAAGTAATAAAATCACTATTTGCATAGACCAAACAGCCCAAAACATACATATGCTGTGTTCTCATTTTATTTTTATTTCAGGAAGGACTTATTTTGCTTTAAGAGTAATTTTTGGCAACAAGATATAAAGAGAATGTAACTCTTCATTCCTGAAATCTCTCTAGTATCTTTTGATAAAAATGTCTGTTAGTATAGTTGTATAAAACATGTTTATAAAAAGAGTTATAGTAAACCTCAAACCATGCCATAATGGCATAAAAAGGCCATTTGAAGAAATGAGGATGCCATCATGATTTAAGGTATTTCCTTTAGTCAATGAAAAAATGCCACATGGTTAGGTCATGATGTCTGCAAGTGCACCATCAGGGTGTTCAAATACAGTCACAAGTCTCAGACACCATCACAACATCATAGCTACACATTCCAGAAAAGAGGAATCAAAGACACAGGCAGCAAGAACTAGATCCATCCCCACAGCACTGGAGCCAGAAGGCACAACTGGGGATGCTGTTTAAAACATTCATGGAGAATAAACAAGCAGTTAAAGATGTACAAACTATATAATTAAAAACTGACTACCAAGTGACTTTCCAAATGTGTATACCTGCCAACCTAACCATGACCATGCTTTATCTTTCACTGGAATTCTGTCAGTTCACCTATGTTACATATGTGCACTGAACCTTTAGGGGTGACTATCCTATCTCTAGTGCTGTAAAAGGAAACCAGTTACACATGCACTGAGCTTCCTGAAATCTTCTAAGAATCCAGTGTTATGCACACAGCAGTCCCCTGATGTCAAGCCTGCTCTTCCAGCTCAGTGTTTCTCAACCTCACACATTGACATTTTGTACCAGATTACTCTTGCGAGAACTGTCTGGTGCATTGTAGATGTTTAGCATAATCCCTGGCTCTGCCTATCAGATGCCAATAACACCACCTCCAAATTGTGACACCAGAAATATCTAGAGATATTTCCAAATGTATCTTGGGGGATAAAATTATGCTAGGTTGATAACCAATACTCCAGAAAAAAAAAAGTATAAATTTGGGTAAAACCATTAATGGATTTAAAAAGAGAAAAGGAAAGAAAGATGATGCAAAACAGCACAAAAAATGATTAAAATAAATCTAGATTGAAAGTTTTAAAAAGATGGACATCCAGTAAGCTTCTAAAATGAGGATAAGGAGTTAGGATTGCTTTCTTCTTGAAGCTAATTAAGAAACATTCTGAGTACGGCTAACATTAACAACTCAGGCAGCAACACATGTTGGTGAGGATGTGGAGAAAAAGGATCTCTTTTGCACTGCTTGTGGGAATACAAACTGGTGCAGCCACTCTAGAAAACAGTATGGAGGTTCCTCAAAAAATTAAAAATAGACTACCCTATGACCCAGCAATTGCACTATTAGGTATTTATCCAAGGGATACAGGTGTGCTGTTTCGAAGGGGCACATGCACCTCAATGTTTATAGCAGCACTATCAACAATAGCCAAAGTACGGAAAGAGCCCAAATGTCTATTGATGGATGGATGGATGGATGGATGGATGGATGGATAAAGAAGATGTGGTATATATATACAATGGAGTATTACTCGGCAATCAAAAGGAATGCAATCTTGCCATTTGCAACTATGTAGATGGAACTAGAGGGTATTATGCTAAGTGAAATTAGTCAGAGAAAGACAAATATCATATGACTTCACTCATATGAGGAATTTAACATACAAAACAGATGAACATGAGGGAAGGAGAGCAAAAATAAGATAAAAACAGGGAGAGGGACAAAACATAAGAGACTCTTAAATATGGAGAACAAACAGAAGGTTGCTGGAGGCGTTGTGGGAGGAGGGATGGGCTAAATGGGTAAGGGGCATTAAGGAATCTACCCCTGAAATCATTGTTGCACCATATGCTAACTAACTTGGATGTAAATTAAAAACATAAATAAATAAATAGTAAGTAAGTTTAAAAAAAATTCTGAGTTTTCTTAAATGAATGTGTTGGTGAATATCCCTTCCTTTAGTGACCAAACACTCCTCCTTTAGCAACCTATGTGCATGCTATGGACGGACAGAAAACACCTTGATCTTTAAATCAAAGGTTATATGCTACTTCCATCACTTCAAACTCTATGACCTTCAAGAAGTTATATCATCTCTCCACATCACTCACTAATGTGTATACTGAGGATAATAACAGTTGTTCATGTGGGTTATTATAAGGATTAAGAGATACAGATAACACACCTAGCACAATGCCTATTATAAGGTAGGCAAAGTATTTTCATCCTTCCTCCTCACAGGATTTAACAGACGAAAGAACTGCAGATGGAATCCTGGGATGGTACTTTCTTCACTAAAGGAAAGGGACTTAAAAACATCTGTTCAGGAAAAAAAGGAAGACAGGGAGAGGACGATATCCCAAAAAGAAAGACAGCGGTCACAGAGGCAGGTGAGAGATGGAAGATCAAGATTTGGCTCCAGTCACCTTTCGAGGAATAAAAGAGTGGGATTCACTCTTTAACCATCTTTCTTTCTTGAGAGAGAGAATCCCAAGCACAGTGCATAGCCCAATATGGGGCTCAAACTGTCAAACCATGAGATCACAACCTGAGTCAAAATCAAGAGTCAGACACTTATTAACCAACTGAGCCACACAGACACCCCTAACCATCTTTCTTTCATTCTTAATTTCATAAAACTTTTCATTGGTTCTTCAGAGATTTTATGGTCCTTTTAAGCTCACACTTAAGGAGTTACCAGGGATCCTGTAACATTATCTTTTCATGTAATATACTTTAAAATGCTGATTAAAGTGTTGTGCCCAGGATCTAGGACTATTTTTTTTTTTTGTAAAATATACTTTAATTTTTAAAGAAATTTCAGGTTCAGAGAAAAACTGAGTGGAAATTACAGAGAGTTTCCATATGCTCCTCCACACACACGGGCACCACCTTCCCCACCACTAATATCATATTGACATCAAAACATATTCTAGGCATTAAGGGGGCACTTGTGTTGAGTACTGGGTGTTGTATGTAAGTGATGAATCACTAAATTCTACTGCTAAAACCAATATGACATTATATGTTAATTAACCAGAATTTAAATAAAATTTAAAAAAACTATTCACTATTCTAAGGGTTTCAAAAAATACATACATACACATATACATAGACACACATGCAAACACACACACACACACACCATTTTAGATCACAAAGAATAGTTTCACTGCCCTACAAAATCCTCTGTGCTCTGCCCATTCACCCTTCCTTTCCCTCAAGCCCCTAGTGATCACTAATCTTTTCACTATCTCCATAGTTTTGCTTTTTCCAGAATGTCATATAGTTGGAATCATACAGTATGAGCACTGGCTTCTTTCACTTAGTAATATGCATTTAAGGTTTCTCTATGTCTTTTCATGGCTTGATAGTTCATCTTTTTAGTGCTGAGTAATATTTCTTTGTCTGGATGTACCACAGTTCACTTATCCATTCACCTACTGAAGGACATCTTAATTGTTTTCAAGTTTGGTGATTATGAATAAAGCTGCAATAAACATCTGTGTGTAATTTTGTGTGAACATAAGTTTTCAACTCATTTAGGGAAATATCAAGGAGTGCAATTGCTACATGGTAAAGAATATGTTTAGTTTTGTTAAGAAACTGCCAACCCTTCTTCCGAAGTGGCTGTACCATTTTATATTTCTACCAGCAAGAAATGAGAGTTTCTGTTGCTCCACATTGTGGCCAGCATGTGGTGTTATTAGTGCTTTGAATTTAGGCCATTCTAATAATGTGCATAGTAGTATCACATTATTTTAATTTGCAATTCCCTAAAAACATATGATGTGGAACATTTTTTCATAACCTTATTTGCTATCTGTACATCTTCTTTGGTGAGGTGTCTGTTCAGGTCTTTTGCTTACTTTTTAATTGGTTGTCCATTTCCTTATTGTTGAGTTTTAGAAGCTCTTTGTACATTTTGGGTAATAGTTCTTTTGTCATATAGGGCCTGTGCAAGTATTTTCTCCCTGTCTCTGGCATGTGTTCTCATTCTCTTGATGCTTTCACTTTTCCTACTTACTTTCTCACCTCTCCATTCCACTCCAAATTTGTTTCCTAATTAATTAGAAATCTTTTACAATTTTTTTCCAGATATGTTTGCTTATTTCAGGCTTAGAGAACAATTGAAAAGCTAAAACCACCTTCCTCTGTGGCCCTGGTATAGGAGAGAGAGTAGAGACTGGAAGCAGCAGCTAGCCTGTACCATTTATGAGATGAATGAGTAAGCCAACTCTTGGGGGCTGCAGAAGGGAAGAAAGAGGAGCCAGTGAGAGGTCAAGATATGAACCCAAACTTGGGCCTTCAGTTATGATAATGTATCACACTGCATAAATCATTTCACTTGCAGGACTGTGTGTGTGTGTGTGTGTGCACGCACACATAAGTGTTTGTGTTGTGTGTCTGTGTGTGTGAGCACATGTCATATTCAGAAAGGATTTCAAAGTTGCATGTTTGGCACTGTCTACAAATAGGGTCATTCATGTAGAAAGAGATGTACTGATAAACTGTATATTTAAAATACACATTAATTTTATAAGCCTTTTATTAACTATACTGGGAACTTTAGGAACTAGAAATACCCAAGGTCTCCATCCTCCTCTGAGAAGTCCTAGTTAGACCATATTCTCTCTAACCAGAGTGACTATTAGTACACCGCATACAACTTATCTAGTCCTTTGGCTGAATTCCTACTCTTGGTTCCCAGTTATCATTAACCAACTGACGATCAGTTGCATTAACAATATATACAAATATGTTAAATACAAAATCTTTCTCCCCGGCAGAAATACAATGGCTGCTGAGCAGGTCAAAGAAACTGCTACTGAAGACTGAAAAGCAAAAAAGCAAGCAAAAATCCTCCAAGGAATTTATAACATGTTCTGAGATTATTTTCCTTTTAAGTTCATCTTAGAAGTTGTTTTAGTTTATTGACAAATCAAAAAGTCTCTTCCTAATGAAACAGCACATGAAGATATGAAATATAAAGATAAAATTCAGAAGCAGGCATTTTTAAAATATGTATACAGTTATGA
The DNA here is from genome assembly GCF_007474595.2 of Lynx canadensis. Lineage (NCBI taxonomy): Eukaryota > Metazoa > Chordata > Mammalia > Carnivora > Felidae > Lynx > Lynx canadensis. Next base: position 67,145,621 of record NC_044313.2, read on the forward strand.
ATGGTTTCATGTTTTTCTTAACTGTTAAATCTAACTCCTCCTGAAAAACAGGAGATGTTATCTACAAGAGTAAGGATAAGCCTAATTTAGCCTACTTTCAAATTACTGTAATTCCCAAGGATTGAGGCATTATGAAACTGATTACTATCAGTACTAATTATAATCAGTTGTACGTGGCAATGGTCACCGAAGGAATACTATATCTAAGGAAACCCTAGAATAAGGAAAGGTATTAAGAAAGGTACACTCTCACCGAGGTGGATTTGGGCTCTGAAAATAGACCTGAGTTCAAGTTTGTGGTCTGCTACCTACTAAACATAAAACCTTGGGCAAGTTATTCTATTTCATGTGCTTTAGTTTGTTTACCTATAAACTGAAAATATCACCATCTAAGTCATAGATTGCCCTGATCATTAAATAAGATTATATATATAGAATATTCAGCACAGTATATGGCCCCAGCCAGTCTCAACAAACAGTAGTATTCAATATTATTGGTGATATGTCAATTATGTAACCAAACACTAACTAAAACAGCCACAACAGAGGCGCCTGGGTGGCTCAGTCAGTTAAGCATCTGACTTCGGCTCAGGTCATGATCTCGCCGTCAATGCATTCGAGCCCGACTTCTGGCTCTGTGCTGACACTGTGGAGCCTGCAGCCTGAAGCCTGCTTTAGATTCTGTGTCTCCCTCTCTCTCTGCCCCTACCCTACTTGTGCTCTGTCTCTCAAAAGTAAGTAAATGTTAAAAAAAATTTTTTTATAAATAAAGCAGCCACAACAAAAACAACTCTGGCTGGAAGACAACCAGGAGGCTGCATCTTGTTAAGTTTCATTTACAAGCTTACTAGGAAAGGCAGAGAGTTTCATTCAGGTGCCCCATGAATGACAAAGATGAGGTCATTTCATCGCTTCCCTGAAGTTTCCTTTTACTACTCAGAACCACTGAAAGGAGCTTTAGACACACTGGTGTCAGCCAAAAATTATGTCACGTTCATTCACTTAAAAGATCTATAGGAAAGACATTATTAGCATTTTTCATAATAGTAAATGCCACTCCTGTGTAAAGGCCATGATTTTAAACCTTTCTACTACACAGCACAGCTTAGTGGCTTACAACTCCATCTCTACCAGTGGTTTCACTTTAACCATGACTGAGCTGAACGGAGGTATCAGAAAATCTGCAAATACTTACTGAGTGCCAACTATGTACTGGTTACAGTGCTAAGGATACTCTTTACCCTTTGGGGAACTGATCACTTAGAACAGCATTCTCCAACCTGTCTTTGTCACTCATTTTACACCATGAACTAGTAATATTTATATGTTTATATATACATGTAAATAGTGACATATATGACATAAAACAATACTCTTACACTCTGCTTTCTTTTCTAATCTAGTTGTATTTTTTTATATGCTGGTTGTGATGACTAAAATAATTTTTGAGACAATAACTCACCACTGGAAACACTGTAGCATGGCACACCATGCCATGCCTCTTCTCTGTTCTCTGCCCCATATGAGCAGTACAGTGATAAAAGCCTCAACTAGTTCAATGTGAATGCTCAACAAAAGTGTACATACATTCAACATTTTCCTCTGGAAAAAATAAAATGAACAGTCTTCAATTTTTCTCAACCTAAGATTTCCTATTACATATCACTTGTTCTGATGGAATGCAACCAAAAATAATAAAACCTAATTTTGATGATCCTCTTGTTTATTCCAGGAGGAAGAGAACAGCCAAACTTGGTGCTAAATCGCCTCGAAACCAGGACACATCAAGCAATTCAGCCACACCTCTCATTCCTGATCATTCTGGGGCATCCTGAATAGTCATAAAAGAAACAGTTTCTATCACTTCAACTCTGTAAGATGACAACTTCCCAGAACAAAAGACAATAAAGCTTCACTAATGCTGGCCACATTTATTTGGAATTTGGCATAAAAACTTTAAACAATTTTCACCCACATTTACAACTTTGCCAGTCTAGGAAGAAAGAGACTGATGAGCAAACTACGGACAAAAAGAAGACCATAAGAAAAATGTTTACCTTAATTAAGAGAGAACAAACTCATCTAGCATTGCATGCCACACAATCATAACAGTGTGATAAATTCTCATTATAAATCACTTTTATCTATTAAGGCAGGTCTGGAAGGACTTCTAGTTGGCAAAACAGTCAAACTTGTTCAAAATGCTATCTACACAGGGGCGCCTGGGTGGCGCAGTCGGTTAAGCGTCCGACTTCAGCCAGGTCACGATCTCGCGGTCCGTGGGTTCGAGCCCCGCGTCGGGCTCTGGGCTGATGGCTCAGAGCCTGGAGCCTGTTTCCGATTCTGTGTCTCCCTCTCTCTCTGCCCCTCGCCCGTTCATGCTCTGTCTCTCTCTGTCCCAAAAATAAATAAACGTTGAAAAAAAAAAAAAAACGCTATCTACACTTTAATGAAGCTGCATTTACTTTAAAATAGGCTGTGATTCAGAATAGCATATTAAAAATTTTAATGTGTGCCTGAAGTTATTCTGTTAGTAAGGTTTTACAGTATTAAACACCTTAATCCTTAAGTGCTGTCCTCAGAGACATAAACCACTGATTTTTCTATTCAAAGCAGAATATTCTAGTACTCTGAACCTAAGAGATGGAAAGATTTTTATTTTCTTCTACTCAAAATAAATGTATGCTATATAGAAGAAATACTATATATTGCTTTATTTTTCTTCTTCATGACACCCCCATTAGGACAACCCTAGAATTGCCTACTTCAATGTTAATTATATTGAATCTTAAATTCTTAGTTCTTTCTAGCTGTAATGAGAATCAACCTTCCAATAATTTCAAATGCTTATAAATTTTTTAAAGTTCCATAGTCCTTACTTAGTTTTGTATGACAAAACATGCCCTTTCCCAAAATGCCATGCTTACTAAGTGGAAATATTTCTAATACATTTTTTTCACTGTATTCTATATGGTTAAAGAGAATGGAGGAGTAAAAGGGAATGAGAGAAGGACGAATGAGGGGTAGAGAGAGGGACAAATTTTACTCAAAATTATTCTTCACACAGGGGCGCCTGGGTGGCGCAGTCGGTTACGTGTCCGACTTCAGCCAGGTCACGATCTCGCGGTCCGTGAGTTCGAGCCCCGCGTCGGGCTCTGGGCTGATGGCTCAGAGCCTGGAGCCTGTTTCCGATTCTGTGTCTCCCTCTCTCTCTGCCCCTCCCCCGTTCATGCTCTGTCTCTCTCTGTCCCAAAAATAAATAAAAAACGTTGAAAAAAAAATTAAAAAAAAAATTATTCTTCACACAGGCACTGAACAATGGTTCATCACTCTAAACTTATTCATGCTAACTACAAAGATGACAGAAACATAAAATTAATGAATCCATAAAAGTGCAGTTTTTGGAAACCAAGATGGACATTATCAAGAAAAAAAGGACTGACTGTTGAAGGACTTTTGCCCATTTTTCAATAGCAATCATCACCCACTACCTTTCAACATGGTCTTCTCAGTAACTAAGTCATAGTATTTCCAAGTCAGATGGTGAGATTTTTGGCTTACAAAGTCAGCTTAACCATAAAAGCCACCAAAGGAACTTGTTAAGTATATGTTTCCTAATCTCACCATAGACGTACTGAACCAGAATCTCCAGAGAAGAATCTGAATTTCTGAAGTGATGGCAAATTCAGGTAGTTGGCTTTTTGCCTTTCTGCCAGGCAGCTCCCTACCAGCAATTCAACCAAAGTAGCCATACAGCTACTCATTTGGCCACTCTACTAAAGGATTGATGGCTTAAAACATAAAGCATAGGACTAAATTCCAATGGGGTAAAGAAAGGGGCAGACTGGTAGCAGTAGCCATGAAAAATGTATCTCTAGGCTTATATGTGCAACCAATAAGATCAAAAGTCTAGAGAGTGAAATACAACACAATCCATGGCTATATTCTCTCTAGCATCATCTGGGGATTGTCTGTATATTCCAAGTCATCACACCACCATGGGATTTAGAATTTAATAACCATCTAAAACATGGCATGAATCCCTAGATACATTTATATTCTTGGATATCTTGAGTAGTAATACTTTAGAATAAAGAAGGTTTAAAATAAAGACTAACAACTGTTTTCTATACAACATTCAGAGGCAGATACCCACATCAAATGGGAGAATTGCCTTCAAAAGTGCCTCCTGCCATTTTCATTTTATTTTTACTTATTAAAAATCATAATTAAACAAATTTCATCTCTGAATTTAAAAAACTTTAACTTAATATAGGAATACACATATCAGGGATGTTAGCCAAAACTGATTCAGCAGCTGTGTGTTTAAGTAACAAGAGCAACTCAAATTCTGAATAGCAAATTCCTCTGAGGAAAACTTTTGATTTTTTCTCTCTTCCTTGAGCTCAATCTCTCTCTTTTGGCACATTCTACTCATCATACAATACTGTGTACATTCATAGCACTTCATAAATAATAGAAAAATAAAATGACGTCTGTAGACATAGGCCTGGAGGGATCAGTTCTTAGGCACAATTCCAATGGTTAACTTTAACCATGGGGAAATTATGCTAAATGCCCTCAAAACATACTGCCGAAATATTTTTATTTTCAAAGAAAAATTTATAATCAAAATGTGGAATATAGTTGGCTATTCTGAATGGGTTAAGTGTGTCAATGACTGGAAACTAAGCTAAAACATTAACCTCATCTATTTTTCTCCATATTATCTAAAATCTCTAAAATTGTAACCACATTTTGAATAAAAAAATCAATTCCAAGTTTCTCATGATAATTGGGGGAAAACACAGCATGGGTAATGCAAGAGAATAAGCCATCTAAAATTATCTTAAATCATTTTAATATTCATGTTTCCTTGGGGATTTTTAGAGACTGATCAAATTACATTTTGATTAGGATAAGTAATGAAGTTCATCACATTTTTTAAGTAAAAATATCTGACAATAGGGAAAAAGAATCCAATTTATGCTCAAGTTCCAATTTATTCAAGTAGTAGGCTAGGAATTTTTAAATTGCCACAAACAACCAAACAGGTAGGTAATCCACTAATGAGTAATTTCTTTTTCAGCATGATGAGTATAAAACATCTCAACACACTGAAGATTGAGCATATATCCTACAGCACTTGGCAAATGCAAGGTGTATACTAGCTATGTAATTATACTTGGAAATTCACCATGCTTTCTTATGACTGGTGAGAACCCAGGCTTCCCAGCTCTTGCCACCACAATCAGTCCACTGAAGTCCCGCTAACAGTACTCACAACAACAACCGTAGAATAATTTACATTCCATGTGATGAGTAACTAATAAAATGAGATTAAAGGAAGGCATTCTAAACTAAAATAAGAAAAGAAATTGAGAAATCCCGCAATGTTTATTATTATTTAGCAATAAAAGTCATAGGGAGAAGGGGAAGCAAATATGAAACCAAACAGCAACAACAAAAAAACTAGACCACAACAGATAATGTTCAGCTTGCATAATCATTGTTTTTGAATTGTTTGATGGTATCTCTCATTATCTCCTAATGACTGTATACACAACAAAGTTTGTTGAGACTAAGGTTATACTTTGGAAAACAATTCATAAAAATATATACTGGCAGGTCACTTGAAACTACTATGTAACCTTGGAAGAAAACTCAAGGTGCCTATACTTCCATTCCTGACCATCCATGCATTGGATAGTGTGTTCTAGAATAAAGCAGAAGAAAGGCCACCCAAGGGAAATTCTCAGCCTAAAAGAGAAATGTAGCACATTCATCACTGTTTGACAGATGAAAAGAAGAAGCGTGCAAGAAAGGAAATCTAAGGTTTGTACCACATTGGAAAGAAAAAAAAATTGGCTATTAAATCTGTGTGGTACAAAAAAAGATGCCTACTGTATAAACACTGGAAGTTTATGTATTGAAAACACTTTATTACACGTGGAGAGTTACCATTACTTATGGCCACTGAATGAAAGGGCATCACTGAAATCATAATTTGCTATGGTATCTCCTATAAAAACATTTCCATTATAATAAAATACTTAATTTTTTTGGTTGTTGGATAAAAGGCATAATTTTCAATTATGATAAGCCTTCCAAAATATTGCTATTACACAAATATTTTGGGACATATGTGGTAAGAATAAAGGTTGATTTTCTCCCGGCAAACTTCCAGGGTTTTTTTTCCCAGTAATTCCAGTCTCCATTATCAAAGCCACCAATTGCACCATCTCTCATGATTTACCTTTCTTGGATTTGGCTCCAATCTTCAGTTTTGATGGCCAAGCAATCTGCGTATTTGTTTCCTCCATGATCTGTAACAAAAATTAAGAGAGAAAAATATTGATTCAATTAAGAGCTTGTATTTACAGTTAAGATTCTTCTAAAAAAATTATTTTCAAGTCTTTAGTCTCATGCTGATAAAGTGATCTCATCTTAAAATAATGCAAAAGAAAAACTTGGTGAAAAGAGATACTCATTTTTATAAGCCTTTAATCTACTAAAAATATTCAAGTATATTTTGTTACTCCCAGTGTTCCTCTCTGTGATGCTCCAGAATTTTAGCATAGAGACAACAAAACCAAAAGTACATGAACAAGTAATTGACCCCACTTGACGCCAGAACTCTCAGAGATGCTTGCGCTGAATAAAATTCCCCAAGACCATCGCCAACAGATTGCAACACACCAAACATAATCCTTGTAATACAAAACTACGTGGGCTAGGCCATACTAAATGAAGATTTTTTTTTTCTGGGAAAAAAAATAACAACTTGCTCTGGTCACATTTGTATTTCATTAAAACTGATGTAAAACCTCTAAATACGACATCATGTCCTAAGGCTGCATTCCCATCATCCTTCGCCTAGTGCAAAATGGCATCTCTGCCCCAGTTCTTTTCTGCTTCCATGTAGTTAACACAGGCCAGGGGGCCTTGGACCCAAATGTGCCAAGGTGCAAGAACAAGTGAGGGAAACAACAACCACAGAGCTAAGGCAGTAGATGGCAATTAAAAAAGAATAACCAAAAAATGTTCATCCTTGTTCCTCTCTTATCACATGAATAAGACTAGATTAAGGTTTACTTTTGTACCATGAATACAAAATTCACCAAAGAAATTGATAGAGCAAACAACTAAACAAGTTAATAGGCAAATAACAGCAACTAGCATACATTAACCACTTCAAATAGTAGAGTAATATATACTTTTTCATATGGACTTAGTGTTAGTTAACTAAACAAACTAAAGGTGAAGACAACTAAACACAGTGAGATTAATAAAAAAATACCTTTATCCCTTCAGCACAGTCTATGTCTTATGTAGACATAAGGCTACATGCTTAACATGTTAACGTGCACTGTACTTCTCTTAATCCCCCTTTTCACAGCATAAAAGAACTTTCAGCAGATGTTTCAAACAGGCAGCTCACAGATGCACTTTGTCTACCCATCATAAGGTTTTTAAAATGTGAGCCAACATTTTTAACTCTGGGAATTTCACATAGAAATTAAGATTTCTGGTTCTCTGGAAAACTTGACAGATTAGCACCTGGAGCTCACATTCCCACATGGCAACACTTGGCTGGCACTAGGACCAGATGCCCTCTTCCATCAGGTCCAGGAAGGTTCTGGGCTGTACCCCACAGCCCCCACTGGGTCTCTCACACTGAGGTCAAGAGCCACTTGCCATTATCATCACATTTGTGTTACTCACTTGCCATTTATCATGGTGTTTATACTGCTATTTTTCTCAGAGAAATATTTCTCTATACCTGTGTATCTCTATTAAAGACTGAAAAACAAAAATGAGGTCACACAGTCCTCACTAAGTCAATGTACTGGCCTGGCCCTGAAAGTAGGTGAACTTGTTACCTCGACCCTCTAAGACCTGGACCTGCTTCTTCTCCTCCCATCTCATGTTGCCCTTGTTAATGTGCTCTAATCCATATTTCAAAATTAAGTAAATAAATATTATCCTCTTCAGTTTCTTCTGCTTCCCAGGAACATGCCAGCAGGCTTTCCCCATAGGGCTTCTGTGCCCACACTCACTCGCCCTTTCCACTCCTGCATGACCCCAACTGGAATTCTTCCCATCTGTCTGTGCTGACTTCTCTCCTATCCCTTACCGTATTCTGAAATTCTCCTATTTTCTGTATTTACTTGTTTATAATCTGTCTCTGCAAAATAAAAGCTCTCTATCCTACACACAGCAAGCACAGGATACATTTGGGTAAATGAATCTTCATAGCATGCTTACAAAGCAGACTTCTTTATTCCTCACACAGGTAGGAAGCAGTAGAGTGGAGATAAAAATGCCAGGCTATTTGTAAAGACCATATTTTAATGACCAAACCATACGGAACATAGGGTCTCTTTTTAAAACATGTATATATGCTTTAATATTTGTGCATAACAAGTGGCTTTAACATCCTACAAATATTTATCAAGAGCCTACCTAGGTTCCACAAGTGCCAGGACCCACAGCTATGAATAAGATACAACTCCTGGCATCCACAAGCTTACAGTCCAGTCAAGGACACAGATAAAAAAGCCAACCGCTTAACAGTAAACCAGCTGCTAGCACAGGATCTGCTCACAAGGGCAGCTCACAGCCACTATCTTGAAAGGGCCAGTTAAGGGAGGTGGTTAATAAAGGTTCCCTAAAATATAATCTATAAAATCACTTAAGTCCTGAAGCCAAGTAAAAGTAAATGTCTGGGTAAGTTCAACAGTCACTGAATGAGGGGAGGAAGCTCCAATTAGGAGGGACTTCTCCTATAGTCCAGCTATATAGTTCCAGCTACTATACGTACATATATCTTCAAAGTGACTAAAAATTGATTCAGAATTTTCCTCTAAGTTGCTTTATGCCAAAGACATAAAATGGAAAAATGAGACCATACTATATATAATGCTGCTGGTGGGGAAGCATTATAATTTGCATACTTTTCTTTTTCTGAATTAAATAATTTGGCCATTTAATCCAGTAAATTATGTTGGGTGCCACAATTATAATACTATTATAAAGAAGTCTCCTTGTCAACATATGGTGGCAAGACATAACTTTCTAAAATCTTAATCATCTGCAGAAGTTCCTAGAAATCACCCTGCATAAGTATTATCTTTTTATTAAATACCAATAGATGCTCCATGATAGAAAATAATATGCCAGAGATAATACCCTAGTAGTAAATAACAGCCATCAAGTCAAAATGCTACTTCACACACACTCCCTCTAAGCTTCCCACCAGTCTGGAGTCTCCACAACCTACCCGCCTCGACACTCTCTGTGAGGGGAAAAGAGACTATCCCAAGCTTAGTAACCCTAACTCTAAAACCGGAGTTTCATCTTCCACACCACATGCTCTCCAAAGTTCTATGACTGGCAGTCAATGTCAAACCTTACAGAGAAAACAAATTGCTAGTTGTTGGAATCTAGCACCTGTAGCTGACCTTCTCTCTATGTTTAGGGGGAAAAAAACAAACAAACAAACAAACCGACTCCATTGAATATCATGTGTAGCCAGTCAATGCCACCCACACAGGTCATTCACCAGGCTGCAGTCCCCATACAGAGCTCCAAATGGATGCCTTCTCAGACATCCCTTTATTTGTTCATCACTGTGTGTAATCTGGTCATTAAGAGAAGGAGTCAAATACCAGCTCTGCCACTTTCTAGCTATCATTTTGGGCAAATTACTTTTATCAGCTTTTTATCCTCTGTATAATTATAATTATAGTACCTACTCATAGAATTGTTGTGAGGTTTTGATAAGAAAACATGTGGAAAACCTCAAACACAGAACATGGCCCACAGTGGTTGTTAGATAATATTAACCCCTGTGTTAATTACACATACATTACTTTTGGTCGGGCACCGTCCTGGAAACTAGGGATATGACAGCAAACAAGATGGTGTTTCCCTCCAGGATCTCATGGTCTAACAAGGGAGAGGACAGGTTAACCCAACATTATGTACTGTGTGTCAAGTTTCAGAATGAGACAGGGCAATATGAGAGTATATAGAGGGAGTCCTAGCCCAGTCATGGGCAGTCAAGGAAAGTTACCCCAAAGAAATGCCTATTAATGCTGTCACCTGAAGGAAGAGAAACAGCTAGCTGGATAAAAGGTAGGAGAAAGCATCCCACATAGAAGAGTGCGTGTAGAAAGGTCAAGGGGTGCCTGGGTAGCTCAGTCGGTTAAGCGTCCGACTTTGCCTCAGGTCATGATTTCACATCTCGTGGGTTTGAGCCCCGCATCAGGCTCTGTGCTGACAGCTCAGAGCCTGGAGCCTGCTTCAGATTCTGTGTCTCCCTCTCTCTTTGCCTCTCCCCTGCTCTCACTCTCTCTCTCAAAAATAAATAAACATAAAAAAAAAGAAAGGTCTAGAAGGAAGGAGGGTAGGTACTCCAGAGGATTTGAGGGTGATTCAGTGTGGCTGAGGTGCTTCAAGGCTCACTTCATAAATCCAGGACAGCAAATGTGTCTCACGTCTTCTCCTCCCTCCTATGGATGTGCACATGGACATGCTCACAAAGACTTGAAGACATGACATAAATCAAAGACATACAGGACCTGTGCTTGGCTACTGCTCACTACTCTATGAACCAGGAAAGTAACTGCAAATAGGAAGAGGCAATACTTACTTCACTTTTAGGAAGTCAAAATTCCCCTTAGGAAGTTATCAATGAAGCTTTTTAAACTATCACCTCCAATGACTCCAAATCAGTTCCTACAGCACAGTCACTGCATACTAACAGTTGGTTTTAGCCTCAGCCAGTTATGGAATAGTAGAGTGTGAAAGGGCCTCTAATCAGGGGGAGGAGGAAAACCAGTTCTCTGGTGGGAGTGTTGGGGGAGGATGGTCCAGGAAGGCCAGGACTGAAGCTGGATTACCAGAGCAGGGGCTGAAGCATGAGCCCCGGTAGAAGAGGATGTAGACTGCAGGGTGCAGAGGCAGAAATCAGGGCACTAAGCAAGTGAAAGGCTCTGTGTACAGCAAGCTACTTTTTAAAAAGATGTCCTAAATGGACATCAAGACAAATAGGAAGGTAAATCAAGGTAAATAAGGGAGCTGGAAAAGGTGAGGTCCAGAAGCTGAGGCCTGAAATCAAAGAAGCAACAAAACCTCTGGGAAAAAAATGACTCTCTTATGTCTCAAAAAAGGAAAAAAAAAAAAAAGAAATTCTAAAGTGACTTCCAGCTAGCTTTTTTAAAACAATCTTATTATGGCCTTGTTTCTACCTTCACAAAATCAAAGCCCAAAGAACACACTACTAATTTTGAATCATTTTCTATACACATTAAATCACACTTTAAATATTTTAAAGACTTATATTAACTCATTATTCTGGATGATGTACATTAATAAAGCAGCTAAAGGAGATCAGTGGAAAAACTGGGATTTCTCCTAGAGGAAAAAAGCGGCGGTGGGGGGGGGGGCGGGGAGCAGCTAGAAAGCTTATAGATGAGTTACATATATTTTTTAAGATGTCCCTGGGCTTCCAGACAACCCTGACGTAAGTGCTTACTTTCCATTTCAAAGAGGCCATGTCTGCCTTGATTAAGAGCTCTGGTGTAGATACAAGTGATATAAATGTCACTGAGTAGACTGGGTTGTTGACCAGTGATGTTTAAAGTGTTAAAGTGATGTTTTTTAAAAATCACAGAAATGGGACCACTAAAGCAGTTAATCTTAAGGATCTCATAATGGATGAAAACACTGACACCTTTTCAAAAAAACATTATATACTTTCCACAATCCAATTAATTTCTACAAGGAAATCACTTTACAGAAACCCATGTTATGCCCTAATTCTTAAACAAGTCAGGATATTGTCCAAAATGTTCAATTTGCATTCAAGGAATAATTCAATTTAGTGGCTAACAGTGACCAACCCCTCTCCAAAAAAAATAAGATGTGTGAAATTTGAACTGAAAGTTGGGAAACACACTTAAAATGGCTAATGCTTCCTTGTAGAGCAAGGACACCATGCATTATCATGGCAGTTAAGCAAATGCTTTGGTGTGCAAACCACAAAATCTCCAAGAAGAAAATGATTATCTTCTGTCTCAGGGAGAAAAATCCTGGAGTTCCAGCTAGTTTTCTTGGTTTTGTTTTTAATATCATTGCCCTGGTTTCTACCTTCAAAAAAAATCAAAGCTCAAATGTTTACTGAATCATTTTCAGTAAACACTAAATGACACCTTAAATATTTATTCTAACTCATAATTCTGGGTGCTATATGTTTAAGCCATTTCAAATATGTTAATTTCAACTTCAGGACACCTCCATTATCAAGAGAGTATCTTCTCAATTCTGTCAATTTCAGCTAGGTTTCTTTATTTCATTATAAGCAGCAATTCTATATGTCATGAGGAGAGATGAGATTTTAGAGGAGCTTATCTAAAGATGAAATATTTTGAAAAATAACTATTTTAAGTTTATGTTGTCAAACTTGCTATACTCATTACTAACAGAGGATTAATAATGGAAATGTAATTTAATTCTTATGCTAATTTCAGATCTGAGGAACAGAAATATTTACAGTAACAAAAGTATTTAACCCAAGAATATCAATTTTGAAACATATAAAGCAATTAAGATTGTTGACATCAGAAAGAATATATACTTTTTAGTTCATCTTTAATAGTTACTCTTTCATGGGGCACCTGCTCAGTCAGTTTCAGTCAATTAAGCATCTGTTCCTTGATTTCAACTCAGGTCATGACCTCACAGTTCACGAGGTTGAGCCCTGCATTAGGCTCCTCGCTGACGGCACAGAGCCTGCTTGGGATTCTCTGTTTCCCTCTCTCTCTGCCCCTCCTCTGCTCATGTGTGCATTCTCTCTCTCTCTCAAATAAACTTAAAATATTTTTTTTAAAAATAAAAACCAAATAAAAGTTACTTTTTCATGATGAAAAATGTGATGAAGATAGTATCCTGTGGATATGTAACAGCTCTGTTAACATCTTTTTAATTCATATTTGTATTTTGTAAATAGGGCATAACGTACCCTGATCAAAGAGTAATAGTACTGCTTTTTTTATATTAAAAAGGTACCTAATAAACAAGGAATCATATATTCCTGTTTTGGTTTTAGTTTCTATGGGGAGTATGAGAAGGAAAGTTGGCAAGGGAGCATAATGTTTACATGGCCTGGAATTTTAAATTTTTTTAATTGGAAGAAAGTTCTATCAGCTATTGAAAAAAATTTCATCACAGATTTATTTACAAGGGATAATTTAAGTAATTTCACTTAGCCAAAATATTTTGCCAAAATTAGAATAAAATAAATAAGTTAAAATCCAATCAAAATCTACATGGAGTTTCATCCATGATAAAAAAATAATTATTTATATTCTTCAATGCTCAAGTCATAATAAATGTTTTTTTCCATCTCCAACAAATTCCATATTAATACACCATGTGGAAAGAGAACATATCTACCAATATTCACTATACTACAGATTCTGCAAGTTTGCAGCAATTACAGGATAATATCTTACAGATGATGGAAACCTTTGCCAAACCAACAATTCTACTAACATGCTTATTTCACCAAATTCTTCAACCCAGACATAAAGTTAAAAATCCACAGGTAAGTAAACACAGCATTTCAGATCAACCAACGACAAGTCTGTCTACGCTGACTTTACTCGAAATATTTATTCTTGGACCAGGAAAAGAACACTGAACACTCTAACTTGACATTTATACTCTATTGAAAATTCATCATTCAAAATGGCTACCAGCTGGGAGCCATCTGCAGCCTGCTTCCCCAAAAAACTAGCTCATCTGTGATTCTAGTTTCCTTTTATCAATAGAGAAATAGGTCTATCCTCATGGAGAAGGCTGTTTCAAGTTACTTCAGGTACTAATGGGTTGTGAGTCAATTTGCTGCATTTCACAATGAAAGGAGCTACGTGAGAAAAGAGCCAACTAGAAAGCCCTGAAAAGTGGAGATGGGAAAGTAGTGAACTTCTCACATGAGGGGGTGTCTAAAAGCTGGGGATGTTTATTTTGCTGAGACATTAGCAGGCTCTGTTGTATTTCATTTTAAATCCACGAAATGCATCTCACTGATTCAGTTATTTGTCATCTTCAGAACAATTCCTCACATTTGTCTAATATTCTTATACATTTCCCATGTATTCCTCACAATAATCTCAGAAATCAGATAAGTGTAACCTATTTTGCAGATAGGCATGTGGCAAAGTCCAGTGAGAATCTAAATCACATGACTCCCTGGCAAGGGAAATTTCTGCCCCACTTGGCTTACAAAGTAAGTGAAAAATACCACATATTTATGGAGGTGGGGGGGGGGACATCTGAAAGCCCAACCTCCCAGAATTCCACCATGGAGTGCTCACTAGCAGCAGAGTTCCTGCCCCTCAACACTCTGATTAACTAATGACAGAATAATCCAGAGATAGCCCCAGAATGGTTCAATCCAGGAAAGGATCACCACCTCCATGAACATATGCAGCATATCGGATGCATTTTGGCTGTCACAATGACACAACAGAGGGCCACACTGGCACTCACTGGCCAGGGCTACAGAAGCTAAACTTCCAACAAAGAGCAGGACAAACCCACTCAAGATGTCCATATACACATCCTGGCTTGGCACAGTTCCAAGAGGCATAAAGTTGCCATAGCTTAGGTAAATGGTGCCAATCTCCCAACAAGACAAGATTACATTCCAGTTAACAAAGTACATTAATTGTGAGTAGTTGCATCAAATACACATTCTGCTGCCCTCTCTTTCAGGATACAAATCACTACATCTTTATCACTGACCAGTCATGCCACTTCTTTCAAAGTCTGTGGGGGATTACTCACTGCACATCTGTAATCAGTTCATGCACAGATGGCAGACCAAGGAGTTGTACTGACTCCTTGTCTCCCAAGGTAAGAAACAATGACATTTTACAAAAAATGGATAATCAAAAGTGGAAACTGGCCAACCACGATGAAAGTACAGCAAACAAACAGTGATATTGGAAGTGAAATCTGAGTCAAATGTCAGGGGTACAGAATCTGGGATGCTGGGAATGAAGACACCATCGCTATTAGAGAGGCTGTGATACGCAGCCAGAGGAAACTCAGTGCATACAAGCCTAGTGACATAAATAATGAAAGTGGTTGTGACAAAGAGGAGCTGATGCTGGCAAAATACTACACATTAAAGAAACTCTGGGAGATATTTCACAACTTTCAAAGTACAAAGGATGACATGTTGGAGTCGGATCTAGACTTACGGTTACCAAGGCACAGAAAAGATGCTCCCTCAGTATCATACGCTATACAATAAAAAAAGCACTGTTTCAACTATTCTTTTTCCTTAATTATTTTAATGTGTATTTATTTTTGAGAGAGAGAGACAGAGACAGAGACAGAGACAGAGTGTGAGCAGCAGAGGGGCAGAAAGGGAAGAAGGCACAGAACCAGAAGCAGGCTCCAGACTCCCAGCTGTCAGCACAGAGTGTGACACAGGGCTCGAACTCATGAACTGTGAGGTCATGATCTGAGCCGAAGTTGGACGCTTAACCAACTAAGCCATCCAGGTGCCCCAAGTTCCAACTATTTTTGACAAGTTTTTTACCAAAAAAAAAAAAGAAATACATTCATTCTCAATATTTCTAACATTTAAATACAGTGCATTAAATAATTGGCTTTAATATCTTCATTTTCCTATACATTTATCACTAACAGAAACTTTTAATATTTTCACAAAAATGTTTAGAAGTTTGAACATGTTTAGAACATGTTTAAAAATGTTTAGAACAATGAACATCATTCAAGTTTCCCAGTGATTACTGAAAGCACTCTGCAGTTTCAGCTTGCACAGTCATTTTTATGGTCCCACGTTGCTGTGCAAGTTGAGGACTACCTTTTATGCCCTATTGAGAATAACTGATAAGGGGCTTCACACTGTTCCAACCATAGGCAAGCTTAAATAATTCATTTCTAGAAGTTCAGAGAACTCCCCCTTATCAACCAAAATCTAGCTCAAATATACCCTCCACTCTGAACACTCTCCCAACCCTCCTGGCCAGAAGTCATCTTTCTCTCTCCCCTCCCCACTCTAACTTTGTTGTGGCAACATTATAGTACTTATTTCTTTGCTTGTTTTTCCAATCCCACCAATAAAGTGGCCTCCCAATGGCCAACAAACTGTATCTTGTTCACTTCTAAACATTTGAATCTAGCACTTAGGATCTAAGAAGCATTGTTAAAATACAGTGGAGATAAGAAAGGTCAAAAGGAGAGGCAACAATTATCTAAGACTTTCCAATTACTTGGCACTTGGTAAATCAGACAGAGTAGAACAGCTCCATCTACACAGTCTCCTTTAACTCATACAAAAAATGGTATCTGTTAGGAATCTGCTTATCAAAATAAATGAACTAAGTCAATATTCCTTAAATGAAAGTAAATTCTGTATCACTGACAGAATTCATTCTCCCAGGGAATGTCTGCATACTAATGGATAAAGAAACTCTCCAACTAAAATGTCTGAGGTGGAGAAGTACAGTGAGTGGCAAGCTGGGCCAAGTATGGGTTGTGGACAGTGGGAAGCCTAAGTTCTGTCATTTCCACTCTAGCCTATGGCTGGCACAGGCTCAGGGGCCCGCATCTGCCCATTGTAAAAGATGAGCCAGATTTCTGTATTAAGTCTCCTGATTTTCTAAAAATTTTTTTTAATATTAATTTTTGAGAGACAGAGACAGAGCACGAGCAGTGAGGGGCAGAAAGAGAGAAGGAGACACAGAATCTGAAGCAGGCTCCAGGATCTGAGCTGTCAGCACAGAGCCTGAAGCAGGGCTTGAACCCATGAACTGCAAGATCATGACCTAAGCTGAAGTCACACACTCAACTGACTGAACCACCCAGGTGCCCTAAATCTCCTGATTTCTAAATGTGACCTATTTCAATTATATAAAAAACACTGTGGGCCAGAGAAAGCATGGACCCTACTACTTTCTGACCTGTGCTCCAAACCAACAAGAATTTTCATGGGGTATGAGTGGGTTATTTATAATGATCTATGTTAATGAAGAACAGGTTTCTTGGTTCCCCAGGGACATAAGGATCTGTAATTCTTAATGCTATTTCATTCCCCAACTATCACTTTATTATAATTTCCCAGAAAGTTTAAATATATCTTTATCATATCTATTATCACAAGTGTATAATAAAAAGGTTAAACCTGAACTATCTAACTTGTATATAACTTGAATATAATGGTTTAATAGTACATATCTTGGGGAAAAAATGTAATAGTATTGATATCTCTAACAAAATCAAGTTACCAAACTTTGTTAACTTTCTAGCCTCTAATTTTTCATAAGCCCATTATTCTAGTTACATGATTTCACATTATATGCTTTTTTAGGCAACACATTTTACCATCCACATCACCTTAATCTTCTTCAAGCAAACAATCCTACTTAGCTCAGTAAACCCCAGTAGGATTAATGCTGACTGGTAATGACAGATTAGCACAAAAGCAGATCTATAATGGCATCCCTAAGACATTAATAAGATAAAATTCTATGCAGGCTGTACTGGGTAAATAGGAAACGAAGTACTAGGTTTGAGAGAAGTTTGCTTTAAAAAAGGAATAATGAAGAGGTACATATTGGTTATGCTACTATTGTAACAACTCCAAATGTCAGTTGATGAACACAAAAGTTCCTCTCTCCTGTTAAATGGACTGCATAGGTCAGCAAAGGGCTTGGTTTTCCACAGTCATTCAGCGAGCCAAGCTTATGGAGGCCTTTCCATTTTATGGCTGCCCATCTAGAATCCATGGCCTCCTATCTCCCTTTGGAAGAAAAATAGGAAGAATCCTGTGCCAAACTTTTACTACCTTGGCCTCAAAGAAAAACAGATTACCTCCCTCACATTCCATTGACCATAACTACACACATAGCTCTACCAATTCAAAAGGAGCTAGGTCATGCAGGGGGCAATTAGAGTATTTGCTGGGCATTACTGTCTCTGCCAGATGGTTCTTTATTTTTTAAGTTTATTTATTTATTTTGAGAGAGAGAGAGAGAGAGACAGACAGACAGACACGGACGGACAGGCAAGGAGAGGCACAGAAAGAAGGAAAGAGAGAATCTCAAGCAGGCTCTGCACCATCCGCACAGAGCCCAATGTGGGGCTCAAACTCACAAACTGCAAGACCATGACCTGAGCCAAAATTAAGGGCTGGAAGCTTAACTGACTGAGCTACCCAGTCGCCTCTGCCAGATGGTTCTTTTAAAAGCTTCAACATCATATAGTAAAACCTACTCTTGCTCCTTTCAGAATCCAGACTTGTACACATAACCTCCTAAACATATCTCTGCCTTGATATCCCACCAGCTCCTTAGACATGTTTAAACTGTGCACAATCTTCTCCACACAACAGGACATTATAAGTTGTCTATCCAGGATCCAGGAATCAACCTGGTTATCTAATAGAGTGATGCCACTCCCAATGCCAGGGACTGGTTTAAGAATAGGCGTGAATCGGGGCGCCTGGGTGGTGCAGTCGGTTGGGTGTCCGACTTCAGCCAGGTCACGATCTCGCGGTCCGGGAGTTCGAGCCCTGCATCGGGCTCTGGGCTGATGGCTCAGAGCCTGGAGCCTGTTTCCGATTCTGTGTCTCCCTCTCTCTCTGCCCCTCCCCTGTTCATGCTCTGTCTCTGTCCCAAAAATAAATAAACGTTGAAAAAAAAAATTAAAAAAAAAAAAGAATAGGCATGAACCTAAAGCTCAACAACAACAAAATAAACTAAGCAACTTGACCCCAAAATGGGCAGACATGAATAGACTTTTCTCCAACAAAGATATGCAAATGGCTGATAAGCACATGAAAAGATGCTCGACACCACTGATCATTACAGAAGTGGAAATCGAAAGTATAAACAGCATCTCACACCCATTAAGATGGCTACTATCACACACAAAAAAAGCAGAAAGTGCATGCTGACAAGGATGTGGATAAATTAGAACTCTTGTGCACAGTTGGTAGGAATGTAAAATGGTAGAGCTGCTGTTGAAAACAGCAATGTGGAACATGGAACACCAAGAGCAATTCATCAAAAAATTAAAAATATAATTAGCACATTATCTAGCAATTTCACTCCTGGCTATACACCCAAAAACTGAAATCAGAGTCGCACAGAGATATTTATACATCCACATTCATAGTAGTGCTATTCATGATAGTTAAAATGTGGAAATGTAATACAAGTGTCCATCGATGGATGAATGGAAAAGCAAAATGTGGTACATGCATACAATGGAACAGTATGAGGCCTTATAAAGGAAGGAAATTCTAACATATCTACAACATGGATGAACCTTGAGGCATTATGCTAAGTAAAACAAGCCAGTCACAAAAATACAAATACTGTATGATTCCATTTCATGAGAAAATTTACCTCAAGTTGTCAAAATCATAGAGACAAAAAGTAGAATTGTGGCTTGTTTTCAGGGGCTACAGGGAGGGGGCAATGAGGATTTATTAATGGGTACAGAGTTTCAGTTTTACAAGATGCGAAAAGCTATGGGGATGGCTGCTGGTGATAGTTGAACAACAATATGAATGTTTTTATTACCACTGGACACTTAAAAATGGTTAAGATGGTAAATTTTATGTTATGTGGATTTTACCACAATTAAAAGAAGAGGAGTGGCTGGGTGGTTCAGCCAACTGAGCATCCAACTCTTGATTTAAGCTCAAGTAATGATCCCAGAGTCATGGAATCGAACCCTGTGTCAGGCTCTGTGCTGAGCATGGGGCCTTAAGATTCTCTCTCTCTCAGGGCCCCTGGGTGGTTCAGTTGGTTAAGCGTCCAACTCTTGATTTTGGTTCAGGTAATGATCTCATGGTATGCGGACAGAGCCCCTCATCGGACTCTGCACTGAGAGATGGAGCCTGCTTGGGATTCTCTCTTGCCTTCTCTCTCTGTGCCCCTCCCCTGCTCACTTGTGCTCTCTCTCAAAATAAATAAACATTAAAAAAAAATTCTCTTTCTCCCCCTCTCATGTGTGTTCTCTCCCTCAAATAAAAAAAAAAATTAAAATTAAAAAAAGAAAGAAAGAATAGCCAGGCATGTGATGCAATTTGGGTGAAAGATAAATAAGAAAAGGTTTGATGGGCACTTTTGAGAATGAAGCTTTCTGGCTTTTTAAAGAGAATTTCTGAAAAGGTTCTCTCTCTCCCACTAGATGGGAAACAAAGACACATGGAGCCCTGATGCTACAAGAAGAGAATCAGCTCTGGGATAAAACTGACAGGGTGGAAGACAGAGCTGAGTCAGAGAACATCTGAGTCCTGGATAACATCACAAAGCTTCTTGATCAACTATCCCTGAAGCCATTACCTGTGCACACTTCAGTAATGAGAGCAGGTACCTGTTCATGTTGGTGAAGCCAGCCTGTTACTGGAAATGGAAAGCATCCCACTGGATGCACATTCCAAACCTGGTCCTCCTTCTGACTTCCACACTTTTCTCTGATATGTGTTCAAAGCTGTCCTCTCACCTCCCATAGCTTCTCCCTCGCTGCCCACACTACTGTACCCAATCAGTTGCACAGACCTAGTGATTCTCTCCCCCAAACTGTGCCCAGAACCTAAAACAACCTTCCATCCAGGTAATTACCACTCCTGAGCATTTCCACAAAGGGCTTCACACGTGGTAGCAGCACTTCCAGCTCTCTCCCCTTCAAGTCGTAAGTGCGGATATTTCCCTCCTCTAAATCCACCAGTGCTTATTCATTATCTCTTAAGTCGGGCACAAACTTCTTGGCCTAACATTAAGGCTGTCCATACCAGGCCACGACCCACCTCTTTGGTTTTACTTTTCCTCAGTCTCCTCTACCTTCATCACCACCACTATCCACTGTCCTGCCCACACCCAATCCCTATGGTTTTCTTGCATTATGTAAGCAGTTCTATTGTTTCATGGTCTCCTGCACTCAATTTCTATCTGTTGTTCATCACAAAGCATAAAAGCAACTTCAAGATCCCCTCAATTTAATACAATCTTTCCCTCCTCTGAGCTGCTATATTGTCTTTCTTATGCCACTTATATTTCTATTTTTAAACTGGATCAACCCCCTTCTAGAATAAACTATCTTTGAGGGAAAAGTCTATTTTACTTATAGTGAACTTGCCAGGTCTTTCAAGGCCTAATTATTGGTAAGGCAATGAAAGTTACACTTTTGACAATCACAAAGAGGATGTCTGGGCATTTCATTTGCAAGACAGTTTTAAGCTTCTAGAAGAACAATCCACTGCCCTTTGAGGGAACCAAAGGTAGAATCACATTATTTTAATAGGATCATATATCTAAATCAAGAGTCCCTGGCTCAGATGTCAACTGGAGTCAGGCAAGGAACAGTTAGGAATGGATGGGCAGAGTGCATGCTTTTAATTCAAATATACATTCCACACACACACACAAAAATAGACATACAAAGATTATTCATTGCCCCAAATACATTTTCTCTCATTTTCCTGAAATTCACCACCCCCTTATTCATATTTCCCCTTGATCTATAAATATGGGTACAAGAATTACTCCACCATGAGAAAACCAACAGTGCACTGACACCAACCGTCACAGAATAAGAGGGAGTGGAAGAGCATGTGGCAAACAGGGACACATCACTAGCTCCAACCAGCATGTGTAGACACTGGCCCAAAGTAGCCAGACTTTCCGACTTTCCAAGAAAAGCTATCAAACCAGACTGGCATGTAAAATCTCCTTAATTTTAAAATGCAGCTAAATAATGTACTTAAAAATCACTATTTAGATAAATATGATATGGCCTAAACTAAATGTTCATATACCAAATACAACCAGCAAGCCATTCTCTTGTTTTCTGTTTACCTGAGATGGGTTAAAAGAGAAATTACAGAATGTGGTAATACTCAAAAAGTGAATAGATGGTGCTTCTATCAGAATCAGAAAATCCTGTGCCCCAGGCATTTTACAAAGAGCTGGGCTTTGATCTTAGGAAGAAGGAACAGGCAGCTTTACAAGCCAGCACCTGACTACGGGTCTAGGGCATTTGGTGGGGAGGCCCAGGGCTAAAGGCTGCTGGGAAGCTGAGATCAATTAAGCCTCATACAAGGTTATATGTGAATTCCCTTGCACTTGGTAGAAATTTTTAAAACCACTAAATTTTCCTGAATTAATGTTAAATTAACACTTCCAAGAGGATGCCAGAAAAATAAAGTATTACCCTGTTGAATTTGGTACAGCATGACAGAAAATATCTACTGTACTATAAATGTATTTTTCTGCAAAAGTAATTTTAAATATTTCTGACATAGGAAAAAGTATAGAGCTCATAAAAAGTTATGAGTAATATTCAAAGGATTTATACATTTCAAAAATTATTTTAATTGATTATGAAAATTTCCAAAGAAGCTACTCCGGAGACTTAAGTGCACTAACGATGTCACAAGGGAGACGTGGAAAGACAAACATACAGATATACTAAGGTTTCATTCATTTGCAAAAGTGTAGAATTAGATTTGGCAATATTTCAGATGTCTTCATGTGATTCTTAGAATAAAAGTTTCAAACAGTTTTTCCCTTGTGAATTTTCAGGTTCTTAACATCTAAAAAGAATCCAATTAAAAACCACCAAACTTTCCAAATGCTGGTTTCAAGAAATTAAGATTCTTTCGATACAACTCAAATTCCAAAACCTATTCACACCTGATAAAATGGCATAATTATCCTATATTATGAAATATGAACCAGTTGGTGAGGTATATTTTTACCATTATGCATTCATTCATTTATCAAACAAGGTAAGTATGAGACACTATGCTCAACCTACGAGCAACAACGATGGACAGCTATGGCCACTGCTCTCACAAGGCTGGTATTATACTCAGGGAAACCAACAACCAACCCTTACACCCTTAACTACAAAGTGTAAGAAGTTTCATGAAAGAAACGTACATGTTGCAATGATCTCACCTAACACAGAGATGCCATGTAGTCTATTAATCAAGGGAAGGCTATGCCTTGATGAAATGAGCCACAATATGAAGCATAGTTACATCAAAGTGGATAATGAAAATCATGCCTGGGAGAGGGAGCAACATTCATTCACTTTTAAATATATTTACTGCATGCCAGATATGTGTCAGTCATTGCAGTAAACATTAGGCATAAATAGTGAATAGAATTTAAATAGTCCCTGATTACACTTATAATCTACTGGGGGAAATGAACAAGTATAATAAAATAAATCTACTGGGAGAAATGAAGAAAAGGCAGCAGGAAGAAATCATTTTTTAAGTGTGGTAGGGGTTAAAAAAGAACAGGATGCTCTGAGTCAGAACAGTAAGAGGGGCCGTACTTTATACTACATGAGACGATCTCTGAGAGCGTCACTGAAAGATGCCAAGGAAAACATAAAGAACATTGCAAGCTGAGAGTACAATACAGCACAAAGGCCCTGAAGCAGGAGGGAACTCAGTGTTAAAGGTCTGAAAGGCAACCAGAAAGCAGGAGGAAACAGCAATAGGTTAGGCAGAGAGGGTAGTAAGGGCCAAGTCCAAAGCCTGGAGAGCCACGATAAGGGGGTTGGATCTCAATATAAAGAGCTAGGAAGGCAATGAAGGGCTTTAAGCCTTGGAGGAACACGACCATATTTGTCTTTTACAGATCACACTGAAGAAGGCAGGACTGGGAGTAGAGAGAAGAGCTAGGAGGGCATTGCAACTGTCCAGCAAGAGATGATGGGAGCGTGGAGAAGGGTCAGGATGGCATAGACAAAGAAAAATGAAGCAAATCAACATATACTGAGGGTGGAACTGACAAGACTACTGATTGATTTGATTGGGGAGGAGTGATGAAAGAGGAGTTATCAAGTTGTCAATCAGGTTTCTGGTTCAAATAACTAGATGGCTCATGCAATCACTGAGACTAGAAGAAAGAAAGAGACCAAATGAGACTAAGAAAATAAAAGTTTTAGTTAAGTTACATTTTTGAAGTCTATGAGCCACTCTAGTAGATTTATAGCCAAGTGGAAATATCAGGCTAAGGTGATAAGAATCTAGTGATCAGAAGGAAAAAAAATTAATTGGAACTATAAATTTGGAATTAGATATTTTAGATCATGGAATCTGAGACTCTCACCTACTAAAGACAGAAAAAACAAAGGTCCTCCCAATTTGGGTGTGAAACTAACCTTGAGACAAAGTAGAATGGTAAGTAGAATGGAGGTCAGGGGAATAGGGAATAGGTATTGTTTCATGGTCACGAAGTTTTGCTTTGGGAAGGTGAAAAAGTTCTGAACATGGATGGTGGTGACGGTTGCAAAACAGGGTGAATATACTTAATGCCACTTAAAAATGGTTAAAATAATCTTACGTAGTGTGACTTTAATAAAAAAATAAACTAAACCTCAAGAATTCCAACATTTAGACATTGGGTAGAACATGAGATGCTGAAAACACCAGGGAGGGAATGAGCTTCCAGAATGGTAGCAGACAATGATGAAGTCATAGAGAACAAAGGGAAAACTCCAGACTAATCCCCACACAGGAGAGTTCCTTAAAGAAAGAAGAACTGAAAGCTCCTGAGAAATTAAGTCAAATGAAAGACTTCAAAGTATCCCTTGGAATTTTAAAACATCAGTGGAAGGGTAAGTGCAGGAGTTGGAGTGAGTTGAGAAGTAGAATATGATTAGATGACTTTTTTAAGAAGTTTTGACTCTGACAAAAAGCCGAAAAACAAGAGGGTGGCTGGAGAAGAATGTGATGCCAAGGGAGATATGACAGTTCTAAGGAGCCTACTCCAAGTCCGCTTTCTCCCAATTAGAACCCTCAATTTTCAGCTGGGCACATGGACACCTAAATTAAGTACTCTGACTTCCTCGAAGACAGGGATGGCCAGAAAACTAAGTTCTGCCTAGGGATGCTAGGAGATTCTAGGGAATCCCATGATTCAATATGTTCTGTCCCTTCTTCCATCCAACTCACTAGACTGCGGTTCCAACTTGGATTATGAAGATAAGGGCCATAAACTAGGAGTGGGAAACTGTGTAGGCAGAAGCACCTTGATTTGCTAAGTCTTTGGGAAGCACTGTCACCACACCAGGCCTGTACTATGAGACGTAATCTCCCAACTTATTAAATAGCAATCATTTGGGTTTGCTTTTTCTGTTTCCATAGACAACTCTAACCTCAACTAACATAGGCAGTTTTTATCTTTAGTATGTGAGCCAACAGAACACAATTGTGTGAAATGGGGATGGTCCAACTAGAAAGCCTGACTCATGACAGAGGGGGGCAGGATCTAAAGAGAAAAGCATGAGAGAGATGCAAACCCAGCACAGCTAGAAAGATGAGACTAGGTAAGATGCAGGAGGAGTTCAATCATGCAGAGACTTGCAAAGTAGGATAAGGATTTTACTTTTTTATCTTAAGAGCACTGGGAAACTAGATATTTTTAATAGGTAAGTAACATAACCTAATGTGTATTTTTTTTCAAAGATCACTGACAGTAATTTGAAGAAAGGAATGAAGTGAGGGCCAAGACAGGTGGCAAGGAGACTAGGTAGGAAGTTGTTTTGACAATCCACCTGAAATACGGGGTTGGGCAAGATAATGATTATGGCCTATGGCAGAGTGAGTAAATGTGAAGACAGCACTGGCAGCACTTTGTATGTGTTATGCATGACAGATCAGGGACAGTAAGCAGTCAAGGATGACACCCAAGGTTACGACCTGGACAACACTGTGAATAGTGGTATAGCTCACTGAAATGGGGACTTGTGGAAAAGCTAAACACTTGGGTAAGTTCAATTTTTAACATTCTAATTTTTAAGTTCCTGAGACAACCAAGTGTAAATAAATACCCAGCAAGTAAAAGACTTGTTCTCACTAGCTTATTCATAATAGTGAAAAACAGGAAATAGCCAGGTGTCCATAAACAGGGAAACAGATTACCTGTGATATGCAATGTAATCCAACTCACTATTAAAAAGGAACAAACTACTGATATATTAATGATAGGAGGAACCCCCACAAACATAATGCTCAGTGAAAGAAGCCTTATACCATAAAGTACATACCACGTGTTTCCATTTGTATAATATTCTAGAACAATCATTGGTGAAAAAACTCAGAAAAGTGGTTGATACAGTAAATTGGGGGTGGATCTGGGAGAGGGGATAGGAGGAAACTGTTTCAAGTAATGGTAATGGCTTATATCTGCATAAGAGTTTGGGTTACACAGATGTATACATTTGTCAAAAAACAATGAATAGTACATTTACTTTAACAACGACAAAACACTCCAAATATTGAATGCTGATTACTGGTATGCATGGTGAAGGGGTGAAGTGTGCTGATGTCTGCTTGCTAGTCTGAAATGCAACAAAAAAAATAGATTGATAAATAAATAGAAGGATAGATACATCCATATGAGATAAAGCAAATATAAAGAAGTAATTGTAAAATTTAATTAGTGGGTATATGGTATTCCCTGCGTCTTACAACTTTTTTGTATTTTTATAATAAAATGTTAGAAAAGCTTTAACTAATCTGCACTTCTTTAAAAGCACTAAAACTTAAAAATAATAGATTCAAGCACACATCTTCCTCCTCCTTTTCCTTCACGTCTTCACTATTATTGTGAATCTATAAATGTTCACTACTATAGAATTCATAACCAATTCAACCACAAAGAAATCTTATCATTTTAATACCATTTGAAATCATTACCAAGTATCTAACATATGTACTTTGCAGAAAAATACTTAAATAGAAATATTTTACCACATTTTAAGCAATGAAACCATGATAATTCAGAATAAAGAAACGGGAAAATTTCAGCTAATACAGGGAAAATAATGGTCATTCTGAATCATGTAACATTTTAAGGGATACTGTTTTCTTACTTCCATACTTTGGTAGCTCTTTAGGACCCATTTAATAAGGAAATAACTATCACTGGCATACCAAATGTCACATTGTTATTCATTAATGTATTTTTAAATGTCTCCCTAGGAATACTGTTTATATCCTTAATTTCCACTATCAAACCCAAATTCTTTCCCTTAAAGAAAACCCCTAGGTCTTTCTTAGCAAAAATTAGCAACTAAAATTACTTAAAATTATTAGAGACTTAGCTGCATTTTACTAAAAATTTATCCTCAAAGAATAAAGACAAATTGTCTTTTTTTTCCCCTTGAAATGAGGCCTACTGAGGGTGATTCAACCAAGGAAGTATTTTAGGAACTGGAATCCTGAGGAGTGAGGCAGAACTCATGGGAGAGCTGAGGGGAGTTGATGACATTCAGTAACTTCTAGAGCGAAGTTCTGGGAACTACCTGGGTCTGGTCTGAAACCGCATGGAAGGACTGGGTTAAAAACAACAAGGTGGTTGCTGAGGCTAGGGGCTGGGATTGGATGGGCATGAGAGCCTGGATGGTTTCTAGAGGCAAGAGAAGCTCAAGACTGGGGTTTGTAGGTGGGCGTCTGAAGAAGTGTTCCAGAGGACAGTGACCATGATGATAAGAGGCCATAAAGAGCAGGCAAAGGTGGAAGAGCACAATGTCCATCCTGTGGCTGAACTACACTCCCAGGTGCTGCTTCTGAGCCTTGTGTTCCTACTGGCCCTTGCTGATGCAGAGCATCCATTTAACTCTGCCTCCTTGTTACCAGGAACCCTCCCCACCAACTCCACTGGCTCCTTCGGGCCAGGCAGGCAGATAGGAATGAGACCCAGGCCCTTACTTCCCCTCTGGGTTGCAGTGGGGCAGCATTTCTTTGGGCTGGTACAATGCAGAAACAAGCATTAGAGCCACCAACTCATGGGTGGTAGCTGGGTGGTAGCCAGGTGTGTAGCAGGGAGGTGATAAAAATGGTCTCCAGTTGGCTGACCTGCACCATCAGAGAAGAACACAGGGAAAAGGAGATACTGATGAGGGGGATGCCAGTGTCTGGGAATAAGTCATTTGTCATAAGCAGAAAGACAGTGTAGTCCGATAACAGTGCTGTCTTGAATGGGGCATGATTCTCTTTCTGCTGGTAGGTAGAAGCTGAAGGCATGGATGACAGCCAGAAAGCCACTGGATACCAGAAGGATACCAGAAGCCTCATCATATATAGGCTGGGATTGTGCCTTGATGGCTACCTGTTGAGATGAAAGAGCTGACGGTGAGTGTGCAGGTCTGTTCATCAAAGGGTAAATGGAAGATAGTCCATCTTACATATGCTGATGACTCATACTGGTTTATCTAATCTGCTACAACCTTCACAGGTGACATAAGCTATGTGACCTGTAGGTACCTAATCCACATCTATGAACTCAATGAAGATAACTGGAAGTCATAGCTCCTTAGTTGCCATGCTGAGCTTCCTGATGCCCCCATATTCCTCTGGATTCCACCTGATGAATGGATTGTACCAGACCATAATTAGCCACAGGAATTATGTCATCAGTTAAAGCTATGCATCACCCACTTCCAGGATGTCAGACAGGGTGATGGAGATGTAGACATGAGTGGGGATGCTGTAGTTGATGGCTGGATGGAAACTTTTCTGTTAAACACTGCTTAGAAAATAATAGGGACTCCCCCCACTGCTGGTCAAAGCCTGAGTGATTGGTAGTAAAATGGTCTCCTCTTCCTTGAAGCAGCCAGTGGAGAATAAGGCAGAGGAGGAATCCTTTCCCATGCAGCCAATCTCTTTCCATCTTCCTTTCCTTGGCTCTTTTCTGGAGACATAGCAACAATATTGTTCTTAACAGACCACAGGCCACACCTTGAGCGCTGGCTCAAATTATCCCTTTAATTAAAGCTTATGAAATGATTTTTCAAAACCAACTACCAATTAAAAAGCTCAAAATCAACTCTCATTCATTTATTATTTTCAGGTGATACAGAGAGTTTCTAACATGGCAAGCACAACTATAGATACTATAAGAAAAGAGTTTTCATTTAGTAGCACAAGTGTTTTAATTACATATTCATATACACCATGCTTGGGATATTTTGTTGCTCATTTTCAGTACATGAAGTCTTTAACATACAGTCTGGTGAATATTCTAAGACAAGTAGCTTTCCTTACTGTACATGCCATCAACTTAGACTTTAACTGTACAAAACATTTTTTAATGTTTATTTATTTTGAGAGAGAGAGAAAGCATGAACCAGGGAGAGGTACAGAGAGAAAGAGAGACAGAGATAGAGAGAGAGGGAGGGAAAGAGAGAGAATCCCAGGCAGGCTCCTTGCTGCCAGTGTGGAGCCTAACATGTGGCTCCATCTCACAAACCATGAAATCATGACCTGAGCAAAAATCAAGAGTCAGACACCCAGGCAACCCTATACTAAACTTTTAAAATACCTTTTAGGGGCGCCTGGGTGGCTCAGTCGGTTAAGTGTCCAACTTCGGCTCAGGTCGTGATCTCACAGCCCTGTGTTGGGCTCTGTGCTGACAGCTCGGAGCCTGGAGCCTGCTTCAGGTTCTGTATCTCCCTCTCTCTCTGCCCCTCCCCCACTCGCATTCTGTCTCTGTATCTCTCAAAAATAAATAAACATTAAAAAATTTTTTAAATAAATAAAATACCTTTAAACGTCAAAAGAAAGGTATATTAATCTCTCAAGTAAACATTTAGATACTATGTCTTTTTCAGAGCCCCACTGTTAAAGGAAAAAAGAAATAGCTAAATGAGCCTAACGTTGGTCCTAAGTCCTCAGTTTTTTTTTTTAATTTAATTTTAATTCCAGTACAGGTAACATACAGTGTTATATTAGTTGCAGATGTACAATATAATGATTCAACAATTTCATACATACAACACCAAATGCTCATCACAAGTGCACTCCTTAATCCCCATCACCTATTTCTCTCAACACTCTACCCACCTCCCCTCTGGTGACCATCAGTTTCTTCTCTATAGTTAAGAGTCTGATTCTTGGTTTGTCTCTCTTTTTTTTTTTTCCTTTGCTTGTTTGGTTTCTTAACTTCCACATATGAGTGAAATCATATGGTATTTGTCTTTGACTTATTTCACTTAGCATTATACTCTCTAGCTCCAACCACGTCCTTGCAAATGGCAAGTTTTCTTTTTTTGTTATGGCTGAATAATATTACATTTATCCATTTATCTATCAACGGACACTTGGGCTGCTTCCATAATTTGGATATTGTAAATAATGCTGCTATAAATACAGTGGTGCATGTATCCCTCTGAATTCCAAGTTCTCAGTTTTTAAATTCTTCCCTGGCCTGATCAGAAAAAATATTGAACTAGGTACAGCCACAAGTTTTAGAGAGGGAAGAGAAATCTTGTTTTATAAGTTGCTGGGTTTTGCTTTGCACACTGTAACCAGCCTAAAGCAAAATGCTTTCCATAAATGTGGTAAACAAACACCAAACTCCATTTCATCAATAAAACCAAGTTTTCCCAAATAAGAGAATGTCAACTCACTCCATCCATTTTAAACTGATGCAATCCTTGGAATGTGTGTTTGTTAAAAGGGCAAATGAAATGGTGTAAAGCTCAAATGTGACCAGTGGAATACAGGCTGTTGTGCTAAAGGAAAATTTTGAGTTTTTCAACCAGGGTCAAACAGAAAGGTGAGATGCAGAACACTGTAAATTTATCTGGAAAAAAATTGAGTGGAAAGTGTAAGTTTTAAACACCACTGATATTTTCCTTTTCTTTTATAAGGTCATTCAAGTGAGCATCAAAGCTCACATAAGAAAAATTCACAGAGGAAAAGGCAAGGAAATGTCTTCGAGAATGCTCTTTGTATAAATTGGTATATCTGACCCAAGGCAATAATGCAGTGACCAAAATCAGAGCATCTAAAGATAATGTAAAACTTCCACTTTTTCAAGCTAAAATGATTCAGGGAATCTTTTAAACCAAGTTTTACTCCCAGTCTGTACCCTGTGCATTCTGTTAAAAAGTGAAAGACCATAAAATTTTCAATTCTGTGTTTACTGGCAAACTTATTATTTATTATGTTCACAAAAAAATTAATTTACAGCAAACCAAGATGATACAATGGGGAAAAAAGCCATTTATTGAGTACCTGGTATGCACCAGCACTTCATAAACACAAATACACATGAGCTCCACTTTCTCCATACAACCTTATAAAGCAGGCATGATCCCCATTTGACACTTGAAAAGCACATTTGGAGAGATTAAAGAACTTGCTTAGGATCACACAGCTGAGTCTGGAGAGGCTTTTATTCCTGGCTCTATAATTAACTAGCTATATGTTCTTATCAGTATAAGTCACCTGACACTCATATGCAAAATAAAAGACTTAACTGAATATTTTAACTACATTAAAAGGTGATTTTGATCTTTTAGAGACTGGTAACAGATGGTCAGACTTCCTAATTTCCCTCTACCTCTACCCTTCCTTGTCTTTATCCAATTTTACTATTCCTCACTCATTCCATAAGAAGGTAGGGAAGGGAGTTGTGCCCTCCCTCTGCCCCCCCCAAAAAAAAGAGTACTTAAAAGTTTTGTTTTACTTAAAAAAAATTTTTTTTAGAGAAAGAGCACATGTGCGAGTGGGGAAGGGGCAGGGGAGAGGGAGAGAAAGAGAGAAGGAAAGGGAGAGAGAGAAAGAGAGAGAATCTCAAGCAGGCACCACATTCAGTGTGGAGCCCAATGAGGGGCTCAGTCTCATGGCTGTGAGATCATGACCTGAGCTGAAATCAGGAGTTGGACACTTAACTGACCGAGCCACCCAAGCACCCCAAAAGTTTTGTTTTAGATAGCTGATAACACATCTAACTTTTAAAGGAGAAAAATCTCATATAGAGAAGTTAAAACTAATTCCTAAAACTAGAGCATTAAAGACTTTACCCTATACTTTTTCATAATTACAGTGAACAAATGAGAACTGACTTCATAAAATTCCCTCAAATGCCTGACATCTTTGCTTAAAAATAAAAAAATATATATATTACTGTTCTCCCATAACAAGTTTGGTAAAGAACCATCATAGTAGCTAGTAAGAAACTGTGTGTCTAGACTAAATTTAAGTCATTCTTAACAAATTACCTTTTTTTTTTTTTGACTTAAGTACAGTTGACACACAATGTTGCATTAGTTTCAGGTGTATGACACAGTGATTCCACAAATCTGTACATTTATGCTCTGCTCAGCACAAGTGTTAGCTACCATCTGTCACCATACAATGCTATTATGATACTACTTTACAAATTAGCTTTTAAAGGACTAGAAGGCCAAAGAGAGTTAAGTAATTCCTTCTATATCTTGTTTATAATCTACAGAGGTACAAACTCACAGCAATTAATTAGAAAGTAAAATTCTAGTTTGGTAAGTAATAATCTGTGCCTTCCTTGAAATTGACAAGCTGAACTGAACTGAGAATTTTCCATTGGCCCTAATCACAAACCTCTTACTTGTTTATTATTGAAAAGTCAGAAAAAGCCATCACTTCCAATATATTTGTCAAAGGGGGTTATTTATTAAATAGAGAAGAGAGATTAAACATGAGCAAATGCCTGAGATATTTTTACTATTTTATTAACTCCTTGCAAGGGGGTGCCTGGGTAGCTCAATGGGTTAAGGATCCAACTCTTGATTTTGGGGCCCACATGATCTCACAGTTCATGAGATGGAGCCCCTCATTGGGCTCTGTGTTGACAGCATGGAGTCTGCTTGGAATTCTCTCTATCCCTCTCTCTCTGCCCTTCCCCAGCTCGTGCTCCCTTGTACATGCCCTCCCTCTCTCTCTCAAAATAAATAAGCATTAAATTAATTAATTAATTAATTACAATAAAATTCCTTGCAGGGAATAAATCAAGGGAAAAATATAGGGAATAATTCGCCAGGTATTTAAGAGAGGAAGATGACAACATTAACATTTGAATGCCTACTATGTGACATGACAGGGAGGTTTTATGTAGATTGCTTTGCTTAATCAGTCTATTTTTGTAATCCAGTACAGTTAACATACAGTGTTATACTAGATTCAGGTGTACAATAATCACACTCTAATTTAGTCCTAAAAAAGGTAGGAATTATATCGCATTCAACAGGTGAAGAAAGAGACTCAAAAACTAGGTAATTCGTTCAAGGTCACACAGCTAATAAATGCTGGTGTATTTCCAGCTCAAATATATTTGAATATATACTTAAATGAAAAGTCTAAGCTCTTTATACTACCCCCCCCCCCCACCTTCTCTGTGCTTGGTCAAGGGTTTCAAAAACTAAAAAGTCACATTCAGCAACCTATTAAAATTTTAGTTTTGGCTGAAGAAAAAAGAACCATGTGATTATGATACACTGTATCAACTGCTCCAAAGGTATGAGAAGATAGCACATACAAGTTGTGCTTGTAGAAAAGGGTAAGCTGGACATTCAGATAAAGCTATTTAAGTAGAAAACATCTTAAATAAAAATATATTTTGCTAAATAAGAATTTTCCTTAGGTCAGAAGTGATAAGAAATAAGTAAGTGAAGGCTAGAGTCAGCATATGCCATAGAAATGTCTCTTACCTCATGGCCTATAGTGTGGATTTTAACAAACCAAGTTCAGAGAACAGAAAATAAATTTCACAACAGAAACACATAAAGCCCCACCCAGAGATTGAAATATAAATTCCCCCTTAGTTATCAACAGTAGAAATGAGTGTCTGGCTTTGCCCCAGTGGAATGAGAAAAAAGAAAAACGTCTGAGAATTCCTAAATACAAGTCTATATTCATGCACTTTTGGTGACAGAATTAAAAAAATTTTAAAGCAATTTAAAAGTAGTGTTCAAAGAAGTCTCATGGATAAAATTCTAATGTACATGAGCTTACAATAAAAAAAAAAATCACTACAGGTACAAGGGGAAAAGCCATGAGTAGTGATTTATTACAAGTATGTTGAAGGAACAAGATACTATCAAAACTAATCATGCAGATTTTAAAAATAATTAGTTATAAGGACAGGAACACTGAGTAACTCCCTTTCCTAAAGCTCAGGCACATAAGACCTACCTAAACCTGAGGATGGGGGAGAAGGGGACATACCAATCCACCCTCCACCCACCAAGAACCTTGCACCAAGTAACAAGCAGCAGCAGCAGCAGCCCACTGCTGGGGAAGAAGCAAGAACATGGAGAGAGCTGGGGGCCCAGATATGCAGTGTGGACTGAAAACCGAGGGTAGATTAGGAATGCTGAGAAACCCCTAATGCACTGAGACCTCCTACTAAGCTCAAGGTACTAGTACTTTAATACTGGAGAAATCTGAAGTCTGTGTTGGACTCAAAGTAACTATAGCAGCAACAAAATTCAAATCTAGCTCAACTACTGATAATACTGACACAAATGCCTATATCAACAGCCTGAAGGAAAGACAGAATTGGCCATTTATGGGTATTATTTACCCCGTCTCTATTGTTCTTTAGGACACAAAACCTTATATTCAGTTAAAAAATTACTAAACACAAAAAGGGAAAATTAAACCATTGCTAACAGATGACCTGGTCAACAGAACCAGACTCCAATATGGCCCAAGTATTGTAAATAAAACAAGGGACATTTAAAATCATTATAAATATGATAAGAATCTAATTGAAAAAAAAAGATCAACATGTGCTTATGGTGGTGAGGGATTTACCAGAGAGATGAAAACTATGTAAAGGATCAAATAAAAATGCTTGAAATGCAGAACAAAGTCATAGACTGGGAAAAAAAAAATACTTACAAATCATATATCCAATAAAAGACTTGTATCCAAAACTCTTAATACTCAGTAAACAACCCAACAACATAGTAGCAAAATTTTGAACACTTAACAGAAGTCATAAGAATGGCCAATAGTCACATAAACAACTGTTCAACATCAATCTTCAAAAAAACATAAATCCATGATGAAAAACTGCTACATATCCACTAGAATGGCTAATCTTAAAAAGATAGACATTACCGAGTGCTGGAAAAGCTGTAAACAATGGTAATTCTCATACATTGCTGGTGGGAATCCAAAATTGTAGAGCCACTTTCTGATTGAAATGAAACATATACTTCCCAAAGGAGCCAGCAATTCCATTCCAAGGCATTTACCCAAGAGAAATGAAAATATTTGTCCACAGACCTGTATGTGGATTTCACAGCACATTCATTTATAATAGCTATAAAATGTAAACAATTCAAATGTTCATCCACTGGTGAATGAACAACAAGAAATACTCTAGTATATCTACACAACAGACTACTACTCAGAACCAAAGCAATAAACTATTGGTACACTCAACAACCTAGATGAATCCCAAAGATTTAGTCTAAGTTAAGACACAAAGGACTAAACACTGTGTGATTCTACTTATATGACATTCTGAAAAAAGCAAAACTGCAGCAAGAGAAACAGATCAGTGGCTGTCAGGTACTGGAAGTTTATGGGAAGGAAACTGTTCTTTTAATGAAAACTTATAAATTGCATTTTCAAGACGTGTAAATACAAATAAAAATATCTTTCATTTGTTTATTCAAAAAATATTTACCGAGCGCCCACAATGTAGCAGGCACTATTACAGACACTGTACCAAAAAAAGTTTCTTTTAGGTGCACAAGTATGAATTTTCAGAAGTGATGGGAACAAATGCAACAAAAACTCATTTAATACAAGTTTTCTACATGCTGATTGAATGTTGTCAGAACTCAATACTCCAGATTCTCACAAAATATCCTATATATTCGCATGCTAGTTTGTTACAAATTTATTAGGGTGAACCATATGAAACTGCAATGTAATCAACAAAACATTTCTTTCCTGTATTCCCATAGACAAGAACTAAGAAGCCAGGGGAGTCACCACTGGTAATGTCACACCTTCTCCTCATTGTAATGCAAAGTACTAGCTTAGTTTCTGGTCAAAACACCTGATATTTTTGGTGAGTGTTTTTTGTTTTGTTTTTTCACTTGTTAAGAACTTTCCTGACATCTGGACTGAAATGTGTTATTCATCTTGTAAACAGAGATGATTGCTATGGAGACTTAACTGACCTCTGGTTTCATGTTTCTAACATAAGAACTAAAGGACAACAAAATTACTCCCATTTTTAGTTAAAAGTCTTATACTTAGCTTCCTTATCATTAGCGGAAAACATGAGGTTTAATTCATTCTTAATTCAGGCATTTTAAAATAGACTATTCCTATGAAAAATAAATACACTTTCCAGAATCAAAAAATGACATGAAATACCATTTTGTTAAAGAATCTATTTTAGGTAGTATAATTCATGCAGATAATTTCAGGAAAACAAATACAATTTTTGCACTTTAACACTATCTTAACTTTTTTTTTATAACCCACTGGGACATTTATATCCTTTTGGTAGGATATTTTCATGACCTGCGTTGATAGTATTCTGGCCTGTAGAGGGGCTAATAATTAATTCCAGAGTCACTAAAGTTTGCTTCAGACCCACTATATGACAGCTGCCACTCAGCATAAATGTACACACTATGGATGATGAGAGCTGCATGACCATCTGTGTCTCACAAAGGACCTCATTACAGAGAAAACAATGAACAGAAATTTAGAATGTAAGAGGTGGAACTTTTTATCCCTCATATTTCATAACAATTATTTATAATTCCAAAATATGAACGTTCTCAATGTTAAAAAGTATATTTCTCTATTTTTCCAATTTTTTTCAAACTCCACTCTAATTTTTATGTTTTTGCTTTCTTGATTTCAATCTTTCAAAACCCTAACAAATCAAAGTTACAGAATTTAATCTTTGGTCAAACGAATCATACTACAAAGCCTCATATTTAAAAATCCAAATCCTATCAGATTTTAAATCTGTATAAATTCAATAATACTTAATCCAATTTTTTAAGTAAGTGAATTTTTACTTGAAGTACTCAGTTACCCTCCAGCTGACTTCAGGTATTTTCCACTACGTAAGAGATTATCTAAGGTAAACCTGTGCCATATAACCTTTGCATAAATGAACTTGTGCCAACAAATGAGAAAATCTGAGCATGGCATACAAAGGTAACTCTATACCTTAATTTTAATTGTTTAAACCTAAACATTGTCGATAATAGCAACCAACTTAACAATCTTTAGAAAATGAAAAACAGATGAAAAGTCTTAGATCATCATGAATCACACAGCAATGGAATTTAGCTTTAGATCACTCCTAGGATTCTTCTAACTATAATGGGGTTTAGGCTTTGATATTTACAATCTAAGCCAGTGGCTCCAGACTACTTCTCCCTTCAGATTTCCTGAAGGCAATGAGGTTAGGATAAGGGGTGCAATTAGGGTAGGGGTGCCTGACCTCTTTAAATGCCATATCTAAGCTCCAGGGAGAAGGAACATGGAACCTCTTGATGACAATGCCCCTGAATTCGGTGAAGAAGCAGGAAGAAGCATGAGAGATTTCAGAAGCGAAAAAAAAGTCCAATATCAGTATGTGAGCCTTTTTAATGTCACACATTTGAAGAAAAGAATCTCCTCCTTAAAAAACCTGACAGCGCCAGGTTGCTACCAATAACCAGGTCATGTCATTTTAGAAACCACATCCTATTACCACTAAGGAAATTTAAAACATTAAAATAAAAATCCAGCTATCAATACCCCACTATAGTCTCACGATTAGTAAAAATTTACCTCTACTCCATGTATGGGAGAAATGGACAAATTGTAAAAAGAGAAGCTGACAATAAATATATATTTGTTAAATCTCAAATACTTCATGAGGAAAGAATACATGGCTTGAAATTTAAAAAGACAATGCATGTAACATGTTAAATACAGTGATCTTCAACTTGCAGCACATTAAGTCACTTAGACGGACCTTTTCTTTTTCCCTTCCCTTCTCCTCCTCCCTGGCATGAAGATGAGAAAGACTAAGGAAATAGCACAATGATGGGAGGGGGTGCTATGAAGAGGCATCTTAGGCAGCATGCCTGGCAGCTAAGGAAAGGGGTTAGGTGAGGGGAGCACAAAGGTGGCAGAGGAAGGAGGATTCCTGAGTGATTGGAATATTGATTACATGAAGCAGAATTAATTAACTGGACAAAAAAGTAATATACTGAGGATAATGGGAGCCAGCTTTCTCAACTTCTGAAGAAGAGGGAAGGCTAGAAAAAGCACTGGAGGTACTGGGTTACAATTTGAATTATCAGAATAAACATATCTTTCTAAAGTTATACAGATCCAGGTATAGAAATAGCACAGATATACATGTGTGTATTATGTATACACATATACATCTCCTAGTTCTGTTTGCTGAGAGGGTGTAGGAGCAATGACAGCACTGAGACCCAGATTGTAATTCTAGTTACCATAATCTACTCAAAAGAAGGAGGGTCAGGACAGGGAAGTAAAAGACAAGCCTGGAACATCTTGTCCCAATGCTCAAAGAATGATAGGAATGTGTCAAAAGCAAACAAACAAATAAAAACAGGAATCAATTAGGAAAGGCTCAAATCTAGGACAATTTTGGGTATCAAAATAATGAGATTATCAAATTATAATCCACTGAATAAAAGGGTAATTCATAAATCCATATTGATATGAATAAGCAAATGAATAAATAAATAGGGAAGAAAGTTCTTTCTTATAGAATATCAACTAATAGATGTGGCTGAAACATTGAAAATAATTATCATTCAGTAACTATCATGGTAGTCTTAAAAAAAAAAAAAGCCAGGTGGAGATTTGATGAAGAACAGGATATTGGCATAATATGGGAACATCTCACAAAATACTAGTTCAATAGAAAAGGGATAATGGTGATAATGGAGAAAGTAGTGTTTACCAACTTGAGAAAGTGATCATATTTAATATTACTTACCAGTGGTGAAACAGATTGACACTATATGTTTCCTGATGTGATACACTGAAAACAGCATGGTGCCATTCCTGCCAGGAAAGCATGGCCTGAATCTGGTCATGAGAAAACACTGGATGGTTCCAACTGAGGGTTGTACAGAATGAAAGGCCTTTCAAAGACATGAGAAACAGGGAAAAGACAGAGGAATAGATTCTAAACTGAAGAAGACTGACACACATGATATCTAAATTCAACACATATTCTTGCATATGGTCCTGGACCAGGCAGGGAAAAAGAGACACTACTGGGGGCATTTGGTGAAATTGGAATGGGATGTGTGAATTGCATGGTGGTTTTGTGTAACACTGATTTCCTGACAATAACAGACAATTGTCCACGCCTTCCCATCTTCTCTCACTGTGCTGTCTCTGGTAACAGTACCAACCTCCTCATTTAGGGGTGATGGAACATGTCAGAAAAAGCCTACACAGATTAACAGAAAAGGGGGAGAGTTCAATAAAATATTAATAATTGGGAATCTGAGTCATAGGAATGCAAGAGCTCTGTGCAACATTTTTGGAAGTCCAAGACTATTTTAAAATAAAAACAACGTATCATCTGGGGAATCTGCTAAAAAATCACAATACCCTGACTACCTCAATTAAATAAACCACTTGTGGTGGAAATCAGAGGCCAGTGTTTAATGCATCTAGGAGAATCCACCAAATTTGTACTCTACAATACATAGTAGTTGCTAAATAAATGGTTGATACTGCTGCTACATAAAACTTTTTAGCATAACTTCACGTCTATATGCAGAACATATTGAAATTTTTTTAAGAAGACAATCTTGAATAATTGTGACCTATCTGAAACTGCGAAGATCCACCACAAGCAATGAGGTTGATGATACTGTTACCAAAGACAGCACTAAAAAAATTATAAGTAAAATATTAATAATGATAGGAAAGCAAGTCTTTAATCTCTCAAATGTCTACTGGTATCACAAAACAGTTACTGAATTTGATGTCAAACAAGGATATAAATTATTACAAACATTAGCCCACAGAATCCTCAGAAATTACAAATATCAATTTAAATAGGAAACAAAATGAGCAAATATAACTGACAGCTACTTGTGTCAAATGTGTTTTTGAGTGGCTCTTTAAAACTTAATTTTTTTTTTTAATTTTTTTTTTCAACGTTTATTTATTTTTGGGACAGAGAGAGACAGAGCATGAACGGGGGAGGGGCAGAGAGAGAGGGAGACACAGAATCGGAAACAGGCTCCAGGCTCTGAGCCATCAGCCCAGAGCCCGACGCGGGGCTCGAGCTCGCGGACCACAAGATCGTGACCTGGCTGAAGTCGGACACTTAACCGACTGCGCCACCCAGGCGCCCCAAAACTTAAATTTTACTTTATTTGGGTGTTTGTGGTTTTTTTACTAAAAAAGAGAATTTATATAAAACAAGCAGGACCTTATTAAAACTGTCTCTAGGTTCAGAGAATATTCTCCTCCTAGTTCAAGATTTTATACCTCTTCTATGTTTTCTTTTTCTCTCCTCCTTTTGCAAATGGCTAAAAATTCATTTTTGTAAGAATAAACAGCTGTAAACAGCTAAAACGCTCCCCAGCCTTTTAAGATTTTTTTGCCTTAAACTGCATCCACACAATATAACATGTAATATGCAGCAGGAAGAAAAAAATGAAGGTAACTTTCAGATTCAATTGGAATAGATTCCCATATATATTTTTTTAAGTTAACAATACAGCAAGCTGCAAAACTAGAATGTGGGGAAGGGAAAAGAGACTAAAGATCATTTTACTTTGTACATCTGCTTTTGTATTATTTTGAATCCTGATTCCTGTTAACAGAACTAAGCAAAAATTTTAACTAACATATACATAAAACAATTTTGCAGCTCCTCCTCAACTTACAATGGGGTTACAACCCAACAAACCCGTTATAAGTTGAAAATATCTGAAGTCGAAAATGCATTTAATACACATAACCTACCAAAATCATAGCTTAGCCTAGCCTATCCTGAACATGCTTAGAACACTTACATTAGCCTACAGCTGGACAAAATTATCTAATGCAAAGCCACAAAGCCTATTTTATAATAAACTGTTGAACATCTCATGAAACATTGAATACTGTACTGAAAGGGAAACACAGAAAGGACACATGGGTACAGAATCATTGCAAGTGTACCAGCTGTTTACCCTCAAGACTGCATGGCTGACTGGGAGCTGCGGATCACTGCCACTGCCCAGCATCACAACAGAGTATTGCACCACACGTCACCAGGGCAGTGCAGCCCCGCCCAGCCCAGGGAAAAGATCCAAATTCAAAATTCAAAGTATGGTTCCTACTGAATGCATATCACTTTTGCACCACTGTAAAGGTGAAAAATCTTAAGTCAAACCATTGTAAGTCAGGGACTGTTAGTACATTTGAGAAATCTTCCTACCCTAATGTAATTTCAGTGGCTCCAGACTACTCCCACTCTTCTCCAAAATCACTGTGTATATTAAGTGGGTGCCCTTAAATTATAGCAATGTTCATTCATTCAATTACACCGAGTCCTGCTGAGACACAAAAACTACCATAGGGCACTTTCCTTTGGAACATACCAAAAATGCAAAACAGCAATCCCTGCCTTTATCTGGATATAGCACATCTACTATACTACAATGCAGTGCTGCTTGCAAATGAAAACTCCAATAAGGAACAGATTGCACACAACACAGAGCATTTGAAGGATCACGTCTAGCTCCCAGTGATTAGGAATGATTTTATGAAAAAGATGGCATTTAAGTTGGCCTTTCAAAAATAAGGCAAAAGTTGGGATACAAGGACATTCAAGATGGATGAAATGACATGACTCACTGATTTCAGAGAATAGCTAGCAGCCCATTTGGCACAGCACATGGTTAGTATAAAGAAGCTGAGACAGAAAAGGCTGGAAAGTGAGGCTAGGGCAAAAGGCAGAGGCACTTAAATTACCCTGGTCAGTGCCTGGCTCATAATAGATGTTCAATACATATTTAACACCGTAAGTCATGGAGACATTGTCAAGATTGTAAATTGTCAGCATGCCCAGATGCAGTTAACCATCTGCAATTTACTGAAGGTTTTAAGTAGTCCTGGCAGTATGTTAAGATGTCATTTATTTTAATTCTTTCAGCTGGTTATAAAAACGAAGAAATTAATAGAGTTGTATTCTCAGATCAAGGAACTTAAGAAATAAAAATTCTGGAAGACCAAACCTACTAGAACCTCTATGATTTAAACAATGATATCCTCTTACTGAGGTCAAATTCTGTGCCTGCTAAACATATACTTGCTGGAACAAAGCAAGGACAGTGACACTTCATAAAGGATAAACAGTACCCTGATTCAAACAGACCTGTGGACTGAACAGAGAGCCAATCAGGAGTAGACTTCATCAATTTTCCATACTGGACTATTTTGAGTTCAAACATTGCATACTTTGAAGAAATGTTAAACTACATTTTCAAGGGAAAAAAAGCCACACTTCAGCAGAGAAGTTTGATGCTTATGAAAGGGGCTTTAAATTTCTGCTACTGTCTTTGGTGTGCACAGTCTTAGTGTGAGTGTAATTTATTGAGTATTTATCCCACCAGCAGGGCTCAGTTTCAAAAAGAACTGAAAACAAACCAGGCCCATGAAGATGATGCAATATCCCTGGAATTTTGGAGACAACTCCATGAATCCTAAAACTATTTCTGGCTATTTGGCCAAACTCAGGGCAGTGTTTGTGTCTGCCCATCTCAGTGAAAATGCATTCTCTTTTGTGAAATATGGCAGCTACCATCAGCAGGACAAAACATCAAGGTTCACTCACCTTGACTAAATATGTTCCACATTTTAGAGAATAACTTGCTTTTTAAATACAATATTCTCACTCTATTAAAACTAATCAGTGATTAGGTTCTAAAGGCAGTAACTATGTACTGCTGTGTGACTTCGTATATTAATATCTTTATTGGCATGGCCAAAATGTTCTAGTATATACAATAGGCTATCTGCTCGGCCTCCATTGTGTACAAATTTCAAATTATGAAGCCTTCCACTAACAGCAAAACACACTTAAGGAAGAAAAGAACTAACACTAAGCTCCAACTAAGCTTATTTTCTTTTATTATACATATAGAGTGCTTAAAAGTCCTGTAATCAAATAAACAAGTAAAAACAAGCTACATCCTGCCAGACAGTATCAATATTAAATACCCTTCTCCCAGAAATAACGAAACAAAAATGTTTAACAAGGTAGTAGCCTCTGGTCCCTTCCAACTTTAAAATGTTGCATCTCTATAAAGTTTTTAAAAACTAATTCCAGGGGCGCCTGGGTGGCGCAGTCGGTTAAGCGTCCGACTTCAGCCAGGTCACGATCTCGCGGTCCGTGAGCTCGAGCCCCGCGTCAGGCTCTGGGCTGATGGCTCAGAGCCTGGAGCCTGTTTCCGATTCTGTGTCTCCCTCTCTCTCTGCCCCTCCCCCGTTCATGCTCTGTCTCTCTCTGTCCCAAAAATAAATAAACGTTGAAAAAAAAATTAAAAAAAAAAAAAGCTAATTCCAAAGTAAGGTAACAAGGCATTATATAACTGAACATTTTAAATGGATAATGCTGTAAAATACCAAGTCAAAACAATAAACCTTTACTGAATAACTATGATGGGCATATCAAAGCTCACCAAAAACATGACTAGGAGTAAGCAACCTTCCTGGGAAGGACTATAATCATTACCTTCATTAGTAAAGCACATATCATTACCTTCGTTAGCAAAGCAAATGAAGGTCCAATCATTGTGCCAAGAGAGGACAATGAGGGTCTATGGATTAATATGTTAATTCAGCTACCAATAAGGGCCTCAAAACTCAGGACTCTCAAATTTTCACTTATGTAAGTAGTGATGGTCTGTTTTCAAGGTTCTATTTTAACTGCATTTGAAAAATCAGAAAACGTTAGAGTTGGCAGAATTGTTATATTCATTTAATCTAATTCCTTCATTTAATAGATGAGAGCACCAATTTATAAAAGGGAAAATGGTTTCTCAAAGTAACATGGCTAATTAACAGTTCTCTTCTTTCTCAATAGAAACACCTCTCATTCCACTTTTCTTTTCTCAACTGGTGAGTATGAATTTTAAATATATTTTCTGTCCCAATTCACTATTGCATTTGGAGTGCCCCTCTGGGTGGGTCCTTAAAACTTAGTATCAGGTGATTCTACTGAGTAATTAACATGGACTTTCAATTATCTTAATCTTGTTACCTCAAGAAAACTTCATTCTTCTTTTAGTTATGCCAA
Organism: Lynx canadensis; assembly: GCF_007474595.2. NCBI lineage: Eukaryota > Metazoa > Chordata > Mammalia > Carnivora > Felidae > Lynx > Lynx canadensis. The sequence goes on from NC_044313.2 coordinate 67,189,789, forward strand.
ACTTGCCAATCCTAGAACCAGCTTTCAAGGTTTTAGAAAAGCTGTGGTCCTGCTCTTCCACCATACATTTTGAGACCATAATTTGTTTTCAATCCTAACCACTATTTAAGGCAGTAGATTTTTTTTAAAGGCTAAGGCTTTAAAAACACATGTTATATTTACTTGGCAAAAGCCCTCTGGATACAAGTACTTTACCATAAGGATTGTAGGTGTATTAAAAAACACGTAGGAAACAAAAGCATCAAATGAAAAACTGAGAGAATTGCAGAAGGAATATTAGGATAAGAGAATAGTAAGGCCAAACAGAAGACTGGAACACAGAATTTCACACATCAGGGCTTGAATGGTCACTATCCTAGGCTGCAAGGTTGATCCCTGCCTCTCTCAGAGAAACCACATCTGTACAGGATTCACAGTGTCCATAAGCTAAAAAGTAAGCCAGTTTCCCAGGGTGGAAGCACAGAGGTTGCTTGTAGTAAGCAATTTCTGCAAGCAATTTCCCCAGTGGTTCCTCATAAAAGTCCTGTCTGTGATGGGGTGGATGTCCTCCACAATACTGGCATGTGCTGGGACTTTCCTGCTCAGTCTTTCTCAACACAGGCTGATGGCACAGTGCCAAATAAAAGAGACACAACCCATCTCGCTGGGCTATGGAAGCGCATGCAAGGGAGGCCAAATCTCCCTTGGAGAAGGGTCTGGCTTCACTCCAACTCCCAGACAAATGGGCGATTAAGGTCACAAAGCTGAGAGCCTGGTCACAATCATTTTAGTCTGGAAAGTGTTCAAGGTAGGCATTCCTCCTTGCCTACAAAAGTCATTTGTAAGTTGGGGGTGGGGTGGGGTGAAGAGGGAGCCCAGTAATTTTTTAGTCTCTAGAAAGCATGATTCAACAAATTCTAACAGAAGTTTTGCCATTAATATTTGTACTTCTCATAAATTTTCAAGGACTAACTGCAATTGGTTTCATCTTTTCCTGCTATGACATCTTTTCATCTTATTTATTTTTAACAAAGGAAGCTCCAGGTTGACTATAAAAATCTCATTAAAAGGATATACAGAGGCTTAGTTTTACTGAAAAAAAATTCTACACAAAGGAGGAATGAATGAATACGATGTGTTGTAAGTAACAGAGTAATAAATAAGTCCAAATTAGCAAAATAAGCCATTTCAATAAAACCTGCTCTGGGCTAATAATACCACATAGCTTGAGGTCTAAAATCAGAACCCAACAGCTCCAGTTTGACAGAGCGTGAGAAGAGTGCAACCATTGTTTCAAGGATGATAGGCACGATCCATGGAAGACAGGGCTGTCCTAGCTGGACTGCAACCCACATAGTCCAAACAATTGAAGCCTGATATAACTAGTCCACAATGGAATCACTATTCAGTGGAGATAGTAACATGAACCCCACCATCACTATTTTTAACTGTGCTCTCTGGAATCCCTCTTCCTTCCTCATTTCTTATTATGAAGTAAGAGTCCATAAAGGTTTGGTCAGTTTCAGTATTAGAAACTCAGTCCAGTGCAGTGTAAGACTCCATTCTGACAACCAATTCAGAGTTAATCCCACTCTCCATGACCAGCTAGATTCACACACAGCTCAGGAAACTCAGGATAGCAGGGGAGAAGAGGGAGGAGAGAGGGACAGAGAGACAGGCACACTGGGAAGGGCGAGCTATTCTTTCCCACCTTAAAACTTCTTCAGAGCTCCAGATCATCTGTTCAGTAGGTGGTAACTAGCATTTTTTTTAACAGAATAGAAAATGGAAAAAAATCAGGTTGTAGAACATGTGTTATCTCATTAAACTTTTTTAACTTTTTATTTTTAGGTAGATGTGTAGTGGGTCAGGATGTAAGATGTTTTTATTGCTGGTTACAGTAAAAAAAAAGAAATCCTTTCCTTCTATCTCAGATGGTGGGACAATACAATATGGTAGTTATAACATGGTCTTGGGAGCCAGACCACCTGGATCCAAATTCCAGGTACTAAATCTCTCCATATCCTAGTTTCCTGCATACATAAAATGTGAACAATAATAAAACCTATATCATGAAGTTGTTAGGAGGATTAGAGGAGTTAATACATGATAGTCTATCAAATATGCCAGTAGAGATCAGCTCTTGGGGTAGGAGATGGAAAGGAAGAAAGGAGAAGGAAAGGATTGCAGCAGCAATCCTCTCTCCACTGCTTTTGAGTGCTTCTCTAACACCAACAAGCTACTAACAGCCTCTACAGGGAAGGTGTGCAAGAAGGTCTCTTGTGCAGAGTCTCTGAGTTTTTGAGAGGCACTCATGAGGGTTCCCACTGCACACTTCCCTGACATGAGAGAACCAAAATCCTCCATGTCTCCTTACCCCTGACACCAGCAGAATACCTAGTGGTTTCTAGACGCTGGCCTCTACTCACCTAGCAGTCAGGCTTCATGAGTGGGTTACTGGAAGGACAGCTCAAGACCAGCTACCCTGAGTGGTATCTACTTGGCTCACACTAACCAATGGGAGAGTTTCTCCCCAGTTTTCTTGTCCAGTCTCACACAGGCATTAGGGCACATCAGCAAGCCTGTTGCTTAAGCAGCTATGCCACTGGGTAATAAAACGCTGATCTCCTCTTTTTGAACGTGTGCCTAATCTTTGAGAGATTTCCTTGGAAAGTCCCTTCTCCCAAGAAATAATCTCTTAACCCATTTCCCACCAGCTCAATATCCCTAATGATATTCCACCTCTTTCTTCCCACTTCACTCTTAATTAGGGGTGGGGTTTGCAGGGAAGCAGGGTGGTTTGCAGTGGTGGCTATGGGTATCAGAGCAATTTCTAACACCCATTAGGAAATGTAACACACTCAAATGTGTGCAGACTCAATATTGGCAGTTTTTCCAAAACTCTCTTCAAAATACCAGGGCCATAGTCCTTCAATCTGCATCCTAGTTGCCAATTATGGGGTAATAGAAAAGGTCCTACCCAAGTCCTGTGTAGGGGAACAACCAAGGTAAAAAGAAAAGCAGAAAGGAAAGAGAGAGCAAGTGATTAGAAGTGACCATGATTAGGAGAGAAAGGAGTGTCAAGTAGCCCTATGCTCAGATCATGGAAAGGATTTCTAATAATGGAGAGGAATCCTGTACCTCAGTGCTCTGGCAGTCAAAGATACAGGGTGTGTGAGAGAAAGTGACAGAGAGACAGACAGACTAAACATGGTACTATTCTCTCCATACCATAGCCTTTGAAATCATATATCTACAGTAATAACCTAAGTCATGGCGCAGTGGCTAGCACACAAGAGTGTTGCACACACCACAACATAAAACTCTGTATGATAAATGCCTTTTATGGCTTGGATTCAAAGGCTTCTCTGGCAAAGGGCAGGAGAAAATGGCATTTCCAATGGGTGAACACAAGAAAAATTTGAAGGACCTGTACAATATTGGGACATTGACTCCATGCACACTGTGATGCATATGAGAGCACAGTTCAGAAAAGGATAGTTGTTGGGAGTATTTTTGTATACTGTGAGCATCTAACATTGCCAAGTACCACAAGCTCCTAAAGCAGATGACTTCAGCCATTCTCTAACGTAGGACAGGGTCTCAGTCCTAAGTGCCAATACTACCCTTAGAGATGGCCCAGTGGCTAGCAGAAAAGCAAAGTAGTTTTTTTTAATGCAGTTGAGTGGGCCATATTTACTTCAATTCAAATAAGGCATGAAAATACTAGATCAAGTTGAAAAAACTCAGCATGTCCTAAAGCTGGAAAAAAAATGTTGTGATTTCTGGAAAATACATTGTTGAATGTAGTGTATCCTCTGAACACTTTACAACACTTAGAAAATCAGTCAATCATGGCAGTGCCTGTCAACTTTTCTCTGCACTTCTAGTCAAAGCTAAACACCAAAGGGACCTGGAAAACTTTAGCCAGTTTCTTGTTTGCAGAGCTATGCTACTCTCCCATGATTACACACACACACACACACACACACACACACACACACACTTTTTTTTTTTTTTTTAAGAAAGTTCTTGAATCCCTTAAGCACACGTTTTGTAATGGTGAAGGATAGTCCTTTATACCGCAGCAAGACAAAAAGTAGTTCTGAGTAGCCAAAGAAGGTTTCGTGACTTGGAAAAGTCTTATTTTTCAAAGTGCTGACAAGCCAAAAGACACAGGTTATTGTGAAGACAATGGTTTTCAGGAGTGTGGAAAATCATCTTGGGAAAAATCAGTCCTTCAGTCTTTGATACTATAACCACTATGATTCATTCCTCTGGATTTCAGATAACTAGTATGTTATAGTATATTAAAATATTCCTTAAACCCTGAACTTTCCTTAATTTCATTCAAATTTCTGAAATAAGCTAAAGGCCAAGGATTCTGATTCTGTAAAGCAGCAAAGAGATTTTGACATTCGTGCTATTCCCTGAAACAATGTAATTTCAGTGCTTTATAAACTGGAATTTCTTTCAGCAAAAATTTGACATCTCCTCTTTTCAATGGTCACTACATATGTAGAAGGCAAATATTCAATGTTTAATGCTAATTTCCTCATTAAATAAAGGATTTTCACATTTTTATTGGGAAAATGATTAAATGATTCCATGATCACCAAGTAGAAAGTTATAAATCTATGTCTATGAACAAGAAAAGTTGGTGGCTAGCTAGCAGACTAGTTTACAGAGTAAATGGCAAACAAAGCTATATATACGTATATCTATCATAGGAAGAGAATTAGAGATGCTTCCAAACATGTGCACACTATCTTTGGGAGGAATTTAGCTATTCTTTATCTGTTCTGTACTTTCCTGTACTTTTTTTCAATGAGTGCATAACAAAAAAGCTATTTGTCCCAAATAGAATATAAAGTTATGGAAAGAAACATTTTCTCTTATATTAGCATGTAAACTCACTACAACAGAGTAGTCAGCATTAACACAGGAGCTGGCAAGAGAGACCACATCTCCCAAATGCAGCACTACCTCCTGCATTTTTCACAAGAGAATTTACCCATGGCCTAGGATAATGCTGTTTCTTCCATTATTTCTCCTGTGAGTTTTCTAAAAAGTTCTGTGGAGACACGCAGATACCATGCTAGTCCCAAGCAAAATGTTCCAGATACAGAAGCCTAAAGAAAAAGGGTTATGAGCAATCAGAGTTTACACATCAGAAGGAAATCCATCTTTACAGTAATCACCACAACCTCATGTATATGTAATGATATTCAAACAAATAATGTAGGCAGCTTAAAACACCTTAAGCCTATTTGGAAGGATGTATGATATTCATATCTCAGTAGGAAACATGGTAAAGCTAATTCTGTTAGTGTATTATGGAGAATTTTAGCCCAGATATAGAATAGGTTACCGATTCCCATCACAGATCAAGGTAAATTTCATATGTCACCTTATTATTGCTATCCCAACTCTGCATGTTTATTCCATTTGGGGAAGCTGAAAGGAAAGTTATATTTATCAGCATTTTGCCCCTTACACAAAAGACACATTTAAAAGGTGATGTCTTTTAAACTTTTACACTTCATAATTAGTCTGCATTTCTCATCTAATAGTAAATGGCACAGTGCTATTCTCAGGAAAAGTTGGCCAGGAGAGGCGGTGCAAACCAAAAGAAAACAATGGACAGACCTATGGTTAAACAATTATTTTTTAAAACTTTGCCCATCTCATGGCTATTCCAGAAGAACATGTATTTCTTCAGTTTCACTGGCGCTGCTCCAAATTCATCTAGAAAAGTTATTTAAGCAAAGGACTGAATGTAACTGAGTGTGTGAAAATTCTGTACATGTGCCAGAAGAAAGAGAAAGATACAAAAAGCCAGCGTATACTCAGGAAAATCCAGTAATCAGAAAGGAAAGCACCAAATGAAAAGGCAAGTGCTCCTGGAAAGATGGAATTGTTTTCTTTATATAGTTTCCATTCACCTTTAAGGCAGTTCAAATGACCTGGCCTGAGATCTTGGACAGCATGCCCTTGCTTTTAAAGTCAGTCACTGGCCTCCTGGGGAAGAAAACTTAACTTCATTCCTGCCTCAGAATGCCAGTAGGATTGCTGGCAAAATTCTGTATTCCAAGTTCAAATAGTAATAGAGTTTACTACATTTTGAGCCAGGATCACAAAATTTAAATTGAGAAACCAGCCAGGTTGGACACTTGGGTAGTGTCCTTTGTGTTTGTTGAAGCCTGCCTAGCAACTACTAGCCATTTCTGAGAGCACGTTCACCCTGGAAAAATAAAGAGCTGCCAAAATGCCAATATGGTTCTAACTACATACCTCCTCCCTTTTAAAACTTTACCTATCATCAGCTTCCCTGCCTTGACTTGGGTACAACAAATTGCATATGTTGGGGCGAGGGAGGATGCCTTTCTGTCCATGTAAAGAGAAAATGCTTTGTTTAAACACAGATGAAACTTTTGTTATTAAAAGTTGACATTTCAAAGTAACCTTGCCTGTGGCTTAAAATACATACAGGCGTACTAAAGATACAGTACTTTTGAACATACACTATACTGTCAAAATGATGGAAGGAGACAATCTCTACATTGTTTTTCATTTAAATTTTTAATCAAGAGGACATGGTAAAAATATCAGATTTCAAATATCTTTCAATGGAATGCTATTTTTTTCCTTTTTATGAGATTGCCCTTCCTGACAACATTAGCCAAATGAAATTCAATTATATATTCAACGCTTAAGGATATTTACAAGTCAGAGAAAATCCTTGTTCGTATCTAGTTCCAATCACTGGAATGTGGCCCTGGATGCACAACCCTAAAGGAGTCTTAAAGGGAAGCAGTTGCAGAATGCCACAGCTCGTATGTGACACGTGGGACTGAACCGAAAACAGGCATCCAGGGCACGGGGCGGCCAGGGTCTGTTTCTGTGCTGCTTGGGCTAATGTGAGAAAGCACTGTTCTCCAGACTGTTTATGAGATTTGGCTCAAATGAGCTAAACTGGCTCCCCCTGCACAACAATGTCTCAGTCTCAGGTGGTGGAGAATGCAAGGCACACAGGCAGCAACAGCCATGTGAACCTGGCCAAGTCAGTCAAATTCTCTGAGCCAATTTCCTTTCTCTAAAATAAGAATAAAGCTACAGGGTTTCTGTGAGGATTAAGAGATCTCTTCTGCAGCAAGTGTCTTTGTGCAATGTCTGACACACCAGAGGTACTCAGAAAAGGGTAGCTATGTGTTGTAAGCGCTGCTATTTTTAGAATTATTAGTAACAAAAATCAACAAGAGCAAAAGCTAGAAAACTACTTTATCTAATTCAGCTGGGAGAAATAATATTCACAGGGTGTATATATATATATATATATATATATATATACATTCATATATATATTCATATATATATATCCATAATTGTATAGGTCATCCTAGATATTCTTAATTTCTAACCTTTGTAGAATTATTTTGACTCACATTAGGACATAAAAAGAAGCAACTTTATTTTTCCTATACTGAAACATAACAAGAAAGAATCATATTGCAGCTAGAATGGTTGCTGTTGACAACATATTCCACCAGACACATGCAGCAGTGTCTCCTTTAGCAGACTCACAGGTCTTCTGAGGTTTCCTGTAGCATATAAGCCTGTGATCTTCCTGAGCCACTGACTCCATTTTAATCTTATAGACCTTGTGATTCTTATAACTCGTCAGTTTCCTTTTCAGCTCTGGCCATGAGGGAAGCTGACATTCTGATGCACTGTATATAAACTTATTGTTCCTCACATCAAACTGTTTTCCAACCCTTACTTTCCCTTCACAACAATTTCCTCTTGGATTTATTTTTCAGTCTATGCTACTAATGCAGGTTACTAAGCCACTTCAAATCTGTTTTTGAAACAAGAGATAACATAATGTATCTTAAAGTTTGACCATTCTGAATTCACACTAAAAATACAAGAATTCCACCTAATCCAGCCAAACTCAGGCTTGGCAGTAATGGAAAGGTTTCTCTGATGGACATATAGAGATAGACAACAAGGGAGCAAAGTGCTTCACGAAATATCTGGGAAGCTTGACAAAATTAGATGCAAAAGAAGAAGCCAGCAAAGAGCTATGCAATCAAAGGAGGATGCTTCAAAACAATGAATGTTGCCAAATGCTCATGGATGTATGCAGTCACCCTTTAAGGAAGAATACCATCCCTCCCTCAAATGCTCGTGTCCCAATCTGACAGTGGTACCATCACAAAGCCTTCAGAAGACTGACAGACCGGGAGGGCTTTCAACTCCCCAGCTTTAAGTTGAGAGAGCCAACTTAGCTTCCCTTTCAATAATATTAGGTGAGAAAGCCAAAATTTCATTCAGTGGTGTCCAAGAGAAGAGAAACCTGGTTTATAAGCCCCATTAGTAAATATCACCTGGGAAACATTAAGGTATAAGAATAATACAAATGAATGGCCCATATTTTTTGGAGCAAAAGTGTTTTTGCTGATTTGTCCAATCAAATGTTGGGCTGTGCACTCAACAACACTTTCCTGCAAGACCACTCACTGTACAGAGGACAACAAGATAGACAAGTGGAATCAAAATGGTGACTGTACAGCCCAGACATGAGGGCAACGCTTTGCAGACAGTCTCAGGTCACCAGGAACTCATTACAGAAGTTCCACAGAGTTCCAGGAATAATGTCAGCCTAGAATTCATCTCTCTGACCTCCTCCTCTGCCCTACCAGAGTCACTATGCTCCATCCCAGAACACAAAACACACGGATACAATAAACATGTCAGGAAAGACAGGGTGTTTTCCATGTGACCGTACTCTGTGACTGCCCACCACCATCTTTCACAATGTGGAACTAAGAAGTCACAGGGATCAGCTGCCATTCATGTTTACGCACCCCTGAAACGCAGAGCCTAGCCCACTCCTCACAAAATGCAAAGAACTACTTTTACTTTTTTCTAAGCATTCAACCACCTACCAACTACTTAATATTTTAAATGTCAGCTTTAGAGTGACCAGTTACTGTTCATTTAAATGTGCAACACTAGACTCTAAGAGCCCTGGCTATTCCAGTTTTAGTGTAAATCTGCAACAACGTTACTACAATTTCAAAGTTTATCTTCCCAGCGAAGTATTTTGTACCTGTCATTCAAGTTTAGACTTTTCTCCCTATATTGTTTAATAAATATATGGCCACCTTAATGTCAAAATATCAATTCAGGTGGGATGCTTTTTCACAGCAAGAATCTTCTTAAAGTAGCACAAAAATGTTAATATACTTAACACCACTGTATTATACACCTAAACATGGTTAAAATGGTAAATGTTAATTATGTGTATTTTACCCAAAAAGAAAAAAAAAACCCTTAAGTGAGGTTCTCTCCATATAACCACATTATTAACCATGTGGCCAATTTATTCTTCATTGGAAAGTATAAAAGCTATTGGTTTCCTAAAATACAAGTGATAACCTTCACTGTACTATTAGAACTTAAAATTACAATTGATTAGTCTCTGTAAGACTAATCAATATTTGACTAGCCAGGGCATGAAGGCACCGCCATAACATTTCCTTTCAGATGCTGTCATTGCTTGAAACTATTCAGCAACAGTGTTCATTCAGGCAAAGCAAAAAATCATCCTAGATGGCGCCAAATCACCCCCTTACATCAGGAAGACAAACATCTGCCTGAGAATTTGCAAAAAGCCCTAGAAAAATTCCAACATGAAGAAAGGGCATGACAGCAAAACCACAATCCAAGTGTTGCCCTGATTTAAAAGGCAAACAAAACCCTGATAATGAATAGCAGCCATCACATGACAGAGCTTTCGTAAATCATTTTCTGGGGACCAGGCTTTTTAGATTGGGCTAAATCTTTCCCTCCCTTCCTCCCCACCCACCCCCCCCCACCCCCCGCACTTTGGCTGCTCTGTAAAAAGAAGTTATTTACCAACTGTCTTAACATCATAGGTAATGGAATAATATAGCAAATGAGATGCTTCATTATTCCTGCTGAGGCTTAACTCTAAGGAATGTATTAGTGTTTTGGAAGAACTGTAAAAGAATTCCAATAAAGACAAATGAAAGAAAATATAATTATATCCTTAATGGGTAGGATTCCTTAAATGTATTGGTTTAAGTGGGAGGGTAAAGAATTGCTTTTGAAAGATGAAGTAAATACTTAAAGTTTCTAGTCTATTCAAAGCAAATTATTAAAATTTAGCTGTCTCCTGAAATGCCTTTGTTTAAAAAAACTGAGTTCTATTTGATGCATTCATCATTTAACAAGCCTTTCCCCCATTTCAGTACCTTGTTCCTTTCATAGTTGTTCAAAATCATTCATTATTTGATTTGCTTATTTTCTTGTATTTTGTATGTATCCTTCAGTAAAATTTCTATTTGTTCTATAACGGCAGAACTTATGTCTGATTTGTTCACCACTGTATTCCTAAGGCCCAATACAGTGGCACACACTAAAAGGCTCAAAAAAAAATCTTTTTAATGAGTAAATTCATCACTTCACTCATTTGATCCACAATTATGTATTGAGTAACTTTACTCCATGGCTACAACAACCATATTAAGATTTCACAAATGTCTATAAGCTGCATTTTGGTCTCTGGGATTCAAGAACTCCGAAAAAGCAGAGAAAGACAATCTGCAGTTTCTTTAGAATCTAATAAGTTATAACACCTTAAAATTTTACATGTAAAGAAGCCACAATACAGCTTTCCTTCATATGAATTAAGACTAGTTATTACATTTCATGATAGCCCTACCTGATACAGGTGAACATTTTAGTACAAACACCCTACAATAATGATTCTTTCTATAAAAACAATACCTTTCAATACCCAAATAGTAAACAAAATCTGTAAGAAATGTTGTCACTAAACAAAGGCAGGCATTGTGTTATGAGCCTAGAGTGAAAACTAAACTGTGGATTCTTTTTCTCACCCAATCCTTTCCGAGCCACTTATATTGCTTAACTTAATATATATTGCCTCTACCAGAAAAGGAAATACAAAATAATGTTTTCTTATGCTTAATTAGAAATTACTATTTCTGCTTAAAATTTAGTTAACAAGAATTAGTTGTGAGGCCAGGGACAAATCTTGAACCCTTTTTTGTACCTGACCCCATTTCTCATTACCCCCATGGTTTCCAGGAAGATTAACCTGGATTAATTTCAACAGGGGGCTTGCTTATCAAAACTGCTTTAACAGTTGAAGGCCTTCCTGCTGCCCTATCTTACTGGGAAGTTTAGGAAAATAAAAGCCTTAGAAAATTTAGGAGTGCTACATAAATCTCACATGAAGAACAAATCTGTTTTGTGAGCTGCTACTTGGACCCTGCTTTGATTTACTGGGAACACTTACAATATAGATATGGCTCTTACTTCTGTGCACTAAAAACAGAGCATCATAGCTTTAGAGACTGGATAATTCTGGCCCTCCCTTAATAAGGAACCAGAGACCTAGAAGAGATATCTGGCACTGGGATTATCTCCTCCTTTCCCCTCATCCAATGCTCTTTTCATAACAACTAGCTGTCAGTAAACGGGTACAGTAGCCTGGAGCCTCCTTTCTCATTACCACCATGTCACAAAAACACTGGGGAGGCTGATGTGACACACATAGCTTTTGCAGGAAGGAACTTTCAAATCTATGAACTCTGGGTGACCACATATTGATGCATATGTGGCAGTGAGACACTGTTCTATGTCTTGGAAGCTCTGAGACCAAAAGGAGGGCAGGAGAGTTTGGGGAGAGGAGCCAGACACAGGAAGAGAGCAGAGAAGGCAAGAGTCCAATAAATCAAGTGTTCTTTAACTGCAGCTTGAGTTCTTCCAAATTCAGAACCACATTTCTTATTGGATATTTTCTAGACATTTTTTCAAATGGTCTTTTAAAAACCTTGCCATACTTACTATAAAACACAACTGTTATTTTCTGGAATGTTAAGGAGATGAATAAAAACAAAAACTCCTAGCTTACAGGCAATTTTACATGAAGTACCTCACTATTTCTAGAATGCATGTGATTCTTAAAAAGGCACAATTTCTTCAGCCCTGATCTTTCTCCTGAGCACTCTACCTACATACATATCCACCATGACTTCAAGTCAACATTTTTCTCTAGAATAGCTTTCCTACTAGGTGTTACTATGTCTGTCCCTTTCATATTAGAAACCTTGAAGTCATCCTTAATTCCTGTGTTCTTCATCCCACCAGATCCTACCAATATTCCTCATTTTATTTCTGATTCCTATAAGTCATGGGGATGAAAGGCACAGCACAGGGAATATAGTTAATGGTATATAACAGCACTCACTATATGGTGACAGATGGTAGCTACACTTGAGAACACAGTATAACACAGAATTGTCAAATCACTATGTTGTACACCTGAAACTAATGTAACATTGTGTCAATGATATTTCAATCAGAAAAAAATTAATTAAAAAATAAAAATTACATAAAAGACATTCTTCATTCCCATTTCCTCATATCCATCCCTTTATCTTCCTGCCTCATACCTCCCCAAAGTTCTCAGGCCTTCTTCCCCTTACAGATACTATTTAAGTGGCTTCCTCCAGCCACCACAACACTAAGTTACCTGACCCCCATCTAGTCAATTGTGCCTGTACTAATTTAATTGTCAGTTACAACATCCAGACCTATAGATTCCCAATAAGTACTGCCACTCACAGTCAACAACTAATAGAATCTACTGTCTTAGCATGTCCCTGCAGAGGTATAAAAGTGCTTTGCATTCCATATTCACTAAAAGCCTACACACCAGTAATGATACGTGCCTCCCACTACCCATCCCAGAAGGTCAATGGGCTATAGAATGGGGAGTTCATAGGTAGTCTTCAAAGGACTCTCCCTGCCTCAGAGCAAAGGGCCATGAAGCCACAAGCTACAAGCAGAGCCTGTGTAAGGAAGGAAGACAATGCACATCAGAAGCAAGATGGCAGATGCTTGTGGCTGAGACATGAAATGTTCCTTGAGCCACAGAGACAATTAGCAGCTCCTGAATCAAGCTGCTTGGATTTTCTTTTTATCCTCTTATGCCTAGTAAAACTAAAAGAGTTTTGGATCCAGAATCAAAGTTCAGCATGCCCTGATAATTCTTTATTGATAGCAAACCTTATCCAGACACAGCCTATCATTCCCTGACAATTTTCATTTTCATAACAAAGGAATAACAGTATTTCTAATAGTAATGAACTATCCTATTGCATGAGAACTGAACAGCATCAACACCACCACAAGAAAAAAATGAAAGAAAAAAAAAAAAACTCCACTAAGGGAAGAAAACATTTACTGTAAAATGTAAAAAATATAAACATGTTTCAATAAACAAATGAAATCTTTTCTCAACATAAGAATCCAGAAAGTAGTATCCCCAAATAAAAGTTATAATCATTCAGTTCTAAACTAAGAAGAGTTGCCAACAGTATTATGGTTTTTTTTCCAAGCAACTAAAATCATGGAGTCCCATCCCAAAATGATAAAACCCTGCAGCCTTTCCTTAAGCACTGACATGGAAGGGTCTCTCTGAAAAATCACATAATCTCTCACCCAATGCTTTTCAATTTCAAATGATTTGAAACTGTTCAATTTAAACTGATTTTAACATCAAATCTATGAGGAATTGTCCCCATTTTGTAAGTAGGAGAATGGAATCTCAAATGACTTGCCCAAGTCATTTGTTAATGGGCTGAGATTCAACAGATCTCATGGCTCCTGGTTTAGTGTTCTTTTTAATACTGATCTCTCTTAGTTGTTTCACTTGCTGACTGCTTCAAAAGGAAGCATGGCATGGCATCGAATCAGGGTAAAGAAAAAGGGATAAAGAGGAGAAGGTATGAAGAAATATACAATATAAGCACCTCTGGAACATTCAAATTTTAAAGACTGTCTATCATCTCAGACAAGTGCTCCCTAAGAACCTCCAAAGCATCTTTTTTGTGTATGTTGGCAGAGTGGGGAATAAGACAGCTCTATCTCTTATTGCTTTGATCTGTTTTAAATATCAATATTTAATTTACTGTGTTTTTCCACTAACAACAAAGACATGAGATTTTTATTTTTCCTGATGAGCACAAAGATTTTTAAAAGATGTGACTTGTCAGTGTAACTAAAAAGAAAAACAAAAACAAAAAGAAAAGAAAGATGGTGAATTGAGTTTCCTCCCATGCTTCAACAATCAGACAGTTATAAGACTTGGACAAATTGCTTAAATTCTCTAGGCCTTTCCTCATTTGTATGCTAAACTAGGAAATCTCTATGGTCCCTTTCAGTCCTACAATTTCATTCATGATTCTAAGAAGTTACTCAGCTCCAACCATGCACACAAAGTAATGTGTTAGGCCCCAAAATACTTGAGTCTCTCATCAGAAACTAGTTGGACTATTAGTATACCAACTCAAGAAACAGGACAACAGGTAAGCAAATTAACTTCTCAATAAAATCCAAAGTGATGCAGATATATAAATACAACACGTAAACAAATGAAAACTGTCAATGTGCGATGGGCCAGTCCAGAGGATGCCACAAAATGGCGGGACTTTTAGCTATACAACTGGAAAGGTCAGAGATCAAGATGAGAAAATGACTTTCTAAGTGGGTGATATTTTGATCTATAGCCATTACAGTCAAGAATGATCATGGCTTGGGGGTGCCTGGGTGGCTTAGCCAGTTGAGCTGCCAGCTTCGGCTCAGGTCATGATCTCACAGTTCATGGGTTGGAGCCCTGCATCAGGCTCTGTGCTGACAGCTTGGAGCCTGGAGCCTGCTTTGGATTCTGTGTCTCCCTCTCTCTCTGCTCCTCCCCTGCTCATGCTCTGTCTCTCTCCTTCAAAAATAAATAAAAACATTAAAAAAAAATTTTTTTAAAGAATGATCATGGCTTGGGGATGCCAAGAGCTGATATCAACCAGTTAAAATTATGAAACTGGAATGGTTTGAGGAGCAATGGGAGACAAAATTAAATAAGTAGGAAAGAACCAAATATAATTAATATTCAGTGCCAAAGGTGGAAAGCTAGCTTTATCTGGGAGGCAATGGAGAAATGTTAAAGAAATTCAGAGCACAGATATAAAATGATAACAGTTGTGTTTTAGAAAAGAATCACATACTCTGAAATGATTTACACTCTCATCCTGTCATGAGGCCCACTGAGCAAAAATATTTTTTACTAAAAGTAAAAATATACTTAAAAAATATTTTTTAAAAAGTATAAACTATATCACGTCCAGTCCCAAAACACATCTTGGTTTTAAAAAAAAAAGAAAACAAAAGAAACAAAAGGAATTTCCAAATGATTCACAGATTGCTGAATTCTGTAGACTAGATTTTCCCAAAAAAGTTTTTCATCAAATGATATTGTGAAGTGCTGCATATAAGAGATTTACCTAACAAATTCACAAAATGCAAATAACTAGCATATTAGAGGCTATAAGCAGTCTCACAGGAAAGAATCTTTTTAACTGTCTATGACAGCATTCCTCAAAACTTATCATGGAACTTTTAAAAATATGATACTTGGGGCGCCTGGGTGGCGCAGTCGGTTAAGCGTCCGACTTCAGCCAGGTCACGATCTTGCGGTCCGTGAGTTCGAGCCCCGCGTCAGGCTCTGGGCTGATGGCTCGGAGCCTGGAGCCTGTTTCCGATTCTGTGTCTCTCTCTCTCTGCCCCTCCCCCGTTCATGCTCTGTCTCTCTCTGTCCCAAAAAATAAATAAACGTTGAAAAAAAAAAATTTAAAAAAAAAAAAATAAAAAAATAAAAAAAAAATATGATACTTATTAACATAATGCAGAACTAGTGTTTCACAGTACACCCTCTTGGAAATAATACCAATAAATAACACTTAGTCCTAGGAGAATGATACTCAACAGAAAATGAAATCTATTAGTAACTGACACAAACACACACAAAACATACAATTACTTCCCTTTTATCAGCATTAGAGATCAACATGAATTTATAATTTCTGTTTGCACTTGTCATTCTCCACATCACTGGTTCCCAACTTTGGCTGTATATTAAAGTCGCTGGCAGCTTAAAAAAAAAAAAATTACTAATGCCCTAGCTTTACTTCCAGAACAATTAAGTCAGAATCTCTAAGTTTGAACATCAAGAGTTTTTAAAAGGTCCTCAGGCAAACACACACCAAGGACAGTTAAGAACACTGCTATAGATTCAGTTTACCAACACTAAAATGGCTCAGAGTTTGGGAAATGAGAATAGGAACAAGAATTCCAGTTAATTCAACTAGAAAATCTATTCCTGAAAAACTGAGTATTGGCTATATTTATTCTGCATGATACTGGATCTCAAATATTCTTGGCTTTCTCTTCTATTTGTTCATCATTATGTTGGTGGTTTCATGCTAATACTACAGAATGATAAATTGATAGTCAAAGATTTCTTTAAGGGTGTCTTTAATTTTATACAAATAGAATCAAATTTTCTATTGTTTGCCAAACTTGAACTGTTGGTCTCAGAAGTTTTAGTTTGATTTCCATAAAACACAGCCAGAATTAAACTGCAAAACCAAAACTTTTAACTGTCTTCCTGAAAAATACATTTTTAAAAAAATACGTATCAAAGAAGGTTCAGGACTTACTTAAATGATGCTATTTGTTTTATAGCCATCATTCCAAACTTAGAAATTTTATCACCCAAAATGCAATGAAGGCATTACAGTAGTCAAAACTTCATAGTTTCAAAGCATAGTTAAAAACTCATCTTCCTGGGAATGCATTTATCATCCAGGAAAGTAGTGGGAAGAAGAAAGTAATAACACGTCACTAAACCCAGCACTTACAAAGAAGTCAAAAGTTGCAAAACAATTTATATTGCAAAATGTGTAGTTATCTTTTTAAATTTCATCATCTTTCAGTAGACAATGAATATAGATAACAGGATCTCCTAAATTTAATCTGAATTTCAAATCCTTCTACTCACCCTCTCAACCTTTCACTTGGATCTGTGCATAACTAACTTAGATGAAATGATATGATGATATATATATCACTTTCAACTCATTTGATTTCTGGACCATATGTCAGAGAAATGGTCTCCCCATCCTTTGTTTTGCCTTTGCAAAGGCACTTAGTTGGTTCTTTCTGTCAGGAATGACTTTCCATTTTGCCTCCATTAAGACACTGAAGTCATGAAATCACAGGTCTGGAAGACATTTTAACCTAATCTAATCCCTGCTCTCTGTCAGAAATTTTTCCACAAAGTCCTAATCTAATCTTACCCAATATACTCAACATACTCATTTCACCTATCCCTCATATCCTACTCAAACACTTTCTCCTCTAGATTGTGACCTTCTTAAGGACAGAAGCTATATGGCCACCTTTTCCCTCTACAGTCCTGCACATGGACGGTGCCTAGCTCCCAGGGAAGGCAGTAAGTATCTCATGAGTGGCATCCTATTGTAAGGCCAATACACAATCATTCACTCTAGCCCCTTCTTATAAGCATTTCCCCCCCTTGCTTGAAAATCCTTTGAAGGTGGTAATTATTTCTTCTTTAGCAGTCCCATGGACCCTAGAAGACAACAGGAAAGTTTTTAGATTCACAGATTATGAGGTAGCTCATCATATTTTTCACGTATGAGAGGGATACTAAAGTGGAGTGGTACTCAAATGAGAAGAAACACATATCCATGTTCCCAATAAGTACTGAAATATACTATTTCCTCAATTTTGTTAATATCTCCCTCTCAAGGTACTGACTGAAGACAAGAAAACAGGCTCTCCAAACCTGCAAACCTAGGGAATATACATAGCTTCTCAAACAGCACCCCCTGTTGACTTACAACCATTGTCTTCAAAGATCTCATAGAAAAATTAACAAGAAGTTCTCTATTTAAGAAAACAACTTCAAACTAAGTTAAACATTTTCTCATTCACAGGGGATTAAGGTTTCCTGGTAACTCTCAAAGTAAACAGGCACATGGGAATTGAAACTGGGTTTGTTTTTCTTTTTTCCTCTTAAAAAAACTAATTGATGGTGAAGTCAAGAAAAAACTGAGAAAGCAACACTAAAGGTTCTATAGATTTGCCAATAGTTGGTTTCATCTCTAAATTCCTTCACTCCCCACCTATCATCACTTTAACCATTAAGAAGTAGAAAATTTGAATGACTGACCGATATTCTAGGGTGACCAAAGTACTAAAAGTAGTGAATGCTAAGAAAGAAAACACATATTTATTTACACACTTCTCCTAGCATTCTGATTACATCAAACAAAAGAAAAAAGAAAGGCTATGTAACCTATTTTTTTTTTTACCACTTAAAGTGTAAAGACAGCTCTTTCAAGAAGGAATTTATACCCAAAGAAATAAAAAAACTACAAAAGAACTAGTTTAGGATAAGCCACAACTGCTAAACATACAAAGTAAGAGAATAACATTCAGAGGATTTAATAATTTAATTCAAGGATCATGTTACATAAAGAGATGTAAAGTAACAAAAAGTTCTTCTCAACCACAATTAAGAACAGAAAACGTTTCATGCTGTACTAATCCCTCTGCGTGTTGGCTGACTACAATTTCCCACAAATGGTATAATGTTGACTGAAACAATATTAACGTTAATGGCCAAGAAGAAGGAAATCCCACAACAAAATCTTTTTGGAACACAGGGACAGCACAAGCTTTTTCCACCTAAGATATTAATAGTGGTGACCTTTCCTTGAATAATGCTGGCAACTGACTAGCAAAAAGAAACACCCTAAAGAAGAGTACTATTCATATATAGTACATATATAAAGAGTGTTCATCATACACTGGTGTAGTGGTTTGGTTTTTTTTTCATGCTTTAAACACACTATGGTATTGCTGCTATATACATAGTTTAGTGACAGGTTTTAAGAAAATTTCCTTATGCCTCATCTAAAGAGCACTGCTCCTTTAAAGATAAATTTTTTAACATTTATTTATTTTTGAGAGAGAGCGACAGAGCACAAGTGGGGGAGAGGCAGCGAGAGAGGGAGACACAGAATCCAAAGCAGGCTCCAAGCTCTGAGCTGTCAGCACAGAGCCCGACACAGGGCTCGAACTCAGGAACCTGAGCTGAAGACGGATGCTTAACCAACTGAGTCATCCAGGCACCCCAAACACAAAATATAATTGGAGCCATTCATTGAGGAGTTAAACTACTCTACACACACACACACACACACACACACACACACACCAAATTTTGTTAAGTGTGAATGCCTAAACCTTTTGAAGAGAGGGCAATTGTACAATTATTCAAGTAACTGAATGGCTTTTATGCATTTTAATCCAAATCTTGATTACAAGGCCTCACTATTTCTCAACTACATCAGAAGGGGTGAAGCTACAAGTACACCTACAGATCAAAATCTAAGAAGCAGCACAAACTGCCTGCTCTCTGTAGGGGCTCTCTCACTTCTGGCCTATCTGCTTCTCTCTCTGGCTTTTGTTCCATGTTCCCTTCTGTGGATGGGCTTCTTCTGCTTACTCACAGCTGCTTCTCCCTTATCATTCCAGCTTTTAAACGTCTAACTCAGTCCCCCTGGATTCTCCCTCACCCCGTGCTAACATCATGACCTTTCCCATTCTGTTCCCACTACCACTCTGGGTCTTAGTTTCCCAATTTGTTAGAGATTAATCTCATTAGGTGAGTTTTCAGAGCCCATCACACTGGTCACGGCCATCACTGGATCCCACATCTAGACCCATCAGTGGTGGCTAGATGAGCTGGGAAGCAGAGTAAGGTAGTACAAAACATGGCTTGCTCCTCTTCTTTTTCATGGTAGGCTATGTAGGAAGGCAGGCATGTAATGAAGTACGATTCAGACATACAAACAAGGTTAAGGGTTGAATTCCCCAAAAAATAAATTCCAAAAATAATCTACCTTTTCTAAAAGAAAGCACAAAATATTAAACACATCAAGAAAAAAGTTGTTCTTAAAAAAAAAGAGTCCCAAAATTCAAGAAAGGGCTGATTCAGGAGATTACAACAAACCATTATTTCAAGTTTTATAATAGCAAAATATCAGAGATACAAACTTCACAACAACCAACTTAATGTGATTTTGAAATCTGATTAAACAAGGTATAAAAGACTACAAAATCCATGCCATTTATTTTACTGCATTAATTTGCCTCCAGCCTGTTGGTTGTCTCCTCTCATGCACTACAACAACCCTAACTCAGAACCCTACCTAGCAAAACTTGTAGCTTGACAGAACTTCTCTCAACTATAGAAGCATATAGCCCACCCAAGAGGATATGAGAACTGCTGATTTAAAGAAAATCATTGATGTTTTACTAACAGGAGTCAAAAAAAAAAAAAACAGTCAAACAAAGTTGGAAAAGCACTCTTCAAGTGAGCTGCCACCAACTAGCTGCCTGACCTTGAAAAAAAAATCAATCCAAGACTAATCAGAGCACTGTCTAGAAGAAAAAAAATGCCATCACCACATCCAACTTTAAAATGTGCTAATTCTTCTGTGAGCCCATTTTAGGACAACAAAGTTTAAGCTCTTTATTAACTATCACGGCATTCACTTGAGTCACACTAAATGGCACTACAATGACCCCATCAATTTTATGGACTGTAATCCTTCCACTGAGTCCTTTACTCTAGAACAACCTTGAGTCCATAGTGAAGAAAGAAAATCATACAGGAGTTCTGACTAGTGAGTCACAGAAGCCAGGTGAAACCTTTCAGAGAGATGTTTTCTATAGTTCCATATGCTGGCCACCATAATGGCCACATCATCTCCAAGCCAAATGTTAGGTCGAGAGAGTAGAGTGAGAGACAGAGCAGTAAGCAATACCTAAGTGGGCCTTGACCTGCCAGTCTGAAATCAAGTATCTTCATTTTATGTTAGCATAAATATTAGCTAGCAGTGAATTGGGGCCAGCCTTTCTTCTTCAATTGGGTGAAGAATAGCAATAAATGCCAATTCTTCATGTCTGTACCAATGCACAGCACCTGAAGATTATATAATCTTTAGCTACTTGAGGATCCTATCAATATCACAGATATTATGGCCTCACTATAAAGGTACAGGGTATATCCAAAATGTTGTACCCAGATATCACTGTCAGATTTAAGATGGAACACTGATCCTGCTCCTGAAAGTGAAGAGAATGGTGAGAGGTCTGAAAATTAAGTCATATGATAAATCAGAAACTAAGTATCTTTAGTTGGAAGAAAAGAAGGCATAGAGATGTTGTAAAAAACCATCTTCAAAAAATTTTACACCTCCAAATAGCAAAACAAAAACAAATGGGCAGAGCCTTTCTAAAAAGTTAGCATTCACTAAAAATGATGTGCCATATATATATATATATATATATATATATATATATATATAGTACAACTGTTGTGATACAGAAGGAACTTCAGTACTTGATGGGAAGCAGAACCAGATGACTTCTCAGACTTCTTTCACCAAAATACTGTATATGCTATAAACTGACAACAATTCATGCATCCATGAGCAACCTCAAACTTTTAGCAATCATGATTTGTTTTGCTCCATGAGTTGGTAGTGGCTGATCTTGGTTTTAAAAGTATTAGCTGTCCACTGCAGGAAAGTAGAGAGAAAGAATAAAAATGAACCATAATCTCACAGCCAAGATAATCACTGTTAACATTTGGCATAATTCCTGCCCCAATCATTTTTCAAGGCATAAATATATGTAAGAAAATTTGAGTCAAGCTATACCTTTTGTCCTGATTTTTGCATTTATATGATCATTTTCTCAAGTTGTTAAATATTTACCAAAAAAAGCAAGATTTTTTAATGCCTATCTAGAAATATAAAGTTTGTATATAGCATATTAGCATATTTCAAGCATACATTAGGCACTTGGGTTATTTTTAGTTATTACAAATATTATCACAATGAATATCCTTTTAGATTGATCTTCAGACACATCTCCAATGATGCTGTATGTATATACAAGACTGAATTTGTCTTATGCTATCTTAGATATAAAAACAATTTGAATCATATGACAACCAAAGGACATAATTAAATATACACACAGATACAGACTACCACAGCAAAAGCAAGTCTCCTGTGACGAGAACTAATCAAACTTAATCCTTCCTCAAAAACAGGTAATGCCACTATCTTGAAAAACTGCTTCTGACCCACACAAATATGCTTATATCCATTTTTTAGTGTAATTCTGGCTTATCTGTATAGTGTGAATATTGTCCTGAAATCTTAGTATCGACCATAAATAAAGAAGTTTGTATCTCAATATTTTAAGAGAAATGCTGACAATTATAGGAATTAAGGACTTTAATCCGTTCAAGGAGAACATTTTACAAAATAATACAAAAGCCTTTTTTTTAAACTAAGACCAATAAATCATTTAACTAGACCTTTCAATTGTAATTCTACTCCAGGTATGCTGAGTGTCACTATTTAATCCAGAGTCCTGCCTGGTGACCCTTCTTAAACAAACCTATGTTCATGAATTCAACTGGATTTTCCATATGACCCAATGCTTTGAGTTTGGTTTCAAGAAGAAAGAAGAATATTTTTACTGGAAAAACCTAAACTCTCACCAGCTACTGATTTAAGATTATTATTCACTTAAAAAAAACTGTGGTAGTAATTAGGGCATATTGACTACCATCAACATACATTTTACAGGAATCTTAATGACATTCCCCATTCCATGGTTGCAGAAAGAGGAATAAAAAACAAAATACGGTTTTCATAAAGCAGTTGTATGAAATGGCAGCCAGAAATGAAAGCCAAAATACAATATGATGATGGAAATCTACAGGTAATTATACAGCATGCTACAAATATGGGCCCAACAGCTAAGCTTCTCATGCCAGATAAAACACCAAGGCAGACTTGAGAAGACCAGAAAAATGGATGATGAATAAGTCACTGAGATGGTCCTTTTCTTAATCTTTTCTCACTCACCTTTATCTGCTAGACAGAAGAGAGAGAAAATTATGAGGCATAAAAATAGGATTGATTCTTATCTTCGACAACTTTCAAAAAGATAACCAACCTGCTTTTAGGGGTTGTTCCGTTTTTCTAAGCCTTATACATGGTCAGTTATCCTTAGTTAGCCAGTAATAGGAGAGAACCATGATGACAAATTCTCTCACTGAAACTCACTCTCAGGGCCACTCATAATCTCTGAACATTAGCTTCAAGGCTTAACTGTCCATTAGTAATGACATCCATTAATGATCACCTTTGCATAAGATTAGAACCAACACTGTAACAGCCCTCTCCACATATCTTCAGAACCATGACACCAAATACTCACTGAATACACATCTTTTCATAACATTTGAATTGTGAGCCATATTAAAACATTATCTATAAGATTAGAATTTTAAAATATCCCAATTTTACTTAAATCAAATTTCAAGGGCACCTGGGTGGCTCAGTCAGTTAAGTGTCTGACTCTTGATTTCGGCTCAGGTCATGATCTCAAGGTTTATGGGATGGAGCCCCGTGTCTAGCTCAGCACTAACAGTACAGAGCCTGCTTGGGATTCTCTCTCTCTCTCTCTCTCTCTCTCTCTCTCTCTGCCCCTCCCAGCTCCTACATGCACACACTCTCTCTCTCAAAATAAACAAACATTTTAATTAATTAAATTTGATTTAAATTGTTTAAGTATAAAGTCTCAGTGTTAGAGAAAGTATATCATGTGTGACAGTTAATTGAATTCATTTTTAAATAATTAAACCCAAACTTATTTCTATTACCAGAGGAATATGATCTATTCAACATACACAAATAATGACCAGTCGAAAAAGTAGAAGCAATTCTTTAATTTCTGCCTTAGCCCCCGCCCCAGTAAAAAGATTAAAGAATTCCTCATCTAAGATCACCTGAAACACTCATTTGGTAGAGGGAAACAAATACTCCTTCCACAATTTTCCCCCAAAGACAACACTTCCTACTTTCCAGTCTCAAATGACAAAAGTAATCTGTTTGAATTAAAAGGATGAGTTTGAGGGTACTAAAAATACACCACATAAGCCACCAAATAGTATCTTATTTATGTTAGTCTTACTGTTTAGCTCTCATGAAAAGCCATAGTTTATGGGTCATTCTTCCAAACTGACACATTTTAAGACTATAAAAATATCCCTACATTAAAAATGTGTGATGTATACTTTGGGGAGAAATAATGTATATAACCTGATGCAATGGAAAAGTTGGCTTTCAATTATGACGCTGACTGGATTTAGTCTTCTTCGGCCATTGGGACTCAGGATTCCTAAATAAAGCATGGTGCTTTGATGAGTCACATTTGCAGCACAATCACTACACTCATCCCCACCTAATACACTGTAACACATTTTCCCCTCCCAGATCTGGCCATAGTTATTTCACAAGAAAAAAAAAGCACTGATTAAAAGGAAACAGGACAGACAGTGAGTAAGCCATGAACAACTGCCCAAAGAGCTGTAAAAATCCTGGCAGAATCATTTCCATGTGTTTCAATTAAAGTTGCCATGAGAGGTGGAAAACGAACTAGAGAGAATATTGATAAAGTTGTATCCATTCCCTCCCTTTTGTAAGTATAGTTAGAGCCAAAGAATAAAAAGTACAATTATTGGAGATCTTGCAAAGTATTCATACAGGAAAACATTTGGAATGTATCCAATGAAAACATTCTGACTTATAATTCCATCACCCAATCAGAGAATATTTTTGAAAAGCACTTTATATGCATTTTTAATATACACAGAAAAAATGCTAAGGGTTTATAAACAGTAGTTCTCTTTCAAGGATGGGATGACAGATTACATTTTTTTAATCCTTCTTGTGTGTTAATTATAGATTTGTTCTAGACAATTTAGAAATGACTTGTAATAAGGAAAAAAAAACAAATTTAGTACAAATGACTAGGCAGTTAAATATACAGAGGAAAATGTGATAAATAAGATTTACAGTTTTAGCAATTTTTTTCTAATTATAGTAAATTTTTCTACAGAATGATTTCCTCCATTAAGAAGTGTTTATAGGTTGAATTGTGCCCCACAAAATTTCTTATGTTGAAATCCTAATTCCCAGCACCTCAGAATGTGACCTTATTTGGAAACAGGGTGACTGCAGATATAATTAGTAAGATGAGATCACTGGGGTGAACCCTAATCCAATATGACCACTGTCCTTATAAAAAGAGAAAATTTGGATACAGAGACACACACAGGGAGGATGCCTGTGAAGACAAAGGCAGAGACAGAGATAACACATCTACAAGCCAAGGAACACCAAAGATGCCAAGCAACCAACCAAAAGCTCAGGGAGAGGAATGGAAGAGATTCTCCCTCACAGTTTTTGGAAGGAACCAACTTTGTTGACACCTTGATCTTGGACTACTACCTCCTGAGCTGTGAGACAGCCAATTTCTGCTGTTCAAGCCACCCAGGTTGCAGTACACTGTTACAGCAGCCCTAACAAACTAACACAAAAGGTTTCAAAGCACACCACAGGAAGACATTACACTTTGACCACACACAAATAGTTTTGTCATAACTATTGGTCTTCTGGTAGATAGTGCTTGCAAAATCAATCCTCCTTCCATATGCTCCTCCTCCCCCCTGTCCATTGCTACATTTAGGGAAGGCTACATAACTAAGTTTTCTCCTTTGGAATATGAGAAGTAACATACACCACATTCAGGCTTTAAGACTGGGGCACACCCCCTTCATACTCTTCCTCTTTCTCCCAGCTCACATCTGAACATGGTACTCACCCAGATCAACCACAAAGATGAGATCCATGCCCTAAGGAGTAGCAGAGCTACTTCTTAGAAGGAATGTGGGTCTTTAACTGACAGCATGGGACAGAGCCACCCACGAAGCAGGAATATGCTCCTTACAATGTCACATGAAAGTAAAGGAATAACTCTGTTTTTTAAGCCACTAAATTATTGGGTTTCTCTGCAATACCAGGTTAGTCTTTTGCTCTAAGAGAGCATCAGGGGAAATAAAATATTCCTAACACATGCAGTAAAAGAGCATATAGAAAACCAGGTAAATCTCTGAAACAATAAATGTGACTCTATAGGAGAAATGTAAGTATAAACTGCTACAGCTCCAAATCTGAAACAATGTATGTGATGATCTTAGTAGTCGTTAAGCTACAATTGAAAACCTTTGAGGGAATCTGCCAATCCTTATCCTTAAAGGTTTTTTTTCTTAATGATATTTTAAATTTATTTTTAATTTCAAATATTTTCATGAGAATAGATTTAGTATATGATTTTACATATATTTTAATGGTACAACAACAACAACAACAACAACAAAGTGACATATAAAAGTCTCATACTCCTCCAATCTCCTGTCTAGGGAAAGCCAGAATAAAGACAGGAAGGTAGCCTTCCAGACTTAGAGGTTATAAAATAATAAGCGTGGTCAAGTTTTAAAGTCAACTCAAGAGAGGTTTTAATTTGGGTTTGTAATACACACCTAGAGTCAAAACCAAAACATATTTTAATAATAAGCATATGGAGCCTTCATATCTGCCTTACTCTGAGAAAAGAAAATTAATTTCCCACAGATGCTAATGACCAGCAATGTGGCCTATTTCTTGTTCTTAAATTCTTCCAAAATGCCATTATGTGAAACTGAAATACGTGTGAAACTAGAAGCAAGTTCTTGGAGAACAATTCCATACTTCTCCATTACTTCATTCTACTGTAGATGAACCACAGTGTCTACTTCTGTCTGGTCAAACACTGAAAAGTACTCTTCTGGAATTTGGGGTGTTTGCCTTTTATTAAAGTTACAGGTTTTTCTCCCCAGGGTGTTTATCCAAATCCTGTATGGACACTTATCAGGAAGACACGCTACTCCCATTTAGTTATTGAGGACCTCATTAACCTGTGACCAAGGATGGAATCTATGATTCCAATTCGTGGTTTGGTGGACGCACACATGTTCCTGGATTCAAACATGTGTTTCTATTTAAACTGCTGGAATGTATATATGGCTCCACAAAGAGTGATAAATATTAGCAAATCTTCTAAGAATGAAGGTCCTTTATGACCACATACACCGTATTTTGATTCAGCTTTTAAAATGTCTCTGTCACACAAAGCTCAACAATCTGCTTTTTCCATCTATCCACAAATTAAAGAACAATGAAATAAAATCCTTCCACATATCACATCTATCTGCACCTTCTCAGTCAACCCAAGGCAGATCTGTCATTTTTGCTATGTGTCTTCTTTGTTCTTCCTCACGGCAAGCCTGCCTTAGGTAAAAGGCGGGGCAGGGCATTCTGAAATGCTCAGGTACTGATATGTTGGATATTAATCACTAAGAGATAATGCCAAGTAAGGAGCTTCCGGTATAGTACAGAAACTTCAACAGCCAGAGCCTAAAGAAGGGCTGGAAAACTATTTCTGCCAGCACAGCATTTTTAAATTTTAAAAATTTAACTCCCTTTTGAAAAGGGCCCCCCCATTCAAATAAGGAACTTCATCATATAGGATATTATATCTCACCATGAACTATGAATTCCTCAGATGTCATGTGTGCAAGCCAAAGGTCTGAAGTGTGAATGCCACAGGAATCCTTCCACCCCTGTTTAGCCTTCTTACATTGTGTTTCTCTGCCTAGAATGCCTTCCCAAGCCTACCTCTTCTCTTAACTACTACTCATCTCAGGAACTCAAGAAATCCTTTCTCATCTTCTAAAGCCCCAGTCAAGTGTTTAACCCTCTATAGCCCCAGACCCTCCTGCTATTTATATGAATATTGTCAGACACCAGACTAATTTCTTTAAGGCAGAGACTATGCCTTGTTCGTTTTAGTCTCTTTTGTGTGTGGAACAGAGCAAGTGGTAACTAAATACTTTCAGAATGAAGAAAT
Source organism: Lynx canadensis (assembly GCF_007474595.2). Taxonomy (NCBI): domain Eukaryota; kingdom Metazoa; phylum Chordata; class Mammalia; order Carnivora; family Felidae; genus Lynx; species Lynx canadensis. Next base: position 67,217,632 of record NC_044313.2, read on the forward strand.
GCCAATACAAGCATCGGCTCTGAAAATATTTGCTTACATATTCCTGGAAGAGAATGCAAAAGTTAGCAAACAAAACATGTAGCTCACACAGAAGCAAGAGAATAAAGAGGCCATAAAAGGCCACATCTGGTTACACACAGGTTGATTTTTCCAAAGGCTGACGACCCTCCCCAGCGTTATTTAACTTCATCTATACTTGCTGCTTTATTTCACTCCAGGACACCTGTATATTTGTTTCTACATACATGCTTTCTGTATCCCAACAACAAAGACACAAATATAATAAATCCAAATAAATGAAAGAAGAACATGCACTTGAGTCAATTTCTTTGAAAGGACAGACATCTTCCCTTATATAAAGCACTTATTTTAAAACAGAGCTGACTAGAAATAATCAACTGCTATTCATAGTTTCCCATATTCCTTTTTCAGTCAGGTCCATTCTCATTTCCCTTTGTTATATATGACTAGCCAGACTGGCTTCACTGAAACTCAGAACTCTCAGAAGACAGGGACAGATTGAACATGGTTACCAAGAGTGAGCAAGCAGGTCTAAAGGTGCATCTTTTGTCGATTATATTATCCCACCTGTGGTCATGCTTACTGGAAATGAGGAAAGCTGTGAGGGATTCCTCTCCATGTCTCAGGTCAGGTATGTATAGGGGTAAAAAGAAATAGGGGGCAGCAGAGAAAGAATATAATCAGGACAGCCCACGTGGCAGCCTTCATTGCCTCTGCCTCCAAGCAAAAATGTCCTTAGATTTGCTCAGGAGGAGCAAGAAGTTAGAATGGTTATGTCCCAAAGAGCATCTCACCCTTTCTTTCCCCTAAACATCTCCAGCTGTCTCATGAAAATCTATTCCCCTTCATATGGAAGGGGAGTTTTTAGGAGTTTTGAGTATAGCCACTGCAACATGCTGATTTCTCCTTAATTATCACCAAGGCAGGAGTACAAAGCAACTTACCTTCTGAAAAAAGTCTTCCCCACTTTTGCCTTTTCCTTCAGCAGCAGCTGTAAATAAAAACATACACATTTAAAATAGTTTCTTTTTCAATCTCTGTATTCAAAAACCTCTCAAGTATCGGGTATGAGAATACAAAAGTAAGCAAGATGCCATTCTTGCTCAGTGACTGCCAGAACAGGCTTCATTTCTGATGCAAAGCTGGTAAAAAAACAAAACACTAATCCAATCAATTATACATCTTTAGATAATTTCACACTTTTTTTTTTTTTTTTTTTTTTTTGGTCTGGAAGATTCAGGTCTCTCTTTTCACACATTGATGATTATAATCTCATCCTTTCATAGTTAAGGAACTACATGAAGAAATGCAACTACCAACATAACCAACTATAGTGTTCTAAGCACTTCCTTTTTGTTCTATGCTTTGCAAAGACTATATAATCTACTTGGGTTTCAGCTGGCATCATACTACTTCAATTCACACTTTAATTCACATTTATAAGATAAAGACAAAACAACATGAGGATTAAACAGTAATAGTGAAGGTCACAGACAACAATAAAACTTCATGGGAGATTAATTAAAAGGTCATTACATTTGAACAAATTGTTTTTATATGTAAATGGTAGCCTATAAATACATGAGAAACCCAGTTTTCTACATTCGAAAGTCTTACAACTCTGTGAACCTTTTTTTTTAAGTTTATTTATTTTAAGAGAGAGAGTGTATGCGTGAACAGGGGAGGGGCAGAGAGAGAATTCCAAGCAGGTTCTGTGCTGTCAGTGCAGAGCTGGATGTGGGGCTCAATCTCACGAATCGTGAGATCATGACCCGAGCCAAAATCAAGAGTCAGATGCTTAACTGACTGAGCCACCCAGGCACCCGATGTGAACCTTTTTTTAAATCTGTAGAGAGGAGTAGGCAATTTGACTAAAAGGAAAGAGGGACCAAAGAGACAAAAGCGCCTTGCTCACAATAGCCTCAAATTGCATCTTTCAGAAGGCAAACACCAAACAGGTCTCAAATTCAGGTGCAGGGTGGAATAATGGTTAACTGGAGAAGCCACTGGCCAAGACAAGGAAACAAGCTGGAGCAAGAACTCTTAGGCAATGAAACCTGGAAGACCATGGTACCCCAAACACTTACTGGTCAACACTATCAAGGGGCACTGCATGTACATGCATATACATGCATGTATATGTGTCCAGGACACTTATAAAATTATTAAAGACTCTTGTGTGTCAACTATACTTCAATTTAAAAAATTATTAATGACCCAAGAAATGTGGCAGGTGATTCTGTTAAGTGGAAGACTCAAAACTCAAATTCCCTCAAAAAAAATAGCAAGTACTAAAATATAAATTTTTTCACCAATTTTAATCTCACAGTTAAAGACACCTTCTACAGTCTTGCAAAATGTGTACTTTTATCCACATGTTTGCATCCAAAAAAACAGAATTCAGAGTACATGTTTCTGTGATTTCCAAAGACATTCTGAATAAATGTATGACAAGAGCTAAAAAGAAATAAAAAATTTAAAACTGTATTCTAATGGTAGGCTAAACAATAGCCTCTCAAAGATAGTCATGTCCTAATGCCTGGAACCTCTGAATATGTTACTTTAAGTGGCCAAAGGGATTTTGCAGGTGTGATCAAATTACATTAAATTATCTTGAGACAGGGAGATAATCCTCAATTACCCACGTGGGCCGCATGTCATCATATGGGGTTCATTGTAAGAGGGAAGCAGGAAGGTCAGAATTCAAGAAGGCAATGTGACAACAGAAGCAGAGGGAGGGCAGGACATGTAACAAAGAAAGGAGAGGTCAGAGGAGAAAGGCATTAGAGATGCTATACTGCTGGCTTTGAAGATGAAGAAAGGGGCCACAAGCTAAGGAACATAGGTGGCCTCTAGAAGCTGGGAAAGGCAAGGAAATGGATTCTCCCCTGGAGCCTTCAGGAGGAGCATGGCCCTGCCAACACCTTGGTATATCCCAATGAAACCCATTTGAGACTTTGGACCTCTGGAACTGTAAGACAATAAATTTACGTTATAAACCATTATACTTGTGATAATTTGTTACAGAAGCAAAAAAACAAATACACACACACACAAACAAAACAAACCTAATACATAATGCCAATACTATTTTTACTTTCTGCACAAATACCATACTTTCTACAGCATGAACTGAGCAAAGACATGTGAGCATTTCAAGCACACATTTTCACAAATACATTCTTGGTAGTTAACTCTACAAATTATGATTTCTACTCTCTAATCTGGAAATATGTCAATATTAATAAAACTTTTAAAAATACAAAAAGCAAATTTGAACCAAAAGAGCAAAGCTCATACTTTCCAAATAAACTGGAAAATGTGGCTGATTGTAGCTAGAGGGACAACCTAGGCAAGATAAAATGACAGTGCCCAAACCTAATGACACAAACCTAATAACAAGTGCCTTGGGGGCACTTCAACTCAGCCATCTCTTAGGCTGCCTTTATCTCTAAAGCAAAAAAAAAAAAAAAAAATTGAAGGGGCCCTACTCGATAACAAAATTGCTTGGCAATGAAAATTGCACAGCAGGGCACAAAGATGTGAGAAAATTCTAGTGACACCAAGGAAACTCTTCTTTGAAAAGAAACTTTAGAATCAAAGATATTTCCAAAAGCCTATCAAGCAAGAAAGATTCACCCACAGGAACTCCTTCACAACTTAATAATTCATCACTTTAAATTTCCTATTACAATTACAGTTCATTACAGACATTTCCTTTAGGGCATTTATTTTGCTCATGATAAACCCATTATGTCACAACCTTTAAATCCCCCTTCATTTGAAGTCCAGCTAAACAGACTTCATAGAATGGCCTTTCAATCCCTGGATGAATAAAAAATGGAGGGGGTGGGATTTCCTTAGGCTCAAATTATAACTATGTTCCAGAAAAATATCTAAAATTTAACAGAAACCTGCACATGTAACCACCTTATGATTTCCAGGGGAAGAGGAGGCAGGGATACTCATTAGCACCAAAAATACTCATACCAAAATTCTTTGGCCTTTTTCATTCCAAGTGTTTATGTATAAAAAACTCCAAATCTGAGACAGATTCTCCCCTAAATCTAGAGTAATGTCCATTCCTGAAGCCCACAATTACCCTAATAAAAAGACTCTGGTTGGATACTTAATGAGATCACTGTCTTAGGTATAAACCATGGTTAGTCCCAGTCATTGGCACGTTACAGTGACTATTCCTTATCTCATTTCCGGGTTGCTGGGTCTCCTGAAGGACTTTTACTGACCCCATGCAAGCAAAGCTGCCAAGGTTAATATGTTCATTTTAGAGATGCAGAAAAGAACAAAAAGAAGTTCACTCTTTCATTCCATAAATATTTAAGTCCTGTGCTGGTGAATCAACATTGGCAAGGCCCTGACATTCAACTTACGATCTTGGCCTATATTTTCACAGCCTCCCACTAGTGAGATAAAGCCAAAATCAAAATTTAATTTTAGTGACAACTTTCCCAAATATCTTTTCACAATCACAACTCTATCCAAACTAAACTTATTAGAAATTTAACTTAGCTGTTCTCATTTGGGACAATGTACTAAAAAGCTACTCATTTTACTCTTAAATCCAACACTACAGCTGGGCAGCTACTGCCAGGCCTGAAGAGTGAAGGGTGCTTCTAGGAAGACCATCTAAGAATTGGATTGTAAGAAAAACATGAGATATGATAATATCTTGACTCAATGGTTGTCTTTTCATTATGGTTGGAGGGGCAAATGTTGCCTGTGAAATGAGCCAAGACATGATTGATATCACAGCATTCCTTGACCTTTGAAGTCTAATTCTATTCTGTGGTATAACAGTTCTACTGAGTCCTCACACTCTTATACACTGATACACTCCTACCTTTTATATTCCATAGTAACAGGAATACACACATAATGACTTAGCAGGCTTTTCCTAATGTCTTTATAACAGACTTCTGCCTGATGTTCCAAAATGTAATCATTTGATTGTAAAATCCCTGGACTATACTTGCCAATGAAAGCAGTTGTCTTTATTTTCATGACATAGAATTCCAGGAATAAATTACTTCAATACTACTGAAACATAGCTTCATAGATTGTGCAGGTAAAGCATTTCATATTTTAAGCTGAACAATTCATTTTTATGTTTATTATAATTTCTCCAATGTTTTGCCATATTTTATTTGATATTTTTGCTTCACAAGAAATATGGGATGGCAAAAGCCATAGCCAATAAAAACAGCAAAAGTTGAAACAGGTGTAAACTATTATACTCCCCCAAACTACAGGGCAAGTCTAGTTAATTACTGAATTAAAGGGTGGGGAGGGGGTAAGCTCGATTTTAAATTCTTTGTAGGGCATATGGAAACTTATTTAAATATCCTTTTCACTCTGAAATGCTTTTCCATTATAACATCTGATGCTTTCTGGAGTCAAATCTAAAAACACAAGGACTAAAAACAGTATGGAGTATCTTTAAACACTCCCGTGATAGGCAATGGGTTTTTCCCTCAACCCTGTGGAAACTGAGCCAAAAAAAAGTTCAAATTATAAAATAAATGAGAAATAATACTTCAAATTTATAAAGATTCAAGGCATTCCTCCCTTTTTCTTAACACAAACCAACTGTAGCATATTTGCAACTAAGAAGGCTGTTGTATGTTAAGGTCACCTGAAAGATAAATGTAACCATGTAGGTAGCCTCATTCTCCCACAAAAATACTTCACTAAAATTTCAAAACATTCACTTATTATATCAACTTAATCAATATGCTTAAAGAGCTTTGCCAGATATTTTATTCTATATAACACAGTTTTCAGAAAACTTCCATGACAATTGGGCCAACTTCACTGAAAGAGGAATCACAAAAAGATGTAGAAGATGCAGTTGCTATATACTCCCAGAAAACTTTACATGCATGATTCATATCTAACACTCTAGAGTGGCATAAAAAGTTCTGAGAATTGATTGAAGAAATAGACATTAAGCTTATTTTTAAAGTTTCTTTAATTCTCAAAGTCATTCAAATACCCTAGTCAACCAAAACACTCCAAGTTTAAAAATCAGTAATGAATAGTGTCTTCTGAATGTTGTATATCACATTAAGAATGAGGAATTTCAGGCCTCATCTTTCCTAAACTCTCTACCTGCTTTCAGAGTCCACAATTAACAAATCAAACTCACCTGCTCTAAAGACAAAACAAAACAAACAAAAAACACATGTAGGCCTGTTAAGAAAAGGGAAACAGTCGAAAATATTTTTTTTTCTCAAAGCAGTGGCTGGTAATTTGAGGACAGTTTTCTTCAATGTTCTTCTTAAATACTGGAGGGTTTTTTGTCTGAGTTTTTTGTAGTTAAAAATTCCCATGTTTAGGAGAGATGGGACAAAGATGGTGGCAGAGCAGGAGGTCCCTATGCTTACCTTGTTCCAAAAATTTAACTAGATAACTTTCAAATCATGCTAAATCCCCCACGAATCAACCTGAAGACTGTCAGAAAAAACTCCACAACACAAGGTAGAGAAGAGGCCACATCAAAGAGCACATGCAGCACACATTAGAGATATTCCTTGAAGCACGAGGCCCTTGGGAACAGGGGATACAACACTACAGGGCACTACAGGACCTCTCTGTCATAAGGTTATTACCTTCAAGAGTAGGATACATGGCTGAATTTTCTAACACACAGAAGCAGGCCCAGAGACTTAGACAAAATGAGAGAAAGATGAATTTGTTCCAAATAAAAGAATAGAACAAGGCCACGGCCAGAGATCTAAGTGAAATAGATATAAGTAATATGCATGATAAAGAATTTAAAGTAATGATTACAAAGATACTCACTGGACTTGAGAAAAGAGTAGAAGAAATGAGTGAAACACTTAACACAAAGATAAGGACTAACAGAGCAGAAATAAAAGGGTCAATAAACGAAATCAGATACACTCTTGATAAAATAAACAGCAGTCTGGAAGAAGTAGAGGAAAAAATCCAATGACCTGGAAGACAGAGTAACGGAAAGTTATCCGGATAAACTAAAGAGAGAAAAAAGAATTATGCAAAATTAGAGTAGACATAGGGAACACAATGATTCCATCAAAAATAGTAACATTCATATTACAGGAGTCCTTGAGGAAGAATTGAGTGAAAACAGGGAAGAAAATTTATTTGAAGAAATAATAGGTGAAAACCACCCTAATCTGAGGAAGGAAACATATCCAGATCCAGGAAGCACAGAGAACACCCAACAAAATCAACAAAAACAGATCCACACCAAGACATATTGTAATTAAAAAGGCAAAATATAGTGATAAAGAAAAAAATTTTTTTTTTAATTTTAGAGAAAGAATGCTCAAATGGAAGAGAGGGGCAGAGGGAAGGAGAGAGAGAATCTTAAGCAAGTTCCAAACCCAGAGCAGAGCCTGACACAGGGCTTAATTCCACAACCCTGGGATCATGACCCAAGCCAAAATCAAGAGTTGGAAGCTCAACTGACTGAGCCACCCAGGTGCCCCCTAAGAAAAAAAATAATTTTAAAGCAGCAAGACAAAAGAAGATAGTAACTTACAAGGGAAAACCAATAAAGCTATCAGTGGCTTTTTCTGCAGAACCTTTCCAAGGCAGAAGGGAGTGGCATAATATATTCAAAGTGCTGAACTAGAACAATCTGCAGCCAAGAATACTCTATCCAGCAAGGCTATCATTCAGAACAGAGGAAGAGATAAAGAGTTTACCAGACAAACAAAAAATAAAGGAATTTGTGACCACTAAGCCAGCCCTGTAAGAAATACCAAAGAGAACTCTGCGAGAAAAAAGGAAAGACCAAAAGTGAAAGTATGAAGGTAACAAACAAAAAAGCAGTAAAAATGAGTATTCCCTTTTTTTTTTATTTAAAAAAAATTTTAATGTTTATTCATTTTTGAGAGACAGAGCATGAGTGGGGGAGGGACAGAGAAAGAGGGACAGAATCTGAAGCAGGCTCCAGGCTCTGAGATGTCAGCACAGAGCCCAACATGGGGCTCGAACTCACGAACTATGAGATCATGAGCTGAGCCGAAGTTGGATGCTTAACTGACTGAGCCACCCAGGTGCCCCTAAAAATGAGTATTTCTATAAAAAATCAGTTAAGGTACTCACAAAATAAAAGAATGAAAAATATGACAATATATACCTAAATGTAGGGAGGAGAAGAGTAAAGAATGGGTTCAAATTTAAATGACCATCAATTTCATATATACTGCTATCTGCAGATGTTATATGCAAACTTAATGGTAACCATAAATCAAAAATCACTAATATATATGTAAGGAATAAAGAAAAAGAAATCCATATATCTTACTAATGAAAACCAGCAAACCAGGAAAG